>NC_060081.1:6162500-6762500 GCF_922984935.1 Meles meles
GAGATGAGAACTGTTGGATGGCCCTAGGCCGCCCCATACAGAAAGATGCCTGGAAAACCCACCTCTCTTTCCCATTGGCTCCTAGCGACAAGGCAGGTTTGATCTCCTGCCTCTGAGGCGAGGTCCCCAGGGGGCTGAGTTGAAATGGACTCTCATTCTGATGGGTCATAATGCGGGTTTGTGTCCGTGGGGACCCTGGAATGTGGCGGTGGCTCAGGGGCCCTGTAGGATTCTCCTACCTGGAGAGTTTGACACAGTTCCCAATGGCAAGGTTCAAATGTGGAGACGAGATGTGTTCTGTTTTGTGCCTCAGGAGACCCTCATATGCTGGTAATTGAGACCAGACCTTTGAGTAGTGATGCCTGCAAACCTAAGCTAAGGTTCAGAGTAGGACCTAGGGGCCTGTCTGGTGCAATCTTCAGTCTCTGGGGACATTGGTCTGTGTGTCTGAGTGGAGGCAGTTGCTCAGGTTGTGTCAGCAATGACTTTTTGTCCAGGGAGGACTACATAATTGGGTTTGTCACGGCGCCTTATAGGTGTCTCCTCATCTGTATGGTTGTGACCAATGGAATGGGCACTGATTCCTTCAAGAGTGCAGGCACAGTACTATGGTGTGGCTACAGAGGCTGCAGCCTGGAGGGTGTGTGGGCCAGTTCTGTGGGGACAGAAATCTAAAAACACAAACTCGGCCTGTGTCTTGTGCCGAGGGTATTGCAGGCCCAATCTACAGGCCGTGAGGGGTGCTCCTCGGGATATGAAATAGGGGAGTATGAGGCGGTAGCTCAGGCTTTTGTCTCTGGATTTTGTGTCAAAGTTGGCCGAGTATTGTAGAGGTGGCCTCCTGGCCATGGATGAGTCTCCCTCTCTGAGGATTTGTCCTGGCTCCCAGTCATCTGGGGTAATTGTGTGGGAAGGGAGGAGTCCTGTTTCTGTCTCAGGTGTTCCTCCAAAAGAGGGATTCCAGAACATAATCCCACATTCGGGCTACAGGAAAATACCAACTTTGGTTAGGATTGGAGCTAGGGGCATCTCAAGCCCAATATGCCAGCTCTTGGTCTACCTATGTAGAGACCTCAATTCAAAAAGGGTTCATGGTGGCACCTGGGTGGCTCAGTGGGTTAAGTCTCTGCCTTCAGCTCAGGTCATGGTCTCAGGGTCCAGGGATCGAGCCCCGCACCGGGCTCTCTGCTCAGCAGGGAGCCTGCTTCCTCCTCTCTCTCTGCCTGCCTCTCTGCCTACTTGTGATCTCTGTCTGTCAAACAAATAAATAAAATCTTAAAAAAAAAAAAACGGGTTCAGGATGATGGTCACAGTGTGTGTTTGTTCTTAAAGCGGCCCTCTAGCATGGGCGTGGCCTCATGGGCCATACAGGTTTGTCCTACTATGTGGCTTTGAATTTGACCTCCATACCAACAGTTGCCGCTGCCGTGGTATTGGGTATAACGAGGAGATCCTGCATCTCCAGGGACCTTAACTCAGAAACTACTCTGCAAACAGCTCTGCAGAGTATTCTGAGGCTTCTCTCTGAGAGGGAGATCAGGGTGCAGATTTCTGTCCTCCAAAAACCATCAAAAGCTGTCAAGGCAAGAGAAAACAGATGAAAGAACATAAAAACCTCCAGAAAACAAAAGTCTGAAAAAAAACGGTTTCCTCAGAGCCCACCCCCTTGAGGGGGGCAGGAGGACTTAACTCAGAGAACATCATTGACCGAAAACCCACGTGGCAGGCCCTTCCCCCAGAAAACCAACCAGGAAAGAAAAAAAAAAAAAAAACACAACAAGAGTACAACCACCAGTACTTCATAGATACAACTTTTATTTTTAACTCATTACCACAATTCTGGTTCCTTTTTTTATACATAGAGATAATTTTTAACCTACTTACCATCACAGTGAGATGCCCACTGCATCAAATTCATTAATAACCTTCTAACCTGAACTTTTTTTTCCATTTTATTTATTTTTTCAGTATTCATTCTTTTTGCACAACACCCAGTGCTCCATGCAAAACGTGCCCTCCCTATTACCCACCACCTGTTCCCCCAACCTCCCACCCCTGACCCTTAAAAACCCTCAGGTTGTTTTTCAGAGTCCTTAGTCTCTTATGGTTCGCCTCCCCTTCCAAATTTTTTTTTAATAAACATATAATGTATTTTTATCCCCAGGGGTACAGGTCTGTGAATCACCAGGTTTACACAGTTCACAGCACTCACGATAGCACTTACCCTCCACAATGTCCATAGCCCACTCCCCCTCTCCCAATCCCACCTCCCCCCAGCAACCCCCAGTTTGTTTTGTGAGATTAAGAGTCATTTATTGTTTGTCTCCCTCCCAAACCCATCTTGTTTCATTTATTCTTCTACTATACCCCTACCCCCCCATGTTGCTTCTCCATGTCCTCATATCAGGGAGATCATATGATAGTTGTCTTTCTCCGATTGACTTATTTCACTAAGCATGATATCCTCTAGTTCCATCCACGTCGTCGCAAATGGCATGATTTCATTTCTTTTGATGGCTGCATAGTATTCCATTGTGTATATATACCACATCTTCTTTATCCATTCATCTGTTGATGGACATCTAGGTTCTTTCCATAGTTTGGCTATTGTAGACAATGCTGCTATAAACATTCGGGTACACTTGCCCCTTCGGATCACTGTTTGTATCTTTAGGGTAAATACCCAGTAGTGCAATTGCTGGGACATAGAGTAGTTCTATTTTCAACATTTTGAGGAACCTCCATGCTGTTTTCCAGAGTGGTTGCACCAGCTTGCATTCCCACCAACAGTGGAGGAGGGTTCCCCTTTCTCCACATCCTCTCCAGCATCTGTCATTTCCTGACTTGTTAATTTTAGCCATTCTGACTGGTGTGAGGTGATATCTCATTGTGGTTTTGATTTGTATTTCCCTGATGCCGAGTCACGTGGAGCACTTTTTCATGTGTCTGTTGGCCATCTGGATGTCTTCTTTGCAGAAATGTCTGTTCATGTCCTCTGCCCATTTCTTGATTGGATTGTTTGTTCTTTGGGTGTTGAGTTTGCTAAGTTCCTTATAGATTTTGGATACTAGCCCTTTATCTGATATGTCGTTTGCAAATATCTTCTCCCATTCTGTCAGTTGTCTTTTGGTTTTGTGAACTGTTTCCTTTGCTGTGCAAAAGCTTTTGATCTTGATGAATGGATTGTTTGTTCTTTGGGTGTTGAGTTTGCTAAGTTCCTTATAGATTTTGGATACTAGCCCTTTATCTGATATGTCGTTTGCAAATATCTTCTCCCATTCTGTCAGTTGTCTTTTGGTTTTGTTAACTGTTTCCTTTGCTGTGCAAAATCTTTTGATCTTGATGAAATCCCAACAGTTCATTTTTGCCCTTGCTTCCCTTGCCTTTGCCGTTGTTCCTAGGAAGATGTTGCTACGGCTGAGGTCGAAGAGGTTGCTGCCTGCATTCTCCTCAAGGATTTTGATGGATTCCTTTCTCACATTGAGGTCCTTCATCCATTTGGAGTCTATTTTTGTGTGTGGTGTAAGGAAGTGGTCCAATTTCATTTTTCTGCATGTGGCTGTCCAATTTTCCCAGCACCATTTATTGAAGAGGCTGTCTTTTTTCCATTGGACATTCTTTCCTGCTTTGTCGAAGATGAGTTGACCATAGAGTTGAGGGTCGATTTCTGGGCTCTCTATTCGGTTCCACTGATCTCTGTGTCTGTTTTTGTGCCAGTACCATGCTGTCTTGATGATGACAGCTTTGTAATAGAGCTTGAAGTCCGGAATTGTAATGCCACCAACTTTGGCTTTGTTCTTCAATATTCCTTTGGCTATTCGAGGTCTTTTCTGGTTCCATATAAATTTTAGGATTATTTGTTCCATTTCTTTGAAAAAAATGGATGGTATTTTGATAGGGATTGCATTAAATGTGTAGATTGCTTTAGGTAGCATAGACATTTTCACAATATTTATTCTTCCAATCCAGGAGCATGGAATATTTTTCCATTTTTTTGTGTCTTCCTCAATTTCTTTCATGAGTACTTTATAATTTTCTGTGTATAGATTCTTAGTCTCTTTGGTTAGGTTTATTCCTAGGTATCTTATAGTTTTGGGTACAATTGTAAATGGGATTGACTCCTTAATTTCTCTTTCTTCAGTCTTGTTGTTGGTGTACAGAAATGCAACTGATTTCTGTGCATTGATTTTATATCCTGATGAAATCCTAATAATTCATTTTTGCCCTTGCTTCCCTTGCCTTTGCCATTGTTCCTAGGAAGATGTTGCTACGGCTGAGGTCGAAGAGGTTGCTGCCTGCATTCTCCTCAAGGATTTTGATGGATTCCTTTCTCACATTGAAGTCCTTCATCCATTTGGAGTCTATTTCCGTGTGTGGTGTAAGGAAGTGGTCCAATTTCATTTTTCTGCATGTGGCTGTCCAATTTTCCCAGCACCATTTATTGAAGAGGCTGTCTTGTTTCCATTGGACATTCTTTCCTGCTTTGTCGAAGATTAGTTGGCCATAGAGTTGAGGGTCGATTTCTGGGCTCTCTATTCGGTTCCACTGATCTATGTGTCTGTTTTTGTGCCAGTACCATGCTGTCTTGATGATGACAGCTTTGTAATAGAGCTTGAAGTCCGGAATTGTGATGCCACCAACTTTGGCTTTCTTTTTCAATATTCCTTTGGCTATTCGAGGTCTTTTCTGGTTCCATATAAATTTTAGGATTATTTGTTCCATTTCTTTGAAAAAAATGGATGGTATTTTGATAGGGATTGCATTAAATGTGTAGATTGCCTTAGGTAGCATAGACATTTTCACAATATTTATTCTTCCAATCCAGGAGCATGGAACATTTTTCCATTTTTTTGTGTCTTCCTCAATTTCTTTCATGAGTACTTTATAATTTTCTGTGTATAGATTCTTAGTCTCTTTGGTTAGGTTTATTCCTAGGTATCTTATAGTTTTGGGCACAATTGTAAATGGGATTGACTCCTTAATTTCTCTTTCTTCAGTCTTGTTGTTGGTGTACAGAAATGCAACTGATTTCTGTGCATTGATTTTATATCCTGACACTTTACTGAATTCCTGTACAAGTTCTAGCAGTTTTGGAGTGGAGTCTTTTGGGTTTTCCACATATAGTATCATATCATCTGCAAAGAGTGATAGTTTGACTTCTTCTTTACCAATTTGGATGCCTTGAATTTCTTTTTGTTGTCTGATTGCTGAGGCTAGGACTTCTAGTACTATGTTGAATAGCAGTGGTGATAATGGACATCCCTGCCGTGTTCCTGACTTTAACGGAAAAGCTTTCAGTTTTTCTCCATTGAGAATGATATTTGCGGTGGGTTTTTCATAGATGGCTTTGATAATATTGAGGTATGTGCCCTCTATCCCCACACTTTGGAGCGTTTTGATCAGGAAGGGATGCTGTACTTTGTCAAATGCTTTTTCAGCATCTATGGAGCGTATCATATGGTTCTTGTTCTTTCTTTTATTAATGTGTTCTATCACATTGATTGATTTGCGGATGTTGAACCAACCCTGCAGCCCTGCAATAAATCCCACTTGATCGTGGTGAATAATCCTTTTAATGTACTGTTGAATCCTATTGGCTAGTATTTTGGCGAGAATTTTTGCGTCTGTGTTCATCAAGGATATTGGTCTGTAGTTCTCTTTTTTGGTAGGATCCTTGTCTGGTTTTGGGATCAAGGTGATGCTGGCCTCATAAAATGAGTTTGGAAGTTTTCCTTCCATTTCTATTTTTTGGAACAGTTTCAGGAGAATAGGAATTAGTTCTTCTTTAAATGTTTGGTAGAATTCCCCTGGGAAGCCATCTGGCCCTGGGCTTTTGTTTGTTTGGAGATTTTGGATGACTGTTTCAATCTCCTTACTGGTTATGGGCCTGTTCAGGTTTTCTATTTCTTCCTGGTTCAGTTGTGGTAGTTTATATGTCTCTAGGAATGCATCCATTTCTTCCAGATTGTCCAATTTGTTGGCGTAGAGTTGCTCATAGTATGTTCTTATAATTGTCTGTATTTCTTTGGTGTTAGTTGTGATCTCTCCTCTTTCATTCATGATTTTATTGATTTGGGTCCTTTCTCTTTTCTTTTTGATGAGTCTGGCAGGTAACCTGAACTTTTTGATACATACACCCGTGTTTTGCTTTTGCTTTCCGATTTTTTTTTTTAATTTCTTTTTAAATTTTAGGTTAGTTTAGTCTAGTTTATTCTTTTTTAAATTTTTATTTTCTAATATACATTTAGAGTTAAACTTCAAGGTAATCCCCTTTCCCCAATCAATGCTACCCCTATAGGTAAACCAATTTTTATTCCCCCATATCTTAGGAAAGTTGAGTCCTTTAACAAAGACATCAAGATACATCCAAGAAGAATCAAGATAACCATCCTCGCCCACACTGAGAATTTATAACCACTCTCCCATATTTTCCTTCCACCAGTGTTTCTTTGTATTTGTGTTTGTCCTGATAGTACATAAATCTTATACTTGGGGTTCTTTTTGACAAGGTTATTACTTTTATTGATATATATATATTTTTTCCTCTCTCTTGTCATATACTTTATCAGTTTTTTTGTTTGTCTGTTTTGGTTTGTATACTTCATAAATATCACCTTGGGCATCATTTGGGCTGAGCCTTCTCTTTTATCTTCCCTTTTTTTCTTCTCTCTCTCTCTGTCTTTCTTTACTTTTTTTCTCTATTTCTTATTCTTTTCTTTTTTCTCTCATTTGGGTGGGGAACCCTGATTGCTTAGAAGTGTTCCAGGGTGCCCCCTGACTGCACCACAGTTGATACATCCAACTATATACGTTCAGTCATCTCTCATCAAAATGACTAGGAGGAGGAATGCCCAACAGAAGAAAAATTACAGAGGATGGACCTTCTGCAACAGAGCTAATGGCTACCAACATAGACAATATGTCAGAAAAGGAATTCAGGCTAACAATTATCCAGGCAATAGCTAGGATCTAGAAATCCATGGATGACCAAATGGAATTGATTAGGGCAGAACTGTGCGACCAGGGATGATGTTCAAAATGCTCTCAATGCATTTCAATCTAATCTAAATTCTCTAAAAGCTAGGGTAACTGAGACAGAAGATAGAATTAGTGATCTGGAGGACAATTAGAGAGAGAGAAAGGATTAGGAGGAGGCCTGGGAAAAACACCTCTGAAGCCACGAAAACAGAACCAGAGAAATAAATGATGCCATGAAACGTTCCAACGTCAGAATTATTGGAATCCCTGAAGGGGAGGAGAAAGAAAGAAGTTTAGAAGATATAGTGGAACAAGTTTTCTATGAAAATTTTCCCAATATCAAGAATGGAAACAGCGTTTGTGTACTAGAGGCAGAACGGTTTCCTCCCAAGATTATAGTTTCTTGAAAGTCCTCAAGACACCTGATAGTAAGAATGAAGAATTATAACTGTAGGCAGACCCTCTTGAAAGCAGCTAGGACAAAGAAGTTCCTTAAATACAGAGTAAAACCCATTAGAATAACGTCAGACCTGTCCACAGAGACCTGGCAAGCCAGGAAGGGCTGGCAAAATATAGTCAGGATATCAAATGAGAAGAACATGCAGCCAAGAGTACTTTACCCAGCAAGACTGACATTCAAAATGGATGGAGAGATAAAGAGTTTCCAAGACCGGCAAGGCTTAAAAGACTATGCAATCACCAAGCTGACACTGCAGGAAATATTACGGGGTTTATATAAAAGAGAAAAAAAATCCTAAGAATATCATTGAACAGAAATATAGAGACAATCTACAGAAAGAAAGACTTCAAAGGTAGCACGATGTCAATAAAAATGTATGTATCAATAATCACTCTTAATGGGAATGGCCTAAATGCGCCCATAAAATGACACAGGGTTGCAGATTGGATAAAACGACAGGACCCATCCATATGTTGTCTACAAGTGACCCATTTTGAACCTAAAGATACACCCAGACTGAAAGTGAAGGGATGGGGAAGCATCTTTTATGCCAATGGGCCTCAAAAGAAGGCCAGGGTAGAGATTCTCATATCAGATAAATTAGAATTTAAACTAAAGACAGTAGTCAGACATACAGAAAGAAACTACATAATTCTTAAAGGGTCTATCCACCAAGATGATCTAACAATTGTAAATATATTCACCCCCAATATGGGAGCAGCCAATTACACAAGAAAACTATTAATCAAGATAAAGATTAATATTGATATGAATACATTAATAGTAGGAGATCTGAACACACCTCTCTCAGTAATATACACATCATATATTTAGAAAATCAATAAAGAAATAAGAGAATTAATTGAAACTTTGGACCAGATGGACCTCATAGACATATACAGAACATTCCACCCTAAAACAACAGAATACTCATTCTTCTCAAGTGCACATGGAACCTTCTCCAGAATAGACCACATACTGGGTCACAAAACAGAACTCAACCGATACCAAAAGACCGAGATTATTCCCTGCATATTCTCAGATCACAATGCTTTGAAACTGGAGCTCAATCACAAGGAGAAGTTCAGGAGGAACTCAAACACCTGGAAGGTAAAGACCACCTTGCTTAAGAATGCTTGGATCAACGAGGAGATCAAAGATGAACTTAAACAATTCATAGAAACCAATGAGAATGAAAACACTTTGGTCCAAATCCTATGGGATACAGAAAAGGAGGTTCTAAGGAGGAAATACATAGCCATCCAAGCCTCCCTCAAATAAACTGAAAATTCCAGAATACACCAGCTGTCTCTACACCTTAAAGAACAGGAGAATCAACAACAAATCAAACCAACTCCACACGCAAGAAGGGAAATAATCAAGATTAGACCAGAGATCAATAAGGTAGAAACCAGAGATACAGTAGAATGTATCAATGAAACAAGAAGCTCTTTTGTTTTTGAAAGAATCAATAAGATCAATAAACCATAGGCCACAGTAATCCAAAAGAAAAGAGAGAAAGCCCAAATTAATAAAATTATAAATGAAAAGGGAGAGATCACAACTAACACCAACGAAATAGAAACAATCATCAGAAATTATTACCAACACTTATATGCCAATAAGCTAAGCAACCTAGATGAAATGGATGCATTCCTGGAAAACTATAAACTCCCAAAATTGAACCAGGAAGAAATTGACAACCTGAATAGACTGATATCTAGTAAAGAGATTGAAACAGTGATCAAAAACCTCCCAAAAAACAAGAGCCCGGGACCTGACAGATTCCCTGGGGAATTCTACCAAACTTTCAAAGAAGAAATAACACCAATTTTCCTGAAGCTGTTCCAAAAAATTGAAGCAGAAGGAAAACTTCCAGACTGTTTTTATGAAGCCAGCATTACCCTGATCCCAAACCAGGCAAAGACCGTACAAATAAGGAGAATTTCAGACCAATATCACTGATGAATCTGGATGCTAAGATTCTCAACAAGATCATAGCAAACAGGATTCAGCAACACATTAAAAAGATTATCCACTTTGACCAGGTGGGATTCATCCCTAAGTTACAAGGATGGTTCTGCATTAGCAAATCAATCAATGTGATAGAAGAAATCAATAAGAGAAGAGAGAAGAACCACATGGTCCTCTCAATTGATGCAGAAAAAGCATTTGACAAAATCCAACACCCATTCCTTATTAAAATGCTTCAAAATATAGGGATAGAGGGAAAAATCCTGAACTTCATAAAATCTATCTATGAAAGACCCACAACAAGTATCATCCTCAATGGGAAAAGCTTGCAGCCTTCTGGTTGAGATCAGGAACACGACAAGAATGCCCACTCACACCACCTTTGTTCAACAAAGTATTAGAAGTCCTATCAATGGCAATCAGACAACAAAGAGAAATAAAAGGTATCCAAATTGTCAATGGAGAAATCAAACTCTCTCTCTTCGCAGATGACATGATTCTTTATATGGAAAACCCCAAAGACTCCACCCCCAAACTACTAGAACTCTTAGAGCAATTCAGCAATGTGGCAGGATACAAAGTCAATGTACAGAAATCAGTGGCTTTCTTATACACTAACAATGAAAATACAGAAAGGCAAATTAGAGAATCGATTCCATTTACTATAGCACCAAGAACCATAAGATACCTGGGAATAAACCTAACCAAAGAGGTAAAGGATCTGAGGAACTACAGAACACTCATGAAAGAAATTGAAGAAGACAAAAAGATGGAATACCATTCCGTGCTCTTGGATCGGAAGAATAAACATTGTTAAAATGTCTATACTGCCTAGAGCAATCTATACATTTAATGCCAGTCCGATCAAATTCCACCAGTATTTTTCAAAGAGCTGGAGCAAATAAATCCTAAAATTTGTATGGAATCAGAAGAGACCACAAATTCCTAAGGAAATGGTGAAAAACAGAAACAAACCTGGCGGCATCACGATACCTGATTTCAAGCTTTACTACAAAGCTGTGATCACCAAGACAGAATGGTACTGGCATAAAAACAGACACATAGACGAGTGGAACAGAATAGAGATCCCAGATATGGACTCTCAACTCTAAGGTCAAATAATCTTTTACAAAACAGGAAAAATATACAATGGAAAAATGACAGTCTCTTCAATAAATGGTGCTAGGAAAACTGGACTGCTATATGAAGAAGAATGAAACTCGATCATTCCCTTACACCGTACACAAAGATAAACTCGAACAGGATAAAAGATCTCAACGTGAGACAGGAATCCATCAGAATCCTAGAGAAGAACATAGGCAGTAACGTCTTCGATATCAGTCACAGCAACTTCTTTCAATATATGTCTCCAAAGGCAAAGGAAACAAAAGGAAAATGAACTTTTGGGACTTTATCAAGATCAAAAGCTTCTGCACAGCAAAGGAAACAGTCAACAAAACAAAAAGGCAACCCACGGAATGGGAGGAGATATTTGCAAATGACAGTATGGACAAAAGGTTGATATCCAGGATCTATGAAGAACTCAAACTCAACACACACAAAACAGATAATCATATCAAAAAAAGACAAAAGGTTGATATCCAGGATCTATAAAGAACTCAAACTCAACACACACAAAACAGGTAATCATATCAAAAAATGGGCAGAAGATATGAACAGACACTTCTCCAATGAAGACATACAAACGGCTATCAGACACATGAAAAAATGCTCATCATCACTAGCAATCACGGAAAATCCAAATTAAAACCACTTTGAGATATCACCTTACACCAATTAGATGGACAAAATTAGCAAGACAGGAAACAACATGTGTTGGAGAGGTTGTGGAGAAAGGGAAATCCTCTTCCACTGTTGGTGGGAATGCAAGTTGGTGCAATCAGTTTGGAGAACAATGTGGAGATTCCTCCAGCAATTAAAAATAGAGCTTCTCTATGACCCTGAAATTGAACTACTGGTTATTTACCCCAAAGATACATATGTAGTGAAAAGAAGAGCCATCTGTACCCCAATGTTTATAGCAGAAATGGCCACGGTTGCCAAACTGTGGAAAGAACCAAGATGCCCTTCAACGGACGAATGGATAAGGAAGATGTGGTCCATATTCACAATATAGTATTATGACTCCATCAGAAAGGATGAATACCCAACTTTTATAGCAATATGGATGGGCCTGGAAGAGATTATGCTGAGCGAAATAAGTCAAGCAGAGAGAGTCAAGTATCATATGGTTTCACTTATTTGTGGAGCATAACAAAGAACATGGAGGACCTGGGGAGATGGAGAGGAGAAGGGAGTTGAGGGAAATTGGATGGGGAGATTAACCATGAGAGACTATGGACTCTAAAAAATAACCTGAGGGTTTTGAAGGGGCGGGGGGTGGGAGGTTGGGGAACCAGGTGGTGGGTAATAGAGATGGCATGTATTACATGGAGCACTGGGAGTGTTGTAAAACAATGAATACTGTTACGCTGAAAATAAATAAATAAATAAATAAATAAATAAATAAGAAATAAGAATGGGCATGACCTCATGTGCCATGCAGGTTTCTCCTACTCTGAGGATTTGACTTTGATCCCCATCTCAACAGCAAGGTTTCTTGCCATGGGGAAGGAGGAGTTCTGTTTTGTGCATCAGGAAACCCACATATGCCAGCATTCAAACAATACTCTGTGGAGAGATGCCTGCCAACTTAAGCTAGGTTTCATATTAGGGCCTGGTGTATGTCCGGTTCAATCTTCTGTCTCTGGGGACATTTGTCTGCATGTCTGAGTGAAGGAAGTTGCGCAGGATGTGTCAGTAATGCTTTTGTCCCAGGTGGACTATGGAATTGGGATGGCTTCGGGGGTCTTGTAGGTTTCTCCTAATCTGTAGGGTTGTGGCAAATGGAATGGGCCCAGATTCCTTTGAGGGGGTAGGCACAGTGCTGCAGTGTGGCTCCAGAGGCCCCAGCCTGAAGAGGATATGGGTCAGGGTTGTGTGGACAGAATTCTGAAAACACAAACTCGGCTTAAGTTTCGGGCCGAGGGTATGGCAATCCCGATATACAGACCATGAGGGGAGCTCCTTGGGATATGAAAGAAGGGCAAGTGTGAGGCGGTAGCACAATCTTTTTTCTCCGGGTTTTTTTGTCGAGGATGGCCATGGAATATAGAGGTGCCCTAATGGGCCATGGGGGATTTTTCCTCTCTGGGGATTTGGTCTAGCTTCCAATTGCTTTGGGTCACTATGTGGGAAGGGAGGAGTCCTGTTTTCTGTCTCAGGGATCCCTCCAAAAGAGGGATTCCAGAGCAGAGCCCCAGGTATAGGCGACTAGAAAACCCCACCTTTGCTTAGGATTGGGGCTAAGCTAGGGTTCAGTTCAGGGCCGAGGGCATGCCAATTCCAATGTGCAGCTGATTATTCGAGATCTCAAGCACATGAGTAATGGCGAGTTTCAGAGGTTCGCTCATGCTGGAGATTGTGTTCATGATGGCCAACTAATGGAGGGGTGACTTCATGAGGCCATGGAAATTTTCCCATGCTGGGACTTGTGAGATGCTCCAAACAGCAAGGTGTCCTTATGTGGGAAATGGGGAGTCTGGTTTGATGGCTCTAACGTCTCCAATATAGAAGTTTTGATAGCAGAGTTCTATGCAGGGATGCCTAGAAATGCGAACTCACCTTACAATTGCAGCCTAGGAATATGGCAGATTACATCTGGTGGCTCTGGAGCGAAGTGCCTAGGGGGATGAGTTTACATGGAGTCCCATGCTGATTGGTCACAACTCTGGTTTGTGTCCAGGGAGACCTTGGAATGTGGCGGTGGCACAGGGGACATCCAACATTCTCCTACTCTGAGGGTTTGACACAGTTCCCAAGAGCAAGGTTTCCTTCTGGGGACAGGAGGTGTTCTGTTTTGTGGCTCAGGGACCACATGTTGGAACATATGTTGCTATTCGAGAACAGGCCTCTGGGTACAGATGCCTAAAAACCTAAGGTTGGTTTCCGATGAGGTCCTAGGGGCATGTCGGTTTCAATCTTCTGACTCTAGGGCCATTTACCTCGGTGTCTGCTTGGAGATCGGTACCTAGGGTGTGTCAGATTGCACATTTTTGTTCAGAACACCCTACGAAATTGGGGAGACCTCGGGGGCTTGTGGGATTCTCCTAATTTGGTTTTGGGCAACTGTAAAGGGCACTGTTTCCTTCAGTAGGGAGGCACAATCCTGCCATGGGGCTTTGCAGGCCAAACCTTGAAGATGTGTGGGCCAAGCCTCCGTGGACAGAAGCCTGAAAACACAAGCTCAGGTTAGTGTTAGGCCCAAGGGTATGGCAGGCCCAAACTGCAGACCCTGATTGCTGCTCCTCAGGATCTGAAATTAAGGTGAACGTGAGGCGGTAGCTCAGGCTTTTGTCTCTGGATTTTGTGTCTCGGTTGGACCCGGAATGTAGGGATGGGCCATGGAAGATTCTCTCTCTGGAGATTTTCCCCAGCTCTCAATAGTTTGGTGTAATTTTGGGGGAAGGAAGGAGTCCAGTTTTCTGTCTCAGGGGGCCCCAAAAAGAGGGATTTCAGAGTAGGGCTCTGGGTATGGGTGCCTGGAAAACCACACTTTGGGTCAGAATTTGGCCTAGGGGCATGGTAAGCCCAATATGAGGGCTTTTGGTCCAACTCCCGAGGGGTTTATTTGAAATGGGGCTTAGCCTGAGGGTCACTATGTGTGTTAGTACTCAAGGTGGCCCTCAAGAGTGGGCATGGCCTGGGGCGCCTGGGTGGCTCAGTGGGTTAAAGCCTCTGCCTTCGGCTCAGGTCATGATCGCAGGGTCCTGGGATGGAGCCCCACATCGGGCTATCTGCTCTGCAGGGAGCCTGTTTCCTCCTCTCTCTCTGCCTGCCTCTCTGCCTACTTGTGATCTCTGTCTGTCAAATAAATAAATAAAATCTTAAAAAAAAAGAGTGGGCATGGCCTCATTGGACATACAGGTTTCTCCTACACTGAGGGTTTGTCATGCATGCCAACAGCAAGGTTTCTTGCCACAGGGAAGGAGGGAGGAGTTCTGATTTGGGCATCTGATTACCCCATATGCATGGACTTGAGATAAGGTCTGGGGACAGATGCATGAAAATTCAGGTTGGATAGAGATCAGGGCCTAGGGCCATGGCAGGTCCAATCTAATGGATATGAGGCCAGGTCTCTGGGTGTGTATTGGGAAGTCTGGGTTCAGGCTGTGTCAGACACAGCATTAGTGCATGGGGCTGCCTATGAAACTGGAGTGCCATCGAGGGCGGTGCAGTTTGATCCTCATTTGGGGTTTTTGAACAAACCCATGGGGCACTTTTTTCTTCTTGTGGGCAGGAAGCGTGCTGTGTTGTGGCTCCAGAATTCCAAATCTGGAGGGCTTGTGGACCAGAAGTGTGAGGACGGAAGTCAGAAAACACATGCTAGGGCTAGGGTTAAGGCCTAGGGCACGGCAGGACCGATTTGCAGAGGCTAAGGCAAGATCATAGGCATCTGAAATAAAGCAAGTGTCAGACAGCCACTCACGCTTGAGTTGTGTCCATGAGGACCGCCTGATGTAAGGGTGGCCTCATGAAAACATGGAGGTTTTCCCAATCTGGGGACTCTGTTGTGCTCCAAACAGCAAGGTTTCCTTCTTCAGAATTGGGGGAGTGCTATTTGATGGCAAAAAGGTCCCCCATATGGAAAGATTTGAGAGAAGATTCTACATATGGATGCCTGAAAACCCCACCTAGGGTGTCCATTGCAGCCAAGGGACATGGCAGGCCCTATCTGCTGGCTCTGGGGCGAGCTACCCAGGGGTCTGAGCTGTAAAGGAGTCTCATGCTGAGGGTCACAATACTGGTTTGCATCCTGGGCAACCTTCGAATATGGTGGTGGCCTCAGGGCCCATGCCGGATTCTACTACCCTGAGGGTTTGACACAGCTCCAAAAAGCATGGTTTCCTTTGGGGACAGGAGGTGTTGGGTTCTGTGGCTCAGGGATCCCCAAATATTGGTATTCATGTCCAGACCTCTGGGGACAGATACCTGAAAACCTAAACTAGTCTACAGATGAGAGCCTAGGAGCATTTCAGGTTCTATCTTCTCTCTCTGGGTCCATCTACCTGGGTGACTGATGGGAGGTAGTTGATCATGATGTTTCAGACTGCGCGTTTTTGTCCAGGGCATCCTATGAAATTGGAGTGGCCTCAGGGCCTTGCAGGTTTCTTCTATTCTTGAGGTTTCTTGAAGCTCTAAAGGGCCCAGCTTCCTTCTGGAGGGCAGACACAGTCCTGTGTTGTGGCTATGGAATACCCAGGCTGGAGGGTTTGTGGGGAAGAACTCTGCTGACAGAAGTCTGAAAACACCATTTAGGCTTAGGATTAGGACCAAGGGTATACCAGGCCCAATCTGCAGACCCTGAGGTGAGCTCTTTGGGACCTGAAATGAGGTTAAGTGTCAGGCGGCAGCTCAGGCTCTTGCCTCTGGTTTTGGTGTCTCTGATGGTCGTGGAATGGAATGGTGGCCTCATGGACCATGGAAGATTCTCCCTATTTGTTGGGCACTGGCCCAAATTGCATGGTGTCATTGTGGGGGAAAGGAGGAATCCTGTTTTCTGATCCAGGGGTTCCCATAAGGAGAGATTTGAGAACAGGGCTATGGGTAGGGGTGCCAGGGAACCCATCCTTGGGTTAGGATTTGGGCCTAGTGTCATGTCAGACCTCATACGCTGGCTCTAGATCAAGCTGCTGATGGGACTTAGTTGAAAACGTGGCTCAGGCTGAGGTACACAATGCGGGCTTGTTCCCAGGACAACCCTCAACAGTGGGTAGGACCTCATGGGCTATGTAGGTTTCTCCTACTCTGAGGGTTCTACACACATCCCAGTAGTAAGGTTTCCTGCTGGAGGCAGGAGGACTTCATGTTCTGGATCATGTTCCTCCATATGCAGGGATTGGAGACCAGGCCTCTGGGGACATGCCTATAAACCAAAGTTGGGTAGAGATGATGGCCTATGGATATGGCAGGTCTGATCGTGAATAGGAGGCCAGCTACCTGGTTGGTTGAAAGTAGGTCAGGACTCAGGCTGTGGCAGAGAGAACACTAGTGCACAGGGCAGCCTATGAAATTGTGGTGCCCTTGAGGGCCATGCGGGTTTATCCTCATTTGGGGTTTCTGTGCTGTCCCATGGCCAATTTTCTTGTGTTGGGGATCCTGAATTCCCAATGTGGAGGGCTTGTGCACAAGGACTCGGGGTGGAAGACTGCAAACACAAGCTAGGCTAGGGTTAGAGCCTAGGGCATGGCAGGCCCCATCTGCAGAGGCTGAAGCTTGCTTCCTGGCATCTGAGGTTAAGAGTGTCAGGCTTTCACTCAGAGTATATTTGGTGTCCACTAGGGCCGCTGTATGTTGAAGTGGCCTCCTGAGCCCATGGAGGTTTCTCCTGCTTTGGTGGTTTTGTGCCATTGCAAATCGGAAGTTCTCATTCTGGGGGACAGGTGGAGTCCTGTTTTTTTTCACCTAGGTTCCCCCGTATTGAGGGATTCGAGAGCGGGGCTCTAGGTATTGATGCCTGAAAACTCAACTTAGGGTTAGTCATAGGACCTGAGGGTATGGCAGGTCCGATCTGCTGACTCTGGGGCCAGGTATGTGGCTGGCTAACTGGACTTTGGAGCTCAGGCTGAGGGACAGTATGTGTGTTAGTTTCCAGGGCTGGCTTGCATAATTGGGAGTGGCTTCACAGTTTTGTGCAGTTTCCTTGTAATATGTAGATTGCGTGCATATCCATAAGGTACATTTTCCAATTGGGGGGTGGGCAGAGTCTTGTGGTGTGGCTCTGTTGTTCCGTATCTGGAGGATTTGTGGAGCAGGACATAGAGGGTGGAGTCTGAGAACCCAACCTACGGCTAGGATTAGGGCCTATGGCATGACAGGCTTGATCTACAGATGCTGATGCTTGCTTCCGAGGATTAGAAATTACGGCGAGTGTCAGGCTTTCACTCAAACTACAATTTGTGACCACTAGAGCTTCCATAGGTTGAGGTGGCTTCCTGAGGACATGGAGGTTTCTCTCGCTCTGGGTTTTGTGCGTAGCTCCAAATAGCTTGGTCTATTCTGGGGGATAGTTCTCTTTTATGGCTCAAATCCATAAGGAGTGATTTGAGAGGAGGGTTCCAGGATTGATGCCTCAAAACCCAACCTAGGGTTCAGATTAGGTCCTAGTGGCATATCAAGCCTAATTACCTGGCACTGGGAATACGTACCCTGGGCGCTCTATCAAAATGGGACTCAGGCTGAGGGTCACAATGGGAGTTTGTGTCCAGGACTGCCTATACATTCTACGGCCCTAGGACACCAATTCAAGTGTGAGCAAATGCCTGACACTCTCCCTCAATTCAGAATCCGGTGACTTTGCATCAGCATCTGCAGATCAGAGATCGATGCCCTCAATCCTAAACATAAACCTAGATTGGGTTTTCAGATATTGGTCTCCAGAATCCTGGAATGCTAGTCCTCCGGATTGGGGACTCCGAAGCCAAACCGTAGGATGATCGCTGCTCTCCAGATTGAACCCATGCCCTATGGAGCAGCACAAAACCCCTAGATTAGGGGAAACATGAAGGGTCCCCGATGCCACCCTACTTACGAATGCCACCCTGGAGACTAATGTGCAGGCGGGCACACCCTGAGTTCCGACCACCAATCAGCCATCGAGGCAGCTAGACCCAGTGGCAGCTGATCGGACCTGACATGACCCTAGGCCGAAATCCTAACCCTACTTTGGGTTTTCAGGCATCCATCCACAGAGCCCTTCTCTGGAATCCATCCACATGGGTGACCCCTGATTCATTAAACAAATCTCCTCCTGCACCAAGGAAGGAAACCTTGCTTTCTAGAGCTATGGAAAACCCTCAGAGATGGAAGAAATCTGTTTTGCCCCTGAGGCCAGGCCCACTTTTGCTGGCCGCCATGGACACAATCACCCATTATGACCCTTAGCCTGAACCCCATTTTGAAGATAGTCCCAATGGTACCTCGGACCAGAGCCAGGTATAAGGCCTTCCATACCACGAGGACCTAATCCTAACCCTCAGGTGGTTTTTCAGTCATTGGTACCCGGACTGCTGCTCTCGAATCCCTCGATATGGTGGACCTCTGAGCCATAAAACAGGACACCAGCTACATCCCAGAATAAACCAAGCTATTTAGAACTGCGAAATCCCCAGAGTGGGAGGAAACTTCATGCCACCATGAGGCCACCTATGAGTTCGGTGGAATTCATGGACACAAACTCCAGCCTATGCCATATCCTGACACTCGCCCTCCTTTTGAATCCCTCCACACAGGAGACCTCTGAGCCAGAAATAGGACCTCCTCCTGCCCCCAGAAGGGAAAATTGCTCTTAGCTGTGTAAAAACCTCAGACATAGAAGAAACCAGCCTTGCCCCTGAGACCATGCCCACTATTAAAGGCCACCCCTAGACAAAACAGACATTAGGATCCTTAGTCTGAGCCGCATTTTCAGCACAGTTCCATGGGTAGCTCGCTGTAGAGCCAAGATATAAGCCTACCATGCCACAAAGGACGTAATCCTAAATGTAGGTTCGGTTTTCAGGCATCCATACTCAGAACACTGCTCCCAAGTCCCTCCATAAGGGGCAGCCCTTAGCCATAAAAGAAGACACCATGTATCCACCAGAAGAGACCAAATTGTTTGGAACTGCACAAAAACCCCAGAGCGGGAGCCAACTCCATGCCTCCTGAGGCCACCCCCATATTTGTCGGATCTCATGGACACAAACTCCAGCCTGAGCATACCTCCTGACACTCGGCTTAACCTCAGTCCCCGGGAGCACACCACAGTGTCTGTACATTGGGCCTCCCATGCCCTACACCCTAGCCTGAACCCTAGCTAGGGTTTTCAGACTTCCGTCTCAAGAGTCCTGGCCCACAAGCGGTACAGATAGAGAACTCTGGAGCCACATCGTGGGACTCTGCCTACACTCCAGAAGGAAACCGTGCTCAATGCAGCAGCACAAAACCCCAGATTAGGAGAAAACTGCATGGCCGAGGACACCCCCATTTACAGAACCCGAACCTGGATCCTAATGCACATTCTGTCCTCACCTCTGCCTTACCTCCATTCCACCACCCATGTACCTGAACCCAGAGTCAGCAGATCGGACATGTCATGCCCCTAGTCCCTAATGCTAACCCAGGTTGGGTTTTCATGAATCCATACACAGAACCCCGTTCTTGAATCCCTCCATATGGGGACCCTTGAGTCATAAAATGGGACTCCACCTCTCCTCCAAGAAAGTAACAATAGTATTTGGAGCCGTGCAAATGGCCCAGAGCAGGATAAAACTCCATGGCTCCAAGAGGCCACAAACACATTTGGTATCCCTAGTGGGCACAAATTCTAGTCTGGACGGAGCGAATGCCTGACATTTGTTCTAACTTCAGAATCTGGGGTGGTTTCGACATCATCTGCAGTTCAGGATCCAGGCCCTACACATTAACCATACCTGAGCTTGGGCTTCAAAATTACATCCCATGAGTTCTGGAATGCAAGCCCTCCAGATTGGGAACTCCTGACCAGATTCAGTGGATCGCATGGACACAAATTCCAGCCTGAGTGTACCACCTAATCTCGGCATAACCTCAGTCCCTGGGAGCATGCCACAGTGTCTATATATTTGGCCTCCCATGCCCTATACCCTAACCCTAGCCCTAGCTATTTGTCACTGAACAAAAACCCCCGAGCTGGAGAAAACTCCTCGCCCCCATGAGGCTAAATCCACATTGGGCAGATCTCATTGACGGAAACTCGAGCCAGCATGACATCCTGACACTTACCTTAACCTTAGATTCCCTGGAGTTTGCCTCAGTGTCTGTAGGTTGGACCTGCCATGCCCTAGGCCCTAAACTTACCCCTAGATTGATTCTCAGGCTTCCAGCCAGAGAGTCCTGGTCCACAAGCCCTCCAAATAGGGTACACCGGAGCCACAGCACAGGACTCTTTCTGCCCTGCAGAAGGAAAACATGCCTTAAGAAGCTGCACGCGGCCCACAGATTAGGAGAAAGTTGCATGAAACCCCAAAGCCACTCTCCTTTATGGAAGCTGTCCCTGGACACTAAAACACATTCTGTCCCTCAACCTGAGCCCCAGCCTCAAGTCAGCCACCCATGGGGTTGGCCCCAGATTCAGCACATCAGACTGGCCATTCCCCTAGGTACTAATCGTAACTATACATTTCTTTTTCAGGCATCGATCCCCAGACCCATTCTCTCAAATCCCTCCACATGGGGAATCCCTGAGCCACAAAGCAGAACTCCTCTTGTCTCCTATAAAGTTTCTGGAGTTATGTAAATCCCTCAGAGTTGGGAGAAAACTGCATTGACCCTGAGGCCGCATCCATTTATGCTTTCTGCCCAGAACACAAACACCCATTGTGACCCTTATCACGAGCCCCAATTTCAACACAGCCCCATGGGTAGCTCAGCTCAAGGCAAGATTCTAAGGCCTGCGATGCCACTAAGAACTAATCCTATCCTAACCCTTGGATGGGGATTCAGGCATCCATACCCAACGCCCTGCTCTCAAATCCCTACATATGGAGGGCCCCATTGCCATAAAACAGGACAGGACTTATTCCCCAGTATAGACCAAGCTATTTTTTAACTACACAAAAATCCTAGGGCAGGAGAAAACTCCATGGCCCCATGAGGCCACTCCCAGATTTGATGGATCTCATGGGCACAAACTGCAGCCTGAGGGGCCTGCTGACACTCGCCTTAACCTCAGATCCCCGGGAGCTTGCCTCAGCGACTGTAGATTAGCCCTGCAATGTCCAAGGCCCTCAACATAACCCTAGATTTGCTTTTCAGACTTCTGCCTTCACAGTCGTGGTCTACAATCTCACCAGTTAGGGAACACTGGAGCCACACCACAAGACTTTGCCTGCCCTCCAGATAGAAAATGTGCCCTATATAGCTGTACACAACTCCCGGATTTCAAGAAAACTGCACGATACCCCTAAGCCACCCAGACTTGAGGAAGCTGAACTTGGACACTAATACACATTCTATCCCCAACATGAGCATAGACCTCCAGTCACCAACACACATAGGTGGCAGCAGAGTCAGCACATCTGAACTCCCATGCTCCATGCCCTAAGCTGAACCATAGCTGAGTTTTCAGACATCCATAAACAGAGCACTGCTCTGGAATACCTCCATTTGGAGGACCCTAGAGCCATATAACAGGAGTCCACCTGTCCTTCAGATTGAAAGAATACTATTTGGAACTGTGCAAAGCCCCCCGATCTGGAAAAATCCCCATGCCACAGCAGGACCTCTACACATTTGTTGGCCCTAGGACACCAATTCCAGTGTGAGCGAATGCCTGACACTCTCCCTCAATTCAGGATCCGGTGACCTTGCCTCAGCATCTGCAGATCAGAGATCCATGCCCTAGACCCTAAACATAAACCTAGCTTGCGTTTTCAGATATCAATCCCCAGAGTCCTAGAACACAATTTCTCCATATTGTGGACTCAGGAGCCACACCACAGGAATATCATTGCCTTCTAGTTTGAAACTGTTACTTATGGAACTGCACAAAACCCCTAGACTAGGGGAAACATGCAAGGCCCCCAATGCCACACCAACTTCACATGCCACCCTGGGTACTAATGTGCAGGCGGGCACAACTTGAGTCCCGAACACCAATCAGACATCAAGGTAGCTAGACCCAGAGGAAGCTGATCAGACCTGCCATGTTCCTATGCCCTTAAGCTAAACCTAGCTTGGGTTAGCAGGCACCCATACCCAGAGCCCTTCTCTTGAATCCCTCTGCATGGGGGACCCTGCAGTCACAACACAAAACTCCTCCTGCCTCCCAAACCCCCGCATAAGGAAACCTTGGTTTTTGGAGTTATTTAAAACCCTCAGAGATGGTGGAAACCTCTGCTGCCCCTGAGGCCACGCCCACTTTTGCAGGCCATCCTGGACACAAGCATCCATTGTGACCCATAGCCTGAGTCTCATTTCCAGCAAAGCCACATGGGCAGCCCGCCCCAGAGCCAGGATATAATGCCTCCCATGCCACTAGAACCAAATCTAAGACCTAGGCTGGGTTTTCAGGTATCGATACCCGAACCCTGCTCTCGAATCCCTCCATACAGGGAACCCTGATTCATAAAACAACACAACACCTCCCCACCAGAAGAGACCAAGCTATTTGGAACTGCACAAACACCCCCAAGCGGGAGAAAACTCCTTGCCCCCATAAGGCTAAACCTAAACTTGGCAGATCTCATCGACACAAAATCCAGCCTGAGCGACATCCTGACACTTGCCTTAACCTCAGATTCCCTGGAGTTTGCCTCACCATCCATATGCTGGTCCTGCCATGCCCTAGGCTTTACCCCTAGCCCTAGCTTGGTTCTCAGGCCTCCTTCCAGAGAGTCCTGGTTCACAAGCCCTCCAGATATGGTACACCGGAGCCACAGCACAGGACTCTTCCTGCCCTGCAGAAGGAAAACGTGCCCTATAAAGCTGTACGCGGCCCACAGATTAGGTGAAATCTTCATGAAACCCCAAAGACACACTCCTTTATGGAAGCTGGCCTTGGACACTAAAACACATTCCTCAACCTGAGCCCCAACCTCCAGTCAGCCATCCATGTGGCTGGTGCTAGAGTCAGCAGATCACACTGGCCATTCCCCTAGACAGTAATCGTAACAATAGTTTGAGTTTTCATGCATCAATCCCCAGAGCCCTTCTCTCAAATCCCTCCACACGGGGAATCCCTGAGCCACAAATCAGAACTCCTCTTGCCCCCCAGAAGCTTTCTGGAATTTATGGAAATCCTCCAGAACTGGACAAAACCTGCATTGCCCCTGAAGCCACACCCATAAATGCTGGCCGTCCAGGACATAAACACCCATTGTGACCCTTAACCTGAGCCCCATTTTCAACACAGCCCCATGGGTAGCTCGGCCCAGAGCCAGCATCTAAGGTCTGAGATGCCCCTAGGACCTAATCCTAACACTAGGTTGGGTTTTTAGGCATGGATACCCAGAGCGCTGCTCTCGAATCCCTCCATATGGGGGACCCCTGAGCCATACAGCAGGACAGGACCTGTTCCCCAGAATAGATCAAGCTATTTTTAACAACTCAAAAATCCTGAGTGGGAGAAAGCTCCATGGTCCCATGAGGCCACTCCCAGATTCAATGGATCTCACGGACACAAACTCCAGGCTGAGCGACCTCCTGACACTCGCCTAAACCTCAGATCCTGTGGAGCTTGCCTCTGAGACTGCAGATTTGCCCTGCCATGTCCTAGGCCCTCACCATAGCCCTTAGATTGGCTTTTCAGACTTCTGCCCTGACAGTTGTGGTCTACAATCCCCCAGATAGGGAAAACCATAGCCACACCACAGGACTCTGCCCTTCAGATGGAAAATGTGTCCTCTGTAGTTGCATGAAAACCTCAAACTAGGAGAAAGCTGCATGATACCCCTAAGCCATCCACAATTGCTGAATCTGACCCTCGATACTAATACACATTCGGTCCCTCAACCTGAGCACCGACCTCCAGTAAGCCATCCACAAAGCTGATGCCAGAGTCAACAGATGAGACATCCCATGCCCCATGCCCTAAGTCTAAACCTAGTTTGAGTTTTCAGGTATCCATAACCAGAGCCCTGCTCTGGAATCCCTCCATTTGGAGGACCCTAGAGCCATACAACAGGAGTCCACCTGTTCCCCAGACTGAAACTGTACTATTTGGAGCTGTGCAAATCACCCCGAGCAGGAGAAACCTCCATGACCCAGCAGGACACCCACACATTCAGCGGCCCTATGACACAAATTCTAGAGTCAGTGAATGCCTGACACTCTCCCTCAATTCAGAATCCGGTGACCTTGCCTCAGCTTCTGCAGATCAGAGATCCATGGCTTAGACCCTAAACATAAACCTAGCTTGGGTTTTCAGAGATCGGTCCCCAGAGTCCTGGAATACCAACACTCTAGATTGGGGACTCAGGAGCCACACCACAGGAATAGCCTTGCCTTCCAGACTGAAACCGTGCCCTATGGAGCTGCAGAAAACGCCCAGATTAGCAGAAAAGTGCACAGCCCCTGATGTCACCCCACTTTTGTATGCCTCCCTGGAGACTAATGCGCAGAGGGGCACAATCTGAGTCTTGACTACCAATCAGCCATCAAGGCAGATAGACCCAGAGTCAGGTGATCATAGCTGCCATGCCCCTAGGCCAAAATCCTAACCCTCTTTGGGATTTTAGGCATCCATACACAGAGTTCTTCTCTGGGATCCCTCGACATGGGGAACCCCAATCCACAAAACAAATCTCCTCCTGCCCCCAGGAAGGAAACATTGCTTTTTCTAGCTATGGAAAACCCATAGAGATGGAAGAAATCTGCTTGGGCCCCTGAGGTCACGCCCACCTTGGCAGGCCGCCATGGACAACTTAACCCAATGTGACTCTTAGCCTGAGCCCCATTTTGAAGATAGCCCCAAGGGTACCTCGGCCCAGAGCCAGGGTATAAGGCTTGCCATGCCACTAATACCTAATCCTAACCCGCAGTTGGGTTTTCAGGCATCAATACCCAGACAGCTGGTCTCGAATCCCTCGATATGGGGGACCCCTGAGCCATAAAACAGGACACCACCTGCAGCCCAGAAAACCAAGCTATTTGGAACTGCAATATCCTCAGAGTGGGAGGAAATTCCATGCTACCATTAGGCCACCTATGAGTTAGGTGGAACTCATGGACACAAACTGCAGCCTGTGTTATTTCCTGACACTTTCTTTCACCTTGATCCTGGGGAGATCGCCTCAGTGTCTTAGATTGCCATGCCGTAGGCCCTATACCTAGTCCTAGCTTGGGTTCTCTCACTTCCATCCTCAAACTCCTGGTCCACACGCCCTCCAGATAGGGAACACAGGATCCACAACACAGGATTCTTCCTGCCCTCTAGAAGGAAAATGTGCCCTATGAAGTTGCATGCACCCCTGTATTAGGAGAAAGCTGCTTGAAACCCATTAGCCACCCCATTTATGGAAGCTGGCCTTAAACACTAATATACCTTTTACTGTCAACCAGAGCACTTACCTCGTCAGCCACCAAGTAGCTGGTGACTGTGTCTGCAGATCAGACCAATTCCCCTAGGCCCTAAGCCAAACCGAGTTTGAGTTTTCAGGCATCCATACCCAGAGGCCTGTTCTCAAATCTGTCCACATAGAGGATGCTGGAGCTATACAACAGGATTGTACTGTCCACCCATATGAAACTTTACTATTTGGAATGGCACAAAAACTCCAGAGGACTCCTTCTCACACAGCGGTCCTAGTGCCCTCAAGTTCTAGTCTGGTCTGAGTGAATGCCTGACACTTGCTTTATATTCAGATGCTGTGGAGGTAACCTCAGGATCTGCAGATCGGGCCTGCTATGCCCTAGGCCCTATCCCCAAACCTAGCTTGTGTTTTCAGGCTTCTCTCTTCAGAGTTCTGGCCCACAAGCCTTCCTGATTAGGGACTATGAAGTCACACCACAGGACTCTTCCTGCCCTCCAGAAGGAAACCATGCCCTTTGTAGCTGCACAATACACCCAGATTAGGAAAAAACTACACGATGCCCTGAAGCCACCACTTTTTATGGAACCTGGCTCTGAACACTTATACACATTCTGTCACTCACCCTCAGCACTGACCTCCAGTCAACTACCCATGTAGCTGGAGCCAGAGCCATCAGGTCAGACCTGCCATGCCCCTAGGCCCTAACACTAACCCTAGGTGAATTTTTCAGGCATCCGTATCCAAGCTTGTTCTCAAATCCCTCCATATGAGGGACTCTTGAATCATACGAAAGGACTCCACCCCTCCCCCAGAATAAAACCATACTATTTGGAGCTGTGCAAAACTCCCAGAAGAGGAGAAACCTCTTGGGTCCCAGGAATCTCCCACACATATAGCGTCCCTAGGACAAAAATTCTGGTCTGAGCGAATGCCTGACACTCTCCCTAACTTCAGAATCTGGGACTTTGCCTCAGCATCTGCAGATCAGGAATTCATGCCCTAGCTCATAACCATAAACCTAGCCCTGATTTGTAGACTTCTGTCCCCAGAATCCTGGAACACAGGTCCCTCAGATAGGGGACTACAGAGCCATACCACAGGACTATCCCTGCACTCCAGAAGGAAAGTGTGCCATATGGAGCTGCACAAAACTCCTTCATTAGGGGAAATATGCATGGGCCCCGATGCCACCCCACATTTGTATGCCACCATGAACACTAATTCACAGTCTGACACAACATGAGTCCTGTCCTCCAATCAGCTACCAGGACAGCTGGCCTCAGAAACAACAGATCAGATCTCCCATGCCCCTAGTCCCTAATCCTAAACCTAGGTTGGGTTTTCAGAGCTAGAGCCATACCCAGAGCCCTGGTCTCAAATCCCTCCACATGGGGGACACCTGAGCCACAAAACAGAACTCCTCCTACTGTCCAGAAGGAAACCTTGAATTTTGGAGCTATATAAAGCCCTCAGTGTTAGAAGAAATCTGTGTTGCATTTTGCAGGATGCCCTGGTCTCAAACACCCATTTTGACCCTTGGCCGTAGCCCCATTTGAATACATCCCCATGGGTACCTCGGCCCAGAGCCAGAATATAAGGCCTTCCATGCCAATAGGATGTAATCCTAAACCTAGGTTGCATTTTAATACATCCATGCCCAGAAAACTGCTCTCTAATCCCAACATATGGGGGACACCAGAACCAAAAAACAGGACACTACTTTTCCCCCAGAGTAGTCCAAGATATTTGGGACCGCAGAAAAACTCCAGAACGGGAGAAATATCTATGTCCCCAGGAAGCCACCTCAAAATACAGGGGCCCTAGTGGTCACAACTTCTAGTTGGAGCTAATGCCTGACACTCGCCTTGACCTCAGATCCCAGAGAGTTTGGTTCAACCTCTGTAGCTTGGACCTGCCATGCCCTAGGCCATAACCCTAGTCCTAGCTTGGTTTCTCACACTTCGATCTTCAAAGTCCTGGTCCACAAGCCCTCCAGATAGGGTACACCAGAGCGTCAGCACAGGACTCTTTCTGCCCTTCAGAAGGAAAATATGCTCTATGGAGCAGCATGCAACCCCCAGAATTGGAGAAAGCTGCACGAAAACCCAAAGCCACCCCCATTTAGGGAAGCTGGCTCTGGACATTAACACACATTCTGTCCCTCAACCTGGTCAGTGATCTCCAGTCAGCCACCAGGTAGCTGGCGACTGAGTCAGCAGATAGGACCTGCCATGCCCCTAGGCCCTAAGTTTAACTCTAGGTTGAGTTTCCAGGCATCCATACCCAGAGCACTGTCTCAAAACCCTCCATATCAGGAATCCTAGATCCATACAGGCAGACTCCACCTGTCCCACAGTTTGATACCATACTATTTGGACCTGCACAGTTCCCCCCGCGCCCTCCCGCAGGAGAAATCTCCATGCCCTCAGGAGGCCCCCGACAAGTTCAGCATCCCTAGAACACAAATTCTAGTATGAGCGAATGCCTGACTCTCTCTATCTTCAGATCTCCGGGGACCTAGACTCAGCATCTGCAGATTGGGGATCCATGCCCTAGACCATAACCATAAACCTAGCTTGGGTATTCTGGCTTCCATCCCAGAGTCCTGGAACATAAACCCTCCAGAATGGGGACACCAGAACCACACCAAAGGACTTTCCCTGCCCTTCACAATGAATCCATGGCCTATGGAGCTGCAGAAAATCCCTTTATTAGGGGAAACATGCACAGACCCGGTGACACCTCACTTTCGCACGCCACACTAGACACTAACGTGCAGTCCGACACAAACTGAATCACATCCTTCAATCAGACACAGGGACAACTGGCCCCAAAGCCAACAGTTCAGACCTGCCATGCTCCAAGCTCCCGATCATAAACCTAGATTGAGTTTTCAGGCATCCATACCCAGAGCCCTGCTCTCAATTTCCTCCACATGGGGGAACCCTGAGCCATACAACAGGCCTCCACCTGTCCCCCAATGAAACCTTGCTATATAGAACTGCACAAAACCCCAGAGCAGGAGAAACCTCCACGTCCTCAGGAGGCCACCTCAATATACAGCAGCCCCATTTGTCACAAATTCTAGTCTATGTGAGGGCCTAACACGTGCCCTAAATTTAGATCCTGGGAGCTGATTTCAGCATCTACAGATCGGGCCTGCCATGTCCTAGGCCCTAAACCAAACCTTAGCTTGGGTTTTCAGACTTCTTTCTCCAGAGTTCTGGCCCACAAGCCTTCCATATTGGGGACTCAGTCGCCACAACATAGGATTCTCCCTGCTTTCCAGAAAGACACCATGCCCTATGGAGCTGCACAATACCCCCAGATTAGGAGAAAGCTGCAAGAAACCCCGAAGCCACCCCCATTGACGGAAGCTGGCCCTGGATACTTATATACATTCTGTCCCTCAAGATGAGTACAGACCTCCAGTCAGCCACATATGTAGCTGGCATCAGATTCATCAGATAAGAACTTTTATGCCCCTAGGCCCTAACCATAACCCTAGGTTGAGTTTTGAGGCATTCATACCCAGAGACCTGCTTTCAAAGCCCTCCATATGGGGCACCCCTGAGGCATACAACAGGACTCCATTTGTCCCTGAGCGTGAAACCACAGTATGTGGAGCTGCACAAAACACCCAGAGCAGGAGAAACCTCCATGACGCTAGGAGGCCCACCACACATTTGGTGGCCCTAGGACACAAATTGTAGTCTGAGCGAATGCCTGACACTCGCCCTAACTTCAGAATCTGGGACCTTGCCTCAGCATCTGCAGATAGGTGATCCATGCCTTAGACCCTAACCATAAAACTAGCTTGGGTTTTTAGACGTCCATCTCCAGAGTCTTAGAACACAAGCCCTCTACATTGGAGTCTCCAGAGTCACACCACAGGACTCTCTCATCCCTCCAGAATGAAACTGTGCCCTAGGGAGTTGCATAAAACCCCTAGAGTAGGGGAAATTTGCATGGCTCCTTATGCTGCCCTACATTGTTATGCCACCCTGGACAGCAACGTGCAGTCTGACACAACTGGAGTCCCGTCATCCAATCAGCCACCAGGATAGCTGGCCCCAGAGCCAGCGGATCAGGCCTTCCATGCCCCAAGGCCCTAATCCTAACCCTATGTTGGCTATTCAGGCATCCATAACCAGAGCCCTTTTCTTGAGTCCCTCTGCATGGGGGACTCCTGAGCCACAAAACAGCTCCTCCTGCCCCTCAAAAGAAACCTTGTTATTTGGAACTGTGCAAAACCCACCAGAGCAGGAGAACCTTCCATGTCCTCAGGAGGCCACCTCAACATTTGGCGGCCCTAGTCATCACATATTCTAGTCTGAGCGAATGCCTGACAGTCACCCTCACTTCAGATCCTGAGGAGCTTGCCTCAATATCTGCAGATAAGGCCTGCTATTCCCTAGGCCCTAAGGCAAACCTTACCTCGTGTTTTCACACTTCTTTCACCAGAGTTCTGGCCCACATGTCTTCCAGATTGGGGATTTAGGAGACACAACACAGGACCCTCCCTGCCTCCAGAAGGAAACCATGCTTACTGAGCTGCACAAAACCCCCAGATGAGGAAAAATATTCATGGCCCCTGAAACCACGCCCATGGATAGAAGCCGGCCCTTGACACTAATACACATTCTGTCACTCCTCCTGGGCCCAGACCTCCAGTCTGGGACCCACTAACCTAGTCCAAGCAATAGCAGATCTGATATGCCCGTAGGTCCTAATTCTAACACTAGCTTGTGTTTCCAGACATCTGTCCCCAGTGTCCTGTTTTCAGATCTCTTCATATGGGAGACCCCTGAGACAGGAAACAGAACTCTCCTCCCTCCAAAAGTAATTCTTGCTGTTTGGAGCTGTGTAAAATCCCCAGAGTAGGGTCCACCTGAATGGTCCAGGCCACCCCCACCTTCAGAGAAATCACTGGACACAAACCCGCATTGTGACCCTCAGACTGAGCTACGTTTATAACTCAACTCCCCAGATCACTCACCCCAGAGTCAGCTGATTGGACATGACATACGCCTAGGCCCTAATCATAACCTGAGGTTGGCTTTTCAGGAATACATACCTAGAGTCTTGTCTCGAATTCCTCCATATGGAGGATCCCAGAGCCATAAAAAGGAATTGTAATATCCCTTGGAATAAAGTCTTGCTAATTGGAGCTGTGTAAAATCGTCAGGGTTGTAGTAACCTCCGTGGCCACTTGATGCTATCCACATATTTCACAGAACTCATGGACACAAACTCCAGTCTGAGCGAATGCCTGACACTCATCCTACATTCACATCCCAGGAAGCTTGCCTCAGCATATTCACATTGGGCCAGGCATGCTGTAGGCCCGAACTCTAACCCTAGCTTTGGTTTTTAGACTTCTGTTCCAGAGTTCTGGTCCAGAATACCTCCAGATAGAGAAATCCAGAGCCACACCATAGGGCTCTGCCTGCCCTCCAGAAGAAAACCGTGCTCTATGGAGCTACACAAAACTCCGAGATTAGGAGATACCTGCATGGCCAACGAGGCCACACCCACTTACGGAACTTGGCCCTGGACACTAATACACATTCTGTCCCTCAACCTGAGCCCCGACCTCCAGTCGCCTCACACTTATCAACCCCAGAGTCAGCAAATAGGACCTGATATGCCCCTAGTCCCTAATCCTTACACTAGTTTGGGTTTTCAGACATCCATACTTAGAAAACTGCTCTCAAATCCCTCCATATTTTGGACCCCTGTGCCATAAAACAGGACTCCACCTGTTTTCCAGTATAGAACCATACTATTTGGAGCTGCTTAAAGCAGCTCAGTGCTGCGGTAACTTCCACGGCCCGAGGAGGCCACCCACAGACGACAGCCCTAATGGACACAAATTCTAGTCTGAGCGAATGCCTGACATTCTCCCTATCTTCAGAAACCAGGGACCTCGCCTCAGCATCTGGAGATCAGTGATCCATTCCCTAGACCCTCATCATAAACCTAGCTTGGGTTTTCACACCTCTGTCCCCAGAGACTAGAAAAACAATCCCTCCACACTGGGGTCTCTGGAGCCACACCAAGGGATGGTCACTGCACTCCAGAAGGAAACTGTGTCCTAGGGAGCTGCACAAACCCCTAGATTAGGGTATATGTGCATGGCCCCCAATACCACCCCACTTCTGTATCCCAGCCTGGACACTAATGTGCAGTCTGACACAACCTAAGTCCTGTCCTCCAATCAACCACCAGGACAGCCAGCACCAGAGCTAGCAGATTGGACCTGCCATGCCCTGAGGCCCTAATCCTAACCCTAGGCTGGGTTTTCAGGCATTCATAACCAGAACCCTTCTCTCAAATCCCTCCACAAGCGGGACCCCTGAGCCACAAAACAGAACTCCTCTGTCCCCCAGAAGAAAACCTTGGTTTTTGGAGCTATGTAAACCTCTCAGAGTTGGGGGTGCCTGGGTGGCTCAGTGGGTTAAATCCACTGCCTTTGGCTCAGGTCATGGTCCCAGGGTCCTGGGATTGAGCCCCACATTGGGCTCTCTGCTCGGCAGGAAGCCTGCTTCCTCCTCTCTCTCTGCCTGCCTCTCTGCCTACTTGTGATCTCGGTCTGTCAAATAAATAAATAAACTCTTTAAAAAAATCACCTCTCAGTGTTGGACGAAACCAGGGCTAACCTGAGGCCACGCCCACTTTTGCAAACTGCCTTGGCCACAATCATTTATTGTGGCCCTTAGCCTGATCCCCATTTTCAACACAGCCCCATGGGTAGCTCTCCCCAAAGCCAGGATATAAGCTCTTCCATGCCACGAGGACCTAATCCTCACCCTAGTGTGAGATTTCAGGCAACCATAGCTGGAGCCCTGCTCTCCAATCCATTAATATGGGGGACCCCTGAGCCAAAAACAGGATACCACCTATCCCCCAGAATAGAACAAGCTGTTTGGATCTGTGCGAGAGCCCTAGAGCGGGAGAAAACTCCAAAGTCCCATAAGGCCACCCCCACGTAAGGCAGTTATCACTGACACAATCTCCAGCCTGAGTGATCTCCTCACACTCCCCTTAACCTGAGATATTGGGGAGCTTGCCTCAGTGTCCACAGATTTGGCTTGTGATGCCCTAGGCCCAAACCCTAACCCTAGCTTGGGTATTTAGAATTATGTCCTCAGAGTCCCAGTTCACAAGCCCTCCAGATAGGGAACACTGGACTCTGCCTGCCCTCCAGAAAGAAAAGGTGCCCTATGGAGCTGCACGAAACCCACACATTAGGAGAAAGCTACACAAGCCCGAAGCCCCACCACCTCATTGCGGAAGCCGACCCTGGACAGTAATATACATTTGGTCCCTCAGACTTAGGCCTGACCTTCGGTCAGACACCCATGTAGCTGGCACCAGAGTCAGCAGATCAGACCTGCCATGCCCCTAGGCCTTAACACTAATCCTAGGTTGAGTTTTCAGACATCCATACCCAGAGCCATGCTCTTGAATCTCTCCATATGGAGGACCCTAGAGTCACACAGCAGGACTCCACGTCTCCCCAAGAATGGAACCTTGCTTTTTGGTACTGTGCAAAACCCCTAGAGCAGGAGAAACCTCCATGTCCTCAGGAGCCTACCTCAACATAGAGCATACAGCATAGAGCACACAACACACAGTGGCCTTAGTGGTCACATATTCTAGACTGAGCGAATGCCTGAACCTCGTCCCAACTTCAGTATCTGGGTACCTCCTGTCAGCATCTGCAGATTGGTGATCCATGCCCTAGAACCTAACTATAAACTTAGCTTGGGTTTTCAGACTTCTGTCCCCAGATCTTGGAACATAAGCCCTCCAGTTTGGGACCTCCAGAGCCATACAACAGGACTCTCCCTGCTGTCCAGAAGGAAACAATGCCCTATGGAACTGCACAATACCCTGGATTAGGGGAAACGTGTATGACCCCTGATGCCTTCCCACTTTTGTACACCACCCCAGAGAGTAATGCTCAAACTGACACAACCTGAGTCCTGTCCTCCAATCAGCCATTGGAAAAGCTGGCCTAGGAGCCCTAGATGAAATGGATGCATTCCTGTAAATCTGTAAACTTCCAAAACTGAACCAGGAAGAAATTGACAACCTGAATAGAATGATATCTAGTAACAAGATTGAAGCAGTGACAAAAAAGCTCCTGAAAAAAACAAGAGCCCAGTACATGAATGACTCCCTGGAGAATTCTACCAAACACTGAAAGAATAAATAATACCTACTCTCCTGAGGCTGTTTCAAAAAATTGAAGCAGAAGGAAAACTTCCAGACTGGTTTGAAGAAGCCAATAGTACCCTGATCCCAAAAAAGGCAAAGGACCCACAATGAGACAACAAAGAGAAATAAAACGTATTCAATTTGGCAATGAAGAAGTCAAACTCTCTCTCTTCGCAGATGACATGGTATTTTATATGGGAAACCCAAAAGACTCCATGCCCAAAATACTAGAACCCATTCAGCAATTCAGTAATGTGGCAGGATACAAAGTCAATATACAGAAATCAGTTGCTTTCTTATACACTAACAATGAAAATACAGAAAGGGAAATTAGAGAATTTATTCCATTTACTATAGCACCAAGAATCATAAGATACCTGGGAATAAGCCTAATCAAAGAGGTAAATGATCTGTACTTGAGGAACTACAGAACACTCACGAAAGAAATTGAAGTGGACACAAAAACAATGAAGACCATTACATTCTCATGGATCAGAAAAATAAACATTGTTAAAATTTCTATACTGCTTAGAGCAATCTATACTTTCAATGCCATTCTGAACAAAATTCCACTGGCATTTTTCAAAGAGCTGGAGAACACAATTATAAAATTGTATGGAATCTGAAGAGACCCCCAATTGATAAGGAAATGTTGAAAAAGGAAAACAAAACTGGGGGCATCCCATTGCCTGACTGCAAGTTTTACTGCAAAGCTGTGATCACCAATACAGCATGGTACTGGCATAAATACAGACACATAGACCAGTGGAAAAGAGTAGAGAGGCCAGATATGGTCCCTCAACTCTATGGTCAAATAATCTTCAACAAAGCAGGAAAAAAATATCAAGAGGAAAAATACAGTCTCTTTAATAAATGGTAATAGGAAAATTGGACAGCTATGTGTAGAAAAATGAAACTCAACCATTCTCTTAGACCATACACAAAGATAAACTTGAAATGGATAAAAGACCTCAACATGAGCCACGAGTCCATCAGAATCCTAGAGAAGAACATAGGCAGTAATCTCTTCGACATCAGCCACAGCAACTTCTTTCAAGATATGTCTCCAAAGGCAGAGGAAACAAATGCAGAAATAAATTTTAGGGACTTCATCAAGATCAAAAGCTTCTGCACAGCAAAGGAAACAGTCAAAAAACAAAGTGGCAACCCACGGAATGGGAGAAGATATTCACAAATAACAATATAGACAAAGGACTGATATCTAGGGTCTATAAAGAACTCCTCAAACTCAACACAAACAAAACAGATAATCATGTCAGAAAATGGACAGAAAACATAAACAGAAACTTCTCCAATGAAGACATACAAATGGCTAAAAAACATATGAGAAAAAATTCATCAACACTAGCCATCAGTGAGATTCAAATCAAAACCTCATTGAGACACCACCTTACACCAGTTAGAATGGCCCAAATTAACAAGACAATAAACAACGTGTGCTGCAGAGGATGTGGAGAAAGGGGAACCCACTTACAGTGTTAGGGGGAATGCAATTTGTTTTAGCTGCTTTGGGAAACAGTGTGGAGATTTCTTAAGAAATTAAACATAAAGCTTCCCTAGGACCCTGCAATTGCACTACTGGGTATTTACCCCAAATATACAGATATAGTGAAATGAAGGGCCATCTGTACCCCAATGTTCATAACAGCGAGGGCCACAGTCTCCAAACTTTGGAAAGAACCAAAATGCCCTTCAATGGAAGAATGCATAAGGAAGATGTGGTCCATATATACTATGGAATGTTACGCCTCCATCAGAAAGGATGAATACCCACCTTTTGTATCAATATGGACGGGACTGGAGGAGATTATGCTGAGTGAAATAAGTCAAGCTGAGAGAGTCAATTATCTTATGGTCTCGCTTATTTTTGGAGTATAAGGAATAATACAGAGGACATGTGGAGATGGAGAGGAGAAGGGATTTGGGGTAAATTGTAGGGTGAGATTAACCATGAGAGACTGTGGACTCTGAAAACAATTTGCGGGTTTCAGAGGGGAAGGGAGTGGGAGGTTGGGTGAGCTTGTTGGTGGGTATTATGGAGGGCAAGTATTGCATGGAGCACTGGGTGTGGTGCATAAACAATGAATTCTGGAACACCAAAAAAATATAAAAATAAATAAAATTTCAAAAAAGGAGTAATGCATCACTTGAAATGACTGGAGGAGGCTTAACTTTTTTTTTTTTTTTAAGAAATGTTCTTAGGATGTATTTTGTGAGGCAGATTTACAACACTACAGGTCTTGATTAAGATTGAAAGGGAAAAAACACACAAAAAACAAATACCCACTTTAAAAAAAAAAGATCATAGTCTTAGGAATTAATTTGACATATAGGAACTTTTGATTTGCCTCCTGTTAGCTGTATCAGTCAGCGATAATATGTCTGTTTCAAATTCAATTATTTTTCTGAAAATGTCTTAGTTCAGAGTCTCATATTTGCAAGTTCGTTTTCTCTGGCTTATTTACTATATATTTCAGTGGAAAGAAATATTCTTACTTTAAAGTGATCATATTCACATCAATATAGTATCATTTAATGTAGACCTTAGTTTGATTTACCATAAATTGAGTAAAGAAGTACATTGATGCTTGTAGATATCACCCATTGATTAAAATATCATCACTTCCACCACATTTACTACAAGTTCATAAGCGATTAGAAGGTACAACACCAATTCTTTCAAGAATCCTATCATGTTTTGTTTGAAATTAAAAGAGAAGTTTATGTTTTTTTAACACACAAGTATGTAAATAATTTATTTACTTTTAACATTTAATTATACATCTATGTGAGAGTATAAAATAGAAAACAGATTTATCTTCAAATCGACTTTGATAAGATTTTCCTTTGGATTTTTGTTATTTAAATGCTTGAATGTATCAACTGTTAATTATAATATTTATTAAAATATTTTTTATTAATTCTAATTAAAATGATCTTAAGCATTTGGAGAAATATCTCAACCTTAAATGATAAATAAAAATAAAAATGTCATAAGACATATACTGTTTGTTATCTTGCATAGTAACAAACATATTGGTTTGGAGAGCTGACATTGGTCCTTCCACCATCCTATGGATGAAGTAATTTTTCTGAATAGACTTCTTTGAATATTTTTCAAACCAGTGTGTATACTTTTCTTTCATCCCTTCCCTTGACTTTTTAGATAACTCCATAAAAACATAACAGCAATTGATTTGCAAACGACATATCAGATAAAGGGCTAGTATCCAAAATCTATAAGGAACTTAGCAAACTCAACACCCAAAGAACAAACAATCCAATCAAGAAATGGGCAGAGGACATGAACAGACATTTCTGCAAAGAAGACATCCAGATGGCCAAGAGACACATGAAAAAGTGCTCCACGTCACTCGGCATCAGGGAAATACAAATCAAAACCACAATGAGATATCACCTCACACCAGTCAGAATGGCTAAAATTAACAAGTCAGGAAATGACAGATGCTGGCGAGGATGTGGAGAAAGGGGAACCCTCCTCCACTGTTGGTGGGAATGCAAGCTGGTGCAACCACTCTGGAAAACAGCATGGAGGTTCCTCAAAATGTTGAAAATAGAACTACTCTATGACCCAGCAATTGCACTACTGGGTATTTACCCTAAAGATACAAACGTAGTGATCCGAAGGGGCACGTGTACCCGAAAGTTTATAGCAGCAATGTCTACAATAGCCAAACTATGGAAAGAACCTAGATGTCCATCAACAGATGAATGGATAAAGAAGATGTGGTATATATACACAATGGAATACTATGCAGCCATCAAAAGAAATGAAATCTTGCCATTTACAATGACGTGGATGGAACTAGAGCGTATCATGCTTAGTGAAATAAGTCAATCGGAGAAAGACAACTATCATATGATCTCCCTGATATGAGGACATGGAGAAGCAATATGTGGGGTTAGGGGGATAGGAGAAGAATAAATGAAACAAGATGGGATTGGGAGGGAGACAAACCCTAAATGACTCTTAATCTCACAAAACAAACTGGGGGTTGCTGGGGGAGGTGGGATTGGGAGAGGGGGAGGGGGCTATGGACATTGGGGAGGGTATGTGCTATCGTGAGTGCTGTGAAGTGTGTAAACCTGGTGATTCACAGACCTGTACCCCTGGGGATAAAAATACATTATATGTTTATTAAAAAAAAAATTTGGAAGGGGAGGCGAACCATAAGAGACTATAGACTCTGAAAAACAACCTGAGGGTTTTGAAGGGTCAGGGGTGGGAGGTTGGGGGAACAGGTGGTGGGTAATGGGGAGGGCACGTTTTGCATGGAGCACTGGGTGTTGTGCAAAAACAATGAATACTGTTACGCTGAAAAAATAAATAAAATGGAAAAAAAAACTTAACAGCAATCGTGATTTCAGGACATCTTTGTAGATGAAGGAGAATACCTAGTGTTTTATGTGTGTATTCACTTGAGAAGGTCCACAGACGTGAATAAGGTGAAAATATCAATTGATCAGCATATTCCTAGGACAAAGTTTAGAAATTAGTTCTGACACATTGTGTAGTTGCTTGAATAGTTGAGTTAAAGTTTAATTCAGAAGGTAAACAGATATATTTACTCAGGTATTTGAAAATTATGTCTCTTTTGTATAAGTTCTTTCTATATTTTGGATATTAATCCCTTATTGGATATATAATTTGCAAATATCTTCTCCCAATCAGAAGTTCTGTTGAGTGGTCCATTTGCTATGCAGAAGCTTCTTATCTTGAGAAAAAGTAGTTCGTTTTTCTTTTGTTTCCCTTGTCTTTAGAGACGTGTGTTGCAAGAAGTTGTTGTGGCTGAAGTTGAAGAGATCACAACCTGGGTTCTCCTCTAGGATTTTGAAGGATTCTTGTCTCACATTGAGGTATTTCATCCCTTTTGAATTTATGGTTGCATATAGTGTAAGAGAAGGTCCAGCGTCATCCTTCTGTATGTGACTGTCCAATTTTTCCAGCACCACTTATTGAAGACACTGTGTTCTTTCCACTGAGTAGTCTTTCCTGCTTTGTCAAAGATTAGTTAACCATAGACATGTTCTATGGATCTGTTTTTGTGTCAATACCATGCTGCCTTGATGACCACAGCTATGTAAACTAGCTTGAAGTCAAGCATTGTGATGTGCCCAGCTTCGGTTTTCTTATTCAACCGTCACTGGCTATTCAGGATCCTTTCTGGTTACATGGAAATTGTAGGATTGTTTGCTTTAGGGGTGAAAAGTCTTGAGGGCATTTTGATAAGGATTGCATTGAATGTGTAGAGTGCTCTGGGCAGCATATGAATTTTTACAACGTTGATTCTTCCAATCCAGGAGCATGGAATGTTTTTCCATCTCTTTGCATCTTCCTCAATGTCCTTCTTCAGTGTTCTGTAGTTTTAAGAGTAGAAATAATTTACCTCTTTGTTTGGGTTTATTCCTAGGCATCTTATGGGTTTGGGTGCCGTGGTTAATGGAATTGACACCTTCATTTCTCTTTCTCCATTCACTTTGTTAGTGTAAAGAAAAGCAAGAGATTTATGTGCTTTAATTTTGGAATCCTACACGTTTCTGAATTGCTGTATGAGTTCCAGTCATTTAGGAGTGAAGTCTTTTGGGTTTTCCACATAAAACATATTGTCATATGCAAAGAGAGATGATTTGACCTCTTCTATGACAACTTGAATCCCTTTTATTTGATATTTTTGTCCAAATGCTGAGGCTGGGGCTTCTAATGTTATGTTCAACAAAGGTGGTGAGAGTGGGCATCTCTGTCATATTCCTGACCTGAAAGGAAGAGCTGTCAGTTTTTCCCCATTGAGAATGATATTTGCTGTGGGCTCTTCTTAGATGGCTTTTATAATATGAGATATGTCCCCTCTATCCCTGTATCTTGAGGAATTTTAATCATGAGAGGGTGTTGTATTTTGCCAAATGCTTTTTTCTGCATCAAATGAGAGGATGATATGTTCCTTGTCTTTCTTTTGTTTATATGACCAATCACATCAATTGACTTGTGAATGTTGAACCTCCCATGCATTCCAGGAATAAACCTCACCAGGTGGTGGGGAATAACCCTTTTAATGTACCATAATGTACCATGTAATCCTACTGGCTTGTATCTTTTTTTTTTTCTTTTTAAAGATTTTATTTATTTACCTGACAGAGAGAGATCACAAGTAGGCAGAGAGGCAGGCAGAGAGAGAGGAGGAAGCAGGCTCCCTGCGGAGCAGAGAGCCCCATGTGGGGCTCGATCCCAGGACCCTGAGATCATGACCTGAGCCGAAGGCAGTGGCTTAATCCACTGAGCCACCCAGGCGCCCCTACTGGCTTGTATCTTGTTGAATAATTTGGTAGTAGTGCTTACCAAGGTTATTCTTCTGTAATTCTCCTTTTTCATGGGGTCTTTGTCTGCTTGTGGGTCAAGGTATTGCTTGGCCTCAGAAAATGATTTGGAAGCTTTCCTTCCACTTCCATTTTTTGGAAACAGCTTCAGCAGGATAGGCATGATTTATTCTTAAAATGTTCAGTAGATCAGAGTGCCTGGATGGCTCAGTGGGTTAAGCCTCTGCCTTTGGCTCAGGCCATGATCTCAGGGTCCTGGGATCGAGACCTTCATCAGACTCTCTGCTCAGGAGCCTGCTTCCCCCTCTCTCTCTGCCTGCCCATCTCCCTACTTGTGACTTCTGTCAAATAAATAATAAAATCTTTAATAAAATGTTTGGTACAATTCTGCTGGGAAGGAATCTGGCCCTGGACTCTTGTGTTTTGGGGAGTTTTTTGATTCTGATTCAATGTCCTTGCTGGTTATTGGTCTTTTAAGATTGTTTATTTCTTCCTGTTTCAGAATTGGTAGATTACAAATTTCCAGGAATGCTTCTATTTCTTCCAGATGACCTACTTTTTTGGTATATAGTTGCAGATAATGTGTCCTAACAATTCCCTGTTTCTTTTGCATTGGTCATGATCTCTCCCCTTTCCTTCCTGATTTTATTAACTTAGGTCCTTTATCTTTTCTTTTGACTGCCTCTGGCCAGAGGTTTATCGATCTGATTGATTCGTTCTGAGAACAAGCTTCTAGTTTTGTTAGTGGACTCTGCTGCTATACTAGTTTTTATTTCATTGATTTCTGCTCTAATCTTTATTTTTTTTACCTTCTCCTGCTTGGTTTCAGCTCTATTTGCTCTCTTTTCCACGTGTAAGGTTAGCTTGTGCATTTGGGATTTTTCTAATTTTTGGGGTGGCTGTGTAATCTATTCTAAAGACCAACTTTTCAGTATCCAATAGGTTCTGAACCAGTGTGTTTTCATTTTCATTAGTTGCAATGAATTGTTTAAGTTCTTCTTTATTTTCTTGGTTGATGCAATCATTACCTGACAGGATTCTTTTTTTTAAGATTTTATTTATTTATTTGACACAGAGAGATCACAAGTAGGCAGAGAGGCAGGCAGAGAGAGAGAGAGGAGAAGCAGGCTCCCCGCTGAGCAGAGAGCCAGATGTGGGACTTGATCCCAGGACCCTGAGATCATGACCTGAGCTGAAGGCAGCGGCTTAACCCACTGAGCCACCCTGGCAGGATGCTCTTGATCTCTAAATGTGTGAATAACTTCCAAAATTCTTCTGATCAGGTTCCAGTTTCAAAGCATTATTGTCTGAAAAACACAGGGGAAAATCTCAGAATTTTGGAATTGGTTGAGGCCTGATTTGTGACTCAGTATGTGATCCTTTTTTTTTTTAATTTTTGATTATGTAATGTTAGTTACCATATGGTACATCATTAGTTTTTGACGTAGAGTTCTTGGACTCAGGTTTAAGTATAACAACGTTATATATGTTATATATATGTCCATTCAGTACCTGCCCTCCTTAATAGCCACCATCATCCTCATCAATCTCCCCAACCCCTTTTCTCTAAAACCATCTGTTTCTTCGTGTTTACATTCTATTTTGGTTCATCTCTCCCTACAATTCCCCCACTTTCCCTTTTCCCTTTCTTCTCCTAATGTGCTCCATGTTATTCCTTATTTTCCACAACTATGTGAAACCATATGACAATTCACTTTCTCTGCTTGACACCTTATAATTAGCAAAATTTACTCCAGCCCCTTCCATGTTGATTCAAAAGTGGGGTATTCCTCCTTTCTGATGGCTCAGTAATATTCCATTGTATAATTCCACTGTATATACGGACCACATCTTTATCCATTCGTCTGTTGAAGGGCACCTTGACCCTTTCCACAGTTTGGCTATTGTGGCCATTACTGCTATGAACACTGGGGTACACATGACCCTTCTTTTCAATACATCTGAATCTTTAGGCTAAATACCCAGGAGTGCAATTGCTGTGTCATAGGGTAGCTCTCTGTTTAACTTTTTGAGGAACCTTCTGAAATACCTGCAGCTTCTGTGAATCTATAAATCTACGTCTGTACCTCCCTTCCTATCTGCAGTAGTGCTCTACCTGTCAGCACACCCCTAAGAAAAGCAATCCCTCTCCAGGTCATGGGAGTTCCAAGTGTCCCAAAGACCCCAGAACACTAAGGTGTGGCTGTCAAGCAACAGTGAAGGAGGCAGGATGGGTCTGGTGCTGGTCTGTGACTTGGTAGATGCTGTCCTGTGATGCCCTATAGTCCAAAGGGGCAGCAAAGGCTGGATATGTGACAGTCATCTCACACACTAATCACTAATTTCCCAAAGCTGGTATTTTGCTTTGGGGAGAAAAGGCCGGGACAAGGACCTTTGTCTACCATCACTTACCTTCTCTCTAGACTGAATCTGTCCCTGCCCTTGTAGATTCCCTCCCAAAACCTGCCTTCTCCTGCCTCCAGCTCACACAATCACCTCCTACAAAAGTTGCCTTCATTTTCGGTATGAAGGAATGGGGACTGAAGGGTGAGCAACTCTGGGGTGCCAGTCAATACAGGGGTCTGATGCTTGTGGAACAGTTGGTACAGTGAGCATGGTATGAGCAGAAAATCACAGAAGTTTCTGAGTTATAGGAACACATAAACAATACATGTCCCCCTTACACTTAAGTAACCTGGACTCTACCAGTCTCCACATTGGCTCTTGGAAGCAGCATCCTCACATCAGCTCAGACATCATCCATCTTATGTTTGCATGCCTCCCATTTTCCAAGTTCCCTTGAAGTTCACTTCAACCCCCAGAGGAAATTTTCTCGTGGTTCCCATCCGTGTATGCCCAGGTGCTATGAGCACACTGTCATTACTGAGCTCAGCCCAGGAGCTAGAGATCTAGGCACATCCCGTAGAAACTCAGTTGGAGTCAAATGTAGACACCAGATCACTGGTATTTGCACAACACCTTCACTACAACTCCACATCTCTGAAGCTAATATGGACCATAGCCCAGGAGGGGGCATCCAGGAATCTCACCTCCCAACTCCATTCTGACCCCCAGTGTCCAATTTATCAGAATGTAAGTATTGACTTCTGGAAGTGGCCCCATTCTTCATACCCATACAGACCCTACAGTCTCCAAGGTGCCCCTGTTGCCAAGTCTCTCCCACTGTGCCTTACTCTGTGCTTACACCCATGTACCTAAAGTACCCAATGTGAAATCCCACATTTCTCCCCAATTCCTGCAGCGCTTCTTTGGTCAGAATGGACAGTGCAGCCTTGCCACTCATAGCATTCTGCTTCCTGCTCTGACCCCAAATCTACTCACCCAGACATGGGCAATCATACCTGCCTCTGGAACTGCATTGTTTTTCTCCAAGTCGTTCTACCCTTCTTTCATGGTCTTGTCACATTTGTTCTTCCAAGGACTGCATCACAGATGAATCTGTCCTGGATCAACATCTGTTTTCCTGACCACAGTCTGAAGCCATAACATCAGGGGCCAACTTCAAATTTATCAAAAATCTGAAAAATTGTTCTCTGCCAATGCTTTATGCAGAAATACCTGTGAACGGAAACACGGATTGTCTATTCTTTCCAATGAGAATGGTACTTAACTTTGGTCCTCAACTTTGGTTCTAGTGATTAGTATGTCTGAACAAGTTGATGAGGATAGGCAGGTTATGCTCAATGACAGCTCTTCATGCTTGACAAACATATTATCAGAGCCATGGAGACCCCAACCTCAGGAGAATGTGATGGATCCGAAGGGATAGTGGTGGGTGGGCGCACAAACATTAATACTTGGGTACTGCATGTAAGACAGGAATATCCAGGAAGACCTTCATTTGAATGAAGAAACTCTCCACCTCATGGAGCTGAGCCTGCCTCTCAGTGCACTTCTTGGCTTCCTGCTTTAAGGCTTCCACCTCTCCTTTGATGATATAACACTTATCCTTCAGCTGGAGGATTTCAGTCAATGACTTCACAGTGTTCATGGCCTGGGCCTCCTCCACTATCTCCTCCCATCACCCCTCTTCATTTCGTGCCATAAGTTTGAATAAAAGTCTTCAAACCACTAGGCTGTTTCATCTCCTAGGGCATGGTGTAGTTTTATTCTCAGGAAGAGAATGTCCCCAAAATGAATATTGCACACATAGCAGGCTAAAAGGACCTCAGGCTGAGGGATATCGAAAGTAAGAAGAGACTCGCATGCTCACTTTTCTGCAGAGGTGAAAACCATACTACCATAGATTTTGGGGACAAGTTGGTGTCCCTGTGGCTTCTTACTCCCATGCTGTCCTGGGATGGAGGGATCATAATTTGGAGGCTCCCAGGTCTCCATGGCTTCAATGGACAAATTGGCGCAATGCTGAGCAGGTTTTCAGGTCTCATAATATGATGCCAGCTGGAAAGCTGAGTGTTTGAGTGTGCTGTACTCTGGGGAGAAGGAAGGATCTGTGTCCAAGGAAACATGCTGAAGTTGCTGTCCTGTTGCCTTCTTGGCCTAGTGTAGAACTGCATTGTTTTTCTCCAAGTCCAAGGGCACACAGTGCAATTGCTGTCCAGGTGCCTGGTAAGCCTATCAGGCAGCTCAGTTTTTGGTCTCCAGATCCAAGGGCACATGGTGAACCCACATTCATGATGCCCGCTTGGCCTAGCATACAGCTGATTTTTTTGGTCTACTGGAACAAGTGCCCATGGTAAGCCTGCTATCAACATTCCTAGTTCCTTGAGCACAGAGTTGAGTTGTTGGTTTTGAGGTCCTAGAGCCCATGGTTCCCCTCTTACCAGGTGCCTACGTGGTGTATCAGACAGCTGAGTTTGTCTCCAGGTCTAAGGACACATGGTGATCATGCTGCCCAGATGTCTGCTTGGTCTATCAGATAGCTAATTTTTTGGTCTCTTGGCTGAAGGGCACATGGTAAGTCCACTGTCTATTTGTCTGCTTGGTCTTGGGCAGAAATGTGTGTTTCTTATTGCCATTAAAGAACACATGGTGGGCCTGCTATCCAGGGGCCCTCTAGGCCTAGCGAAGTGCTGTGTTGTTTCATGTCCAAGGATACATGGTGATCCCACTCTCAAGGTATGTGCTTGGCCTAACTGAGGGTTCCTTTACTTGTCACCAAGTCCAAGGACTCATGGTAAGCCTGATGTCCAAATGGCTGCTTGATCTAATAGAGTGCTGTGTTGTTGGTGTTGAGGTCTAAGGACACATGGTGAGCCAGCTGCCCAGGGGCCTGCTTGGACTAGTAGAGACCTCATTCTTTGGTTTCCAGGTGCATGGACACATGTTGAGCCAACTGTGAAATTTCCTGCTTGGCTTGTCACAGAGCTGTATTGTTGGACTACAGGTCCAAGGGGGCATTCTTATCGCACTGCCAAGGAGACTGTTTAACCTAGAAGACAGCTCAGTTTCTTGTCTCCATGTCCAAGGGCACATGGTGAGCCTTCTGTCAATGTGTGTCCTTGGCCAAGCTACGAAAATAGTTGTTTGTCTTGAGGCCCAAAGACACATGTTGAGCCTCCTGTCTGGGTGTCTGATTGGCCTAGTACAGACGTGATATTATGACTTCCATGTCCATGGGCCCATGGTGAGCCAGCTGTGAAGCTGTCTCCTTTGCTTGTCACAGAGGTGCATTGTTGGGCTCCAGGTCCAAGGCCACCCAGTAAACTGACTGTCAACATGCCAGTGTATCCCATTACACAACTCAGTTGTCATTCTCCAGGTCCAAGGACACATGAGATGCCTGTTGCCAAGGTGGTCACTTGGCCAATCAAAGAGCTGAGTTGTGGGTCTCCAGGTCCAGGTGTACGTGTTGAGTCTCCTGTCTAGGTGTCTGCTTGTTCTGTCCCAGATCTCCTTTCTTGGCCTCAACGTCCAAGGGCACAGGTTTATTCCACTATCCAGGTGCCTGCTTAACCCACCAGACAGCTCAGTTGTTGGCCTCCAGGTCCAAGGGCACTTGGTGACCCTTTTGTCAACGTGCCCCCTTGACCAGGCAAAGAGCTGAGTTGTTGCTCTCAAGGTCCTAGAAAACATGGTAAGCCATATGTCTATACATCTGCTTGGCTTAGCCCAGAGCTCCATTATTGATCTTCACGTCCAAGAGCACATGGGGAACCAGCTGTCCAGGTGATTCTGTGGTTTCCAATTCCATGGGCCCATGTTGAGCCAGTTGTGATGTCGTCTGCTTGGCTTATCACAGAGCTGCATTGTTGGTTTCCAGGTCCAAGGGCACATGATTAGCCCACTGTCAACATGCCTGCTTAACCCACGAGACAGCTCTGTTGTTGGTCTCCTTGTCCAAGGGCACATGGTAAGCCCACTCTCATGGTGCCTGCTTGGCCAAGCAAAGAGCTGAGTTGGTGGTTTTCAGGTATAAGGGCACATGGTGAGCCTCAAGTCCAGTTATCTTCTTGGCCTAGCCCAGAGATCCTTTCTTGGTCTCAATATCCAAGGGACCATGGTGAGCCCACTGTCAGGGTGCCTGCTTAGCTTACCAGAGAGCTCATTTTTCAGTCTCCAAGTCCAAGAGCACATGGTGGACCTGCTGCCCAGGTGCCTTCTTGCTGTAATAGAGAGCATATTTGTCAGTCTCCATGTCCATGGGAACATGGTGAGATGGCTCTTCAAGGTGCCTGCTTGGCCTATCAGACATCTGAATTATAGGTCTCTGGTCCATGGGCACATGGTGAGTCTGGTTTCGTTGTGCCTGCTTGGCCTAGTTTAAAGCTGAGTATTTGTCCACTGGGTACAAAGGCCCATGTTAATGCTTCTGTTGAGTTGAATGATTTTACCGATATGGCTGGGATGCAGGACCCATGGTTTGTTGGCACTTGGCAAGCATGTTCTCTGGGATTCCTTGTCTTCTGCTTCACAGGGCTGGCCAGCTTGAGGTATGGAGGCTCCATTTCCACCCAGTGTCAAATGGAATCAGAAGCCTTCCAGTCTTTGGTTTCCTGGGAGGTGCTCTGTCCTGAGGCCTGAATGTCTCTTTGTTAGGCTGTGTTTGAGAACTGATGGTCTGTGGGCTCTGGGTTAGCCATATTTCTGGGGAATTGTTTTGTCCACTGCTGAGTTGTTTCAGACAGTCCATGCACGGAGGGCCAGTGTTCCAAGGACTAACACTGCATGCAGAGATGCGGCGATTCCTTTTCTCAGTACCTACTTGTTTTGTAAAATTCCCTCTCTGCCTGATGTCTCCAGATATTCCACACATTGTGCGCATCTGGGTTGGCTGGATTTTCAGAGTACTCATGTGCCCTGTGCTGTGTCAGGTTGGAGGGCTTCAGAGTAGAAGTGTGCCAAATGTTCCCTCAGGACATGGACTCAGCTTTCCTGTACTGAAGACAAACATGACCCCAGGGGTGTGGGACCCAGCTGTCTGAGAATCCATGGTATTCTGATAGCCAAGTGTCCCACTCCCACGTGCCAAGTGATAATGTCTCCCTGAGGACCTGGGTCAGTCTCATAGTGTGGAATGGGTCTAGGTTTTGCCGTGCATGGGTACGAGGATTCTCCAAACCACAGCAGGGGAAATGTGGGTTCTAACATGATAGTGGTGTGTAGATTATTGGAAAGAGAGCCATGGCAGGAGGTGTGGGCAGTGTTCCTGCCAAGGGCAGGGGCATGGAACAGGGCAGAGATATCAAGGAAGAGAAGGAAGGACTGTGACTGAACTGTCATCTCTATTTTCACTCGATCCTGGTCTGTTGCCAAGTTTTTTAACATCCCTGGGACACCAGAATGTCTTCTTCATGTGATGTCACCAGCATTGTATATCACCACTATGCCTTGGCCAATCACCAGGGATTTCTCAGATTGGCATCATTCTGGTGACTAGCCACAAGACAGGTCAGCTGACCAATTACTGATGGATTTCTCAGTGACACCCCTGACTGATATCATCACCTTCAAACCATGCTTTAAAGGAAAAGAGGTAAACTGTGCTTCAAGAGGAAAAATTAATATTTGCGTTGTATTTACAATGCTGGTCATAAATGGTGCAAAGTAAAAGTGCTACACAGAAGCACCATTAATTAAAACACTGACATGGATATTAATGAAGACATGGGCCATTAGACCTCATGAAAGGTCACAGTTGTACTTAAGTCAGACAACAGGGCAATAGAGAAATCATTACTCTCAGCTCATCCATCAAAGCTTAAATATAAGTGGAGAATATGATAGACATTATGTTTAGGACATCTTCACACAGTAAACCTAAGCCTGGAAGGGATGAATCTGTATCTCCAGTAAGGATCGGCTTGCCAATATCATAGTGGCATTTAGCTCTCATAGAAGGGGAACAACAAAATCCATCCTGTCACCAGGTTCACAATCTTCATGTCCAGCATCCAATCAGAGAATTCTGGGGGGAAGAATTAAATTTTTCTCCTCCATCAAATACAACTACATACTTATTAAATCATTCTGAACACTCAATAAATCAATCAAAGGTGTGATCATGTAAATGCTGCAAGGCTACAAGTAGAAAAGTGACCACAATTTGGAAGGCAGGAGGTTGGAGACTTGAATCTGGTGTGGTATAGCTGAGGATATGGTGGAGGAGAGGGAGTCTTCTTCAGAAAGATGCCACAAAGTATTATAAACAGTTGGGTGCAAAAGCAGAACTTTTAAAGTCAGGATAAAGAAGATGTGGTTCATAGATACAATGGAATATTACTCAGCCATCAAAATCTGACATCTTGTCATTTGTAAGGATGAGGATGGAACCAGAGTTTATAATGCTAAGGGAATTAGTCAATCACAGAAATTCAAATGACATATGATGATATCCTAAGGGTAATATGAGAAACAAGACCAATGAACATAGGGGAAAGTAAAAAAAAAAAATAAAACAAGATACATATAGGGAGGGAGGCAAAACTTAAGAACTCAACACTAGGGAAAAATTGAGGGTTGCTGGAGAAGAGACAGCTGTGACATGAGGAAACTGGGTGATGGACATTACAGAGGGAATTTGATGGAATGAGCTCCAGGTATTATATGGAACTGATGCAACACTAAATTGTATTCCAGAAACTTAAAAAAAATAATGTTTACAGGAGAATTCCATAGCTCTTCCCCACCAGCACATAGGAAGATCCCATAAATTACTTGCTGAAAGAGCAAGCTGCCAGATGGAGCACTCTCATCCTTGTGCCCATCCACAGGCTCTAGAGCTCAGGGGAAAGATGAATAAGAGCAGAGAGGAACCCTCGGAAAATGGGAGTAGATGGGCGCCCCTGTGTAGTCCATGAAGAATAGAAGAGCATGTGGCCTGGGACTGAACACCAACCAAAGTGGCACACAGGAAAAATTTGCAACAGAAGCTGAAACAGAAATCTGCAAAAGAGTGAACTAGAAGTAAATCACCACGGAAGTGAATAGTAGGGTCTCCCCAGAGACCAGTTACCTTTCGCCCCTAGACTGGTCGAGTGAGTATAATTCCAGCTGGATTGCCTTTGGGTTTCTGTCATTCTCAGACAAATCCATTCCTGTTATATTTGTATACTTTATGACTCATTATTTTTTTTTGTAGCATAGTTGACACACAATAACTTATTAATGTCAGTTGAACAATATAATGATTGGACAAGTTTTTCCCTTATATTACAATGACCCGAAGTGTAGCTATCATCTGTCACCAGAGACACCATTACACTACAACAGATCGTATTCCCTATGCTGTGCCTTTCATCCCCGTGAGTTACTCAACCCACAATGGGAAAACTGTGTCTCCTATACCCCTTCACCTATTTCTCCCATGTCTCTCTCACCTCCTTTCTGATAACCATCTCTTTCTTATCTATATTGGCATTCTGATTCTGCTTTGTATTTGTTATTCGTTTGTTTTGCTTTTCAGAATCTAGGTAGGAGTGAAATCCTATAGTGTTTGTCCCACCTCTCTTACCTATTTCACTTTAGTGTATGCCCCCTGGGACCATCCATGATCCAAAGGATGTAAATCCCATCCTTTTCTAAGGCTGATTAATTTTCCATTTCCTATAGGTTGCTTAACTTATTGGCATATAGTTGCTAGTCATAATTTCTGATGGTTGTTCCTATTTCCTTGGTGTTAGTCATGATCTTTCTCCTTTCATTCATAGTTTTATTAATTTGGGAACACTCTCTTCTTTTGGAATACTTTGGCTAGTGGTTTATCAATGTTCTTGATTCTGTTAAAGAACCAGCTGCTAGTTTCATTATGTGTTCTATTGTATCTCTAGTTCCTAATGCATTGATCTCTGCTTTAATCTTGATTCTTTCCCTGCCTTTGCATGGCAACAAGGGCATGCTGCTAGGCCCCTGAGAGAGGTAGTCCAGGACTCCCAGAAGGGAGTGGCACCCGGAGCATACCAGTCTCACCCACAAATACATCCACAGTACGCTAGATAGGCTCAGGCCAATGCTCATGTAAGCAGTCAGGGTGACCACAGAGTGCTGGTATTTCTTCAAACCTACAGGTGGAAAGAGAAAGGGATCGGGGGACTGAAACCATCTCCCTGCCTTAGAACCACACTGAGGTCCTTTGGGGAAACCCCAGGCATCCCCGTAGTATCTGTGTAGTGGCGTCCTCCTCCTTCCCTGACTGGGGACTATAATCCAACCAGCATTACAGCAGACCCTCCCATCCCCTCTCCACTCAGGGTCAATGGGACAAAAGGCTCTCTTCCAGATGAAGAGCAGAGGTGCCAAAACACAAGGTCATGGGTCTTGCCATTCCTCCAGAATTTCTCTGCAAGAACAGATGGGGAATGTCCCCAGCACCTGAGAAAGAAATGCACTGTTTGGACTCTTGAGTATTTTAATTTTGTCATTTTCCAGTAGCTTCTACCTTTCGTTTCTCCTTACAGTACTATTGAAAATATCAAAATAATTGTTCTTCCTGTTGGGTCCGTTATCAAAGGAAAGAGTCTGAGACAAAGTGAAAGTTTTGCAAAGCCTTATTCTATGCCAAGCATTGGGAGTTAGACTGACTGGCCAGGGGAACAAGGCTGAGACAAAGTGAAAGTTATGTAAAGTTTTATTCTATGCCAAGCATTAGAAGTCTGGTTGACCGGTCAGGGCCGCCTCTGAAGAGAGTGATCCCCCTTTGGTCTTACAGGCTAGTTTTATAGGGCACAACTGCAGAACTCTACATATGTGGATTTGGTTGATTGGAGGTCTCCTACCTGTGTGTTTTAGTTACCCGGAACCGATACAACAAAATGGCTTTGTTTTAGGTATGTGTTTTAGCAACAGTTACCTGGAACTGATATCAGTAACTGCTGAGGCATTTATTAAACAACAAAATGTCTACCTAGGCAACATGGAGTCACTTACGGCTAAGTAAGCCCAGGCAGGCCTTAGGGGTTTAACAGGTTTTAATGTGGAATCAGCCCCACATTCCCCCCTTTTCTTTGGAGATAAGTCAATTCATTGACTTATTTTGTGAACTGCAAGCAATCCAGGCTCCAGTGGGGGCCTTAAGGAAGTTAGTGAAGACAGTAGGGACTATTATGGTCTATTGGGCTCTTTTAGGCTGATGAGGTGTTTCCTGGTTGCTGCTGAGTAGAAGAAGGGTTAAAAGTTATGAAACTCTTTTGAGCCTTAGTTTTAGTCCACAGTTGGTTGGATCCATGGGCAGCAGCTCCTATTTTGGGGGGATGTTCTTGCTTTCAGCTCGTTTGGTGTGACATATATCAATCCAGGTTCTGATGTCTTTTACTTTTTCTGCCATGGGGTGGTCAAGATGAGAATGAATGGTCCTTTTCAGAGAGGCTTCAAGTTTTTATTCAGTGACAGTGTATCCAAACCAAGTTTCTGGGTTGGTAAGGATAAGGTTCCATCTCCATCTCCATCTCAGTGTAGGCAGCTTGGATCCCTTGTGTGGGCTCTTTTTAAGACAGACTTTAGTGCCTGAAGTAACTATAGTATACTGATCAGTCATTTCCACTAGGCAAACACTTGTAGCTGTGGGGGGAGTCTCCTGAACATTATTTTAAATGGGGTAACCTTGTTTTAGTAGGGTGTACATCGTGCCCTAAGGAGGGCAAAGGGAAGGAGATCCATCCATCCACCACCAGTTTCCAGAAATAACTTAGTGAAGGTCTCTTTAAGAATCTGGTTTATTCTATTTGTCCAGAACTCTGGGCTGGTAGGCACAGTGCAGCTTCCAGTTAGTGCCCAAGGCCTTGGCCAATGCCTGTGAGACTGAACACACAAAGGTAGGGCCATTGTTTGACCTGGTCGTGAGAGGCAAGCCAAACCTAGGAACTTTTTTTTTTAGTAGCATTTTTGGGGTACTATTTCTGTCATCTCATGTTTGGCGGAAAATGTCTCTACCCAGCCTGAAAAGGTATCTATAAAAACTAACATATATTTGTGTCCAATGCGTTCTGTTATTATCCCTACAGAATATTAGGTAAGATCATCTAAGTGAGCTATTGTGTAAATTCTCTGAAGTCTATCTCAAGTTGTCTAGTTTAGGTAAACAAACATTTAAAGACAACAAAATCTAGAACTCAATATTTACAAAGGTGTGTTACTGAAACATAATTTTTCTTTCTAAAATAACCCTCATTTTCAGAGATAGTCAAATAAGGACTAATTTCTTTGAAAAACAAGTCCAGTTTTAACAAACGTGGCCTAATTATTTACATAAGCTCAGCAAGAACAGTGAGTGATCATCTAGATTTTTTAGAATCTGCTTTGCTGGAACTTCTTATAAGGAATCTTCTAGGTTGAACTTTTAGTAGCCTCTCCAGGCCAGAAGCCAAGCCATATACTTGCCATCAGACATGCCTGCAATACTTGCCGATTTGGGTGAATTCTTCTTCCTGAGGTCCCCAAAGTATCCTCCCAGGAAGTGACATTCTTTACTCACCTGGTGAGGGTGCTGGGAACTCTGTAATAAGGTATCAGACCAACAGTTTCAAGGGGCTTTATGGCTCCAGGTTTTATAAAGTCAACCTTAGTTCCTTTAAGCTGTCTGATCATATCTGAGTCTTTCTCAAGTATGATATTCCAGTCATAGCCTTGGTAAAATTACCAGTGTTTCCAATGGTGTCCTGTTACAAGGAGAACAGATTCTTATTAAGTTTATGCAAATGATTGATTGCCATGGAAGAAAGAATACTTGCTGAGACCTTTTGAGTTTTAGAGGGTTCAGATAAATGGAAAAGTTGAATGCTTTGATTTGTTTACAAATGAATATTTTTACATCTCTGTAAGTTACAGATAACTTAAGAAAAAGTTTCCCTAGTCTGGAAGAGCAAATATCACTTTGTCTAGTTCCATGTTACTGATTCTGGTTTAGTCTGAATGCAGTTTTTACTTAGTTCTGGAAATTCTTACCCACTTTAGTTCTAGGATTTTTAACATATTAAATACCTGTATTTGTCCAGAAAGTCCTTTTTATGAATCTCCTTTAAGGTAAAACTTATAACAATTATAAGTGACAAAAACTCAGAATAGATATGGTTTTACAATTTAACTGTCAACAAAATCAGGTGACTTCTGTGATATATAATATTTCAATAATTACAATATCAAGTGATGACCTTATCAAAAGGTTAAAACTTCAGGAAATGCATAGAATTTTTATAATAGTTATAGTATTTACCCAAATGTAACCCAAGGTTTATCATTGGTTTAGCAGTACTTTCTGAGTAACTTAGTATACAAAGGAAGAGCCTTATGAGTCAAAGAGATCTCATTTACAATTTAAATCTTGTTGACAAATGTTAAGATCTAAGTTTTTTTTAAAGATTTATTTATTTATTTGATAGACAGAGATCACAAGTAGACAGAGAGGCAGGCAGAGAGAGAGAGGAGGAAGCAGGCTGGAGAGCCTGACATGAGGCCTGATCCCAGGACCCTGAGATCATGACCTGAGCTGAAGGAAGAGGCTTTAACCCACTGAGCCACCCAGGCACCCCAAGATCTAAGTTTTAAAGCACTTGACTAAATAAGATTATGGATGAAAGAAAACATAGAAACTGGATTCTCCGGGCAGGCAAAGAGAAAACCATTTATATTTTCTTCTTAGCAGCAGATCAATCAATCTAAGAAAACTTTGTCTTTTTGAACAGAGAGAAAGCAGATTTTTTTTATACCAGTTTTTTTTTTTTTGTTGTTGTTGTTGTTGTTGTTTTAGTATACATGATAGTCAATATTTACTTGAGTGGATCACCAATATAGATTTGCCATGACACAGGGATTTAGTCTTTCTTTTTTTAAAATACTATGTCTCATTTGAACAGAAACATTTTACAGGAAAAGATTTATTAGTTTTTTTTTTCTTTTTCATGAATATATCCATCAAAACTGATCTAACATGGTTAAATTTCCAATGTATTTTATTGTTCTCTTTCAAACCTATAAACCAAGGCAAATAAAGGTCACTTTCCCCAAGCCTTCTATGACTTACTAAATACCCTCAAGTTTATTTTTTTATTATTTCCTTTCAAGTTCTGGTGCAACCAGATATTTTTATTTTAAGACAAATCTATTTACTCTCTTAGGCTCTCTTTTTTGTGTCTGTAGTTTTTCTAAACTATCAGTTATCAGTCAATTGCCTTTCCTCTGGTTTTTTAGACAACATTAAAACTTTTAATAAAAATCTTAATGGCTTTTTTTGGGTAGTCTAGAATAAATGGAATCATTTTATGTGCACTTATCATTCTGATATGCTACATTTTAAAATTCATTTTAATCTTAGTCTGTCCTGACCATACCTTAAATTTCTTCTTTGAAGATTTTCCTTTACAAACATTTTATAATTTTTTTGCATCTAGGTTTTGTCCCAAGTCATTTTTTTCTAAATAATTATCTCATTTAGGAAAAAATTACCTTTTATCTTTAACAAAATATATTTCCATTTCTTATTATTTTTTCATGTATCTCCTACTTTTTTTTTACATATAAGTTGTTTTTCTTACTTCCCTCAGTCTTAGTTACAGTTAGCAGAATTTTTTATTCTTAGAAACACTTTAGTTTTTAGTGATGGCTAAGTATTAACCAATTGTGAACAGTTACAATAGAATTCCGTAGATGGCAAATTTATTAATCAGTTAAGCACAAAACATGTTTACCAACAGACTTAATTTTTTTTTGCAGTAAAAAGTTTAAAGCACAAACCTGGTTCCAGTAATTAATGTTTTAGTATTTTATCCTATTTGGTTAAGACCTAGATGTTCAACAAATTTAATTCCATTTGTTATCCAAGCAAACCTTTAAAGTTTCCAGTTACCAAAGACTTTGAAAACTACTTTAACAATTGCCCATTAAAACTTTGAGACAGACAATTAATCATCAGTTCAGTTATTTCTTTGCTAATATATTTTAACAAAACATGAGCTTATTTGACCTTCAGTAAACTTTGACCAAAGTTTCACATTTACTGCTGTAACTTTAAAGATATGTCTATCTTAATTAAACCAACAAACTTAACTTAGTTTAAATACTGATTTATATTCCACATGGATCCACTCCACTTTTAATGTTTACCTGAGACACGGGTGGCAAGATCTGAAGTGGGGGTATGTTAGGTCCAGGGTGTGCTCTTTTTGTTCCTTCACAGTGAAGAGAGGAGGAGCCGTGGTGCAGGAAGCACCGAGGATGGCCTAGAATCCAGTTATGCAGGCTACACTCCAGCTGGTGCAGAAACAGAAGAGGGATACAGAAGAACAAAGTGCTGCCAGAAAGCCCGCCAACAAGGGGGAGGGGCTAGGCAGTCTAGGTCGGGTCAGAGAAAGAAAGGAACTTCCCCAAAACAAAGGGAGTTTGGGCAGCTGCTTGGGAATATTCCTTAAAATCTCTGTCTCAAGTTAGACTAACCATAGTTGGCTCCAGTTATAGCCCTTAGCACACGAAATGACTGAGGGAGAAGCCCCACATCTATTATGAGGAACAGAGAGTTGAAAGTCAGAGTCCCCTTACTCTCTGCTTGCCCCATTCCTTGAATCACTGCAAACAACACAACAGACAACAAAAAGACAAGACAAAGACACACAGATCCAGGGGCCCTTACCCAGAACCAGCCGCTGGTGGGGATTTTCTTGGTCCCCTACAAACATTCACCAGTGGGGATTTTCTCAGTCCCCTAGAAATGAGCAACACAACAGACAATGAAAAGACAAGACAAAGACACACAGACCCAGTGGTCCTCACCTGTTGGTGGGGGTTTTCCCAGCCCCCTACAGATGGGGGTTACCTGGCCCCCTACAGACCCAGATGACTGCCTGGGGGGGGGGCTTGGACCCTAGATGATCTACCAGAAAGGGATAGGGAGTCCCCACAACCACTCCAGCCCTGGGGAGCATGGCTGAGTCCAGCTTCTCCCTGGTGGGCCATACCCTGGAGCTCCACAACCAGACAGACCGGATCTCACAGAATATGGAGATCTTACCTCTGGAGGGTTTTCCCCAAAATTCTGATGCTGGCTCAGGTCTCATCATTTTATCCCGGACGAGCCCCCATAGGTTGGGTCCATTATCAAAGGAAAGAGACTGACAATGTGAAAGTTATGCAAAGCCTTATTCTATGCTAAGCATTGGGAGTTAGATTGACCGGCCAGCGGAACGAGGCTGAGAAAAAGTGAAAGTTATGTAAAACTTTATTCTATGCCAAGCATTAGAAGTCAGACTGACCGGCCAGGGCCGCCTCTGAAGAGAGTGATCCTCCTTTGGTCTTACAGGCCAGTTTTATAGGGCACAACTGCAGAACTCTACATATGTGGGTTTGGCTGATTGGATGTCTTCTACCTGTGTGTTTTAGTAATGATTACCCAGAACCAATACAACAAAATATCCTTGTTTTAGGTATTTGTTTTAGCAAAAGTTACCTGGAACTGATATCAATAACTGCTGAGGCATTTATTAAACAACAAAATGTCTACCTAGGAAACATGGAGTCACTATGGCTAAGTAAACCCAGGCAGGCCTTAGGGGTTTAACAGGTTTTAAAGTGGAATCGGCCCCAACACTCCAAGAATACATGTCAGCCATCATATCTACCCAGAAATGAGACCTTAAGTACCATCTAGATGGGACGTCCTCAAATCTTAGTGGATGTAGCCCGAAGGCTCAACTAGCTTGGGTGACCCAGGAACTAAGAAAGTGCCATCTTCCAGGCGCAGAAGTGACCCCAAAGCAAGTTGCCAGCCACCCAGACAATGAAAAGGGATGGTAGGAAAACACACTTGGATCATTGGTGTTTTCATTTTAGAATGATGGCAGAAAAGAGATGGAGGAGAATTCTCAAGGAAGATTCTTAACGAAGGAAGCTTTGCTAAGAGAGCCACTCTGAAACTAGAGTGTGAAGGACAATTAGGAAGGAAACCATAGACACCTCTCCTGTTTCAAATGTCCGAGCACCGTGAACTTTTGACTTCCGTCACAAGGACCTGCTCAGGACCACCTCCTGGACTGAAAGAGAGACAATGTAACACCTATTATCTGCCAGCACTCATCATCCTTCTTTCAAAACAAGTGCATGTGCTTTTCCCTCATGAATCTGTACTCCCTGCTCAATATCAGGAGCACACCTGATTTCTCTCCATTCTGTGTCTCCCAGATGACTGCCCCTAATTCCCCAGACATAAGTGTCCTTTTTTTTTCTTTCCTTCCCAGCACCCACTTCTTGACATGATGATGTACCAATGCAAAGAGCCATGTGAGGCTATTTGTGCATCATCAGGTTATGGCAAACATCAGAGGAAACATTAAAATGCCAAAGTCCACCTCACCTTAAATTCAGATTCCTGAAATTGATGTATTCCCAGTTCGGTCTTTTCGGAAAATTTATTTCCAAAGAATCAGCCCCGGGTGTTGGAAATGAAATGTCTATTTTGACAGAACTTCAGAAATCCATCCAATTTCCTCCATCGTAGTCTATAAGGTACTCTAAATAGCTATACTTGTTTTCACACCACCACTACCAAGAAAACCCTCACCAATTTTTAAACTCCAATTAACTATTATCTGACATTTGCCAAAGTGACAGAGATTAACTGATACTATTCAAAACCTAATTTCTTAAAAGTACATATTTCATAAGACCATTGAGAAAGTTTCCCAAAACTGTGCCAGAAAAATGATCTATTTAGATATCAACTGGATAAAGTGATATGTGTTACCTGAAGCAGCATGATGATTCTATTGTCATTTATAAATATTTGCTGTTACTCTGGGATTTTTTTTCTTCCCATCGCATTATGTTGCAGAAATCATAAAATATTTTATTTATATTTCATTTTTATTAATGTGTTTATTTATCTTGTAAGGATTGTACTCACTTATTTGCCAGAGACATAGAGTTCACAAGTAGGCAGAGAGGCAGGCTGAGGCAGCAGGAGAAGCAGGTTCTCCTCCCCTTAGCAGGGAGCTCAACTTGGGCTCGATTCCAGAGCCTGGACCTGAGGTGAAGGCAACTGCTTAAGCGACTAAGAAACCCAGGTACCCCGGGTAGAAACTATTTTAAAGAAATCACGTTATATTTGCTGCCTGCAAATGCCTATATCCCCTGGGTTTTTGTAAGGATTTTTGAATTTTCACTTTCCAAGAAACCACATGGCAGTGGCCAGGCCTGTAGGGACTTAAAAAGGATGTGGCCCCCTGCATGCACAGCTCCAGGTAGTGCACGGACAACGGGTGAAACCAGCAGAAGGGTTTTGGGTCCAAACTCTCCAGAGTGCACAGACTGACCTTGGCAGCCAAGAGGGTCCTACCCAGCTGTCACCTGCCTCATCCTCTGTGTCCATGCAAGGACACCACATATGCATGCCATGTATGCAGGCCCTGGAGGCGCCACCCAGTGGTGGAGATGACCCACTGTCCACAAAGGGCAACCCTCTCTGCAGACCTGAAATGAAAATTAGTCTCCTATGTACCCTCAGGAGTATCTTTTTTTTTAAATAAAAAAAATGTATTTAGTTAACTTATAGTGCACTATTGCATTCTACATTAGAATTCAGGGATTCGTCACTTCTCTCCACCACTCAGAGCTGATCACAACAAGTGCCGTCTTCAATGCCCATCATCCATCTACTCCTCCCCAACCCACTTCCCTCTATGACCTCACAGTGTGCAGGGATGCCTTCAGTCTGAGAGTTCTGTCATGAGCCATCGCCATGGTAACAAGATGACACACACCTATCCTTCCGTTTCAACTGTCAGTCTGTGAGCCGAACCCCTTGAAGTATGGTGTAGGCAGCTGCGGACTGGGCTGGAGTCAAGAGACCAAACCAGGCCCCAACTTGCACCTCCTAGAAGCCCAAGGGTTAATAACGTCATGGATGGAAGAGTTGAGCAGCACTTGAGAAAGGGCCTGAGCTATGGATCCTGGACTCTCTGACATGGTTGCCTGCAGGTGCTTATCTGGAGTGGGCAAAATAGGCCTGGTCAATAAATCATTGTGGGTTTGTGTTGTGCTTGCATGGGCCATAAACTGCACCATTGTAAACTATGTCTTGAGTCACTTTGACGTCAGTGCAGCTGGTTAAGGAGTTATCTGAAGACAGAGACCACTGGCCTTGGAAGGTCTGCTACTAGAGCTTGGGAAATAGATAATGGGGAAGTCTGGAGGGCTCTATGTACATGTAACAAATTCTTTAATAATTAGTTAAAAATAGATACTTCTTTGTAACTATTTCTGTTAGCTATATAATGCCTCGCTGCCATGAATAAAGTTGGCACTGTTGGACATCATCCTCAGTGTCCCTCCTGCCCCCATCTCTTTGTCTCTAGAATTCTTCTTTTCACCATCCTCTTACCCTCACGTTCATGGTCGATTTGCCATGCTGGTCATGACAGTTTGGTGAACAGGTGTCAAGTCCCCACGATGGGAAACCTCAACTGCTCTTCTATGGGTATGTGCCTATAGATTTTCTCAATTTTCTTTTCACAAGTTGAGTGCCTCACTTTTACAGAGACTGGGTTATTCTCTTAAGCTTTTCCTTTCCACCCTCTGATTTCTTCTCCTGGTTCGATGCATGTATTTGTTAGTTTTTCTGTGTTATTTCTTGTGTTATTTCATTTTTCTTGTGTTATTTTCTGTGTTATTTCAGTGTGATTTCTTGCTGAATCTGTCTTCCTTAAATAGCTTCTACATTCAGAAAACCGTACTATTTCAGAATGCCAATTTCAGACCCAGTCATACACTGAGCACACACAGGTCACACGCCACTCTGTTGTCCCTGGATCAAGAGAATCTTGGAGTGACCCAGGCAACACATTTGAGAGGAAGGAATTGCCAGTCACCTCTTCTCAATGGAGATGACAAAATCAGAGAGGAGCAGTCAGCAGTCAAAATGCAGCTGTTTTTAGAAGGAGAGACACTGGAAGATATCGGGGTGTTTTCATGGGTGATATGGAGGGTTTCATGGGCCATCTGCATGATGCCTGGGAGTGGATGGGGACGGACTGTGACACCGGGTGGGTGGGAAGAACACTTGGCAGCTACACAGTGGACTGTCAGCCTCAAAGATACTGCTGGGCTGGGTTCTCAAGGCCCGGCCTATGGAGGGAGACAGGAGACTGTCCCCTGAACCTACAGTCTCCAGAGGGAATCAAGAGACCTACAAGTAGACACGGTGTGTTGGGGAGGAATGAGAGAGTAGGGACGAACTCACTCCAGCCAGGGTAGCCTCATTTCCATCCAGGCTCCTCAGATCAAAAGTAGGGCATTCAGCATCAAACATCTCCTTCCTTAAAACAACCATCCCCAGCCCAGATGGCCACATCCATGTTAATTCTTACCATGAACTGCTCCTCAGGATTGGCCAGCTGAAGGCAAGTGAATTCTCGGCAGGGTCACAGTGACAGATGGGAGTGGAAGGGCCTGGAGTTTGAATAAGCTTGGGAGCCAAGCAGAACACCAGCAGCAGTTGGGTTCAACTGGCCTTCAGGAAGGCCGTGGATGACTGTGCTGACCTTGTAAAGAGGTAGGGGAATGTGGCCAATGCTACACATTCCTGTTCCTTCACTAGGGCTCCATTTGAAAGAAACCGGTCATATTTTATGCCAGGGCCCCAAACAGAGGTGAGTGAGGACTGAGTCTGTTCTTGTGGCACAGACACTTCCTGCAGGGCACTCACTCTCCCCTACAGAAACACTGGCACAATGGAATTTGAGATTGTAAAGGCAGCTCTTGGTTCAGGGGTTCAGGACATTTTCTGAGGGGTCCTGGGTTGGTGTCAGGGGTTCTGGGATCTCCATCCACAGAGAAACAACAAAATTTCTGTCCCAGATCCTTCACACATCAGGTTGGCAACTCTGGATGGTCCCTTCACCACCCTACATTTCAGTGCCCTCCACTGTCAAACAGGCCTTCCAGCCTGTTTCCACTCCCATCAGTGCTGCTCTGGGGAGGACAGGAGAAAGGGACACAGATTCTCTGCTGGCTGTAAATTGTTGTTCTCATATGAAGGATAAAGCGGGGGCTTCCATTCTCCCATAAGGTGGAGCCATCCCAGGTCCTATATCTCGATTCACACACAGCCAGCCTTCTAGATGATTCCACAGGCAGTCCATTCCTCAACACCTGCAGAGCAAATGGGAAGCATCCTGTCCTTTCCTGTGTCCCAGGGGCCCCTTGTAGTCAATCACTTGGGACACCATGACAGCACACTAACGTCTAGGCCGTAGGGCAGGGAAACTGGGCACAGAGTGTTCTCGGGGATGCTCTCAGGTAGGTGTGGCTGCTCAATGGGATGTGAACCCAGGCCATCAGAAGAACTCATGGTGCTCTGCTGTGTTTCTGTCATGTCTCTGCTAAATAGAAGCCATTGCCTACAGAAACTGTGGGTGTGGGGGGGGGTGGAATTCGGAGCACAGCACATGGCAACATCTTCCTAAGTCCCACCTGGAGGGAGGAATGCCTGCTGGGCAGCCGGTGAGTAGGGGGAGGAGACAGTTAGACTAGAAGTAAAGAATGTCGAATCACCCTATGGTCTGCTGAAAACAAGATGCCGACACTGCTCTTATTTCTGTGTATCTCCCAGCAATCTGTGTGAAGCATCCCCCTGAGGATTTGGAGCCACCCACCATCACGCTGGCCCCTCCACAGCCACCTAAGAAGAAAGTCTGGTTCTTCATCCAGGATCAGGTCTACCCCATTGGGGACACTGAGGAAGGTACCTTGGATATTGACTCATTACATTGATTGAAGACACATTCTTCCACTCAGTAACACAGACATAACCGAAGATTTCAAAACTGCTGAGACACAATTTCCTATGATTTCACTGGTAGCAGTTTCCCTCTATGCCGGTAGGGACATTTGTAGACCAAGAAAGCCGAAAGTACGGTACAGGGAGGAAAGGGGGAGGGCCGGTCATGTCATCATGGGTACAGAGGTTACATGAGACAGGATGGCAGAGCTTTCCACGTAGATGGCAGTGCCATCTACAAAGCATCAGGGATGTGAGCAGTGTCACTGAATGTATACTTACTAACAAATACAACCATCAATATTACTTAGATTCCATCACTGTAAAACCCACTACTCCAAAGCAATAGAGGACTGATAGGGTCACAGAAGAGATGCAGGGAATACAGCTGAACAGGCCCCATAACCAGGTGAAGAAGTGGAAAGCTGGCTTGGCTTCAAAGTGGGAAGGAGGGCTCAGGGGACTGCACCCTGTAAACCAATGTGCCTTGAGTGTTTCCCAGATTGATGTTGATGCGTTCCCACTGATCACCCCTTCCTACCGTTTGAAGGCCAAGGCCCCGTTTCCCTTTTCCATCCTGCTTCTGCTCCCCTTCTCTGTGTTTCTATGTCCACCAAGGACAATGGCCCAGCAGCAGGTCAGGCCTTGCTTGGTCACTCTTCACATCCATTCACTATGGCCCTACATCCACATCAAGCAGAGTTAACTCCCTGAGTCATTCCTGAGTAGTGCAGCCAAATGTCCCGACAGCCCCGCTGTGTTCTCCTAGACCCTGTGGAGGGCCAGTCCAACGACCTTCCTAGGGACTGGACAGAGGAAGGCGCCCCAACTCTCTCTGAGGTAAGCTCGCCTCTCTTTCTCAGAGACAGAAATCTTCCTTCCTTGATTTCTTGCATCAATGGAGGATGAAAATATGGCCACTTTACCTCCTAGGGGAAGGGGGAAGCAGTCTCCCCTTGTGGAGGAATGCTGGGTCCAAACTCTTACGGACAGTGGACCCCTAAAAGGGAGATTACATAGGAAAGCCTCAGTTACAAACTCGATGGCGTAAAACACCTTCTTCAGCAGAAAAGGTTTCTCCTTGAAAAAGAATGTTCTATCTCTTGATCAGAATGGACTTCGGAGATCTGCCACGAAAAGCTCCAGCATCATTCAAAGTGTCCTCCTTAACTCGGGTTGGGGGACATGGACTCAATGGGACCTCATCGAATTAACTGCCTGAAGTCCTCCCCAAACCAAAGTGCTGGCCCAATGGCGTACAGGATCATGGAATCCTCACTGTGTTTTCTTTTCCCCAATCACAGGTAGATGCTGGGAGGAATGACAGCTATACATATTTAAGAGCATTGGGCTCTGGGAGGAATCTAGAGTACAAAGAAGCCAGCCCCCTGATTCTGGGTTCCAACAAGGAATGGGGGTTGGGGGAACTGACCGAGACTGTCCAGTCTGCTGGACACGGTCCAGCACGGTCACCACGTTGTACAGGGCCTGGAATAACTAGTACATATGGAAGGGGTGATTCGTGTGCATGTGGGATGAAGGCCTTGTGTTTGTGGGTGCGTGGTTGTGTGTGTGTCTGTCTGCGTCTATGTATTATGCTTGTGAACAGAAATGTGTGCCTTTCTCAGGAGATATTTCTCACACTTTCATCAAAACCAAAGTGTCAGCCTTCCACAACACTCTCATCACCCTGGCACACTTTACATACTCCTTCCCCTGCCCACCACACATGTACCTGGAGGATGTTTCTGATTGCTTTTCTGAGATGGGCATGGTGCGGAGATGAATGATCCAAACCCTTGACCTCCTACTTGGAAATCCAAGATTTGAGCTCAGGTTTCAATCTGAAAGTTGCTCTAGCCTGCACACCTGTGGTAGTCCCTCAGCCAGGGAGTAATGACATACCATAGGTGCTAGCTAGCAAAGGGGAACCAGCATCTATGCACACAGCCAATAACCTAGATTCTACAAGGTCCCGAAAAAGACCCATCATGACACAGTGGCCTCCAAGGTCACAGAAGTTGGGGCAAGGATAGAAGCCCATGTTAAAGATTACAGCCTGGTCCTTGGAGTCAAGTGTACAGAGAAAAGCCACATCCTCATGCTCAAGCCCATAATGCTGGAAAGGGTGTGGACCCATGGAGGACAGAATAGGGCAACATCAGTCATAGGCAGTCTCAATGTGTACACACGACCAATGGCAGAAAAGCATAACAGAGGGAATTTAGTGTAATTGATAAGATTTATGTAAGCCTCAGGAAGGTTCAAATTTTCTAAGCACACACTCAGACACCACTGTCAAATAGGAAATCAAGGTCAAGCTTGGTTGGAAGCTTTGGACCCAACACCCCCGGGGCAAATCTGCAAATCCGGCTTACAGAGTGTCAGCACACACTCCAAGACTCCTCTGTGTAAGGAACTTCCCACTGGTCAGAACACCTGGGAGGGTTTGGACAGCCACTATCTTCATGGGAAGCACACACATGCACACACACACACACACACACACACACACACGGTACACCTCAAAAATAGTGGAAGGAATCTATCAAACTCATAGACGTTGCCAGCTGTTTACATAAGCTACGATGTCAGTGTTCTCAAGCATTGTACATGGGATTTTCTGAGGACAAAAGATGAATGAAGACAACTACTAGGCTTCTTTTCTTAATTTTTTTAGATTTTATTTATTTATTTGACAGAGAGAGAGATCACAAGTAGGCAGAGACGCAGGCACAGAGAGAGAGAGAGAGAGAGAGGAAGTAGGAAGCAGGCTCACTGCTGATCAGAGAGCCCAATGCAGGACTCGATTCCAGGACCCTGAGATCATGACCTGAGCCGAAGGCAGAGGCTTAACCCACTGAGCCACCCAGGTGTCCCCTAGGCTTCTTTTCTGAGGGTTGAATTCATCCCGGCAAGAAAGGCTGCTCCTTTTGCCGTGCAAAATCTTACAGAGACATGATGTATATAGTCACAGCATATGGGGGTCTTGGGCCCAGAACTCATTTCCAAAGAAGAAGCTTGCGACGCCTTAGTGGCACGTCAGTCAGGAGAGGTGATGGGACTCGGTCCTCACACAGAAACCAGGTTAGGGTTCATATGTATTGGAGTATTTGGCTTTCATTGGGCTCACTTTAGCTAGAAAGACAACAACCCTCTTCTCGTTTCCTTCCTGCTCCTCTCCCATCCCTTCCTCTCTGCACCAAGAAGGCCCAGCAGCAGTGTGGCCCATACTTCCTAAGCACCCAGATGCACAGACTTGCCTCCTATCCTCATCCATCCAAACTCCCTGCCTACTTCCTGAGCAGCCACACCAGTATCCTCACAGTGGCTCTGTATCCTCCTAGCTCCCCAGAGGACCTGACGGAAGAGCTACCCATTTTGATGGTAGAGGAAGAAACTCCAACTCTCCCTCAGGTAAACTCCTTTTTTCTTCAAGATTTTATTTATTTGAAAGAAAGAAAGACAGAAAAAGAGAGACACAGAGCGCATGAGAATGAAAGCACCCCTGCTTGTAGCAGAGGGAGAGGAAGAAGCAGGCTCCCCTTTTGAGCAGGGTGTCCAATGTGGGGCTCCATCCCATGGCCCTAGGATCAGGTCCTGAGCTGAAGGCAGAAACTTCAATGTCTGAGCCACTCGGTCCCCTCAGTAAAGTCATTTTGTGCTTCTGAGGGACAACTAGTGTTTTATTTCTCTTTACATAAACATCTGAACATGTACATGCCAGAGAGTAGAGACAATTTGCTTGGTTCTGAGAGTCTACAGTGAGTTTATACCATTAACAGACACCGTATTTAGACGGGCACTGAGAAAACATCACCACTATTCCTTAGGCAATAGATGGTTGTAAGTATTTTCCAGGAGGTCATTCTGTCTATGGAAAATAGCTTTGAAATGAGTTGCTGAAGAAAATGGACTTGGGAGATTTGACATTCCAAGCTGAAGCCTTTTCTGGAGGTCATTTTCTCCTTTGGATCATAAACTCAATTACTGCATCCCATCTAGCTTGCTTACAACACCAAGGGCACAGAGATGTGTGCACATGGTGTGCACAGGGTGCTGTTATCCTCACTGGGTTTCCCTTTCTCCAACTGCAGGAGGCAACAACCAGAAAGGGCCCATGTACATGTTCTCCCATCAGTCACTTTTGGTGGACAGATCTAGCTGAAGAACAAGGTAGACTTTTCTCTCCTCCTTTGGTCTGGAGAGCTTCCCCCATTCTGAGTTCCTGCTGGGAACGGAGGCTGGGGTGGACTGAACAAACAGAGTGTCCTGTAGAAAACAGGACTTGTTCTATGGTGCTGCAAACCAGTAGGTCATTCAGGTGGTTTGCTTGGTGTGTCTGAGGGTTGCAGCTTGTTTTTGTGTGGGTCGATGCGACGGGACTGGGCATGTGGGTGTGATGAGTATGTGCGTTTCATCAGAAGACACGTCCCATTTAATGAAGTTCAGTGCATGGTTCAAAGTTTTAAAGCCAAACCTCCTTCATCCCCGCTATGCACAACCCCCTAGAACACCACATTCCTCGCTGACCACAGCTACACCTGGAGGTTTGCTTAGGATTCCCTTTCCTCAGACAGAGATGGGGAGAAAGGAAGGGGCCCACATATGTCCTAGCTGGGGACATTTCTCAGACAGGGTCAAAACACAAAAGAATCAGAAGTCAGTTTAGTCTACCAAAACATCATCATCAGCCTTAACAAAACGCTCACATTTTGAATGCACAGGGTGAAGGCTCACTGGCAAATGGCAACTTCCAGGAAAGTATAATTAGCTTGGTGCCCTATCAAACTTCCTGACAATCTGCTACATGGTCTGGTTAGAGAGTGCCCTTCTCTCGCCTGACCTCTGCTCTCTAATGAACTAGCCGGTTCCTGGTGGGGGGGCTCCTGGGAAACTGGGTCCCACTGACTCGAAGGACACACACACACATGCTACAGGAAAGGAATACTGGGAAGAATCCACACAGGTGCTTTAGCAATGGCAACAGTTTCATGGGAAGGGGGTAAGGAAAACCAGGTATGCTGTCATCAGTTGAACTCAGACTGCTGAGACCAAAGCCTGTGAGCAAACATGTCTGCCCCAAAGCAGAGATCCTTGTGCCCACCTGTTGGTTTCAATTGGCAAAAATCTTACAAGTATTTACCCTGACTCCAACAGGCCTTCCTCGTCCTCTACGCCCATGAAACAATTTACAGAAAAGGCTCTTCTTCCCAAGCCATAAACCGTCAACCCAACATGGGCCTGAAATGATTGCATGTTCCAAGAATGGCCCTCCCAACCTGAGTAGCCCTTGAAAGCCTGACTGCAGTTCAAGGAGACTCAGGATTAGATAAGGGTCCCTAGCTGGGACCCAATGGTCATGAAGCTCCAAACTGTGCCCATGGCTTCCCCAAGCTCCAGAGGCCACCAGACATTTGGGGTGGGCCTAGATGCGTGTGCACATTATTAAAACCATCACCAACCCAGCCGACCTTCCCCATTTCAAGCAACAGTGCACGTGTGCTCCGTTTCATTGACGTGGCCACCTAGAATCCATCTTTGTCCCTCTTTGGGACTGGAGGATGTCGTGTGGCATGGGGAAGTCCTTACTGAGTACACACTCAAGGCCCTACATATCACCCTGAACAGGATTTCTCAATGAAATATGGGAATGATCGCAATGCAAAAAGCAGTTCTACAAAACACAAAGGCTTTAGATGCTGTAACTACTGCACAAGGTGGAGCCTGTGCCAATCTAAAGACAGAATGATGTGGGTATATTCCTCACTATCACAAATAGATTTCTGGTTTCCTAACAGATACCACTGCTCAAATCCACACTTCCAAGGATCTTTTTCTTTAAGGATTGGCTTAACTCTTGGCCTGGGGGAGGGTTCTTACCCACTATCAATGGACTCTTCATTGGGATTTTCCTCCATTTTCTTCTTCTACAACTGTTGTGTTGTCACCCCTGTCCATCTCTGCAGGTGGTGCCAGGAACGTTTCACTGCAGTTAACTTCCAGAGGACAGATGGTCCATTTCACTCAGCAAGATCTAGTCACAACTTCTCCTCTGCACTCAGCAGCCTCTTCATTTCACAACTCTGACACAGAGAGGCGCTACAACTGACCAGGAATGACCCACAGGTAGGGACAGCTCTACGCCCCATTCAGCAGGAAGACGTTACAAAAGATAAGACCATCCTCCTTCAACAACCTTAATGACAGAAGGGTCTGAACTGTTCAGAGGCACATGAGGAGGGAGGAGAAGGCTAGCTGAGCACAAAGCAAGAGCTGGCATGCCACACCCCCCCCCACAACATGTGATATGAGTGACATTTATCAGGTGCTCTGACTGCCCTAAAATAAGGAAAGGAAAAAAACCAGATTCTCCACAAACAGAGATTAAAACCCCACAAGACCAGAGTCTCCCTCAGTTTATAAAAGTCCTCGTGATTCTCAAGGAAGAGGCTTGCTTAACAAGAGGCTAGCTACCACCCAGAGACCCGTAACTCCATTTCCTGAAGCCCTATCATCCCCCTCCCCTCCATCACACTGAGGGAGGCTGAGGCAGAAGGAAATATCAATAAAACGGAATTTCTATTCAAACGTGCAGTCCCTTCAGAAGGACTTGTGAGAGGAGTAAAGTAACATTCCTCCAGGAAGCTCCCAAGTATCTTTCTATTAATGCCTTCCTAGAAGGAAAAACCACCTTCACATGACAAGAGCAAAGACTCCTGTATCCTGTGTGTCCTCTGCCCTACTGCAAGGTCCTTGCAAAACCTCCCTTTTGCCTGACCTCCCCCAACACCATTCTAGAGAGTCAGCCTTCCATCATGAACCCAGCATAGCACAGAAATCTGAACAGTTTTATTTCTCAGTCGAAATGAGCCGCAAGTAAAGCCATTGCCTGAGTGTCTGTAAAAGTCACTGGCTTGAACACGACTCACTGATACAGTCTTTGAAACTTAAACATCTAAAATTTAATCAGAAGTTATCGTGGGTGTGAGGCTACCATGTAAAAAGATCTGTCTGAATTCTGGAAAGTAACATGGCACACGACTACAAGTGGCATGCAGAGTTTGATGCAGAGACGATTCCTGAGAGAAGGGGCTGGGATTTGTACATTGAGTCAGGAAGGGAGGAACATGAGTGAGCAATCCTTCCACAGTCCCTCCTGTTCTGGCCATGAGCAGAGGGTTCACACTGCACAGGAACCCGGCCAATGCTGGAGCACTGGAGGAAGATTTCTCACATGCCTCACCTCATTCCATGTGTGTTATGTCCTGGGAAGAGAAACCTTGTATTTACAGACAATGTGGAATAACCTTCAGCCATGTGTCCCCAGTTCAAGTCACATCAGTATTTGTTCATCCTCGATCACACCACACATATCTCCCCAGTGTAGGAGAGCCTTTGGTCAGGGCTCTAACCTCAGAAGACACAAGAGAACTCACGCTTCTGAGGAAAGTAGACATGATACGCACGGGGGAAACAATTCTAGGGCAGGGATTACCTCTGTACACAGCAAAACCACGGGAGAGGCACCTTAGGAATGTAACGAAGGTGGGAGACCCTTCATTCAGAGAGCTCTGCTCTTATTCGTGCCCATGGCCTTACATGGGGTAGAAGCCCATGTAGTACCAGAGCTCGCAGCAACATGCATCCCGTCGAGGCCATGGGCATGTCGCCACAGAATCTGGTTGAATGCCATCTTCAAGGGAATCAATTAGTCCTGTGACACCCTTAGCCAGCATCTGAGGATCCACACCAGTGGGAACTCCGACAAATGCGGTCAATGTGGAAGAGCCGTTCGATACAGCTCTCACATTTGGAGACACCAGACAACTCAGAGCAGGGAAACCTGTGTCTATCATCACTGGGGTCCTGCCTTTACCCAGAGTGCCCACCTCTCTCACTACCACAGAACTCACACAGTACAAACCCTGTGTCTCTGATCACTGAGGAAGAGCCTTCTGCCAGAAGTGGTCCCTTTCCCAACACCAGAGAGCTCACACAGGGAGAACCACTAGCGCTGAATCCTGGTGGGAGAAGCTTCAACCAGGTGTCGGGCCTGAGCTCCTGTTACCATCTCAGAGAGTAGGTAATCCCTCACACAGGAGCGAAGGTTCAGGGACCTCCTGGGACACCCTGCAGCATCGCTGCTGTTGAATGCTGATGAAATCCATGTGGGAATCCCATTCCTCATGGAGCCAACATGTGAAGGACCTGGGAGGATTCACACAGAAGAAAATCCTCCCGGTGTGATTAGGAAAGGAATGTCCTCAGGTATCTCTTCTTCCTTAGCCAGCAATGACACCCTCACACTGAGAAAACACTGATCCCAATACAATGGGTGGGGCAGATTCATCCCCTGACACTCACATCAGAAAATAACTGGGCAAATACCTCCCAAGGAATTTCTCAGGGTGAAATTGTGATACAAACTCAGACACTGACAATTTTTCACTGCAAACACATACAACTGTGTCATGTCCTGAGGGATGCTGAATGCAGTATTTAAGTAACCAATACCTAGAAATAAAGCAAATCTGTTCCCATCCATCAGTATTTGCATAAAGGCCAGTATCACCTAACAGGCAGGCTCTCACAACCATGCACATTGTGCCAATTAAGAACGGGGGAATTTTCTTTTACTAGCTCTCACAATTGACACAGGTACTGTCTCTTGGTAAGAAGTTTGACACATAAAGACACTGCCTGTGATCCATGAGAACATCAATTGGAGGGTTAACTTAGAATCTTAGAACACAAGGTGATTGACGTATGTTCACGAAAACATTAATCTACTGATGTATGTAGATTGCAAGGATGAATGGCAACAAGACTCAACAAACACATGATTTGTGATCTACTTCTCGTGTGTCATTAATTCCACTTATATTGTCCTCACAAATTGGAAAGGATTTACAAGTTAATTACATGCTTAGAAATATTTATATTTTCTTTACTTATTTGAGAGTGAGAAAGCTAGAGAGGGAGCAAGAGCAGTCCCGGTCGGGCAGCAGAGAAGAGGGAGAGGAAGCAGGCTTCACATTGAGAAGGATGCCCAATGCAGGGACTGATCTCCCAGGATCCAGGGATCCTGACCTCAGCCAAAGGCAGATGCTTAACCAACTATGCCACCCATGGGATTGCAAATTAATTTCATCTTTTACAATGGTACTATTTTGGAAGAACTATGTGTATCAGGACAGGAATTAAACTGTACTGTTCAGATTCAGGCAGTGAGGGCTTCCTCCCACTCTCTGAGAATTTGGTAGCCAACTGCTTTTCTCCACCACCAAGAATAGCTACTTATCTCTTGGCCTGAGAAGTTGTAAGACCACTTCCAATATGGAAATAGTCCCTGATTTAGAAGATTATAGAACAGGAGGGGGTATGTATGTCCCCTTCCATAAACACAAAGAACATTCAGGAATGCCTGTATGATTATTTAATTTAAGGCACCAACTCTTGATTTTGCCTCAGATCCTGAAATCATGGTTGTCAGATCAAGTCCCTGACATGTGTCATGCTCTGCACAGCAGGTGGAGCCTGCTTAAAGGTCTCTCTCTCCCTCCGTACCTCCCCTTCCAAATTTGGCTACCAGAAGTTCCATGATTTCTATGCCACACTAAAGCACTAAAGGAGGAGTGTGTAGGACAAGAGGTAACCCAGATGTCAATCACCATTGGCAACTACTGACAAGAGACTAAATAAACTTTCTGCTGCTCCCAGAACCAAACAGAAGACTTGCAGAAACCCTATAACAACTGCCTTTCACATGACCATTTTAGCAATGCTTACTTCTCCTAGAATCTTCATATTAGAAATATGTTCTCATTCATCTACCCTGAAATTTCAGTGATATGGAATTCCTATAGGAGATGTGCATACACTCTACCTACTCATGTTTTCTCTACTCTATGTGAGTGAACTTCTTACTGACCCTCTTGATTTTGGCTGAGGTGATGATCCCAGGGTTGTGAGATCAAGTCCTGCAAAGATCTGTAAAGATTGTGGAGCTTGCCCAGTGTCTCCCTCTCTCTCTTACACCTCCCCCTCTTAAAAAAAAAGCACATCCACTCAGATATCTATATGTAAAGATGCCCTATATTCTTACTCTAGTTTACTGGACCTAAAAGGAATGTGTTGGCAGAAAACACTATTTTGGAGAGAATTTTTTTTTTTTAGATAACCCTGCAACAACTCAGGATTCTGCTAACAGAAGCAACCTATAGTTCAGATGTTTTGTTTGGAGCAGGGACTTGCAGAATCTTCTCCATATGTGCCACTAAGTAATTTTCCCCAAGCAACAAACTCTAGATATTCTGGTTAAGGGTAGATCTCCAATTTAATCGAAAGAAGAGGGTATCTTCCCTTCAGAAAAGAGACAGAAGCCGACAAAAGAGGCACCCAAGTCAAGGCCTGAACCTCAACCCAGGCAGAAGGTTCAGAACCAGGACAACTTACCACTGTCATGCACATCCACCAGGGAGATGTCAGGGGTCACATCCTGTACGTATTGCACTTAAATCTGCACTGAAGAGACAGAGACCAGATGCATTGGATGCTGTCAATGAGGCCAAGTCACCTGAATCTCAATGCACCACCTGTAAAAACAGGGAGAGCATTTAGCTGAGGTCTCAGGACCCATACTTGGGAAGACACAATGTCATACAAAACCGAAAGCATGTTCCTCCCTACAAGCAGAGAGCACAAGCTCAAAGAGGCCAAATACACAGGATCCCCAAATTGGTGAAAGACAACATTGCTGCTGGCAGACCTTCAAATAATACATGCATGGGCAATTGGCTACCAGGAGTTCCATGATATCTATGCCAGACCCAAGCAGGAGGATGTGGGATAGGAGATGGCCCAGAGGTCAATCACCATTTCAAACTAGTGATAAGAGTCTAAATAAAGTTCCTGCTGCTCCCAGAACCTGAACAGAAGATCTGCAGAAACCCTATTTCAACTGCATTTTGCATGACCATCCTAGGGTTGCTTACGTCTCCTTGAATGTTCTCTCAGTTTTGACATGCGTTCTCATTCATCTACCCTGTAACTTCAATGACACGGAACTCCCATAGGAGATGTGCATATACTCAACCTCCTCAATGTCTTTTCTACTCTATGTGAGTGACTCGGTTAGTCTTGCTTCCTTTCTTTTCTTACAACTCTATTTGGCTGAAATGAGCCTCTGGTCTTTCCTTTCTAAGACATGCCTCTCATGGACCCGGGAACTCAAATAAATAAATAAATAAAAACAACAACAACTAATCACCACCCAATATGAATGTAACCTATACCTTGGAGATTGAAGTTGTTTCACTCCTAACCAGCAACTATGCTACTGACCCAAAGGGCAAGCCCTCCAACAACTAGCTTCTAGAGGATTCTGGGACGATTGGGGGTATAGTTCTGATAGGATTTTCCCAATCAGAAAACACTTCCAGCCTCCAAAGTGAGGTCCCCACACATGATTGTGAACTAAATCAATTCAGAGCTTCACAGGACCCATTGTGAGGCACAGAAACACCTGGCGGTGTTGGCAGCAGGTGCCAGTCCACATGGGTGATGGATTTCAGTTCAACAGATTTGGGATGGTTTCTTAGATGCAAGAAGGCAGCCGCAAGCACACTTGGTTTCTTAGCATCTATTCTAACTAAGCCTGACAGGCATAGTGGCAGACCATTCCATGCAGATTTTAAAACTCTGCTGTGCTGGAACTTTTCATGAGGAATCTCTAGAGTGAAATTGTAGTAGTGTGTCCAGGCCAAAGCCAAGCACAATACTCACAATAGACTTGACTGTAATACCTGTCGATTTGGGTGAATTCCTCTTCTCGAGGTCCCCCAAATATCCTGAGTTTCCTATACCTGCCAACAAGTAACATTTCCTACTCATTTGGCAAGGCTCCTGAGCACTGTGTCATCAAGGTTTCAAGCCGTTATTGCCAAGGGGCTCCACAAAGCCACCCTTAATTCCTGAAAATTGTCTGTCATTATCTGAGTCTATACACGTTACTCTCAAATTGGACATTTCACTCAATCCCTTGGTAAAATACCCAATGTTTCCAGCGCTGTCTTGTTAAAAGAAAAAGGCACGTGTGCTGAATTTACTCCAATAATCCTAAGTACCTTGGAAGGAAGAAATAATTCTCCCTGAGAGTTTCTATGATGGAGGCTTCAGTGGGGAGAGAAGTCAAAATGCTCCCATTTGCACACAGAAATATTTCATCACATTTTTGTTGATCATGGATATTTTCAGATAAGTTTCCCTCAATCTGGAAGAAGAAACATTAAGGAACCATCAGTGTTTCAAACAAGAGTCACAAAGGTAGATTCATCTTCCTCAACTCACTCAGTCCTGCCTTATTAATTCTTGTTCGGCTTGAATGCATCTTTTCCATGAGTTCTGCAAATCTGTACCTAGTTGAGTTTGAGGATTTTCATGATCGGACACTAAGACCCCATGAGACACATTACCGTGTACAGTCACAGACATTTAATGGTACAGTAGGGATGAAAGGCTTGTGGGCACACGCTTAATGAGATATATTTTCACCAAACATAGAAGCCAAGATATCACCATGGAAGCAGAGAGGCCACAAGACCTTCATCCTGGTCCCCAGGGCATGGCGTGTCCATGAGTTTCTGTATCTCCAAGCCAAACACGCTCATGTCTTCTGAGCTAAGGGTTCTGCTTCTAAAATTTTCTCCCAAGGAGAAAACCAGAGGGGTTGTAAAAGATTTGCAACAGTGTTCATAGAGGCTTTTTGAATAATGGCAAAACCCTGCAGCCCACTGCCTTTCTTGAGGCCCACAAAACTGTTCAGTGCCCCCTTTGCATCCACCATGGTCAGGCAGGTCTAGCCCTTTCTCCCCCGGTTGCAAAGCATACCCTCTCCTGGTGTCCAATAGGCCGCTCAGCCTCTGTGTTCCATGTCCTCGATGGATCTCTTTGGAAGAAGGTAAGCTGCATTGGGGTGGAAGGAGCAAATATACTCCTTCCCAACATTTTTCCCGCCTTTCACCCATCCAAGGTTTGTGCAGGGGGAGCACAGCTGCAGGGACATGCAGATGGGGTTCTTCTTCTGCGGCATTTCCAAGAATCTCCTTGCACAGAGCCTGAGCCTTAGTACTTAGCAGGCTATTTTTGTCTCTACCCCCCACCACCCACCCCAGCCACCGGGGAGCATTCCAACTGTCAGCCTCCTCAGAAAGAACTCCTACACCCAAGCTAGCTGCCCTCCGCCCAATGCCCAGGTGATGTCCTAGGCATTCTAAAGGAGACTGGATGAGGAGACAGGCCCACCAAACACAGGTGCCTGAGTGCGCTCCACACCACATTGTTTACTTCAGGGTTGTGGTGATGGAAGACTTCCCACTGTGTGCTTTTTGCCCTGAGACATGCCAAACCTCCAATATGGCACAGAGCACAGAGTCGGGCTTCAGCGACCTGGCTGGCTGATGCGGCTGACTGGGCCTGTTCGCCTCCCTCCCGGATCCAGTCCTTTCCTGTGAGAATCTGCCTGGGCCCTGTGACTGTGGTTCTGCTCCAGTGCCCAGGGCCCTGGTTGCAGGCCATCCACAGGCAGTTGTGGAGCCACAGACTCTGGATGGCTGGCCCTATGCTCCCCTCAACCGAACCACCATGATGACCAATGTGGACCCAAGTGCCAGATAGAAATGCAGCCCCCGCCTTCCTGCTCAGTGTCAGGGGGCACTTCTGAACCCCCACTTCCCCCAAGCAACCTTCAGTTTGTTTTTTGAGATTAAGAGTCACTTATGGTTTATCTCCCTCCCAATCCCATCTTGTTTCTTTTATTCTTCTACCCCCCTAACCGTCCATGTTGCATCACCACATCCTCATATCAGGGAGATCATATGATCATTGTCTTTCTCTGATTGACTTATTTCACTAAGCATGATACCCTCTAGTTCCATCCACGTCATCGAAAGTGGAAAGATTTCATTTATTTTGATGGCTGCATAGTATTTCATTGTATATATATACCACATCTTCTTTGTCGATTCATCTGGTGATGCACATCTAGGTTCTTTCCATAGTTTGACTATTGTAGACATTGCTGCTATAAACGTTTGGGTGCACGTGCCCTTTTGGATCACTGCGTTTCTATCTTTAGTGTAAATACCCAGTAGCCCAATGGCTGGGTTATAGGGTAGTTCTATTTTCAACATTTTCAGGAACTTCCATGCTGTTTTCCAGAGTGGTTGCACCAGCTTGCATTCCCACCAACAGTGTAGGAGTGTTCCCCTTTCTAAGCATCCTCGCCAGCATCTGGTATTTCCTGACTTGTTAATTTTAGCCATTCTGACTGGTGTGAGATGACATTTCATTGTGGTTTTGATTTGGATTTCCCTGATGCCGAGTGATATGGAGCAATTTTTCATGTGTCTGTTGGCCATCTGGATGTCTTCTTTGCCGAAATGTATGTTCATGTCTTCTGCCCATTTCTTGATTGGATTCTTTGTTCTTTGGGTGTTGAGTTTTCTAAGTTCCTTATAGATTTTGGACACTAGCCCTTTATCTGATATGTCATTTGCAAATATCTTCTCCCATTCTGTCAGTTGTCTTTTGGTTTTGTTAACTGTTTCCTTTGCTGTGCAAAAGGTTTTGATTTCGATGAAATCCCAATAGTTCATTTTTAAAAAAATTCCTTTATTTGTTTATTTACAGCATAACAGTGTTCATTGTTTTGGCATCACACCCAGTGCTCCATGTAGTATGTGCCCTCCCTATTACCCACCACCTGGTTCCTCAATCTCCCACACCCCCCCCCGCCCCTTCAAAACCCTCTGGTTGTTTTTCAGAGTCCATAGTCTCTCATGGTTCATCTCCCCTTCCAGTTTCCCTCAACTCCCTCTCCTCTCCATCTCCGCATGTCCTCCATGTTATTTGTTATGCTCCACAAATAAGTGAGACCATATGATACTTGACTCTCTCTGCTTGATTTATTTCGCTCAGCATAATTTCTTCCAGTCCTGTCCATGTTGCTACAAAAGTTGGGTATTCATCCTTTCTAATGGAGGCATAATACTCCATTGTGTATATGTACCACATCTTCCTTATCCATTCATCCGTTGAAGGGCATCTTGGTTCTTTCCACAGTTTGGCGACCATAGCCATTGCTGCAATAAACATTGGGGTACAGATGGCCCTTCTTTTCACTACATCGGGGTAAATACCCAGCAGTGCAATTGCAGGGTCATCGGGAAGCTCTATTCTGAATTTCTTCAGGAGTCTCCACAATATTCTGCAAAGTGGCTGCACTAACTTGCAATCCCACCAACAGTGTAAGAGGGTTCCCCTTTCTCCACATCCTCTCCAACACATGTTGTTTCCTGTCTTGCCAATTTTGGCCATTCTAACTGGTGTCAGGTGGTATCTCAATGTGGTTTTAATTTGAATCTCCCTGATGGCTAGTGATGATGAACATTTTTTCATGTGTCTGATAGCCATTTGTATGTCTTCATTGGAGAAGCGTCTGTTCATATCTTCTGCCCATTTTTTGATATGATTATCTGTTTTGTGTGTGTTGAGTTTGAGAAGTTCTTTATAGATCCTGGATATCAAACTTTTGTCTGTACTGTCATTTGCAAATATCTTCTCCCATTCCGTGGGTTGCCTTTTTGTTTTGTTGACTGTTTCCTTTGCTGTGCAGAAACTTTTGATCTTGATGAAGTCCGAAAAGTTCATTTTTGCTTTTGTTTCCTTGGCCTTTGGAGACATATCTTGAAAGAAGTTGCTGTGGCTGATATCGAAGAGGTTACTGCCTATTTTCTCCTCTAGGATTCTGATGGATTCCTGTCTCACGTTGAGGTCTTTTATCCATTTCGAGTTTATCTTTCTGTACGGTGTAAGAGAATGGTCAACTTTCATTCTTCTACATATGGCTGTCCAGTTTTCACAGCACCATTTATTGAAGAGACTGTCTTTTTTCCATTGAATATTTTTTCCTGTTTTGTCGAAGATTATTTCACCATAGAGTTGAGGGTCCATATCTGGGATATCCACTCTATTCCACTGGTCTATGTGTCTGTTTTTATGCCAGTACCACGCTGTCTTGGTGATCACAGCTTTGTAGTAAATCTTGAAATCGGGTAACGTGATGCCGCCAGTTTTGATTTTGTTTTTCAACATTTCCTTAGCAATTTGGGGTCTCTTCTGATTCCATACAAATTTTAGGATTATTTGCTCCAGCTCTTTGAAAAATACTGGTGGAATTTTGATCGTAATGGCATTAAAAGTATAGATTGCTCTAGGCAGTATAGACATTTTAACAATGTTTATTCTTCCAATCCAAGAGCATGGAACAGTCTTCCATCTTTTTGTTTCTTCTTCAATTTCTTTCATGAGTGTTCTGTAGTTCCTCGAGTACAGGTCCTTTACCTCTTTAGTTAGGTTTATTCCCAGGTATCTTATGGTTCTTGGTGCTATAGTAAATGGAATCGATTCTCTAATTTCCCTTTCTGTATTTTCATTGTTAGTGTATAAGAAAGCCACTGAATTCTGTACATTGACTTTGTATCCTGCCATGTTACTGAATTGCTGTAAGAGTTCTAGTAGTTTGGGGGTGGAGTCTTTGGGGTTTTCCACATAAAGAATCATGTCATCTGCAAAGAGAGAGAGTTTGACTTCTTCCTTGCCAATTTAGATACCTTTTATTTCTCTTTGTTGTCTGATTGCCGTTGCTAGAACATCTAATACTATGTTGCACAAGAGTGGTGAGAGTGGGCATCCTTGTCATGTTCCTGATCTCAACGGGAAGGCTGCAAGCTTTTTCCCATTGAGGATGATATTTGCTGTGGGTTTTTCATAGATAGATTTTATGAAGTTCAGGAATGTTCCCTCTATCCCTATACTTTGAAGCATTTTCATCAGGAACGGATGCTGGATTTTGTCAAATGCTTTTTTCTGCATCAATTGAGAGGACCATGTGGTTCTTCTCACTTCTCTTATTGATTTGTTCTATCACATTGATTGATTTGCGAATGTTGAACCAAACTTGCAACCCAGGGATGAATCCCACCTGGTCATGGTGAATAATCTTTTGAATGTGCTGTTGGATCCTGTTTGCTAGGATCTTGTTGAGAATCTTTGCATCCATATTCATCAGTGATATTGGTCTGAAATTCTCCTTTTTGGTAGGGTCTTTGCCTGGTTTGGGGATCAGGGTAATGCTGGCTTTATAAAAAGAGTCTGGAAGTTTTCCTTCTGCTTCAATTTTTTGGAACAGCTTCAGGAGAATTGGTGTTATTTCTTCTTTGAAACTTTGGTAGAATTCCCCAGGGAATCCGTCAGGTCCTGGGCGCTTGTTTTTTGGGAAGTTTTTGATCACTGCTTCAATCTCATTACTAGATATCGGTCTATTCAGGTTGTCAATTTCTTCCTGGTTCAGTTTTGGGAGTTTGTAGTTCTCCAGGAATGCATCCATTTCATCTAGGTTGCTTAGCTTATTGGCATATAACTGTTGGTAATAATTTCTGATGATTGTTTCTATTTCCTTGGTGTTAGTTGTGATCTCTCCCTTTTCATTCATAATTTTATTAATTTGGTCTTTCTCTCTTTTCTTTTGGATTAGTGTGGCCAATGGTTTATCGATCTTATTGATTCTTTCAAAAAACCAGGTTCTATTTTCATTGATACATTCTACTGTATCTCTCCTTTCTACCTCATTGATCTCTGCTCCAATCTTGATTATTTCCCTTCTTGCATGTGGAGTTGGGTTGATTTGTTGTTGATGCTCCAGGTTCTTAAGGTGTATAGACAGCTGGTCTATTCTGGATTTTTCAATGTTTTTGAGGGAGGCTTGGATGGCTATGTATTTCCCCCTTAGAACCGCCTTTGCTGTATCCCATAGGTTTTGGACCAAAGTGTCTTCATTCTCATTGGTTTCCATGAATTGTTTAAGTTCATCTTTGAGGGGCGCCTGGGTGGCTCAGTGTTTTAAGCTGCTGCCTTCAGCTCAGGTCATGATCTCAGGGTCCTGGGATCGAGTCCCGCATCGGGCTCTCTGCTTGGCAGGGAGCCTGCTTCCTCCTCTCTCTCTCTCTCTGCCTGCCTCTCTCCCTACTTGTGATCTCTATCTGTCAAATAAATAAATAAAATCTTTAAAAAGAAAGTTCATCTTTGATCTCCTGGTTGATCCAAGCATTCTTAAGCAAGGTGGTCTTTAGCTTCCATGTGTTTGAGTTCCTTCTGAACTTTTCCTTGTGATTGAGTTCCAGTTTCAAAGCATTGTGATCTGAGAATGCAGGGAATAATGTCAGTCTTTTGGTATTGGTTGAGTCCTGGTTTGTGACCCAGTATATAGTCTATTCTGGAGAAGGTTCCATGTGCACTTGAGAAGAATGAGTATTCTGTTCTTTTCGGGTGGAATGTTCTGTATATGTCGATGAGGTCCATCTGGTCCAATGTTTCATTCAATGCTCTTATTTCTTTATTAATTTTCTGCTTCGATGATCTGTCTATTTCTGAGAGAGGCGTATTAAGATCTCCTACTATTATTGTATTCATATCAATATGACTCTTCATCTTGATTAATAGTTTTCTTGTGTAATTGGCTGCTCCCATATTGGGGGTGAATATATTTACAATTGTTAGATCATTTGGCAGATAGTCCCTTTGAGAATTATGTAGTGTCCTTCTGTATCTCTGACTACAGTCTTTAGTTTAAAATCTAATTTATCTGATATGAGAATCGCTACTCCGGCCTTCTTTTGAGGCCCATTGGCATGAAAGATGCTTCTCCATCCCTTCACTTTCAGTCTGGGTGTATCCTTAGGTTCAAAATGGGTCTCTTGTAGACAACATATGGATGGGTCCTGTCGTTTTATCCAATCTGCAACCCTGTGTCGTTTTATGGGCGCATTTTGGCCATTAACATTGAGAGTGATTATTGAGAGATAGGTTTTTAATTGACATCGTGTTGCCTTTGAAGTCTTTCTGTCTGTAGATTGTTTCTATATTTCTGTTCAATGATGTTCTTAGGATTTTTTTCTCTTTTATAGGACCCCCCTTAATATTTCCTGCAGTGTCGGCTTGGTGGTTGCATAATCTTTTAAGCCTTGCCGGTCTTGGAAACTCTTTATCTCTCCATCCATTTTAAATGTCAGTCTTGCTGGATAGAGTATTCTTGGTTGCATGTTCTTCTCATTTAGTACTCTGAATATATTTTTCCAGCCCTTCCTGGCTTGCCAGGTCTCTGTGGAAAGGTCTGACGTTATTCTAATTGGCTTTCCTCTGTACATAAGGAGCTTTTTTTCCTAGCTGCTTTTAAGAGGGTCTCTCTTGAAACATAATTCCTCATTCTAACTATAAGGTGTTGTGAGGACTTTCGAGAATTTAAAATCTTGGGAGGAAATCTCTCTGCCTCTAGTACATGAAAGTTGTTTCCATTCGTGAGATTGGGAAAATTTTCATAGACAACTTCTTCCACTATACCTTCTAGACTTCTTTCTTTTTCCTCCCCTTCAGGGATTCCAATGATTCTGACGTTGGAACGTTTCATGGCATCGTTTATTTCCTTGATTCTGTTTTCGTGGCTTCTGAGCTGTTTGTTCCAGGCTTCCTACTGATCCTTTCTCTCTATCTGTTTGTCCTCCAGATCACTAATTCTATCTTCTGTCTCAGTTACCCTAGCTTTTAGAGAATTTAGATTAGATTGGAACTCATTGAGAGCATTTTGAACATCATCCCTGGTGGCTTTCATTTCTTGTGGTGCAGTCAATGTGCACCCTGGAACGCTTCTGTGCATCAGGATTCCCCACCCAAATGAGAGAAAAAAAAAAAGAAAAAGAAATAGAGAAGAAGAAAGAAAAAAAAGGGGGAAAGAAAAAAAAGAAAAAAAGAGAGAGAGAGAGAGAGCTAGGAAAGAAAGGGAAGATAAAAGAGAAGACTCAGCCCAAATGGGCCACAAGGTAAGATTTTTGAAGTATACAAACAAAAACAGACAAACAAAAAGACTGATAAAAGTATATGACAAGAGAAAAAAATATATATATATTATATATATATATATAAGAAAAATAAGGGAAGAAGCTCATCAGAAAGAACCCCATGTATAAGATTTATATATTATCAGGACAAACACAAATTCACAGAAACACTGACAGAAGGAAAAATTGGGAGAGTGGTTATAAATTCTCAGTGTGGGTGAGGAAGGTTATTTTGATTCTTCCTGAAGGTATCTTGATGTTTTTGTTAAGGGACTCAACTTTCCTAAGTTACAGGGGGATTAGAAACTGGTTTGCCTCTAGGGGTAGCATTGATTGGGGAAAGGGGATTACCTTGAAGTTTAACTCTATATGAATAGTAGAAAATAAAAATTAAAAAAGAATAAACTAGACTAAACTAAGTTAAAATTAAAAAAGAATTAAAAAAATAGAAAAGCAAAAGAAAAACACGGGTGCATGTATCAAAAAGTTCAGGTTAGAAGGTTATTAAAGAATTTGATGTACTGGACATCTCAGTGTGGTGGTAAATAGATTAAAAAATTATCTGTATGTATAAAAAAAAGAACCAGAATATTGGTAAAGAGTTAAAAATAAAAGTTGTATTTATGAAGTAGTGGTGGTTCTTCTCTTGTAGTCTTTTTTTTTTTCTTCCTTCCTGGTTGGTTTTCTGAGGGAGGGGCCTGCCACGTGGGTTTTCAGACAATGATGTTCCCTGAGTTAAGTCCTCCCGCTCCCCTCAAGGGGGTGAGCTCTGAGGAAACTGTTTTTTTCAGCCTTTTGTTCTATGGGGGTTTTTATGTTCTTTCATCTGCTTTCTCTCGCCTTGACAGCTTTTGATAGTTTTTGGAGGTTTAGAGGAGAGCAAACTGCACCCCGAACTCCCTCTCAGAGAGAAGCCCCAGAATGTTTTGGAAAAGCTGCTGGCTGAGTCGGTTCTGAGTCACTGTCCCTGGGGATGCAGGAGCTCTTCGTTGTACCCAAAACCAGGGCAGTGGTGGCTGTCTAGGAAGCTCCAGACCGCCAGAGAGGTTCGGAGCAGAGATCGCACACTGAGATTTTCCCGCTGTCCCGGGCTGGGAATGTCTGGTTTTTCTGGATGCCAGAGCTCCAGGCTAGCGCCTATGAGCACGTATCCCAAGGGAGGGTGTGGGATGCACGTGTTTCAGGATTGCCGTCTGACCAGGCTCCCAGCCCCTCACGGGAGCCAGACCGCACTCGTTCTCGGGCGCGCTGGCGTTCAGGCTCACTGGCGGCTCAGGGACGGAGACCTGATTTCTCTGCCACACTCGCTCTGGCTCATCACCAGGGGAGGCTGTGCTGGGTTGGGGGACTTAGGTCCCTGACCCTAACCGCCCAGGTTCCCACTATTATCCCCCGCGATCCTTTGCTCTTTGTTTTTTGAGTGCTTTCAACCAGACTCCAAGTTAATGCAGGTCCCCAGACGCAGAGCACTCTCGTGTTGGGGTATTACTTTCCAATCGGTGACCTCTGGTGGCTCCCTCCCCCTTTAGTTTATCTTCCGATATCAGTCCGACGCTCCCAGTCTGCTTTACCTGTCACTGGCGTTTTCTGCTCCTGTAGAGATCCAGACGTGTATAATTCTGATCTCAGGCTGATTTAATGGGTGGTTGGAGTTCTTTGGTTGGTAATCAGCTCACTTTAGGGTACAGGTTGAAATGGTGCCTCCTCCTACTTCCCCGCCATCTTGACCCCCCCAATAGTTCATTTTTGCCCTTGCTTCCCTTGCCTTTGACAATGTTCCTAGGAAGATGTTGCTGTGGCTGAGGTTGAAGAGGTTGCCGCCTGCAATCTCCTCAAGGATTTTGATGGATTCCTTTCTCACATTGAGGTCCTTCATCCATTTGGAGTCTATTTTCGTGTGTGGTGTAAGGGAGTGGTCCAATTTCATTTTTCTGCATGTCCAGAATTCTGCTGTCCAATTTTCCAAGCACCATATATTGAAGAGGCTGTCTTTTTTCCATTGGACATTCTTTCCTGCTTTGTCGAAGATCAGTTGACAATAGAGTTGAGGGTCGATTTCTGGGCTCTCTATTCTGTTCCATTGATCTATGAGTCTGTTTTTCTTCCAGTACCATGCTGTCTTGATGATGAAAGCTTTGTAATAGAGCTTGAAGTCCGGAATTGTGATGCCACCAACTTTGGCTTTCTTTGTCAATATTCCTTTGGCTATTCGAGGTCTTTTCTGGTTCCATATAAATTTTAGGATTATGTGTTCCATTTCTTTGAGAAAAATGGATGGTATTTTGATAGGGATTGCATTAAATGTGCAGATTGCTTTAGGTAGCGTAGACATTTTCACAATAATTATTCTTCCAATCCAGGAGCATGGAACATTTTTCCATTTCTTTGTGTCTTCCTCAATTTCTTTCATGAGCACTTTATAGTTTTCTGCATATAGATTCTTAGCCTCTTTGATTAGGCTTGTTCCTAGGTATCTTATAGTTTTGGGTGCAATTGTAAATTGGATTGACTCCTTAATTTCTCTTTCTTCAGTCTTGTTGTTGGTGTACAGAAATGCAACTGAATTCTGTGCATTGATTTTATATCCTGAGATGTCACTGAATTCTTGTACAAGTTCTAGCAGTTTTGGAGTGGAGTCTTTTAGGTTTTCCACATATAGTATCATATGATCTGCGAAGAGTGATAGTTTGACTTCTTCTTTGCTGATTTGGATGCCTTTAATTTCTTTTTGTTGTCTGATTGCTGAGGCTAGGACTTCTAGTACTATGTTGAATAGCAGTGGTGATAATGGACATCCCTGCCGTGTTCCTGACCTTAACGGAAAAGCTTTCACTTTTTCTCCATTGAGAATGATATTTGCAGTTGGATTTTCATAGATGGCTTTGATAATATTGAGGTATATGGCCTCTATCCCTACACTTTGAAGTGTTTTGATCAGAAATGGATGCTGTACTTTGTCGAATGCTTTTTCAGCATCTATGGAGAGTATCATATGGTTCTTGTTCCTTCTTTTATTAATGTGTTGTATCTCATTGATTGATTTGCGGATGTTAACCAAACTTGCAGTACTGGAATAAATCCCACTTGGTCGTGGTGGATAATCCTTTTCATGTACTGTTGAATCCTATTGGCTAGTATTTTGGTGAGAATTTTTGCATCTGTGTTCATCAAGGATATTGGTCTATAGAACTCTTTTTTGGTGGGATCCTTGTCTGGTTTTGGGATCCAGGTGATGCTGGCCACATAAAATGAGTTTGGAAGTTTTCCTTCCATTTTTATTTTTTAGCACGGTTTCAGGAGAATAGGAATGAGTTCTTCTTTAAATGATTGGTAGATTTCCCCTGGGAAGCCGTCTGGCCCTGGGCTTTTGTTTGTTTGGAGATTTTGGATGACTGTTTCAATCTCCTTACTGGTTATGGGCCTGTTCAGGTTTTCTATTTCTCCCTGGTTCAGTTGTGGTAGTTTATATGTCTCTAGGAATGCATCCATTTCTTCCAGATTGTCCAATTTGTTGGTGTAGAGTTGCTCATAGTATTTTCTTATAATTGTCTGTATTTCCTTGGTGTTAGTTGTGATCTCTCCTCTTTCATTCATGATTTTATTTATTTGGGTCCTTTCTCTTTTCTTTTTGATAAGTCTGGCCAGTGGTTTACCAATCCTATTGATTCTTTCAAAGAACCAGCTCCAAATTTCATTGATTTGTTCTATTGTTTTTTTTAGTTTCTATTTCATTGATTTCTGCTCTGATCTTCATGATTTCTCTTCTCCTGCTGGGTTTAGGGTTTCTTTCTTGTTCTTTCTCCAGCTCCTTTACATGTAGGGTTAGGTTGTGTACTTGAGACCTTTCTTGTTTCTTGAGAAAGGCTTGTACTGCTAAATATTTTCCTCTCAGGACTGCCTTTGTTGTGTCCCACAGATTTTGAAAAGTTGTGTTTTCATTATCATTTGTTTCCATGAATTTTTTTGAATTCTTCTTTAATTTCCTCGTTGACCCATTTATTCCTTAGAAGGATACTGTTTAGTCTCCATGTATTTGGGTTCTTTCCAAATTCCCTCTTGTGATTAAGTTCTAGCTTCAAAGCATTGTGGTCTGAAAGTATGCAGGGGAAGATCCTAATCTTTTGATACCAGTTGAGACCTGATTTAGGACCCAGGATGTGATCTATTCTGGAGAAGGTTCCATGTGCACTAGAGAAGAATGTGTATTCTGTTGCTTTGGGATGAAATGTTCTGAATATATCTGTGATGTCCATCTGGTCAAGTGTGTAATTTAAGGCCTTTATTTCCTTTTTGATCTTTTGCTTGGATGATCTGTCCATTTCAGTGAGGGGAGTGTTCAAGTCCCCTACTATTATTGTATTATTATTGATATATTTCTTTGATTTTGCTATTAATTGGTTTATATAGTTGGCTGCTCCCACGTTAGGGGCATAGATATTTAAAATTGTTAGATCTTCTTGTTGGACAGACCCTTTGAGTAAGATATAGTGTCCTTCCTCCTCTCTTATTATAGTCTTTGGCTTAAAATCTAATTGATCTGATATAAGGATTGCTACCCCAGTTTCTTCTCATGCTCATTAGCGTGGTAAATTTTTTTCCAACCCCTCACTTTAAATCTGGAGGTGTCTTGGGGCACCTGGGTTTCTCAGTGTGTTAAAGCCTCTGCCTTCGGCTCAGGTCATGATCCCGGAGTCCTGGGATCGAGCCCCACATCAGGCTCTCTGTTCCACAGGGAGACTGCTTCCTCCTCTCTCTCTGCCTGCCTCTCTGCCTAGTTGTGATTTCTCTCTGTCTGATAAATAAAATATTTAAAAAAATAAATCAGGAGGTGTCTTCAAGTCTAAAATGAGTTTCTTGTAGGCAACATATAGATTTTTTTTATCCATTCTGATACCCTGTGTCTTTTGATTGGAGCATTTAGCCCATTAACATTCAAGTTAACTATTGAGAGATATGAATTTAGTGAATTTAGTGTCATTATATTGCCTCTAATGTGACTGTTACTGTATATTGTCTCTGTACCTTTCTGATCTACTACTTTTAAGCTCTCTCTTTGCTTAGAGGACCCCTTTCAAGATTTCCTTAGAGATGGTTTGGTGTTTGCAAATTCTTTCAGTTTTTGTTTGTCCTGGAAGCTTTTTATCTCTCCTTTTATTTTCAATGATAGCCTAGATGGATAGAGTATTCTTGGCTGCAGGTTTTTCTTGTTTAGTGCTCTGAATATATCATGCCAGCTCTTTCTGGTCTGCCAGATCTCTGTGGATAAGTCTGCTGCCAACCTAATAGTTTTACCATTGTATCTTACAGACTTCTTTTCCCGGGCTGCTTTCAGGATTTTCTCTTTGTCACTAAGACTTGTAAGTTTTACTATTAGGTGACAGAGTGTGGACCTAATCTTGTTGATTTTGAGGGTGATTCTCTGCACCGCCTGCATTTTGATGCTTGTTCCCTTGGCCATATGAGGGAAGTTCTCTCCAATAGACCTTCTGCTCCCCTCTCTGTTTCTTCTTCTTCTGGAATCCCAATTATTCTAATGTTGTTTTTTCTTATGGTGTCACTTATCTCTTGAATTCTCCCCTCGTGGTCCAGTAGCTATTTTTCCCTCTTTCACTCAGCTTCTTTATTCTCTGTCATTTGGTCTTCTATATCACTAATTCTTTCTTCTGCCTCATTTATCCTAGCAGTGAGAGCCTCCATTTTTTATTGAACCTCATTAATAGCTTTTTTTTTTATTTCAACTTGGTTAGATTCTAGTTCTTTAATTTCTCCAGAATGGGCTTTTATATCTCCAGAGAGCTTTTCTCTAATATCTTCCATGCCTTTTTCGAGCCCAGCTAGAACCTTCAGATTTGTCGTTCTGAACTCTAGATCTGACATATTACCAATGTCTGTATTGATTAGGTTCCTAGCCTTCAGTACTGCCTCTTGTTCTTTTTGTGTGTGTGTGTGTGTGTGGTGAATTTTTCTGCCTTGTCATTTTGTCTAGATAAGAGTATATTAAGGAGAAATTAAAATACTAAAAGGGTGGCAAAGACCCCAGAAAAATGCTCTTTAACCAAATCCGAAGAGACCCCAAATGGTGGGGGGGGAGGGGATAAAAAGAAGTTCAGAGAAAATTATTAAAAATAGAAAAAAAATAAAGAAAAATATACGTATTAGATAAACTAGTTAAAAAAACGTTAAAAAAGAAAAGGGTAAAAGGTTTAAAAAATTTAGCAGAAGGAGAAAAAAGAAAGAAAAAAAATTAAATTAACCACAGGAATAAAGAATCATGGGGAGAAAGCCATGAACTCCGTCTTTTGCTTTCTCCTCCTCTGTAATTCTGCTGCTGTCCTAGGTATTGAACCTGCTTTCCTTGGTAGATGAACTTCGTCCTGGCTGGATTTTTTGTTGATCTTCTGGGGGAAGGGCCTGTTGTAGTGACTCTCAAGTGTCTTTGCCCGAGGCTGAGTTGCACCGCCCTTGCCAGGGACGGACTAAGTAATCTGCTTGGGATCGTTTTCAGGAGGTTTTGTTCCCTGAACACTTTCTGTAGAGTTCCAGAGGACCGGAATTAAAATGGGAGCCTCCAAGTCTCTGGCCTGGGGATGCTGAGAGCCCAGGGCCCCACTCCTCAGTGTGCCCCCAGAGAACAGTGCCCAATCACTCCTGTATCCCTGGCCTCCAGCCACGCTCTGAGCTCACCCAGCCTGTGATCGGTTCAAGGTCACCCCAAACTGAGAGCTCAGTCCTCAGCTCTGTCTCTGTAGCTGGCTTCCCCATTCTAATACCTGTGAGCTTTGTGACACTGTGACACCCCCGATCCTTCTGTGACCCTGTGGGACCTGGGGCCACACTGACCCCTTGTGGGCTTCACCCTGGTTTAGCCTCTGAAGCAATGTCACTCAGTGGAACAGACTTTTAAAAGTCCTGATTTTGTGCTCTGTTGCTCTACTGCTTGCTGGGAGCCGGCCCCTCCCCCCACGGTCTATCTTCCCGTCGTTTTGGATTCACTTCTCCATCAGTCCTACCTTTCAGAAAGTGGTTGATTTTCTGTTTCTAGAATTGCTGTTCTTCTTCTCTTCAAACTATCGTTGGATTTGTAGGTGTTTGCAATGTTTAGATAAGCTATCTAGCTGATCTCCTGCCACCTTATGTAGTCTCAGCCTGCTACTTCTCTGCCATCTTGACTCCTCCATCTCACCAGTACTCATATTATCAGTAATTTAAAACCTCCCAAAAAAATCAAGTTCCAGAACCAGATGCCTTTCATGGTAAATTCTACCATTCAGGGAAGGATTCATACCAGTCATTTGCCCACTTTTCCATTAAACAGAAGAGAAAGCTTCTAAACTCATTTGCTGCGGCCAACATTAACCTAATACAATAATAAATGAAGACACCCCCAGAAAAAAATTTTACAGTCCAATATCCCTGATGACCATAGATGCAAAAATGTTCAACAAAATACTAGCAACCCAAGTTCACCAATATGCTGAGATGATCATATACGTTGATCAAGTGGGATCTTGGAAGAATGCAATGATGGTTTTAGAGGTGCACATCGATCAAAGTGATACAGCACATTAACAAAATAAATAATAAAAATGATGTGATCATCTTGAGATGCAGGGAAGCATTTGACAAACTTTAATATCCATCTGCAATCAAAATTCTCAACAGAGTGTATAGACCAGGAACATAACTCAACACCAAAAAGGCCATATATGCCAGGTGGCTCAGTGGGATAAGGTCTCTGCCTTAATCTCGGGTCATTATGCCTGGGAACTGGGATCGAGCCCCGCATCAGGTTCTCTCTTCAGCAGGGAGTCTGCTTCCCCCTTTCTCTGCCTCTCTGCCTACTTGTGATCTCTCTCTCTGTCAAATAAATAAATAAAATCTTAAAAAAACACCATATATGACAACCACACAGATTACTTCAATCTGATAGTGAAAAGTTTTAGCTGTTTGTATTTCCTCTAAGATCGCCTAAGTTAGGGACATTTCTGATCTTTCCTTGCCAATTTTGCTGAACACAATATTGAAAATACAAGGCAGAACCATTATGCAAGAAGATAATCAGAAGGCATCAAAACTGGACAGAAAGAAGTAAAATGGTCACTATTTGCAGATGATATAAACTATAAGGAGAACCTCAAAGAAGCCAGTGAAAAATTGTTCAAACTATGACTAAATTCAGTAAAGGAACAGGACACAATATCACTACCCCAAAACCTGCTGTGTTCCTATATGCTAATAATGAGTCCTCAGAAAATAAATTAGGAAGATTGTCGCATCTAAAGTTGCATCAAAAGATTAAAATAACCAGGAATATACTTCACCATGAGGCAAAATCTTATAAGATGAAAACGACAAGACAGTAAGGAAAGAAACTGAAGGCAACACGCATAAACTAGAAGACACCACATATTCATGGGTGAGAAGAATTAATAGTGATAAAATGTCCATACTTTCCTAAACCATCTACGGTTTCATTGCAATTCCTATCAAAATTCTAAGGACATTTTTTGCAGAGAAATAACAAAGGATCTAAAAATTTGTATAATGCCAGAAGAGACTCTGAATACCAGAGAATCTAGAGAAAGAAGAACCATACTAAAGGCATTGCTTTAGTATGCCTTTAGTACGCTTGCTCACTTCAGAATATTGACAAAGCTAAAGTAATCAAAACAATCTATCATTGTCATAACAACAGACACACACATCACCAGAAAACAGGAGAGACCACAGAAGTAAACAGACACATCTATGATCTGGGACCTTATGATAAAGGAGCCAAGAATAAAAAGGGGGAAAAACAGTCTCTTTCATCGATGGTGCTGGGAACACAGGAGGGCCACATGCAAAAGGACAAAACTGCACCATTCTCTTATACCATACCAAAAACTAACTCAAAATTGGTCAAACACTTGAATATAAGTCCTGGAACTATAAAATTTGTAGTAGAAAACACAGGGTTTGGAAAGGTCCTTGACTACCAAAGGTCTTGGTAGTGGTGCTTTTAAGCTGATACCAAAGTAAAAACAAACAAAGAAGCAAAGTGTGGGCCTACATCAAAATATAAAACATCCAAACAAAAAAGGAAACCGTTCAACAAAAGAAAACAGTAACCTAAGGTAAAACATTTGTAAATTATACATCTGGTAACGGGTAATATTCAAATAATAAAGAACTCGTGCAACTCAACAGCAAAACAAAACAAAACACACAAAAGCACCAAAAATAACAAAAACCCAACAAGTAATCTAGTGCATCAGGAGAAGATCCAAATATACATTTCCCTAAAGAAGACATACACATGGTCTACAAGAACATGAAAAGATGCTCAGCATCATTATTCATCAGGGAAATACAAATCAAAACAGAATGGGGTATCACTTCACGCATGTAAGGAGGGCCATTATCAAAAACACAAGAAATAGCAAGTTTTGGTGTAGACGTGGAGCAGAGAAAAACCCTAGTGCATCATTACTGGGAGTATAAATGGGTGCGGCCACTATGGAAAACAGTACAGAAGTTCATCAAAAACATGAGAAATAGAACAACCAAAGGAGTCAGCAATTCCCTTTAGGGAAATGAAGGAAATGAAAACATTAACTCACAAAGGTGTATTCACCCCTGTGAACACTGCAGGATTATTTACAACAGTGAAAATAGAGAAACAACCTAAATGTCATCCGTGGGTGAATTAATACAGAAATTGTGGTCGATAAAAACAGGGAATCCTACTCAGCCATAATAAAGGATGAAATCTTTCGATTTACAACATGGTGGCCCTTGAAGGCATTATGTTAAGTAAAACAGGCCAGACAGAAAGACAAATATGAAAAATCACTTACATGTAGAACCTTAAAACAAACAAAACAAAATCAAACATATGAGTTCACAAACAGAACAGATGGGGGCTTGGCAGAAGTTTGGGGTTGTAAGTCGGAGAAATGGGTGAAGGGGTCAAAAGGAAAAAAGAAAACAAGACCAACTATAGCATCTTTTTTTTTTTTTTTCTTTCAATTAAGTAATCTGTACCACCAACATGGTTCAAACTCATAACCCGGAGATCAAGAGTCACAAACTCCACTGACCGAGCCAGCCAGGGATCTGGAATTGCAGCATCTTCTGATACTCAATGTATGGAGAAAGGGGAAACTAATTTAATCTATGGTATTTTGAGGGCTAGGTATTTTTTTGTAAATGCAAAACTGAAAGAACACATTCTTCAGGGTAACACACTCAGGACTGTATCTAGTTCTAATATTTATCATGACACTGAGCAAGTAACTTGCCTTTTTAATTTAATTATTTATTTGAGAGACAGAGAAGGGGGGACATAAGCGGGGAGGGACAGAGGGAGAAGGAGAAGAAGACTCCCCACTGAGCAGGGAGCCTGACCTGGGGTTCGATCCCAGGAACCTGGGATTATGTCCTGAGCCAAAGGCAGCATCGTCAATGACTGAACCACCCCGGTGACTCTACTTAACCTCCTTTCTGCCTGTTTCCCCACCTCTGAGGATATTATGAATATTTGTTTTTTGAATAGCTTCTATTTTTAATTTACGAATAGTTTTCAGAATTGAATGAAATAGAGGTCACTTAAAATAATACCTATGAGAGTAACCCCTCAAAAAATGTTATAAAAATCTAACTCTGGGGGTACCTGGGTGGCACGGTCAGTTAAGCAGCTGATTCTTGATTTTGGCTCAAATCAAGATCCAAACTCCTGGGAGAGAGTCCCGTACCAGGCTCCAAAGTTAGTGGGGATGTACTGGAGGATTCCCCCTCTCCCTCTGACCCTCCCCTCTCTAGCATATGCTTGTGCATGTACTCTTTCTGCCTCTACAATAAATAAATGTCTTTAAAAATCTTATCCTGAACATTTGGTGGTTGCATAATCATTTTCATAATTGGGCAGTATCTCCTAGTTTACAAAGCATTATCCTGAACATTTGTGGTTGCATAATCATTTTCATAATTGGGCAGTATCTCCTAGTTTACAAAGCACTTTTATACACACTCTCTTATTGGAGTCAGGATATGGTCCTGGGAGAATTTATTGTGTTTATTTATAGAGGAAAAAAAAAAAAGAAAACCAGACTTAGAGCAGGGGTGGGCTTTGTTCAAGGCTGCAGAACTAACAGATGATCTTCTCATTTTCTGTCCATGGGGGAGAAAAAAGAAAAAAAATCCAAGCACTGTAACAAGACCCAATGAAGGGCACTACAAACTGATAATGGAATCAATGCAATAAGATGATGAAACATTTATAAATATTTACCCACCCAGCAGTGGAGCAACTAAATATGTAGAGCATATATGAACAAACCTAAGAGAAGCAATCTGCACCAATACCATACGGAACTTTAATACCTCACACTTCTCTCAATGATACACCATCCAGACAGAAGATCACAAAGGAAACATCAGCCTCAGACAACCCATTACTCAGATGGACTTAACAGATACACACAGAACCCTCCATCCAAAAGCAGCACATGGAATACATTCCTCTCCACTGTACCTAGAACATTCTCCACCATAGGTCATATGTGAGTCCACAAGACAAGTCAATAAACTCCAGAAGCCTAGAATATTCCCAAATGATGACTGAAATCATATCGACCATCTTTTACAACTGCAGTGGTATAGGACTAGAAATCAATTACAAGGAGAAAACTGGAAATTCATAAACACAGAGACTAAACAACATGCTACTGAACAAACAATTGAGTTCATGGGACAACTGAAATAGGAACACAGAAATATTTTTTTTTTCTCATTTTATTTATTTTTTCAGCGTAACAGTATTCATTCTTTTTGCACAACACCCAGTGCTCCATGCAAAACGTGCCCTCTCCATTACCCACCACCTGTTCCCCCAACCTCCCACCCCTGACCCTTCAAAACCCTCAGGTTGCCCCAACCTCCCACCCCTGACCCTTCAAAACCCTCAGGTTGTTTTTCAGAGTCCATAGTCTCTTATGGTTCGCTTCCCCTCCCCAATGTCCATAGCCCGCTCCCCCTCCCCCAATCCCACCTCCCCGCAGCAACCCCCAGTTTGTTTTGTGAGATTAAGAGTCATTTATGGTTTGTCTCCCTCCCAATCCCATCTTGTTTCATTTATTCTTCTCCTATCTCCTACCCCCCCATGTTGCTTCTCCATGTCCTCATATCAGGGAGATCATATGATAGTTGTCTTTCTCCGATTGACTTATTTCACTAAGCATGATACGCTCTAGTTCCATCCACATCGTCGCAAATGGCAAGATTTCATTTCTTTTGATGGCTGCATAGTATTCCATTGTGTATATATACCACATCTTCTTGATCCATTCATCTGTTGATGGACATCTAGGTTCTTTCCATAGTCTGGCTATTGTAGACATTGCTGCTATAAACATTCGGGTACACGTGCCCCTTCGGATCACTATGTTTGTATCTTTAGGGTAAATACCCAGTAGTGCAATTGCTGGGTCATAGGGTAGTTCTATTTTCAACATTTTGAGGAACCTCCATGCTGTTTTCCAGAGTGGTTGCACCAGCTTGCATTCCCACCAACAGTGGAGGAGGGTTCCCCTTTCTCCACATCGGAACACAGAAATATTTTGAAGCAAATGAAAAAATAATACAATCAAACAAAACTTATGGAATGCAGTAAAACGGTTTCTAAAATGGGGCACCCGATTAGTTGGTAGAGCACTGTGAAACTAGATCTTGTGTTTTTTTTAAGATTTATTTATTTGACAGAGAGAGATCATGAGTAAGCAGAGAGGCAGGCAGAGCGAGAGGAGGAAGCAGGCTCCCTGCTGAGCAGAGAGCCTGATGCGGGGCTTGATCCCAGGACCCTGAGATCATGACCTGAGCTGAAGGCAGAGGCTTAACCCACTGAGCCACCCAGGTGCCCCTGATCTTGTGGTTTTGACTCTCAACCCCATGTTGGGCATAGAGCTCACTTTATTTTTTTTAAAGATGTTATTTATTTATTTCACACAGAAGGGGAGAGAGAGAGAGACTGAGCAAAGTGGAAGGAGGAGCAGGCAGTAGAAGAAGGAGAAAGTTGCTCCCCGTGCTGACCACAGAGATGAGGCAGGGCTCAATTATAGGACCCTAAATTCATGACTTGAGGCAAAGGCCAATGCCTAACAGACTGAGCCACAGAGGCATCCCTTAGAGCTAACTTAAAAAAAGTGGTTCTAAGAAGGAAGTTTAGAGTGATAGAGGCCTAACTCAAGAAACAAGATACATCTCGAATAAAGAACCTAACTTGGTACCTCAAGGAAACAGAAAAAGAAAAAATAATGTCCAAAGTTAGTAGAGGAAAGGAAGGAACACATCAGAACCGAAATAAGTGAAATACAGAGTAAAAAAAAACAAAAGAAAGATTAAAAACAAAAACAAAAACAAAACAAAACAAAACAAAAAAATCAAGAACAACAGATCAACAAAGAGTTTGTTCTATGAAAAGAACAAATCTGACAGTCTCAGCCAGAATCAAGCTAAAAAAATAAAAAGAAAGAAAGAAAGAGGACTCATCATCAGAAATGAAAGAGATGTTCACTGATACCAAAGATATGCAAAGGCTCATAAAAAGTACTATGGGAGAGAGAGTCAAGATGGAGGAGATGTAGCAGGCTGAGACTACGTCAGGTAGCAGGAGATCAGCTCAATAGCTTATCTAAACATTGCAAACACCTACAAATCCAATGGGAGACCGAAGAGAAGAAGAACAGCAACTCTAGAAACAGAAAATCAACCACTTTCTGAAAGGTAGGACTGGCAGAGAAGTGAATCTAAAACGACGGGAAGATAGACTGCGGGGCGGGGGAGGGGCCGGCTCATGGCAAGCAGCGGAGTAACGCAGCCCAAAATCAGGACTTCTAAAAGTCTGTTCCACTGAGGGACATTGCTCCAGAGGCTAAACCAGGGTGAAGCCCACGCGGGGTCAGCGTGGCCCCAGGTCCCGCAGGGTCACAGAATGATTGGGGGTGCCAGAGTGTTGCAGAGCTTGCAGGTGTTAGAACAGAGAAGCCAGCTACAGAGACAGAGCTGAGGACTGAACTCTCAGCTCTGGGTTACCTTGAACTTGTTGCGGGCAGGGTGAGCTCGGAGCGCGGCTAGAGGCTGGGGATACGGGAGTGACTGGGTGCTGTCCTCTGGGGGCGCACTGAGGAGTGGGGCCCCAGGCTCTCGGAAACTCTGGGCCGGAGACTAGGAGGCCGCCATTTTCATTCCCGTCCTCCGGAACTCTACAGAAAGTGTTCAGGGAACCGAAGCTCCCAAAAACGAACCCGAGCGGATTACTTAGTCTGGCCCCCGGTAAGGGCGGTGCAATCCCGCCTCAGGCAAAGACACTTGAGAGTCACTACAACAGGCCCCTCCCCCAGAAGATCAACAAAGTATCCAGCCAGGATGAAGTTCATCTATCAAGGAAAGCAGGTACAATTCCTAACACAGTAGGGGAATTCCAGAGGAGTAGAAAGCAATGCACGGAACTCATGGCTTTCTCCCCATGATTCTTTAGTCTTGCAGTTAATTCAATTTTTTTTCTTTTTTCAATTTTTTTTCTATTTTCTTCTTCTGCTACATTTTTTAAAACTTTTACCCTTTTCTTTTTTAACATTTTTGACTAGTTTATCTAAAATATATAATTTTTCTTTTTTTATATTTTTTCTTTATGTTTTATTTTTTGAATTTTTTTCTTTTTTTCCCATTTTATTCATTTTTTCAGCGTAACAGTATTCATTCTTTTTGCACAACACCCAGTGCTCCATGCAAAACGTGCCATTCCCATCACCCAGCACCTGTTCACCCAACCTCCCACCCCTGACCCTTCAAAACCCTCAGGTTGTTTTTCAGAGTCCATAGTCTCTTATGGTTCACTTCCCCTCCCCAATGTCCATAGCCCCCTCCCCCTCTCCCAATCCCACCTCCCCCCAGGAACCCCCAGTTTTTTTTTTGTGAGATTAAGAGTCATTTATGGTTTGTCTCCCTCCTAATCCCATCTTGTTTCATTTATTCTTCTCCTATCCCCCTAACCCCCCATGTTGCTTCTCCATGTCCTCATATCAGGGAGATCATATGATAGTTGTCTCTCTCCGATTGACTTATTTCACTAAGCATGATATGCTCTAGTTCCATCCACGTCGTCGCAAATGGCAAGATTTCATTTCTTTTGATGGCTGCATAGTATTCCATTGTGTATATAGACCACATCTTCTTTATCCATTCATCTGTTGATGGACATCTAGGTTCTTTCCATAGTTTGGCTCTTGTAGATATTGCTGCTATAAACATTTGGGTACACGTGCCCCTTCGGATCACAATGTTTGTATCTTTAGGGTAAATACCCAGTAGTGCAATTGCTGGGTCATAGGGTAGTTCTATTTTCAACATTTTGAGGAACCTCCATGCTGTTTTCCAGAGTGGTTGCACCAGCTTGCATTCCCACCAACAGTGGAGGAGGGGTCCCCTTTCTCCACATCCTCTCCAGCATCTGTCATTTCCTGACTTGTTAATTTTAGCCATTCTGACTGGTGTGAGGTGATATCTCATTGTGGTTTTGATTTGTATTTCCCTGATGCCGAGTGACGTGGAGCACTTTTTCATGTGTCTGTTGGCCATCTGGATGTCTTCTTTGCAGAAACGTCTGTTCAAGGCCTCTGCCCATTTCTTGATTGGATTGTTTGTTCTTTGGGTGTTGAGTTTGCTAAGTTCCTTATAGATTTTGGATACTAGCCCTTTATCTGATATGTCGTTTGCAAATATCTTCTCCCATTCTGTCAGTTGTCTTTTGGTTTTGTTAACTGTTTCCTTTGCTGTGCAAAAGCTTTTGATCTTGAGGAAATCACAATAGTTCATTTTTGCCCTTGCTTCCCTTGCCTTTGAAGTGGTTCCTAGGAAGATGTTGCTACGGCTGAGGTCGAAGAGGTTGCTGCCTGCATTCTCCTCAAGGATTTTGATGGATTCCTTTCTCACATGGAGGTCCTTCATCCATTTGGAGTCTATTTTCATGGGTGGTATAAGGAAGTGGTCCAATTTCATTTTTCTGTCTGTGGCTGTCCAATTTTCACAGCACCATTTATTGAAGAGGCTGTCTTTTTTCCATTGGACATTCTTTCCTGCTTTGTTGAAGATTAGTTGACCATAGAGTTGAGGGTCGATTTCTGGGCTCTCTATTCTGTTCCACTGATCTATGTGTCTGTTTTTGTGACAGTACCATGCTGTCTTGATGATGACAGCTTTGTAATAGAGCTTGAAGTCCGGAATTGTGATGCCACCAACTTTGGCTTTCTTTTTCAATATTCCTTTGGCTATTCGAGGTCTTTTCTGGTTCCATATAAATTTTAGGATTATTTGTTCAATTTCTTTGAAAAAAATGGATGGTATTTTGATAGGAATTGCATTAAATGTGTAGATTGCTTTAGGTAGCATAGACATTTTCACAATATTTATTCTTCCAATCCAGGAGCATGAAACATTTTTCCATTTTTTTGTGTCTTCCTCAATTTCTTTCATGAGTACCTTATAATTTTCTTTGTATAGATTCATAGTCTCTTTGGTTAGGTTTATTCCTAGGTATCTTATAGTTTTGGGTACAATTGTAAATGGGATTGACTCCTTAATTTCTCTTTCTTCAGTCTTGTTGTTGGTGTACAGAAATGCAACTGATTTCTGTGCATTGATTTTATATCCTGACACTTTACTGAATTCCTGTACAACTTCTAGCAGTTTTGGAGTGGAGTCTTTTTGGTTTTCGGCATATAGTATCTGTGAAGAGTGATAGTTTGACTTCTTCTTTGTCGATTTGGATGCCTTGAATTTCTTTTTGTTGTCTGATTGCTGAGGCTAGGACTTCTAGTACTATGTTGAATAGCAGTGGTGATAATGGACATCCCTGCCGTGTTCCTGACCTTAACGGAAAAGCTTTCAGTTTTTCTCCATTGAGAATGATATTTGCGGTGGGTTTTTCATAGATGGCTTTGATAATATTGAGGTATGTGCCCTCTATCCCCACACTTTGAAGAGTTTTGATCAGGAAGGGATGCTGTACTTTGTCAAATGCTTTTTCAGCATCTATTGAGAGGATAATATGGTTCTTGTTCTTTCTTTTATTAATGTGTTCTATCACATTGATTGATTTGCGGATGTTGAACCAACCCTGCAGCCCTGGAATAAATCCCACTTGATCGTGGTGAATAATCCTTTTAATGTATATTGAATCCTATTGGCTAGTATTTTGGCGAGAATTTTTGCGTCTGTGTTCATCAAGGATATTGGTCTGTAGTTCTCTTTTTTGGTGGGATCCTTGTCTGGTTTTGGGATCCAGGTGATGCTGGCCTCATAAAATGAGTTTGGAAGTTTTCCTTCCATTTCTATTTTTTGGAACAGTTTCAGGAGAATAGGAATGAGTTCTTTTTTAAATGTTTGGTAGAATTCCCCTGGGAAGCCGTCTGGCCCTGGGCTTTTGTTTGTTTGGAGATTTTTGATGACTGTTTCAATCTCCTTACTGGTTATGGCCTGTTCAGGTTTTCTATTTCTTCCTGGTTCAGTTGTGGTAGTTTATATGTCTCTAGGAATGCATCCATTTCTTCCAGATTGCCCAATTTGTTGGCGTAGAGTTGCTCATAGTATGTTCTTATAATTGTATGTATTTCTTTGGTGTTAGTTGTGATCTCTCCTCAAAATCCATCAAAATCCTTGAGGAGAATGCAGTCAGCAACCTCTTCGACCTCAGCCGCAGCAACATCTTCCTAGGAACATCTGCAAAGGCAAGGAAAGCAAGGGCAAAAATGAACTACTGGGATTTCATCAAGATCAAAAGATTTTGCACAGCAAAGGAAACAGTTAAGAAAAACAAAAGACAACTGACAGAATGGGAGAAGATATCTGGAAACGACATATCAGATGAAGGGCTAGTATCCAAAATCTATAAGGAACTTAGCAAACTCAACACCCAAAGAACAAACAATCCAATCAAGAAATGGGCAGATGACATGAAGAGACATTTCTGCAAAGAAGACATCCAGATGGCCAACATACACATGGAAAAGTGCTCCACGTCACTCGGCATCAGGGAAATACAAATCAAAACCACAATGAGATATCACCTCACACCAGTCAGAATGGCTAAAATTAACAAGTCAGGAAATGACAGATGATGGCGAGGATGCGGAGAAAGGGGAACCCTCCTACACTGTTGGTGGGAATGTAAGCTGGTGCAACCACTCTGGAAAACAGCATGGAGGTTCCTCAAAATGTTGAAAATAGAACTACCATATGACCCATCCATTGCTCTACTAGGTATTTACCCTAAAGATACAAACGCAGTGATCGGAAGGGGTACGTGTACCCGAATGTTTATAGCAGCAATATCTACAATAGCCAAACTATGGAAAGAACCTAGATGTCCATCAACAGATGAATGGATAAAGAAGGTGTGGTATATATACACAATGGAATACTATGCAGTCATCAAAAGAAATGAAATCTTGTCATTTGCGATGATGTGGATGGAACTAGAGGGTATCATGCTTAGTGAAATAAGTCAATCGGAGAAAGACAACTATCATATGATCTCCCTGATATGAGGACGTGGAGATGCAACATTGGGGTTAGGGGGATAGGAGAAGAATAAATGAAACAAGATGGGATTGGGAGGGAGACAAATCATAAATGACTCTTAATCTCAAAAAACAAACTGGGGATTGCTGGGGGGAGGTGGGATTGGGAGAGGGGGAGGCGGTATGGACATTGAGGAGGGTATGTGCTATCGTGAGTGTTGTGAAGTGTTAAACCTGGCGATTCACAGACCTGTACCCCTTGGGATAAAAATACATTATATGTTTATTAAAAAAATAAATTGGAAGGGGAGGCGAACCATAAGAGACTATGGACTCTGAGAAAAAACTGAGGGTTTTGAAGGGTCAGGGGTTGGAGTTTAGGGGGAGAGGTAGTGGGTAATAGGGAGGACACGTATTGCATGGAGCACTGGGTGTTGTGCAAAAACAATGAATAGTGTTACGCTGAAATAAATAAATTAATTTAAAAAAATGTACTATGAACAATTATGCCCCAACAAGCTGGATAATCCAAAAGAAAAGGACACATTCTCAGAAATATACACCTGCCAAGACTGAATCCTGAAGAAACAGAAATTCTCAACAGACCAATGACCAGTAGGGAGATTAAGTAAGAAATCAAAAACTTCCAACAAGCAAAAGTCCAGGACCCCATGGTTTCACCTGTGAATTCTACGAATCATCCACAGGAAAAAATGAATACCAATCCTTCTCCAACTGCCAGAAAAACAAGAGGAAGGAATGCTCCCCACCTCATTTTATGAGGCCAGCATGGCCCTTATCAAAACCTTCCATGGTGCCCCAAGAAAATGACAGACTAGTATCTGCCATGAACATAGACTAAAAAATCCTCACCCAAATATCAGCAAACCGAATTCTACAATACAGGAAGAGGTATGATCCAGTAAGATTTATTTCAGGGATGCAACGGCGGTTCAACATCCTCAAATCAAACTGATTTGCCACATTCACAAAACGAAGGATCAAGATCATAGGACCATCTCAACAGATGCAGAAAAAGCATTTGATAGCGCTGCTACCAAATCACTGCTGCCCCCTACCTGTGCCTCTGCCGCCTGGCTGGCCCCCACACCCCATCCTACTGCCATCCCATTGTGTCATCCCCTCACTGCCACCATGCTGCACCCCATACACCCGCTGCTGTTCCTTCCACCCCATATTCCTGACAGGCTGCTGCCACCAGCATTGCCACCCTCCACCCTGCTACTCTACAGCAGTGCTCCTTTGTCCCACAATGGCTAACCCTCGCCATAGCTGCCCTACTGCCCTGCCCGTTGCAACTGATGCCCTGCTGTGCCTCCCCCACTGCCCCTACCACTCCCTTGTGCCCACCCCCAGGACTCTGCCACCCTGCTGCGTCACCCTCCAGTGCTTCTACTGCCCTGGTGCCTGTGTTTCCAATAGCATCACCATTGATACCACGGTCCCCCTGCTGCTCCTGTCCATCTCCACTGCCCGTCCTGCTCCCAAGCCATGCAGCACCATTGTCCTGCAGCTGCTGCCCTGCTGTTCCCTCCCAGCCACATCCCGGCCAATCCCTCCATGCTCCGCCTCTGTGCTTTGCCTCCCCTTCTGCTGCAATCCCATGGCACTTCCTCAAGTCACTTCCTTCCTCAAGTCACTGCTGCCTCACTGTCCCCCACTGCCATTTCTTTACTGTATACTCTCCCCTTGCTGCTGCTCCTGTGCAGAGCCCTTGCCCTGCCCACACAGCTATTAACCTGATGCTCTTGCACTGCTGGTCCCACTAAACACCCCCAAACTGCTACCACCTGTCATCCCCCCACCCCTGATCCAGTGCTTCCAGGCATTCCTGTTGACATGCTGCTGTCGTCCCACTCATCCCAGCCTTCTCCCAATGCTATTACTGCCTGGGTGCCCCCGCCTCGTGACCCTGCCATCCGCAGTACACCCCTCATACTGTGCATCTTACCACCGCTGCTGCAGCTAAGCTTCTGCTGTTTGCCCCAGGCCACTGTTGACCTTCACTGTCCAGCCCCATTGACATGCATTAAGGCCCTACCCCATCCTTCATGCACTTCCTGTGCAGTTACTGTGCCGCTGCCTCCCAGCTGGTTCCGTCCCCTCTTCTCTGCACGTCACCACCCGCCTGCCACCCCACATGAACCTGTGCATCTGCGCTGTCCCACCCCAACCACCACCATGCTCATTACTGTCCTGCTGCCCCACCTCATTGCTGCTACCATCCCTCTGTGCTCTCCCTACACCTCTACCCTGCCGGGTGCCCCACATCCCACTACCAATCGCCTGCCCCTCATTGCCATTGCCACCTTACTACCCTGCTTCTGATCTGCTGCGGTGCTGTGTCCCACTCTTGCCCTATGTCCCGCTGCTGCCCTGTGTCCCGCTGCTGCTGCTGGTCTTTGTAACCCAGCCCTATGCAGCCCTGCCCTGTTTACTTGCACGACAGCCCCACCTGCCACGTTGCCCCCTGCTGTTCCTGCCCCCCCTCCCTGCAGCTACCACATAGCTGCTACCCCTGACTCCACTTTGGAGCCTTCCTGATTCCCTACCCCTGTTGCTGTGCTGCTGCCGCCCACGAGTCCTACTCCACCTTTGCCGCACTGGTACCACCAGGCTGCCCCCACAACAAGAGCCACTCCCACCGCGCTGCATCCCCGTCCACAGCGCCCCCACTTACAACCCCCATTGCCTCTCCACTGCTACCCTGGGTCCCCACTGCTGCTGCTAACAATTGTCCCACCCTGTAGACATGCACTAAGTCCAGCAAAGCCAGGCCCTTGCTTCGTTGCCATGACATTTATATCCCGCTTAAACTTCGCTAGTCCTGCCCACCCCCAAGGACACTACTGCCTAGCTACTCCCCTCCCCCAACTCTGATGCCTCCTGGCTGCCAAGCGTGTGGCTGCCCCAGCATGTCCACCACCTCCTGCACTGCTACCAGCTTGCTGTTCCCCAGAAATGCACCCCTGCCACACTTCTGTACCCCCCACAGGTCCCCTTACTGCTGCACTACCTTGGTCCTGTGCCCCCCGGCCTCTGCTGTGTTTGCAGCCCCGCCTCGTTGGCATGCACTATGAGGAGGCCCAGCAAGCCAGCCAAGTTGCTGCTGTGCTACTGCCTCAGGGTTGGTCCCACCCTCTCTGACCTGCCCTGCCAACTGTATTCCACCCCACTACTCCAAGTGCCATACGGCTGCCCCACTTGGGAGTCATGCAGCTTCCCCTTATCACAGGAAGCTCCCCATCCCTGTACCACTGCTGCCTGGTGACGCCCCCACTGCCTCCTCCACTGGCCCCGCCCCCTGAGTGTTATAACCTCTCTAGCACCTCCTCCCGCTCACGGAGCCCAGTGACCTCGCCCACCACACCGTGACACTGACACCCTGCTGATGCCAGGCTGGTCCCTCCCCTCCACCCACCACAATCCCTGAGCTGCTTCTCCATCACCCTCCCCCCTTGCCTCCCCGCTGCCATGGGCGTTACTGCTTTGAATGCCTACCACCCTGCCCCCCTCATGCTGCTACCACCTTGCTGGCCCCACAACAGGCACACTTGCCACCCTGCTGTGCCCCCCATGGGACCCCCCTTTACCATCCCTGCTGTTGCCCTGTGCCCCCAGCCTCGGCTGTGCTTCACTGCCATGCCTCCTTGACATGCATGATGCCCCCCCCACGCCCGCCACGCTGCTGCTGCCCCGCCCCCTTGATGTACATGATGGGCCTGTCCCCCACACCCTCCTAACTTCTGCTGCCCTACCCTCTTGATGTCCATGATGGGTTTGCCCACCATGCCTGCCCCATTACTGCTGCCTCGCACCCTTGACCTGCATCACAGGCCCACCTGCCATGCCATCCTAACTATTGCTGCACTGCTGCCTGGGGCTGCTCCCACCTCCTCACCCCTTGTGCTGCAGCCTAGATTCCACCCATCCCCCACAGGTGCCGCAGGGCTGCCCCACTTGGGAGTCATGCAGCTCCCAACCCCCCCTTGCCCCCTTCCCCGCTTCTGGTGACCCCTTCTCCCTCCCCCGTGATCCCATCCCCCTGCCTCAGTGCTGTCTCCTGGCTGCCAACTCCTCAGGCCCATGTAGCCCCACTACCATGCCGTGAGGTTGATGCCCCGCTGATGTCTGGATGGTCTGCCTTCCCCCATATGCCACAATCGCCTAACGGATTTCCCCTCCCCCTGCTCCGTTGCCTTCCCATTGCCAGGTGTATGACCATGCTACTTCCACTCTGAATATCTGCCCTCCTCCCCGCGCTTCCACCACATTGCTACAGCCCACATGCACCCCTGCCACCCTGCTGTGCAACCCTCACCCTGTCCCCCTTACCTCAGCTGCTGCCACTCTGCTGAAGCCCTGTGCCCCCGGCCTCTGCCATGCTTCCCCACCCTGCCCCCTTGACATACACTGTGGGCCCGCCCACCATGCCCTCCTAACTGCTGCTGCCCCGCCCCCTTGACATGCACTGTGGGCCCACCCAACACGCACGCCCTGCTGCGCTGCTGCTGAGCCGCTGCCTCCAGGCTGGTCCCACCCCCACTCCCGGTTGCTTCTGTCTAGATTCCAACCACTCCCCCACAGTCACTGCAGGGCTGCCCCACTTGGCTGTCACACAGCTCCCCCACCATGGGCCCTCTACTGCTCCCTGGGCCACTACTGCCTGGTTATTCCCTCACCTGGCTCTGGTGACCCCTGCTCCCTCCCCCATGGGTCCCGCCCCCATACCATAGGGTTATTACCTGGATGCCACCTCCTCCAGCCTGGGAAGCCACACGGCCCCACCTACCACCCCATGCCATGACTGCCCCATTGCCCCAATGAGTTGCCCTTGATTCCTGCTGCCACACCCTGGCCCCACAGTGACCACCCCCCAGGGACCTACTGTCCCACTGCACATACCCCCAGCGCCACTGAAGTCCTACCCAAGCTACTTCCCATGTTGCCCCTTCTTGTCGCCCTGCCCCTGCCCCCAATCCCTGCCCCACCACCCGCTGACCTGGCGCTGCTGTCACTGTTCCGAAGGCCACTGCCCCTTCCTTGGTTGCCCTGCTGCTGCTGCTGCCTTGCCCCACTACCATGAGACCACCACCCCACTGGTCCTGCCCACCTCCCACAATTAACCCCCACCCCAATACTGTCCTTCTTCCAACCTCACTCTGCTTCTGACCCACTGTGATCCCCCAATATCACTGCCTCCCCACTGCACCTACCTAACATCGCTGTGACTGTGACCCAGTGATATTGCTTCCCGCTTCCTGCCCTCTTGCTACTGCCCTGCTACACCTGCCCTCCAGTGCTACCTGGCCCAGCTGCATGCCCCTCCCTTGATGTGGCCCCAATAAACACTTACCCTGCCACTTCTCTGTCCCTGTGACCATTACGGCCACCTCACTGCCGATAGGCTATTGCGCTGGCTTCGCAGCCCCGCCCCCTTCACATGCCCTGTTATCCTGCTCAACATGCCAGGCGTGACCTTGCAACCATCTCCCTCACGGGTCCCCTCTCCTTACTGCGAGCTATTGTTTAGCTTCACTCCCCACCAAGTGCTGCCCTGCTGCCCTCACCATTTTTCTCTCTTTTTAAAAAGATTTTATTTATTTATTTATTTGACAGATACAGATCACAAGTAGTCAGAGAGGCAGGCAGAGAGAGGAGGAAGAAGTCTCCCCGCCAAACAGAGAGCCTGACACGGGGCTCGATACCAGGGCCCTGGGATCATGACCTGAGCCAAAGGCAGAGGCCAAACCACTGAGCCACCCAGGTGTCCCAGTCTCCCCATTTTCAAGGGCTCCCACCCCTCTGTTCCCGCCGCCTTTCCCCACTGCTACTGCCTGGCTGCCCCTGCCAAATCCTTGCCTCACCCACCATGCCTCCCTTTGGCCACCTCATTCCCTTGCACCCTTGAGACCCAGGTGCATCCCACCTCAAGCCTCTGTATTAGTGTTGGCCTCCCCACTTTCCCACCACTACAGCCCAGCCACTGCCTACCAGCCCACCACCCAAGACATAGCTTCCCCACTGCCCCACCCTGTTGCCCCTGCTGCCTCACTGCAACCCCTCATCAGTGGGAGACAGCCCTAAGAGAATTTCAGCATAGGGACTGGCGGCAGGTGTGTTCTGGAAATGGGTTGGAGGTATAGGCATGGGGGTAAATCCCAAGAAGGAAAATGTTAGCATAATTATGTTAAGTGTTAAAATAGCCTTAAAAGCTAAATTTAAAGAGTTTTCCATGTCTCCTTCTTTTCCATGCAGTTACTTTACTCATCGTATTGTGCACCCAAAAATAATATAATCTTAACTTAACTAACTGGGATGAAAATAAAAACTGTAAAAAAGATAAATAAAAATCTTTTAACATCATACATTGGAAACAGTTTGCATAATAAAGTGTGAATACGTGTTAAGGTGCTCTTTATCACCAAGGCTGTTCAAAATCATGGAAAAGGTGAGTTTTATTTATCTTCAGAATCACTCACTGTTCTGGGCTTTCATGTATAGTGTACATACATATGAACAAGCTTTTCTCCAAAACTAAAAGGAAAAAAAAGCTCCCAAGAACCAGCACTAGACGTCCACTGTAGAATTGCATGAACAGACATGCCCTCATTAGCTTTGTTGTATGAGAAGACCTTGGGAGATACTCATTTCAGAAATAAGTGTCAAGTGAAATACATCATGAACAAGAATTTCTCCCTTACCATAATGCTCACTGGGGAACTTAACTCTCGATTTTACTTTTCTCTGATCCCCAGAAAAATCAAAACTTAACAGCACACGTAGCCCAGTGGTTATATTAAAATATGCTTTGCTCTCTGTTAGTGGTAGAACTGAAACCTTGGGGCTGACTCTGTGGTCATACTTGTGTTACTTTTAGGATAAGACGTACATTAATATAAGTACATGAATAAATCACCCTTGTTATTGTTAGGGCCAATTTAAATTTAAAACCTGTTTAACTATTAGGGCCTGCTCAGCCAGAGCAACTCCATATTGCGTAGGTAGCCATATTGTTGTTTATATCCATGGAATTCATTCCAGGAATAAACGCCCCAGTAGTTCCTGGTATGGTTCCGGGTATCGATTCCGGGAGTAATTGCCTTAACAATAGAAGTCACGTACCGTGGGTCTGCGGTTATGCCCTATAAAACCAGCCTGTGAGATCGGGAGGGGATCGCTCTCTTCGGAGGTGGCCCTGGCTGCTCAGTCTGACTTCTAATGCTTGGCATAGAATAAAGCTTCATGCTTTCACTTTGTCTCAGTCTCATTCTCCTGGCCAGTCAGTCTAACTTCTAATGCTTGGCATAGAATAAGACTTTGCATAAATTTCACTTTGTTTCAGTTTCATTCATTTGATAATGGACCCCAACAGTTATGTTTTCCACAGCAAGCATTTTCACTGACATAATTTCATGGGACCTTCATCACAGTCCAGATGAAAGCAAAGGTAAATGTTTATGGTATATAAAAGGTAAGCAAAGGTAAATGCACAAAATAGGAATCTGTGAAAAAAGACAAATGCAGCCCCGTAAGTTTTAAGACCTAATGGGCTGCATTAATTTATCTACTAATCACTTGGATAGTATCCTATCCAGTAGATTGAGAGGCACTCCAAATGGCCACAAGAAAAAAAAAAAAAGACTTCCAAGATAGCCTGTGAGATGGAGTGCGTGGGTGGTGCTGTCAGTTAAGTGTCACACTCTTGGCTTTGACTGAGGTCCTGATCTCAGGGTCTTAGGATCCAGCCCTTCATAGGTATCTGTGCTCAGCACAGAGCCTGTTTGTGTTTCACTGTCTCTCTCACTTTGAACTCCCCACAAATAAATAAATCTCAAAAATAAGACATCAAGGGAGAAAACAAAACATTATCAGCTAAGAATCCATTGTTTTAGGCAAGATCACCCTTCTAAGGGAAACAGAGGGGATCAATCAGTAAACTTACGAGCACTGGCCAGGAAATTCCCACCTGGGCTGGCTAAAGGTTATATAGTTCTGGATGTTGAAACTTCAGTTGGGTCAGTATTATGTCTTGGCTTACCAACTTAGGGCCTTAAGACATGTGAGGGCATTTTGAGCCTGTGGTTTCCCTTTTCAACAACCCCACCCTTTTTAAAAAAGATTTTCTTTACTTATTTGACAGACAGAGATCACAAGTTGGCAGAGAGGCAGGCAGAGAGAGGGGGGGAATCAGGCTCCCTGCTGAGCAGAGAGACCGATGTAGGGCTTGATCCCAGGACTCTGGGATCATGACCTGAGCCAAAGGCAGAGGCTTTAACCCACTGAGCCACCCAGTCACCCCCAACAACCCTACCTTTTGATCATACTCTCAGCGTAACTGAAAGATGGGCTCTAAATTGAAAGCATTAACGTCTCTCTCAGCACCTGGTCTGAAGTGGCAGTGGAATGTACCCAGCTGTTGGTGTTCAAAGGGTCCACAGGAACGAGGCCTGAAAACTCTGGAGACAAAAAGTTGTTCAGGGTTATGCACCTGACAGGTCAGACATCGCTGGTAAACAGGTTTTTGTTTTTGTTTTTTTACTGTTTTAGAAGGCTTCCCACTGATGTCCATTTATCATTTGAATCATCTTAACTGCCCTATGGTGGGTGAAGGAATGGAAAAGAGAATCAAGAAAAATGGGGCTTGCCTGGGATCTGGGGAGAACCAAGTGGTTGTCTCAGTTTTCCCTTAGCCCTGACTCATTCTTTTTTTTTCTTTTTTTTAAAGATTTATTTATTTGACAGATAGAGATTACAAGTAGGCAGAGAGGCAGGCAGAGAGAGAGAGAGGAGGAAGCAGGTTCTGCGCTAAGCAGAGAGCCTGATGCGGGGCTTGATCCCAGGACCCTGGGATCATGACCTGAGCTGAAGGCAGAGGCTTTAACCCGCTGAGCCACCCAGGCGCCCCGCCCTGACTCATTCTTTAAATCACTCCCATTCTTTACCCACCTTCTTCTCTCTGATCCAGAAGTAAACAGGTGCCATGTTACAAGGACATCAGGATGGCCTGCATCTGGCAATGAGAAGCCATATTTTGTCGAACCTGAAAGGACCTTATCTATATGTGCCACAATCTTATAACTATAATAGCAAAAAACAAAACAAACAAAAAAACAAAAACAAAAAACACCCAAAACAAACAAAAAAAACAAAAAAACAAAACAAAACAAAACAAAAACAAGTTGGTATGAAGTTTTATTTGACAATGATTCCCATGTAATTTAACATATCAAATAAGCTAGATTAATTTAGCAAATCTTTTGGGATGTCCCAAGTCGACGAGATTTAAGCAGGCCAATACTCCAAAGAAAATAATAATAATAAAAAAACCCACAAAACACTTCATTCTCGTGTCTGCCTACAGATAAGCTCATATCTCCAGGGTCCTGGGATAAAGCTTAAGACCTATGTCAGAGCTCCCTGCTCAGTGGGGCGTCTGTGTCTCCCTCTTCTTCTGCCTCTCCCTCCTCTCCACCAACTACCCCCCAACCCATTGTGTTCTCTCTCTCTCTGGTAAATAAATAAAATCCTTAGAAAAAAATAAATATAAAATTAAAAAAAAAACTTTCATTCTCTTGACGAAGGAAAACCAAATTCTGATGTTTTACCAGCTTACTTTTGATTGGAAAATTCTTTTTTTTCACATTTTATTTATTTTTTTCAGCATAACAGTATTCATTGTTTTTGCACAACACCCAGAGCTCCATGCAAAACGTGCCCTCCCTATTACCCACGACCTGTTCCCCCAATCTCCCACCCCTGACCCTTCAAAACCCTCAGGTTGTTTTTCAGAGTCCATAGTCTCTTATGGTTCGCTTCCCCTCCCGAATGTCCATAGCCCCCTCCCCCTCTCCCAATCCCACCTCCCCCCAGCAACCCCCAGTTTGTTTTGTGAGATTAAGAGTCATTTCGGGTTTGTCTCCCTCCCAATCCCATCTTGTTTCATTTATTATTCTCCTATCCCCCTAACCCCCCATGTTGCTTCTCCATGTCCTCATATCAGGGAGATCATATGATAGTTGTCTCTCTCCGATTGACTTATTTCACTAAGCATGATATGCTCTAGTTCCATCCACGTCGTCGCAAATGGCAAGATTTCATTTCTTTGGATGGCTGCATAGTATTCCATTGTGTATATATACGACATCTTCTTTATCCATTCATCTGTTGATGGACATCTAGGTTCTTTCCATAGTTTGGCTATTGTAGACATTGCTGCTATAAACATTTGGGTACATGTGCCCCTTCGGATCACTAAGTCTGTATCTTTAGGGTAAATACCCAGTAGTGCAATTGCTGGGTCATAGGGTAGTCCAATTTTCAACATTTTGAGGAACCTCCATACTGTTTTCCAGAGTGGTTGCACCAGCTTGCATTCCCACCAACAGTGGAGGAGGGGTCCCCTTTCTCCACATCCTCTCCAGCATCTGTCATTTCCTGACTTGTTAATTTTAGCCATTCTGACTGGTGTGAGGTGATATCTCATTGTGGTTTTGATTTGTATTTCCCTGATGCCGAGTGACGTGGAGCACTTTTTCATGTGTCTGTTGGCCATCTGGATGTCTTCTTTGCAGAAATATCTGTTCATATCCTCTGCCCATTTCTTGATTAGATTGTTTGTTCTTTGGGTGTTGAGTTTGCTACGTTCCTTATAGATTTTGGATACTAGCCCTTTATCTGATATGTCGTTTGCAAATATCCTCTCCCATTCTGTCAGTTGTCTTTTGGTTTTGTTAACTGTTTCCTTTGCTGTGCAAAAGCTTTTGATCTTGAGGAAATCCCAAGAGTTCATTTTTGCCCTTGCTTCCCTTGCCTTTGCCGTGGTTCCTAGGAAGATGTTGCTACGGCTGAGGTCGAAGAGGTTGCTGCCTGCATTCTCCTCAAGGATTTTGATGGATTCCTTTCTCACATTGAGGTCCTTCATCCATTTGGAGTCTATTTTCGTGTGTGGTGTAAGGAAGTGGTCCAATTTCATTTTTCTGCATGTGGCTGTCCAATTTTCCCAGCACCATTTATTGAAGAGGCTGTCTTTTTTCCATTGGACATTCTTTCCTGCTTTGTCGAAGATTAGTTGACCATAGAGTTGAGGGTCGATTTCTGGGCTCTCTATTCTGTTCCACTGATCTATGTGTCTGTTTTTGTGCCAGTACCATGCTGTCTTGATGATGACAGCTTTGTAATAGAGCTTGAAGTCCGGAATGGTGATGCCACCCACTTTGGCTTTGTTCTTCAATATTCCTTTGGCTATTCGAGGTCTTTTCTGGTTCCATATAAATTTTAGGATTATTTGTTCCATTTCTTTGAAAAAAATGGATGGTATTTTAATAGGGATTGCATTAAATGTGTAGATTGCTTTAGGTAGCTTAGACATTTTCACAATATTTATTCTTCCAATCCAGGAGCATGGAACATTTTTCCTTTTTTTGTGTCTTCCTCAATTTCTTTCATGAGTACTTTATAATTTTCTGTATATAGATTCTTAGCCTCTTTGGTTAGGTTTATTCCTAGGTATCTTATAGTTTTGGGTGCAATTGTAAATGGGATGGACTGCTTAATTTCTCATTCTTCTGTCTTGTTGTTGGTGTACAGAAATGCAACTGATTTCTGTGCATTGATTTTTATATCCTGACACTTTACTGAATTCCTGTACAAGTTCTAGCAGTTTTGGAGTGGAGTCTTTCGGGTTTTCCACATATAGTATTGTGAAGAGTGATAGTTTGACTTTGCCGATTTGGATGCCTTTAATTTCTCTTTGTTGTCTGATTGCTGAGGCTAGGACTTCTAGTACTATGTTGAATAGCAGTGGTGATAATGGACATCCCTGCCGTGTTCCTGACTTTAACGGAAAAGCTTTCAGTTTTTCTCCATTGAGAATGATATTTGCGGTGGGTTTTTCATAGATGGCTTTGATAATATTGAGGTATGTGCCCTCTATCCCTACACTTTGAAGAGTTTTGAGCAGGAAGGGATGCTGCACTTTGTCAAATGCATTTTCAGCATCTATTGAGAGTATCATATGGTTCTTGTTCTTTCTTTTATTAATGTGTTGTATCACATTGATTGATTTGCGGATGCTGAACCAACCCTGGAGCCCTGGAATAAAACCCACTTGATCGTGGTGAATAATCCTTTTAATGTACTGTTGAATCCTATTGGCTAGTATTTTGGCGAGAATTTTTGCGTCTGTGTTCATCAAGGATATTGGTCTGTAGTTCTCTTTTTTGGTGGGTTCCTTGTGTGGTTATCGGATCAAGGTGATGGTGGCCTCATAGAATGAGTTTGGAAGTTTTCCTTCCATTTCTATTTTTTGGAACAGTTTCAGGAGAATAGAAATGAGTTCTTCTTTAAATGTTTGGTAGAATTCCCCTGGGAAGCCGTCTGGCCCTGAGCTTTTGTTTGTTTGGAGATTTTTGATGACTGTTTCAATCTCCTTACTGGTTATGGGCCTGTTCAGGTTTTCTATTTCTTCCTGGTTCAGTTGTGGTAGTTTATATGTCTCTAGGAATGCATCCATTTCTTCCAGATTGTCCAATTTGTTGGCGTAGAGTTGCTCATAGTATGTTCTTATAATTGTCTGTATTTCTTTGGTGTTCGTTGTGATCTCTCCTCTTTCATTCATGATTTTATTGATTTGGGTCCTTTCTCTTTTCTTTTTGATGAGTCTGGCCAGGGGTTTACCAATCTTATTGATTCTTTCAAAGAACAAGCTCCTAGTTTCATTGATTTTTTCTATTGTTTTTTTGGTTTCTATTTCATTGATTTCTGCTCTGATCTTTATGATTTCTCTTCTCCTGCTGGGTTTAGGGTTTCATTCTTGTTCTTTCTCCAGCTCCTTTACGTGTAGGGTTAGGTTGTGTACTTGAGACCTTTCTTGTTTCTTGAGAAAGGCTTGTACCGCTATATATTTTCCTCTCAGGACTGCCTTTGCTGTGTCCCATAGATTTTGAACTGTTGTGTTTTCATTATCATTTGTTTCCATGAATTTTTTCATTTCTTCTTTAATTTTCTGGTTGACCCGTTCGTTCTTTAGAAGGATGCTGTTTAGTCTTCATGTATTTTGGTTCTTCCCAGCTTTCGTCTTGTGATTGAGTTCTAGCTTCGGAGCATTGTGGTCTGAAAATATGCAGGGAATGATCCCAATCTTTTGATACCGGTTGAGACCTGATTTGTGACCCAGGATGTGATCTATTCTGGAGAAGGTTCCATGTGCACTAGAGAAGAATGTGTATTCTGCTGCTTTGGGATGAAATATTCTGAATATATCTGTGATGTCCATCTGGTCCAGTGTGTCATTTAAGGCCTTTATTTCCTTGTTGATCTTTTGCTTGGATGATCTGTCCATTTCAGTGAGGGAAGAGTTAAAGTCCCCTACTATTATTGTATTATTATTGATGTGTTTCTTTGAGTTTGTTATTAATTGGTTGATCTAGTTGGCTGCTCCCACGTTAGGGGCATAGATATTTAAAATTGTTAGATCTTCTTGTTGGACAGACCCTTTGAGTAGGATATAGTGTCCTTCCTCATCTCTTATTATAGTCTTTGGCTTAAAATCTAATTGATCTGATAGAAGGATTGCCACCCCAGCTTTCTTCTGATGCCCATTAGCATGGTAAATTGTTTTCGACCCCCTCACTTTAAATCTGGAGGTGTCTTCGCGTCTAAAATGAGTTTCTTGTAGGCAACATACTGATGGGTTTTGTTTTTTTATCCATTCTGATACCCTGTGTCTTTTGATTGGGGCATTTAGCCCATTAACATTCAGGGTAACTATTGAGAGATATGAATTTAGTGCCATTATTAGCCTGTAAGGTGACTGTTACTGTATATTGTCTCTGTACCTTTCTGTTCTACTACTTTTAGGCTCTCTCTTTGCTTAGAGGACCCCTTTCAATATTTCCTGTAGAGCTGGTTTGGTGTTTGCAAATTCTTTCAGTTTTTGTTTGTCCTGGAAGCTCTTGATCTCTCCTTCTATTTTCAATGAGAGCCTAGCTGGATAGAGTATTCTTGGCTGCATGTTTTTCTCGTTGAGTGCTCTGAATATATCATGCCAGCTCTTCCTGGCCTGCCAGGTCTCTGTGGATAAGTCTGCTGCCAATCTAATATTTTTACCATTGTATGTTACAGACTTCTTTTCTCGGGCTGCTTTCAGGATTTTCTCATTGTCACTAAAACTTGTAAAATTTACTATTAGGTGATGGAGTGTGGAAATATTATTGTTGACTTTGAGGGGGGTTGTCTGCTTCTCCTGGATTTTGATGCTTGTTCCCTTTGCCATATTAGAGAAATTCTCTCAAATGATTCTCTCCAATAGACCTTCTGCTCCCCTCTCTGTTTCTTCTTCTTCTGGAATCCCAATTATTCTAATGTTGTTTCATCTTATGGTGTCACTTATCTCTAGAATTCTCCCCTCATGGTCCAGTAGCTGTTTGTCCCTCTTTTGTTTGGCTTCTTTATTCTCTGTCATTTGGTCTTCTATATCACTAATTCTTTCTTCTGCCTCATTGATCCTAGCAGTGAGAGCCTCCATTTTTGATTGCACCTCATTAATAGCTTTTTTTATTTCAACTTGGTTAGATTTTAGTTCTTTAATTTCTCCAGAAAGGGCTTTAATATCTCCAGAGAGGGTTTCTCTAATATCTTCCATGCCTTTTTCGAGCCTGTCTAGAATGTTCAGAATCGTCATTGTGAACTCTTGATCTGACATATTACCCATGTCTGTGTTGTTTAGGTCCCTAGGCTTTGGTACTGTCTCTTGTTCTTTTGTTTGTGGTGATTTTTTCCGCCTTGTCATTTTGTCCAGATAAGAGGATATGAAGGAGCAAATAAAATACTAAAAGGGTGGCAAAGACCCCAGAAAAATGCGCTGTAACCAAATGAGAAGAGACCCCAAATTGTGGGGGGGAGAAAGGGGATTAAAAAGAGGTTCAAAAAGAGGAGGAGTCAATATGGCGGAGAAGTAGCAGCCTGAGACTACATCAGGTAGCAGGAGATCAGCTCGATAGCTTATCTAAACATTGCAAACACCTACAAATCCAACGGGAGAGCGAAGAGAAGAAGAACAGCAACTCTAGAAACAGAAAATCAACCACTTTCTGAAAGGTAGGACTGGCGGAGAAGTGAATCTAAAACGACGGGAAGATAGACCGCGGGGGGAGGGGCCGGCTCCCGGCAAGCGGCGGAGGAACGGAGCACAAAATCAGGACTTTTAAAAGTCTGTTCCACTGAGGGACATTGCTCCAGGGGCTAAACCGGGGTGAAGCCCACGTGGGGCCAGCGTGGCTCCAGGCCCCGCAGGGTCACAGAAGGATCGGGGGTGTCGGAGTGTCGGAGAGCTCGCAGCTATTAGAACGGAGAAGCCGGCTGCCAAGACAGAGCCGAGGACTGAACTCTCAGCTCGGGGTTACCTTGAACTGGTCGCGGGCTGGGTGAGCTCCGAGCGCGGCTAGAGGCTGGGGATACGGGAGTGATTGGGTGCTGTCCTCTGGGGGCGCACTGAGGAGTGGGGCCCCAGGCTCTCGGCTCCTCCGGGCCGGAGACTGGGAGGCCGCCATTTTCATTCCCGTCCTCCGGAACTCTACGGAAAGCGTTCAGGGAACAGAAGCTCCCAAAAGCGAACCCGAGCCGATTACTTAGTCCGGCCGCCGGTAAGGGCGGTGCAATCCCGCCTCGGGCAAAGACACTTTAGAGTCACTACAACAGGCCCCTCCCCCAGAAGATCAACAAAATATCCAGCCAGGACGAAGTTCATCTATCAAGGAGAAAGCAGATTCAATTCCTAAGACAGCAGAGCAATTCCAGAGGAGGAGAAAGCAAAGCACGGAACTCATGGCTTTCTCTCCATGATTCTTTAGTCTTGCGGCTACTTCAATTTTTTTTTCTTTTTTCAATTTTTTATTTTTTTTTTCTTTTTTCAATTTTTTTTTCTTTTTTCTTTTTTCTTCTTCTGCTAAATTTTTTTAAAAACTTTTACCCTTTTCTTTTTTAACGTTTTTTGACTAGTTCATCTAAATATATATATTTTTTCATTCTTTTTTATATTTTTTATTTGTTTTATTTTTTAAATTTTTTTCTTTCTTTTTTTTTTCTTTTTTTTCAGAACCTGTTTTTTATCCCCTCCCCCCCCCCACAATTTGGGGTCTCTTCTGATTTGGTTACAGCGCATTTTTCTGGGGTCTTTGCCACCCTATTAGTAGTTTATTTGCTCCTTCATATCCTCTTATCTGGACAAAATGACAAGGTGGAAAAAATCACCACAAACAAAAGAACAAGAGACAGTACCGAAGGCTAGGGACCTAATCAACACAGACATTGGTACTATGTCAGATCAAGAGTTCAGAATGACGATTCTGAACATTCTAGCCGGGCTCGAAAAAGGCATGGAAGATATTAGAGAAACCCTCTCTGGAGATATTAAAGCCCTTTCTGGAGAAATTAAAGAACTAAAGTCTAACCAAGTTGAAATCAAAAAAGCTATTAATGAGGTGCAATCAAAAATGGAGGCTCTCACTGCTAGGATCAATGAGGCAGAAGAAAGAATTAGTGATCTAGAAGACCAAATGACAGAGAATAAAGAAGCCGAGCAAAAGAGGGACAAACAGCTACTGGACCATGAGGGGAGAATTCGAGAGATAAGTGACACCATAAGACGAAACAACATTAGAATAATTGGGATTCCAGAAGAAGAAGAAACAGAGAGGGGAGCAGAGGGTCTATTGGAGAGAATCATTGGAGAGAATTTCCCTAATATGGCAAAGGGAACAAGCATTAAAATCCAGGAGATGCAGAGAACCCCCCTCAAAGACAACAAGAATAGGTCCACACCCCGTCACCTAATAGTAAAATTTACAAGTCTTAGTGACAAAGAGAAAATCCTGAAAGCAGCCCGAGAAAAGAAATCAGTAACATACAATGGTAAAAATATTAGATTGGCGGCAGACTTATCCACAGAGACCTGGAAGGCCAGAAAGAGCTGGCATGATATATTCAGAGCTCTCAACGAGAAAAACATGCAGCCAAGAATACTCTACCCAGCTAGGCTATCATTGAAAATAGAAGGAGAGATCAAAAGCTTCCAGGACAAACAAAAACTGAAAGAATTTGCAAACACCAAACCAGCTCTCCAGGAAATATTGAAAGGGGTCCTCTAAGCAAAGAGAGAGCCTAAAAGTAGTAGATCAGAAAGGTACAGAGACAATATACAGTAACAGTCACCTTACAGGCTACTAATGGCACTAAATTCATATCTCTCAATAGTTACCCTGAATGTTAATGGGCTAAATGCCCCAATCAAAAGACACAGGGTATCAGAATGGATAAAAAAACAAAACCCATCAGTATGTTGCCTACAAGAAACTCATTTTAGACGCGAAGACACCTCCAGATTTAAAGTGAGGGGGTGGAAAACAATTTACCATGCTAATGGGCATCAGAAGAAAGCTGGGGTGGCAATCCTTATATCAGATCAATTCGATTTTAAGCCAAAGACTCTAATAAGAGATGAGGAAGGACACTATATCCTACTCAAAGGGTCTGTCCAACAAGAAGATCTAACCATTTTAAATATCTATGCCCCTAACGTGGGAGCAGCCAACTATATCAACCAATTAATAACAAAATCAAAGAAACACATCAATAATAATACAATAATAGTAGGGGACTTGAACACGCCCCTCACTGAAATGGACAGATCATCCAAGCAAAAGATCAACAAGGAAATAAAGGCCTTCAATGACACACTGGACCAGATGGACATCACAGATATATTCAGAACATTTCATCCCAAAGCAACAGAATACACATTCTTCTCTAGTGCACATGGAACCTTCTCCAGAATAGATCACATCCTGGGTCACAAATCAGGTCTCAACCGGTATCAAAAGATTAGGATCATTCCCTGCATATTTTCAGACCACAATGCTCTGAAGCTAGAACTCAATCACAAGAGGAAAGCTGGAAAGAACCCAAATACATGGAGACTAAACAGCATCCTTCTAAAGAATGAATGGGTCAACCAGGAAATTAAAGAAGAATTGAAAAAATTCATGGAAACAAATGATAATGAAAACACAACAGTTCAAAATCTGTGGGACACAGCAAAGGCAGTCCTGAGAGGAAAATATATAGCGGTACAAGCCTTTCTCAAGAAACAAGAAAGGTCTCAAGTACACAACCTAACCCTACGTGTAAAGGAGCTGGAGAAAGAACAAGAAAGAAACCCTAAACCCAGCAGGAGAAGAGAAATCATAAAGATCAGAGCAGAAATCAATGAAATAGAAACCAAAAAAACAATAGAAAAAATCAATGAAACTAGGAGCTGGTTCTTTGAAAGAATCAATAGGATTGATAAACCCCTGGCCAGACTCATCAAAAAGAAAAGAGAAAGGACCCAAATCAATAAAATCATGAATGAAAGAGGAGAGATCACAACGAACACCAAAGAAATACAGACAATTATAAGAACATACTATGAGCAACTCTACGCCAACAAATTGGCCAATCTGGAAGAAATGGATGCATTCCTAGAGACATATAAACTACCACAACTGAACCAGGAAGAAATAGAAAACCTGAACAGGCCCATAACCAGTAAGGAGATTGAAACAGTCATCCAAAATCTCCAAACAAACAAAAGCCCAGGGCCAGACGGCTTCCCAGTGGAATTCTACCAAACATTTAAAGAAGAACTCATTCCTATTCTCCTGAAACTGTTCCAAAAAATAGAAATGGAAGGAAAACTTCCAAACTCATTCTATGAGGCCAGCATCACCTTGATCCCAAAACCAGACAAGGATCCCACCAAAAAAGAGAACTACAGACCAATATCCTTGATGAACACAGACGCAAAAATTCTCGCCAAAATACTAGCCAATAGGATTCAACAGTACATTAAAAGGATTATTCACCACGATCAAGTGGGATTTATTCCAGGGCTGCAGGGTTGGTTCAACATCCGCAAATCAATCAATGTGATAGAACACATTAATAAAAGAAAGAACAAGAACCATATGATACTCTCCATAGATGCTGAAAAAGCATTTGACAAAGTACAGCATCCCTTCCTGATCAAAACTCTTCAAAGTGTAGGGATAGAGGGCACATACCTCAATATTATCAAAGCCATCTATGAAAAACCCACCGCAAATATCATTCTCAATGGAGAAAAACTGAAAGCTTTTCCATTAAGGTCAGGAAGATGGCATGGATGTCCATTATCACCACTGCTATTCAACATAGTATTAGAAGTCCTAGCCTCAGCAATCAGACAACAAAAAGAAATTAAAGGCATCCAAATTGGTAAAGAAGAAGTCAAACTATCACTCTTTGCAGATGATATGATACTATATGTGGAAAACCCAAAAGATTCCACTCCAAAACTGCTAGAACTTGTACAGGAATTCAGTAAAGTGTCAGGATATAAAATCAATGCACAGAAATCAGTTGCATTTCTGTACACCAACAAGAAGACTGAAGAAAGAGAAATTAAGGAGTCAATCCCATTCACAATTGTACCCAAAACTATAAGATACCTAGGAATAAACCTAACCAAAGAGACTAAGAATCTATACACAGAAAATTATAAAGTACTCATGAAAGAAATTGAGGAAGACACAAAAAAAGGAAAAATGTTCCATGCTCCTGGATTGGAAGAATAAATATTGTGAAAATGTCTATGCTACCTAAAGCAATCTACACATTTAATGCAATCCCTATCAAAATACCATCCATTTTTTTTCAAAGAAATGGAACAAATAATCCTAAAATTTATATGGAACCAGAAAAGACCTCGAATAGCCAAAGGAATATTGAAGAACAAAGTCAAAGTTGGTGGCATCACAATTCCGGACTTCAAGCTCTATTACAAAGCTGTCATCATCAAGACAGCATGGTACTGGCACAAAAACAGACACATAGACCAGTGGAACAGAATAGAGAGCCCAGAAATCGACCCTCAACTCTATGGTCAACTAATCTTCGACAAAGCAGGAAAGAATGTCCAATGGAAAAAAGACAGCCTCTTCAATAAATGGTGCTGGGAAAATTGGACAGCCACATGCAGAAAAATGAAATTGGACTACTTCCTTACACCACACACGAAAATAGACTCCAAATGGATGAAGGACCTCAATGTGAGAAAGGAATCCATCAAAATCCTTGAGGAGAACGCAGGCAGCAACCTCTTCGACCTCAGCCGCAGCAACATCTTCCTAGGAACAACGGCAAAGGCAAGGGAAGCAAGGGCGAAAATGAACTATTGGGATTTCATCAAGATCAAAAGCTTTTGCACAGCAAAGGAAACAGTTAACAAAACCAAAAGACAGCTGACAGAATGGGAGAAGATATTTGCAAACGACATATCAGATAAAGGGCTAGTATCCAAAATCTATAAGGAACTTAGCAAACTCAACACCCAAAGAACAAACAATCCAATCAAGAAATGGGCAGAGGACATGAACAGACATTTCTGCAAAGAAGACATCCAGATGGCCAACAGACACATGAAAAAGTGCTCCACGTCACTCGGCATCAGGGAAATACAAATCAAAACCACAATGAGATATCACCTCACACCAGTCAGAATGGCTAAAATTAACAAGTCAGGAAATGACAGATGCTGGAGAGGATGTGGAGAAAGGGGAACCCTCCTCCACTGTTGGTGGGAATGCAAGCTGGTCCAACCACTCTGGAAAACAGCATGGAGGTTCCTCAAAATGTTGAAAATAGAACTACCCTATGACCCAGCAATTGCACTACTGGGTATTTACCCTAAAGATACAAACATAGTGATCCGAAGGGGCACGTGTACCCGAATGTTTATAGCAGCAATGTCTACAATAGCCAGACTATGGAAAGAACCTAGATGTCCATCAACAGATGAATGGATCAAGAAGATGTGGTATATATACACAATGGAATACTATGCAGCCATCAAAAGAAATGAAATCTTGCCATTTGCGACGACGTGGATGGAACTAGAGCGTATCATGCTTAGTGAAATAAGTCAATCGGAGAAAGACAACTATCATATGATCTCCCTGATATGAGGACATGGAGAAGCAACATGGGGGGGTAGGGGGATAGGAGAAGAATAAATGAAACAAGATGGGATTGGGAGGGAGACAAACCATAAATGACTCTTAATCTCACAAAACAAACTGGGGGTTGCTGGGGGGAGGTGGGATTGGGAGAGGGGGTGCGGGCTATGGACATTGGGGAGGGGAGGCGAACCATAAGAGACTATGGACTCTGAAAAACAACCTGAGGGTTTTGAAGGATCAGGGGTGGGAGGTTGGGGGAACAGGTGGTGGGTGATGGGGAGGGCACGTTTTGCATGGAGCACTGGGTGTTGTGCAAAAGGAATGAATACTGTTACGCTGAAAAAAAAATAAATAAATAAAAAGGGAAAAAAAATAATAATAATAAAAAAAAAGAGGTTCAAAAAAAAAAAAGAAAAAAAAATTTAAAAACTAAAACAAATAAAGAAAAAATATAAAAAAGAAAGAAAAATATATATATTTGATAAACTTGTCAAAAAACGTTAAAAAGAAACGGGTAAAAGTTTTAAAAAATTTAGCAGAAGAAGAAAAAAGAAAAAAAAATTGAAGTAGCCGCAAGACTAAAGAATCATGGGGAGAAAGCCATGAGTTCCGTGCTTTGCTTTCTCCTTCTCTGGAATTGCGCTGCTTTCTTAGGAATTGAACCTACTTTCCTTTTTTCCTTGATAGAGGAATATCCTGGCTGGATATTTTGTTGATCTTCTGGGGGAGGGGCCTCTTGTAGTGACTCTCAAGTGTTTTGCCCGAGGCGGGATTGCACCGCCCTTACCGGCGCCCGGACTAAGTAATCGGCTCGGGTTCGCTTTTGAGAGCTTCTGTTCCCTGAGCGCTTTCTGTAGAGTTCTGGAGGACGGGAATGAAAATGGCGGTCTCCGAGTCTCTGGCCCGGAGGAGCCGTGATCCTGGGGCCCCACTCCTCAGTGCGCCCCCAGAGGACAGCACCCAATCACTCCCGTATCCCCAGCCTCTAGCCGTGCTCCGAGCTCACCCAGCCCGCGACCAGTTCAAGGTAACCCCGAGCTGAGAGTTCAGTCCTCGGCTCTGTCTCTGCAGCCGGCTTCTCCGTTCTAATACCTGCAAGCTCTGCAACACTCCGACACCCCCGATCCTTCTGTGACCCTTCGGGACCTGCGGCCACGCTGACCCCGCGTGGGCTTCACCCTGGGTTAGCTTCTGGAGCAATGTCCCTCAGTGGAACAGACTTTTAAAAGTCCTGATTTTGTGCTCCATTCCTCCGCCGCTTGCTGAGATCCGGCCCCTCCCCCCGTGGTCTATCTTCCAGTCGTTTTAGATTCACTTCTCTGCCAGTCCTACCTTTCAGAAAGTGGTTGATTTTCTGTTTCTAGAGTTGCTGTTCTTCTTCTGTTCGATCTCCCATTGGATTTGTAGGTGTTTGCAATGTTTAGATAAGCTATCGAGCTGATCTCCTGCTACCTGATGTAGTCTCAGCCTGCTACTTCTTCACCATCTTTACTCCTCCTCAACAGTCTCTATCTTTACAGAGCTTACATTCCAGCAAGGACAGCGAGTACATAAAACCACAATCCCGTACAGTCTATGTCTGCTAGAGGAGTAGAGAGCATGGGACAAGGACTCGGAGCAGGTGGAGCAGTCACAGCTGCAGGATGGCAAGTGGGCAAGCAGCAGTGCTCCTGTCACTGTATGCAGTGAGATGGGTACCTGATTGGAAAATTCTTAATTCCAGTCTTAGACCTTCCTGACCACACATAACATTCCTTTCCAAACATTCCCTTTTTAGAAGGCTTTACAACTTTCTCTTTTATATTCAGATTTTTGTCCTGAGTTTACCTTCTTTAGATAACCAGGTTTTCTGTAGAAAAGAATTCCTTTCTATTTTTCCCCTGGGGGAAAAAAGAGATTTCCATTCCCCATTCCTTTACTTATGAGAAACACACCTCTTAACTTTCTTTGCATTCTGAGTTGTTTTTGTTATTATTTTCAGTATCTTTCATTACATTACTTAGAATTCTTTGTTTGTTTGTTTGTTTTTTCATTGTATTTATTTTTTCAGTGTAACATTATTCATTCTTTTTGCACCACACCCAGTGCTCCATGCAAAACGTGCCCGCCCCATTACCCACCACCTGTTCCCCCAACTTCCCACCCCTGACCCTTCAAAACCCTCAGGTTGCCCCAACCTCCCACCCCTGACCCTTCAAAACCCTCAGGTTGTTTTTCAGAGTCCATAGTCTCTTATGGTTCGCCCCCCCTCCCCAATGTCCATAGCAAGCTCCCCCTCTCCCAATCCCACCTCACCCCAGCAACCCCCAGTTTATTTGTGAGATTAAGAGTCATTTATGGTTTGTCTCCCTCCCAATCCTATCTTGTTTCATTTATTCTTCTCCTATCCCCCTAACCCCCCATGTTGCTTCTCCATGTCCTCATATCAGGGAGATCATATGATAGTTGTCTTTCTCCGATTGACTTATTTCACTAAGCATGATACGCTCTAGTTCCATCCACGTCATCGCAAATGGCCTGATTTCATTTCTTTTGATGGCTGCATAGTATTCCATTGTGTATATAGACCACATCTTCTTGATCCATTCATCTGTTGATGGACATCTAGGTTCTTTCCATAGTTTGGCTATTGTAGACATTGCTGCTATAAACATTTGGGTACACGTGCCCCTTCGGATCACAATGTTTGTATCTTTAGGGTAAATACCCAGTAGTGCAATTGCTGGGTCCTAGGGTAGTTCTATTTTCAACATTTTGAGGAACCTCCATGCTGTTTTCCAGAGTGGTTTCACCAGCTTGCATTCCCACCAACAGTGGAGGAGGGTCCCCTTTCTCCACATCCTCTCCAGCATCTGTCATTTCCTGACTTGTTAATTTTAGCCATTCTGAATGGTTTGAGGTGATATCTCATTGTGGTTTTGATTTGTATTTCCCTGATGCCGAGTGACGTGGAGCACTTTTTCATGTGTCTGTTGGCCATCTGGATGTCTTCTTTGCAGAAACGTCTGTTCAAGGCCTCTGCCCATTTCTTGATTGGATTGTTTGTTCTTTGGGTGTTGAGTTTGCTAAGTTCCTTATAGATTTTGGATACTAGCCCTTTATCTGATATGTCGTTTGCAAATATCTTCTCCCATTCTGTCAGTTGTCTTTTGGTTTTGTTAACTGTTTCCTTTGCTGTGCAAAAGCTTTTGATCTTGATGAAATCCCAAGAGTTTATTTTTGCCCTTGCTTCCCTTGCCTTTGCCGTGGTTCCTAGGAAGATGTTGCTACGGCTGAGGTCGAAGAGGTTGCTGCCTGCATTCTCCTCAAGGATTTTGATGGATTCCTTTCTCACATTGAGGTCCTTCATCCATTTGGAGTCTATTTTCGTGTGTGGTGTAAGGAAGTGGTCCAATTTCATTTTTCTGCATGTGGCTGTCCAATTTTCCCAGCACCATTTATTGAAGAGGCTGTCTTTTTTCCATTGGACATTCTTTCCTGCTTTGTCGAAGATTAGTTGACCATAGAGTTGAGGGTCGATTTCTGGGCTCTCTATTCTGTTCCACTGATCTATGTGTCTGTTTTTGTGCCAGTACCATGCTGTCTTGATGATGACAGCTTTGTAATAGAGCTTGAAGTCCGGAATGGTGATGCCACCCACTTTGGCTTTGTTCTTCAATATTCCTTTGGCTATTCGAGGTCTTTTCTGGTTCCATATAAATTTTAGGATTATTTGTTCCATTTCTTTGAAAAAAATGGATGGTATTTTAATAGGGATTGCATTAAATGTGTAGATTGCTTTTGGTAGCATAGACATTTTCACAATATTTATTCTTCCAATCCAGGAGCATGGAACATTTTTCCATTTTTTGTGTCTTCCTCAATTTCTTTCATGAGTACTTTATAATTTTCTGTGTATAGATTCTTAGTCTCTTTGGTTAGGTTTATTCCTAGGTATCTTATAGTTTTGGGTGCAATTGTAAATGGGATTGACTCCTTAATTTCTCTTTCTTCTCTCTCGTTGTTGGTGTGAAGAAATGCAACTGATTTCTGTGCATTGATTTTATATCCTGACACTTTACTGAATTCCTGTACAACTTCTAGCAGTTTTGGAGTGGAGTCTTTTGGGTTTTCTGCATATAGTATCATATCATCTGCGAAGAGTGATAGTTTGACTTCTTCTTTACCAATTTGGATGCCTTCAATTTCTTTTTGTTGTCTGATTGCTGAGGCTAGGACTTCTAGTACTATGTTGAATAGCAGTGGTGATAATGGACATCCCTGCCGTGTTCCTGACCTTAACGGAAAAGCTTTCAGTTTTTCTCCATTGAGAATGATATTTGCAGGGGGTTTTTCATACATGGCTTTGATAATATTGAGGTATGTGCCCTCTATCCCCACACTTTGAAGAGTTTTGATCAGGAAGGGATGTTGTACTTTGTCAAATGCTTTTTCAGCATCTATTGAGAGTATCATATGGTTCTTGTTCTTTCTTTTATTAAAGTGTTCTATCACATTGATTGATTTGCGGATGTTGAACCAACCCTGCAGCCCTGGAATAAATACCACTTGATCGTGGTGAATAATCCTTTTAATGTACTGTTGAATCCTATTGGCTAGTATTTTGGCGAGAATTTTTGCGTCTGTGTTCATCAAGGATATTGGTCTGTAGTTCTCTTTTTTGGTGGGATCCTTGTCTGGTTTTGGGATCAAGGTGATGCTGGCCTCATAAAATGAGTTTGGAAGTTTTCCTTCCATTTCTATTTTTTGGAACAGTTTCAAGAGAATAGGAATGATTTCTTCTTTAAATGTTTGGTAGAATTCCCCTGGGAAGCCGTCTGGCCCTGGGCTTTTGTTTGTTTGGAGATTTTTGATGACTGTTTCAATCTCCTTACTGGTTATGGGCCTGTTCAGGTTTTCTATTTCTTCCTGGTTCAGTTGTGGTAGTTTATATGTCTCTAGGAATGCATCCATTTCTTCCAGATTGTCCAATTTGTTGGCGTAGAGTTGCTCATAGTATGTTCTTATAATTGTCTGTATTTCTTTGGTGTTAGTTGTGATCTCTCCTCTTTCATTCATGATTTTATTGATTTTGGTCCTTTCTCTTTTCTTTTTTATGAGTCTTGCCAGGGGTTTATCAATCTTATTGATTCTTTCAAAGAACCAGCTCCTAGTTTCATTGATTTTTTCTATTGTTTTTTTTGGTTTCTATTTCATTGTTTTCTGCTCTGATCTTTATGATTTCTCTTCTTCTGCTGGGTTTAGGGTTTCTTTCTGGTTCTTTCTCCAGCTCCTTCACGTGTAGGGTTAGGTTGTGTACTTGGGACCTTTCTTGTTTCTTGAGAAAGGCTTGTACCGCTATATATTTTCCTCTCAGGACTGCCTTTGCTGTGTCCCACAGATTTTGAACTGCTGTGTTTTCATTATCATTTGTTTCCATGAATTTTTTCAATTCTTCTTTAATTTCCTGGTTAACCCATTCATTCTTTAGAAGGATGCTGTTTAGTCTCCATGTATTTGGTTTCTTTCCAGCTTTCCTCTTGTGATTGAGTTCTTGCTTCAGAGCATTGTGGTCTGAAAATATGCAGGGAATAATCCTAATCTTTTGATACTGGTTGAGACCTGATTTGTGACCCAGGATGTGATCTATTCTGGAGAAGGTTCCATGTGCACTAGAGAAGAATGTGTATTCTGTTGCTTTGGGATGAAATGTTCTGATTATATCTGTGATGTCCATCTGGTCCAGTGTGTCATTGAAGGCCTTTATTTCCTTGTTGATCTTTTGCTTGGATGATCTGTCCATTTCAGTGAGGGGAGTGTTAAAGTCCCCTACTATTATTGTATTATTATTGATGTGTTTCTTTGATTTTGTTATTAATTGGTTGATATAGTTGGCTGCTCCCACGTTAGGGGCATAGATATTTAAAATTGTTAGATCTTCTTGTTGGACAGACCCTTTGAGTAGGATATAGTGTCCTTCCTCATCTCTTATTAGAGTCTTTGGCTTAAAATCTAATTGATCTGATAGAAGGATTGCCACCCCAGCTTTCCTCTGATGCCCATTAGCATGGTAAATTGTTTTCCACCCCCTCACTTTAAATCTGGAGGTGTCTTCGCGTCTAAAATGAGTTTCTTGTAGGCAACATACTGATGGGTTTTGTTTTTCTATCCATTTTGATACCCTGTGTCTTTTGATTGGGGCCTTTAGCCCATTAACATTCAAGGTAACTATTGAGAGATATGAATTTAGTGCCATTATTGCATGTAAGATGACTGTTACAGTATATTGTCTCTGTACCTTTCTGATCTACTACTTTTAGGCTCTCTCTTTGCTTAGAGGACCCCTTTCAATATTTCCTGTAGAGCTGGTTTGGTGTTTGCAAATTCTTTCAGTTTTTGTTTGTCCTGGAAGATTTTGATCTCTCCTTCTATTTTCAATGATAGCCTAGCTGGATAGAGTATTCTTGGCTGCATGTTTTTCTCGTTGAGTGCTCTGAATATATCATGCCAGCTCTTTCTGGCCTGCCAGGTCTCTGTGGATATGTCTGCCGCCAATCTAATATTTTTACCATTGTATGTTACAGACTTCTTTTCTCGGGCTGCTTTCAGGATTTTCTCTTTGTCACTAAGACTTGTAAATTTTACTATTAGGTGACGGGGTGTGGACCTATTCTTGTTGACTTTGAGGGGGGTTCTCTGCATCTCCTGGATTTTAATGCTTGTTCCCTTTGCCATATTAGGGAAATTCTCTCCAATGATTCTCTCCAATAGACCTTCTGCTCCCCTCTCTGTTTCTTCTTCTTCTGGAATCCCAATTATTCTAATGTTGTTTTGTCTTATGGTGTCACTTATCTCTCGAATTCTCCCCTCGTGGTCCAGTAGCTGTTTGTCCCTCTTTTGCTCGGCTTCCTTATTCTCTGTCATTTGGTCTTCTATATCACTAATTCTTTCTTCTGCCTCATTTATCCTAGCAGTGAGAGCCTCCATTTTTGATTGCACCTCATTAATAGCTTTTTTGATTTCAACTTGGTTAGATTTTAGTTCTTTAATTTCTCCAGAAAGGGCTTTAATATCTCCAGAGAGGGTTTCTCTAATATCTTCCATGCCTTTTTCGAGCCCAGCTAGAATGTTCAGAATCGTCATTGTGAACTCTTGATCTGACATATTACCAATGTCTGTGTTGATTAGGTCCCTAGCCTTCGGTATTGTCTCTTGTTCTTTTGTTTGTGGTGATTTTTTCCGCCTTGTCCTTTTGTCCAGATAAGAGGATATGAAGGAGCAAATAAAATACTAAAAGGGGGGCAAAGACCCCAGAAAAATGCGCTGTAACCAAATGCAGAGAGACCTCAAATTGTGGGGGGGAGAAAGGGGATAAAAAGAGGTTCAGAAAAAAAAAAGAAAAAAATTAAAAAAATAAAACAAATAAAGAAAAAATATAAAAGAAAGAAAAAATATATATATTTAGAAGAACTAGTCAAAAAACGTTAAAAAAGAAAAGGGTAAAAGTTTTAAAAAATTTAGCAGAAGAAGAAAAAAGAAAAAAGAAAAAAAAATTGAAAAAAGAGAAAAAAAAATTGAAGTAGCCGCAAGATTAAAGAATCATCGGGCGAAAGCCATGAGTTCCGTGCTTTGCTTTCTCCTCCTCTGGAATTGCTCTGCTGTCTTAGGAATTGAACCTACTTTCTCCTTGATAGATGAACTTCGTCCTGGCTGGATATTTTGTTGATCTTCTGGCGGAGGGGCCTGTTGTAGTGACTCTCAAGTGTCTTTGCCCGAGGCGGGATTGCACTGCCGGTAAGGCGGCTGGACTAAGTAATCGGCTCGGGTTCGCTTTTGGGAGCTTCTGTTCCCTGAATGCTTTCCGTAGAGTTCCGGAGGACGGGAATGAAAATGGCGGCCTCCCTGTCTCCTGCCTGGAGGAGCCGAGAGCCTGGGGCCCCACTCCTCAGTGCGCCCCCAGAGGACAGCACCCAATCACTCCCGTATCCCCAGCCTCTAGCCACGCTCCGAGCTCACCCAGCCCGCGACCAGTTCAAGGTAACCCCGAGCTGAGAGTTCAGTCCTCGGCTCTGTCTCTGCAGCCGGCTTCTCCGTTCTAATACCTGCGAGCTCTGCGACACTCCGACACCCCTGATCCTTCTGTGACCCTGCGGGGCCTGGGGCCACGCTGACTCCGCGTGGGCTTCACCCTGGTTTAGCCTCTGGAGCAATGTCCCTCAGTGGAACAGACTTAAAAGTCCTGATTTTGTGCTCCGTTGCTCTGCCGCTTGCCAGGAGCCGGCCCCTCCCCCCGCGGTCTATCTTCCCGTCGTTTTAGATTCACTTCTCCGCCAGTCCTACCTTTCAGAAAGTGGTTGATTTTCTTTTTCTAGAGTTGCTGTTCTTCTTCTCTTCGCTCTCCCGTTGGATTTGTAGGTGTTTGCAATGTTTAGATAAGCTATCGAGCTGATCTCCTGCTACCTGATGTAGTCTCAGGCTGCTACTTCTCCGCCATCTTGACTCCTCCTCCCTGCAGTGAGAACATTTTTGCGAGATATGGTTTGCACACATATTTTCCACCTAATTAATACATTCTTAATGCCTTTTTGTAAATAATTGTACAAGTCCACAATTTTCACAAAGAATTGAAGAATGCCTATTTATTATTGTAAACTGTTTCTTATCACAATGGTTATATATACAAACAGATATATGTTTATGTATACACTCATATATCTATCTCTCTATATATATATACTTATATAGTGTATATATTTAAATGATACTTGGATGTCTTGTTCATTTATAGGGCTGGCAGGAAATGCTTGGTAATAAAATAAAGCCATGATTAACTGAAAAATATTTTTAATTTGCAATTAAATTTCTCTGTGGAATTCTATTTATCTTTAAAGAGGACATGGCATGATAAGATAATTCAAGAAATATCTTGAAATCAGTACTTATTTCATTCCAATTTTATTTGTTTTCTGCATCTCTAGTATGGCACAATGGTTAATTATATTCAGAGTAATGACTATTAGCTATAGCAATATTTCTGCTCATCTGAGAAAAATCCCATTTTGTTATAAACTTGTATTTACAAACTAGGAAATTGTTCATATTTTGGAATGATATTAAACCACAAGACTTTAAGAATTATTTGAATTGTAACTTTTTAGCAGATTCTGATTGTAAAACTCAGTTACAGACACTAGCCATAATATTCCTTGAACAATCCTTTTACCTATTATACTTTGAGAAACATGTTAATTATCTTTAACCCATTATATATCTATAAATATATTTTCATGTATATGATAATATTCAAATAACTGTATTGGGCATTATGGGAATATGTGTAGGCACAGAATTAGATTCTCCCTTGCTTTTGATGAATCTAGTGGGAGAAATGACACATGCTTTTATGTATTTGTTACTTCAATAAAACAGATGAAATACAAATGCCTTAAGACAGGTAGAGATAAAGATGGGGGATAACAGTAGAGAGATTATAGAGGGACAAAGCTTTTGGCTGTTAAGAATGGGAAGACTGACAATGAATTGAAATGCCTTAAAGTCAAATCTCTTAATAAAAAAAGAAATATATAGAATTTTTTAAAGGTTTTATTTATTTGAGATAGAGAAAGAGCAGAAGAGTTGGAGGAGGGGTAGAAGAAGAAGGAGGAGTGGACTCCTCACAGAGCAGGGAGCCTGATGCGGGGCTCTATTCCAGGACACTGAGATCATGACCTGAACTGAAGGGAGCTGCTTAATTGACTGAGCCACCCATGCGCCCCAGAAATATATACTATTAAGAACAGAGCTGGATTCAGTATTTTCTTGCCTTCTAAGTATCTACCAGCCGTAAATCAAAACTAAACAATTTTAATAAATTTATATTGCCATTTTTCTCTGTAAGAAAGAATATGGATAGTTTTTCTCAGGGATTTTCCATGACAGTATTTGATTTTTACTCTAGTGACAATATAAAACTTGAAACATAGTACAGTTTAAAGTTCACGTAGACAAATAGCAAAATATTTGATAATGTCATAAAATTCCAACAAATTAGAAACCGTAAATAAGGACTTTGAATATACTTGGAACTCTTCTATCTTTTCATGGAAAAAAAGTATAGATAAAGATTTGCATGGATATTTATGTCCGAAACAGAGAGGAGCTACATGTGCCTCCTTTGTGATCCCTCTGTCCTGATACCCACAGCGATACTTGCATGTTCCTAGCAGCTCTTGTTTGAAAGGAGCCTCTGGTGTCCATCTTGTCATTTTTAGATGCTTGGAGCACCCAAAAGGATGGCTTTGAACTTGTGACATTCCTAAGTTGTGGAGTCCATATTCAGATACCATAAATTTTGGCAGATTCCTATAGGGTCCTTGAAGTAAGGGGCAGCAGATCCAGTGAAATTTGTCATAATTTTGACAACCTGGAAGAGATATGTATATAATATTTTGGATTAAAGTTAAGGTGTTAAGCCTTCTATACCCTAACTTGATTCCTTTTGGTTTTTAAAAGATGGATTAGAGTATTTATTACCTCAGAAAGGGTTTTCCATTGTTAATCTCAATACAAGATTTGCTTTAATATATTCCTATACAATTTTTTTTTATCATTTGTTTGTTTTTTTTCAGGACAGATGACCTGAAGAACATTGTAGTTGGGGCTATCTATATTGTTGAATACAAATATGGAATAATACATTTGATTTGCCTATATGTCATTGATTTCCTATACCATGATCCTTGAAGGTAACCACGAAGACCTTGAGAGAAACATTTTATTTTGCCGATTTGGGGCAAGAGGGTTGGAAGTGTTGAAGACTGTGCTATGTGGTTCTCCATAGCTGCACATTCTAAGTGCAAAACTAATATTGCAGACAAAAATAGCAGGCTACATGGGTGAATTGTTGGATGGTAGAAGTGGGTTAGGTACTTTACAATTATAGATTATAGCTAATGAGTCTTCTTCAGGGTCATACAACTGTTATTTTTACACATTGGGGAAACTGGCATCAGATACCTAATATTGTTTCTTGTTATCAGCAAACAGAAGTGATTATAAAATTCCAGTTCTGCTTAAGAATGAAAAATGTGGACTCTTTTGGGTAATACAATATTTTACCAATATTAATTATTCTAATCCATGAGTATAAAATATCTCTACTTGTTTGTGTCATCGTCAATTTCTTTCATCAGTGGTTTGTGATTTTTGGACTACATGCAGTGGTCTTTCACCACTTTGGTTAAGTTTTTTCTTAGTTATTTTTTCCTTTGGGTGTAATTGTTAATGTTGTGTTTTCTTTTTTTTTTCTTAATTTCTCTTTCTGCTACTTCATTATCAGTGTCTAGAAATGTTACTGATTCCTGGCTATAAATTTTGTATTCTGCCACTTTACTGAACTTGTTTATTACTTCTAGTAGTTTTTTGATGGACTCTAGGGTTTTCTGTGTATAGTATGATGTCATCTGAAATTAGTGACTGTTTAACTTCTTTACCAATGGACATGTCTCTTATTTCTTTTTCTTGTCTGAGTGCTGTGGCTAAGACTTCCAGTACAATGTTGAATAAAAGTGGTGAGAGTGGACATTCCTATTTTATTCCTGACCTTAGAAGGAATGATCTTAGTTTTTCAGGATTGAGTATGATGCTAGCTGTGAGTTCTTCATATATGGTTTTTATTATGTAGAGATATGTTCCTTCTAACCTCGCTTTGCTGATTTTCAACATTTCAATATGAATGGATGTTGATTCTTGTCAAATGCTTTTAGGCATCTATTGAGATTATTAAAGGACTTTTATCCTTTATTTTGTTGATATGGTGTAAGACGTTGATTGATTTGCAAAGATTCAATGCAATCCCTATCAAAATGACACAGTATTTCTCAAAAACTAGACCAAGTAACAGTGAAATTTATATAGAACCATAGAAGATCCCATATACCCAAAGTAATCCTGAGAGAAGAACACAGCTGAGGTATCACAATACCACATTTCAAAATATACTACAAATCTGTAGTAATCAAAACAGCATGGTATTAGAACAAAAATAGACACATTCAATGGAACAGAAGAGAAAGCCCATAAATAAATCTATGATTATATGGTCAATTGAACTATGACATAGGAATAAAGAATATACAATGGGAAAACACACTCTCTTCAATAAAGAGAGCTGAGATAACTGGACAGATATATGTTAAAGAATGAGACTGGACACTTTCTAACACTATACACAAAAATAAAGTCAACATGGATTAAAATCCTAAATGTGAGACATGAAGTGAAAATCCCGGAAGACAGCACAGGGAGTAGTTTCTCTGACACTGGCCATGGCAATATTTTTCTAGATCTGTTCCCTAAGCAGGTAAATAAAAATATATAAAGTATTGGAAGTACATCAATATCAAACACTAATGATGTTACCTTGGATCCGATGTGCTGGGTGTGTGGCCAGCTGTCTTGGTGTCTGCCAGGAAGTCTGGGCTCAGGTTGTGTCAGACAGGGCATTTGTACCTAGGGCAGCCTAGGAAATTGGGGTGAGTTCAAGGGCTGTGCAGGTTGATCCTCATTTGGAGTTTCTGGGCAACCCTACAGGGCAACGTTTTTCTTCTGGGGGGCAGGCAGAGTGCTGCGTTTTGGTTCTGGAATTCCCAATCTGGAGGGCGAGTGGGCCAGGAGTGTGAGGATGGAAGTCTGACAACACAACCTAGGGTTAGATTTGGGGCCAAGGGCATGACAGGTCCACTCTGTAGAGGCTGAATTGAGATCTCCAGCATCTGAAGTCAGGGCGAGTATCAGATGTTGGATCAGGCTGTAGTTTGCGTCCATGATGGCCCCATCATGAAGTGGGGGTCTCAGGGGGCCATGGATGCTTTCCCTCGCTGGGGGTTTTGAGCTGCTCCAAACCGCAAGGTTTCCTTCTGCGTGACAGTCGAATCCTGGTGGCTGTCTCCAGGACACCCCATACGGATAGACTCGAGAGCAGGCTTCTAAGGATGGATGCATGAACACCCCACCTTGCATTCCCATTGGCTCCTAGTGACAAGGCATGTTCGATATGCTGTCTCTGGGGTGAGATACCCAAGGGGCTAAGTTGAAATGGACTCTCATAAGGATGGGTGATCATTTGGGTTTGTGTCCATGGAGACCTTGGAACGTGGCGGTGGCTCAGGGACCATGCAGGATTCTCCTACCCGGAAGGTTTGCCACAGCTCCAAAGAGCAATCATCCCATGTGGAAGTGAGAGGTGTTCCGTTTGCTGCCTCAGAAAATACCCATATGCTGGTATTCGAAATCAGGCCTCTGAGGAGAGACGCCTGGATACCAAAGCTAGGGCTCAGATTAGGGCCTAGGGGAATGTCCGGTTCAATATCCTGTCTCTGGGGACCTCTGTCTGCGTGTCTAAGTGGAGGTAATTGCTCACCTTGTGTCAGAATGTTCCTGCTTGTCCAGGGCGTGCTTGACCATGAGGATGGCTTCGGGGGTCTTGGAGGTTTCTCCTAATCTGTAGGTTTGTGGCCAGTGGAATGGGTACAGTTTCTGTGGAGAGGGCAGGAACCATCCTGAGGTGTGGTTCCAGAGGATTTAGAGGATTTTGTTTCAAGGATGGCTGTGGAAAGTAGGGGTGGTCTCATGGGCCAAGGTCTCAGCAGATTTGGCAGGGCATCATTCTGTGGGAAGGGAGGAGTCCTGTTTTCTCCCTCAGGTGTCCTTCTCAGTGTACTACTCAGGGAGAGCCCTGGGTACAGGTGAGTGGAAAAACGGAACCCTGGTTAGGATTGGGGGCCTAGGGGAATGGCAAGCCCCATATGCGGGCTCTGGGTCCAGCCCTAAAGAGGCCTTACTTGAACACGGGCTCATAATGAGGGTCACTATGTGTGTTTGTGCCCAAGGCAGCACTTAAGTCTCATGGGCCATGCCGATGGCTCCCACTCTGAGGGTTGGACACCCATCCCAAGAGCCAGGATTCCTGCCATGGGGAAGGAGGAGTACACTTTTGTGCTTCAGGTTCCCCTATAGGCAGGGATTTGAGGTAAGGTCTGGGAACAGATGCCTGAATACCCAGCTTGGGTAGAGATCAAGGCCTGGGGACATGGCAAGTCCCACCTGCAGGATACAGGACCGGCTATCTGGGTGGCTGACAGGAGGTTGGGGCTCAGGCTGTGTCAGACAGAGTATTAGTGCCCAGGGCTTCCTATGATATTGCGGTGCCATCGAGGGCCCTGCAGGTGGATCCTCATGTGGGGTTTCTGGGAAGATGCATAGGGCACTTCTTGTGGGCAGGCAGAAGCCTGAGTATTGGCTCCAGAATTCCCAATATGGAGGGCTTGTGGGCCAGGATTGTGAGGATGGAAGTCTGAAAACAAGCTACGCTTCAGTTCAGTGCCGAGCGCATGGCAGTTCCACTGTGCAGCAGCTGATTCGAGATTTCCAGCACCTGAGTAATGGCGAGTGTCAGATGTCTGCTGACGCTGGAGTTTGTGGCCATGATGGCTGATGAATGGAGGGGTGGCCTCAAGAGGCTGTGGAAGTCTGCCCACACTGGGGCTTGTGAGCTGCTCTAAACATCAAGTCCTTCTGTGGGACAGGGGGAGTGCTATTGAATGGCTCCAGGCCCCCATATGGAAAGACTGGTAGCAGAGTTCTCCGCATGGATGCCTGTAAAACCCACTTCATATTACCATTGCAGCCGAGGTACAGGGCACGTTCATTCTGCTGGCTCTGGGGTGAAGTTCCAAGGGGGCTGAGTTGACAGGGGTTCTCAGGCTGACAGGTCACAACGTTGCTTGCTATCCAGGGAGAACTTCAAATGTGGCGGTGTCTCAGGGTCCATGAAGGATTCTCCTACCCTGAAGGTTGGAACCTTCTCTGAAGAGCAAGGTTTCCTTCTGGGGACAGGGCGGGTTCTGTTGTGGACACAGGGACCACATGTTGGATCATATGTTGGTATTCCAGAGCAGGCTTCTGGGCAGAGATGACTGAAACCCTAAGCTAGGGTTGTTATGAGCTCCTAGAGCCAGGTCAGGTTGAATCTTCTGTCTCAAGGCCATTGACCTGCATGTCTGCCTGGAGGTGTGTGCCTAGTGTGTTTCAGACTGTACGTTTTTGTCCAGAGAAGCCTACGAAATTTGGGTGAGCTTAGGGGACTTGCAGGTTTCTCCTAATCTGGAGGGTTTGGGCAAATGTGATGGACAGAGTTTCATTCGGGAGTGCAGGCCCAGTCTTGTGGTGGAGCTCCAAAGGCCCCAACCTGGAAAGTATATGGGCCAGGGCTTTGGGGACAGAAATCTGCAGACACAAACGCGTGGGAGGGTTAGGGGTGAGGTGATGGCAGGCCCTATCCGCACACCCTGAGGGCAGCTCCTTGGGATTTGAAGTTCGTGCACCTGGGAGGCGGTAGCTCAGGCTTTTCTCTCTGAATTTTGTGTCTTTGATGGCCACAGAATGGAGTGGTGGCCCCATGGGGCCATTGGAGATTCTTACTCTCTGTGGCTTCTGCCCAGCTCCAAGAGTTTGTTGTCTTTATGGGGGAAAGAAAGAGTTAGGTTTTCCGTCACAGGTGTCCCACACAAACAGGGATTCCAGAGACGCGTTCTGGGTTTGGGCGCCTGGAGAACCCCACTGAGGGTTAGGATGTGGGCCAAGGGGCATGCATGGCAGGCCCACTCTGCGGGATCCTCATCTAGCTTCAGAGGGGTCTTGTTTGAAAGCGGCCTCAGGATGAGGGTAACAATGCCTCTTTGTACACTAGGTGGCCCTCCTGAGTGGGCGTGGTCTCATGGGCCATGTAGCTGGCTCCCACTCTGAGGGTTAGACACCCATCCCAACAGCCAGGTTTCCAGCCATGGGGAAGGAGGAGTATTCTTTTGACTGCAGGTTCCCCCATAAGCAGGGATTTTAGGTAAGGTCTGGGGACAGATGCCTGAATACCCAGTTTGGGTAGAGATGATGGCCTTGGGCCATGACAGGACCCAACCACAGGATATGGGGCCCTCCATCATGGTGGCTGACAGGAGGTCGGGGCTCAGCCTGTGTCAGACAGAGCATTAGTGCCCAGGGCATCCTATGATATTGGGGTGCCTTCAAGGGTTGTTCAGGTGGATATTCATATGGGATTTCTGGACAGACCCATAGATCACTTCTTTTTGTTGGGCAGGCAGAAGGCTGCATCTTGGCTCCAGAATTCCCAATATGGAGGGCTTGCGGGCCAGGATTGTGAGGATGGAAGTCTGAAAACACAAGGTATGGTTCAGTTCATTGCCGAGTGCATGGAAGTTCCAATGTGCAGTGGCTGATTTGAGATCCCCAGCAACTGAGTAAGGGTGAGTGTCAGAAGTCCGGTCACGCTGGAGGTTTTGTCCATGATGGCTGGTGAATGGAGGGGTGGCCTCAAGAGTCCAAAGAGGCTTTCCCATGCCAGAGCTTGTGAGCTGCTCCAAACAGCAAGGTATCCTGTTGTGGGACAGTGGGAGTCCAGTTAGCGGGCTCCAAAGTCCCCAATTTGGAAAGATTGGATAACAGAGCTCTCTGAATGGATGCCTAGAAATCCCACCTCGCATTACCATGGCGGAAAAGCAACAATGCATGTTCGATCTGCTGGCTCTAGTTCGAAGTTTTACATGTGCTGTGTTGACAGGGGTTCTTAGGCTGATGGTTCACAATGCTGGTTAGTGTCCAGGGAGATCTTAGAATGTGGCGGTGGCTCAGGGGCCATGCAGGATTCTCCTACCCTCAGGTTGGACCCTGCCCCAAGAGAAAGCTTCCTTCTGGGGACAGGAGGGGTTCTGTTGTGTGGCTCAGGGACCACATGTTGGACCATATGTTGGTATTCTATGACAGGCTTCTGGGGACAGATGACTGAAAACCTAAGCTAGGGTTCCGATGAGGTCCTAGGCGCATGTCAATTTCTATCTTCTGATTCAGGGACATCGACCTGCGTCTCTGCAGGAGGTCGGCTTTTGAAAAGCCTAGGGTGTGTCAGACTACGCATTTTTGTCCAGAGCGGCCTTGAAATTTGGGTAGGCTCAAGGGCCTTTCAGGTTTCTCCTAATCGGGAGGGCTTGGGCAACTGTGACAGGCAGAGTTTATTTCAGGAGGGCCGGCCTATTACTGGGGTGCAGCTAAGGAGGCCCCATCCTGGAGGGCATGTGGGCCATGGCTTTGGGAAAAGAGGTCTGCAGACACAAACTCAGGTTAGGGTTAGGGGCGAATTGATGGCAGTCATGATCTGCAGACTCTGATGGCAGCTCCTCCGGATTTGAAATGCGGGTGGCTGGGAGGCCGTAGTGCAGGCTTTTCTCTCTGGATAGTGTGTCTCGGATGTACGTGGAATGTAGGAGTGGCCTCATGGGGCCAAGGAAGCTTCTTCCTCTGTAGTGATTCTTCCCAGCTGCCAAGAATTTGGTTGCTTTCTGAGGGAAGGGAAGAGTGCTGCTTTCCATCTCAGGGTTCCTGCCCAAACAGGGATTCCAGAGACGGGTTCTGGGTCCAGGCGCTTGGATATTCCCACTGAGGGTTAAGATTTGGGCCTAGGGTCATGGCAGGCCTGCTCTGTGGGCTCCTTGTCCAGCTCCTGAGGAGTGTGTTTGAAAGCGGTCTCAGTCTGAGCAACTGTGACGGGCAGAGTTTCCTTTGGGAGGGCAGGCTCAGTTGCTGTGGTGTGACTCTGAAGGCCCCATCCTGGAGGGCATGTGGGCCAGGGCTTTAGGGACATAAGTCTTCAGACACAACCTAAGGTTTTTTTTAGGACCCGTAGTCAAAGGGGTGGGACTGATACAAAGGAAGGTCAAGCAAAGCTTTATTTCACACCAAGCAACCAGAATCAAACTGACCGGTCAGGACCATCTCTTGCAAAGAGGCGATCCCTCCCAGCCTCACAGATTAACTTTTATAGTTTAACAGCCATGTGATTGACCCTGGCTACACACAGGTGGCCAATGGGATTGCAGTATTCTCTGAAAACTGCACAGTCATATTGGTTCACACACAGGCGGCCAATACAAATACAATTCACTCTAGTAGATATATGCGTGCCCCACTGATTTGATGTCCCTACCTGGCCTGACCCGCCCTTGTATCTGGGCTTTGCTACCGTGACTCTTAGCTAGGGAGACCGTATGCATGCTCCACTGACTGGTTGTCTGTGTTAGGGTCCATTATCAACGGAGTGAGACTGATACAAAGTGAAGGTCAAGCAAAGCTTTATTTTGCGCCAAGCATTGAGAATCAAACTGACTGGTCAGGGACGTCTCTTACAAAGAGGTGACCCCTCCCAGCCTCACAGACTAATTTTTATAGAGGTAGTTTAGCCGGGCTATGCACAGGTGGCCAATGATTTTGCAGTACACAGAGAAAACTGCACAGTCACGTTAGGTCACACACGAGCAGCCAGGTAGATGTATTTGTCTCCACCTGGCCTGAACCGCTACTGTAACTGGGCTTTGTAAGTAAGCTCTCTGGGAGGGGCAGGGTCAATCTAAGTTTACTGCATAGGGTCAGTCTTAGTTTACTGCACAGGGTCAATCTAAATTTACTGCATAAACAACAAAATGGCTCCCTCTGATTAAATAGGCCCTTACATTCCCGCTTTGCTTTGGAGATTAGTCAAATCCTTGACTTTTCAGCCAGTTCTATGTTATATTGAGCATGTAAGACTAACATTTTTATCGCTCCAGTTTTCTCTTATAAAAATGACATTAGGGCATTTATAATGCAGGGACCAAAAGTAAAATTAGCACACAGTTGGCTGATGAGTTAGCCATTCACCGCTTTTTATAATCTTTTCCATTTTTCTTAATTTCGTTCACCTAATTTCCCACCTATACTTTACATGAACAGGTAACAATAGCAGCAACAATACACTCACAGTTTTTTGAGTCTTAGTTTTAGTCCATGGTCAGTGGGGTCCATCTCTGGGGGACATCCTTGTCCTTGGCTCATTTGACATGACCCACATGAATCCAGGTCCTCATTCCTTCTACTTTTATTGCTGTGGGAGTTGCCACAGGAAGGGGTGGTCCCTTCCAGTGAAGATCCAAGTTTCCCACTTGGTGGCAATGTATCCAAACCAAGTCCCTGGGTTTGTAAGGATGTGGTTCCACCTCCATCTCTATCTTAGTGTGGGCATTTCAGATCCCTGTTTGGGTTCTTTTTAAGACAGACTGTAATGCCTGCAGTGACTGGAGTATAGACTGATCAGTCATTTCTGTTAGAGCAACCACTTGTACCCTAGGGCAGAGTGGGGGTGGTCTCCTGGACATTGTTTTAAATGGGGTCACCTTGTTTAAGTAGCCTGTACATCACACTCTGAGGATGGCTAAATGAAAGAGATCCACCCATCCACTGCCAGTCTCCAGAATTAGCTTTGTCAAGGTCTCTTTAAGAGTCCAGTTCATTTTCTCTACTTGCCCGGAATTCTGGGGCCGATACACACAATGTGTTTCCAATTAGTGGCCACAGTCCCCTTTTTGTGTCTTGGGCAATGAATAACAACCACTTCTTTTGGGTCCCAAATAGCCTGGAGGAGAACCAATATTTATCCTCTGTTGTTGTTTTTTTTTTATAAATTTATTTATTTTTTTCAGCGTAACTGTATCCATTGTTTTTGCACAACACCCAGTGCTCCATGCAAAATGTATCCTCTGTTTTTTTTTAATATTTATTTTTATTTGTTTATTTACAGCACAACAGTGTTCATTGTTTTTGGCATCACACCCAGTGCTCCATGCAGTACGTGCCCTCCCTATTACCCACCACCTGGTTCCTCAACCTCCCACCCCCCCAACCCCCTGCCGCCCCTTCATAACCCTCTGGTTGTTTTTCAGAGTCCATAGTCCCTCTGTTTTTAATTCTGTTTCCTTCTGCTGTTAATAGCTCCTTTTCTTTATAAATAGCCCCACATATATGGAGAGTAGTAAAGGCATACCTGCTGTCCATATAGATGTTGACAGTTTTACCTTTGGCCATCTGGAGTCCACAGTTTGCACCGATGTTCCATGTGGCAGGACTGCCATCCAGAGTTCTTGATTGGAGAATCCACTGCAGCCCCTGCATACCTCTTTCCATCAACCATGTAGCTACTCCTGTCTGTGAGCAGAGTCATCTCTGCATCCGGAAGTGAAATGTCTCTGAGGTCTGGCCTTACTCCTGTGACTTGGTTTAGGACCTCCCCACAGTCATGTGGGTGGTCAGCCTGCTCTTCTGGCAGCAGCGTTGGCTGGATTTAGCACTGCCAGGGGCTGGGAGGTCACTCTTACTTCACTGAGGAGGAGGGCCTGATACCCCATCACTTGGGCATTCATCTTCCATTGGTCGGGTGGAGTCCTGAGAAGGCCCTTGATAGCGTGGGTGGTGGTCAAGATGAGATTTTGACCCAAAGTCAGTTTACTTGCATCCTTGACCAGGAGGGCCGTGGCAGCAATTATGCGGAGACACGGGGGGAATCCAGCCGCTACTGGATCTATTTTCTTGCTAAGATAGGCCGCTGGCCTTTGCCAAGGCCCTAGAGTCTGAGTCAAAACACCTTTGGCCATGCCTGCTTTTTCATCCACATCCAAGTGGAAGGGCTTGGTAACATCTGGGATGGCCAATGTTGGGGCACTCAGTAAGGCTGTTTGTAATTCCCTAAATGCTCCTTCTGTTTCAGCTGTCCATTCTATCATAGTGAGCCCCCCTTTCTCCAGTTCATATAGAGGTCGGGCAATCTCTGTAAACCATGGTATCCACAGCCTACATTAGCCCACTGTCCCAGGAAACTCCCTCACTTGTCGGGGCGTGGTGGGGTGGGGGTATCAGGTGATCACCTGTTTCCTGGTCTCGGACAGTGAACACACTCCCTTGTGGAGATCAAAGCCTAGATAAGTGGCATGGATCTGCAGAGCTGTGCTTTCTTTGCTGACACCCGATAGCCTTTTCCTGCAGAGTCTTTAAGAGAGCTCTTGTCCCCCACAAGCATAACTCATAGTCCTCAGCAGCTATCAGAAAGTCATCAATATACTGTAACAGAGTGACTTCTTGATTGGAGGTTCTGTACTCATGCAAATCCTCGTGTAGGGCCTCTTTGAAGATAGTGGGTGAACTCTTGAACAATTGGGGAAGACTTGTCCAGGTGAGCTGGCCTTGGAACCCTTCCTGTGGGTCGGACACTCAAAAGCAAAGAGGGACTGAGAATCCCTTGCTAATGATATGCTGGAAAATGCATCTTTGAAATAAGCAATGAAGAAAATTGGGCTCCTGTGTCCACCAAAAATCAATTGATTTCCTCTGCACTTTAATTTTACCACAAGTTTGGGGCGGGGCTCCAAACTATGGCCCTTTAAATCTCTGGTGGCCAGCATTGCCCTTTTCCTTTTGGGGCCCTCCCTGGCCCAATGTCCTTTTTCCTTACAGTAAGTGCACTGATCTGAATCTAAGTCTTCCTGCCTGCCTTCTCTGTGCTTAAGCTTTTCCAGCCTTTTACCATCCCCTATCTGCCTCATGTAATGCCAAAACCTTCCTTCTGTGCATCCCTGGTGTTAAACACCTTTTCTGCTATTCCCACTAACTCAGTCAGATTTTTCCCTTCAAATTCTTCCATTTTCTGACGTTTAATCCTTATATCTGGGGCTGATTGACTGGCAAAATCAAGATTGTCTAAACGAGCTATCATGCAACTTCTCTGAAATTTACCTCAAGTTGTCTAGCTTAGGTAAACAAACATTTACTTTTCCATCTTTGTAAGTTACAGACAACTTAAGAAAAAGTTTCCCTGGTCTGGAAGAGCAAATATTATAGAACCAATAATTTTTAAAATACACAAAATGTCAATCTTTCAGTTCATCTAGTCCCATGTTACTAATTCTGGTTTAGTCTGAATGCAGATTTTACTTCTGGAAATTCTTACCCATTTCAGTTTCAGGATTTTAACATATCAAAGACCTGTATTTGTCCTGAAAGTCTTCCCATATGATTTCCTTTTAGGGTGGAAGTCATTTTATAAGATAATTCTTAGAAGGCAAATTTATGAATCAATTAAGCACAAAACACGTTTACCAACAGATTTCAAAAACACAAACCCAGTTCCAGCAACGAATGGTCTAACATTTTATCCCATTTGGTTAAGACCTAGATGTCTAACAAATTTAATTCCATTTGTCATTCAAGCAACCCTTCACAGTTTAAGGTTACCAAAGACTTTGAGAGCTACTTTAACAATTACCCATTACAACCCTGAGACAGACAATTAACCATCAGTTTAGTCATCACTTTGTTAACAGATTTCACATTCCACCTGGGCCCGCTACACTTCAGACACCATGCTTTCCCACCAGCAAGGGGGAGAGGCTAGGCAGTCCACATTGGGCCACCGAAGACAAGAATTCCCCGAAACAAAGAGAGTTTCTGCAGCTCCTTGGGAATATTCCTTAAAGTCTCTGTCTCCCCCTTAGAATAACCCCATTTGGCTCCAGTCACAGCACTCAACACACGAAATGAGTGAGGGAGAAGCCACACCTGGAGGGTGTGTGGGCCAGGGCTGTGGGGACAGAATTCTGAAAACCCAAACTCTGGGTAGGTTTCGGTCTGAGGGTTTGGCAAGCCCGATCTACTGACCATGAGGGGAGCACCTCAGAACAAGACATAGGGGCAAATGTGAGGCGGTAGCTCAGGGTTTTGTCTCTGGATTTTGTGTCAAGGATGGCCATGGAATTGAGTTGTGGCCTCATGGACCTTGGACAATTCTCCCTTTCTTGGGATTTGTCCCAACTCCCAAGAGTTTGGTGTCATTCAATGGGAATGGTGGAATCCTGTTTTCTGTCTTAGGGGTCCTTCCAAATGAGGGATTCCAGAGCAGAGCCCCAGTTATGGGCAACCTGGTAAAGCCCACCTTTGGATAAGATTGGGGCTTTGGGACATGGCAAGCCCAATATGTGGACTCTCGTTCCACTACCGAGAGACTTCATTTGAAAACAGGGCTCAGACTGAGGGTTAAAATGCGTGTTTGTGCCAAAGCTGGCCCTCAAGCATGGGTGTGGCCTCATGGACTATTGCATATTTCTCCTACTCAGATGGGTTGTCTTTGACGCCCATCCCAGCAGCAAGGGTTCTTTCCATGGGGGATGTGGAGTTCTGGTTTGTGCATCAGGATTTGAGATAAGGTCTAGGGACAGAAGTATGAAAACTCAGTTAGGAAGATATGAGGGCCAAGGGCCATGGTGGCCCGACCTCCTTCATATGCGCTCAGCTGTCTGGGTGTCTGATGGGAAGTCTGGGCTCAGGCTGTCTCAGACAGAGAAAAGTGCACAGGGAAGCCTAGGAATTTGGGGTGTGGTCGAGGGCCATGCAGGTTGATCCCCATTTGTGGTTTCTCATCAGACCCATAGGGCACTTTTTTCTTCTGGTGCGCATGCAGAGTGTTGTATTATGGCTCGAGAATTCCCAATCTGGAGGGCATGTGGGCTCGAGTATGAGGACTGAATACCGAAAACACAAGCTATGGATACGTTTTGGGCCGAGGGTTCGGCAGGCCCACTCTGCAGAGGCTAAAACAAGAAATCCAGGATCTGAAGTAAGGAAGAGTATCAGACTTTGGATCAGTCTGGAGTTTGTGACCATGATCGCCCCTGAATGGAGGGGTGGCCTCATGAGGCCATGGAGTTTTTCCCACTCTGGGGGTTGTGAGCTGCTCCAAACAGCAAGGTTTCCTTGTGCAGGACTGGCAAGTCCTGCTGGATGGCTCAAGGCTGCCCCATATAGAAATATTCCAGAGCATGGCTCTAAGGATGGGGTCCTGGAAACCCCAACTCACATTCCCATTGGCTATTGTCCTAGGGACAAGGTATATTTGATCAGCTGGCTCTGGGGCGAGGTCCCCAGGGGGTTGAGTTGAAATGGATTCTCATGCTGATAGGTCATAATGCAGATTTGTGTCTATGCAGTCCCTGGAATGTGGTGGTGACTTAGGGGCCATGCCAGATTCTCCTACTCTGCAAGTTTGACACCCATCCCAACAGCAAGGTTTCCTGCCATGGTGAAGGAGTACTGTTTTGTGCATCAAGTTCCCCCATGGGCAGGTTTTGAGATAAGTTCTGGGGACATATTCCTGAATACCCAGATTGGGTAGAGGTGACATTCTCTGGCCATGACAGGTACCATCTATTGGATATGCAGTGAGCTATGTGGGTGGCTGACAGAAGTCGGGGCTCAGGCTTTGTCAGACTGAGGATTAGTGCACAGGACAGCCTATAAAATTGGGGTACGGTCGAGGGCCATGCTGGTTCATCCTCCTGTGGGGTATCTGCGCAGCCCCATAGGACACTTCTTTCTGATGGGCATGTGGAATCCTGTCTTGTGGTCCTCGAATTTCCAATCTGGAGGTCTTCTGGGCCAGGAATGTGAGGATGGAAGTCTGAAAACACAAGCTAGAGTTAGATTCAGGGCGGAGGGGATGGAAGTTCCAATGTGCAGCAGCACATTCGAGAAATCCAGCACATGAGTAATTGCGAGTGGCAGAGGTTCATTCATGCTGGAGTTTGTGTCAGTGATGGCCAACTAATGGAAGGGTGTCCTCATGAGTCCATGGAGGTTTTCCCATGCTAGGACTTGTGAGCTGCTCCTAACAGCAAGGTTTCCTTCTTTGGTACAGGCTGAGTCCTGTTTGATTGCTCCAGGGTCCCCCATATGGAAAGATTGGAGAGCAGAACTCTAGGCATGGATGCTGGAAAGCCCACCTAATGTTAGGATTGCAGTCTAACATGATAGGTTCAATCTGGTGACTCCGAGGCTAAGTACCAAGGGGGCTGAGTTGACATGGAGTCTCATGCTTATGGGTCACAATGCTGGTTTGTGTCCCGGGAGACCTTGGTATGTGGATGGTGGCTCAGTGGCCACGTACGATTCTCCTACACTGAGGGTTTGACACAGCTCCCAAGAGCAAGGTTTCCTTCTGGGGACAGGAGGGTTTCTGCTGTGTGGCTTAGGGACCACCTGTTGGACCATATATTGGTATTTGAGAACAGGCCTCTGGGGACAGATGCCTGAAACCCTAAGCTATGATTCCAATTAGGTCCTAGGGGCATGTCAGTGTAAATCTTCTGACTCTAGGCCCAATTACCCGGATGTCTGCCTGGAGGTGTGTGCTCAGGTTGTGTCACAGTGCACATTCTTGTCCAGAGTGGCCTAGGAAATTGGGGTGAACTCAGGGGCCTTGAAAGTTTCTCCTAATCTGGAGTGTCTGGGCAACTGTGACAGGCAGAGTTTCCTTCGGGAGGGCAGGCAAAGTCGTGTGGTGTGGCTACAGGGGCCCATGGTGTAGGGCATGTGGACCAGGGCTTTGGGGACAGAAGTCTGTGAACACAAACTCAGGTTAGGGTTAGCAGCGAGGTGATGGCAGGCCCGATCTGCAGACCCTGAGGGGAGCTCCTCGGGATCTGAATTAAGGGCGAGTGGGAGGCGGTTGCTCAGGCTTTTGTCTCTGGATTGTGAGTCTAGGATAGATGGGGAATGTAGGGGTGGCCTCATGGGGCCATGGAAGATTCTCCCTCTCTGGGAATTTGTCCCAGCTCCTAATAATTTGGTGTCATTCTGTAGAAATGGAAGAGTCCTGTTTTCCATCTCAGGGTTTCCACCAAAACAGGTATTCCAGAGATAGGTTCTGGGTCTGCGTGCTTGTAAAACCCCCTGAAAGGATAGGATTTAGGCCTAGGTGCATAGCAGGCCCAGTAAAGGGCTCCTGGCCCAGCTCCCATGGGGACGTGTTTGGAAACGTCCTCAGGCTAAGGGTCACAATGGTTGTTTGTGCCCTGGGCGGCCGTCATGAGTGGGCGTGCTCTCAGGGGCCATGCCGCTGGCTCCCACTCTGAGGGTTGGACACCCATCCCAACAGCAAGGTTTCCTACCATGGGGAAGGAGAAGTACTCTTTTATGCTTCAGGTTGCCTCATAGCAGAGATTTGAGCTAAGGTCTGGGGACAGATGCCTGAATACCCAGGTTGGGTAGAGGTGACGGCTTCGGGCCACGGCAGGTCCCACCTGCGGGTTATGGTGCCCGCTATCTGGGTGGCTGACAGTAAGTTGGGGCTCAGGCTGTTTCAGACAGAGCATTAGTGCACAGAGCGGCTTATGATATTGGGGTGGCATTGAGTGCCATGCAGGTGGATACTCATGTGGGATTTCTGGGCAGACTCATAGGATACTACGTCTTTCTGGTGGGCAGTCAGAAGGCTGCATTGTGCCTCCAGAATTCCCAATCTGGAGGCCTTGTGGGCCAGGAGTGTGAGGACAGAAGTCTGAAACAGTAGCTAGGGTTAGGTTCAGGGTGGAGGCAATGGCAGTTCCAATGTGCAGTGATGGGGTCCGTTATCAAAGGAAGAATACTGAGACAAAATTAAAGTTTTGCAAAGCCTTATTCTGTGCCAAGCATTAGAAGTTAGACTGACCGGGCATTGGAAGGAGCCTGACACAATGTGAACACTACGCAAAGCTTTATTCTATGCCAAGCATTAGAAGTCAGACTGACCGGCCAGGGCCACCTCCCAAGAGAGGGACCCCATCCTAATCTCACAGGCTGGTTTTACAGAGCATTACCGCAGACCTCAAGGTAGGTGGCTTCTATTGTTATGGCTTTTACCCCCGGAATTGATAACTTGAACCAATACCAGGAACTACAGTGGCGTTTATTCACCTAATGAGGTCCATGGATGTAAACAACAATATGGCTACCTAAGCAATATGGAGTCTCTCTGGCTAAGCAGGCCCTAATAGTTAAATAGGTTTTAACATGAAATTGGCCCTAACATGCAATGGCCAATTCGAGATCTCCAGCACTTGGTTAAGGGCGAGTGCCAGCCGTTCTCTCAGGTTGGAGTTTGTGTCCATGATGGCCGATTTATGGAGGGTTGGCCTCAAGAGGCCATGGAGGTTTTCCCACACTGGGCCTTGTGATCTGCTCCATACAGCAAGGTTTCCTTCTGCGGGACAGGGGGAGTCCTACTTGATGGCTCCAGTATCCCCATGTGGAAAGTTTTTATACCAGAGTTCTCTGCATAGATGACTGGAAAACCCTCCTCATGTTACCACTGCAGCTGAGGAACATGACATGTTCCATCTGGTGGCTCTGGGGCTAAGTACCAAGGGGACTGAGTTGATATGAAGTCTCATGATGATGGGTCACAATGCTGGTTTGTGTCCTTGGAGACGTAAGAATATGGTGGTGGCTCAGGGGCCATGAAGGATTCTCCTACCCTGAGGGTTTGAGACAGCTCCCAAGAGCAAGGTTTTCTTCTGGGGATAGGAGATGTGCTGGTTTGTGGTTCAGGGATCACATGTTACACCATATGTTGGTATTTGATAACAGGCCTCTGGGGACAGAGACCTCCAAACCTAAGCTAGTTTTCGATAGATCCTAGGGGTATGTCAGGTTCGATCTTCTGACTCTGGGGCCATTTACCTGGGTGTCTTCCTGGAGGTAGGTGCTCGGGTTGTGTCAGAGTGCGCATTTTTGCCCAGAGTGGCATATGAAATTGGGATCAGCTCAGGGGCTTTATAAGTTTCTCCTAATCGGTAGGCTTTGGACAATGGAGATAGGCAGAGTTTCCTTTGGGAGGTCAGGCACAGCCCTGCGGTGTGTCTCTGGAGGCCCCAATATGGAGGGCAAGTGGGCCAGGGCTTTGGGGACATATGTGTGCAAACACAAACTCTGTTTAGGGTCAGGACCGAGGTGATGGCAGGCCCGATCTGCAGCTCCTGAGGGGAGCTCCATGGGATCGGGAAATTAGGCCAATTGGGAGGTGGTAGCTCAGGCTTTTGTCTGTGGACTGTGTGTCTAGGATGGCTGTGGAATGTTGGGGTGGCCTCATGGGGCCAATGAAGATTCTCCATCTCTGGGGATCATGCCCAGCTCCCAATAATTTGGTTTCATTCTGGGAGAAGTTAAGAGTCCCGTTTTCCACCTCAGGGTTCTTCCCAAAACAGGGATTCCAGAGACAGGCTCTGGGTCTCGGTGGCAGGAAAACCCCACCAAGGGTTAGGAAATCGTCCTTGGAGTTTGGCACCATGGCCCAGTATTTGGGCTCCTGGTCCAGCGACTGAGTTGGCTTGTTTGAAAATGGGCTCAGGCTGAGGTTTACAATGTGTGTTTGGGCCCAGTGGAGCCCTAATGAGGGAGTGTGACCTCATGGGCCATGCAGGGGGTTCCCACACATAGGGTTGGACACCCATCCCAACAGAAAGATTTCCTGTCATTGGGAAGGAGGAGTAGTACTCTTTTGTGTACCAGGTTCCCCCATAGGCAGGGATTTGAGCTAAGGTCTGGGGACAGATATCTGAAAACCCAGGTTGGGTAGAGATGATGGTTTTGGGCCAATGGCAAGTCCCATCTTCTAGATATGTGGCCAGCTCTCTGGGTGGCTGACAGGACGTTGGGGCTCAGGCTGTGGCAGACAGAACATTAGTGCACAGGGTGGCCTATGAAATTTCGGTGCCCTTGAGGGCAGTGCAGGTTGATCCTCATTTGAGTTTTCTGTGCATTCCCATATGCCACTTTTTTTTCTGAAAGGCAGGCAGAGTGCTGTGTTGGGACTCCAGAATTTCCACCATGGAGGGCTTATGCCCCAGGACTCTGGGGGCGGAAGACTGGAAACACAAGCTAGGGTTAGATTATGGCCTGGGGCATGGCAGTCCCGATCTGTAGAAGCTGAGGCGAGATTACAGGCATCTGTAATAAGGGGGAGTGTCAGATATCTCCTCAGGTTGGAGTTTGTGTCCATGAGGGCTGCATGATGTAGGGGTGGCCTCATTAGGACATGGAATTTTTCCCAATCTAGGAGTTGGGCAGAGGTCTAAACAGCAAGTTTCCTTCTCCAGGACAGTGGGAGTGCTGTTTGAAGTTTCCTGTATGGAAAGATTCGTGAGCAGAGTCTACATACCAATACCTGAAAACCCCGCCTAGGGTTCCCATTGCAGCCGAAGGTCATGGCAGGTCCTACTTGCTGGCGCTGGGGCGAGCGACCCAGGGGGCTGTGTTGATAAAGGGTCTCATGCTGAGGGACACAATGCGGGTTTGTGTCTAGGGCGACCTTCGAATGTGGTGGAGGCCTCAGGCCCCATGCAGGATTCTACTACCCTGAGGATTTGACCTAGCTCCAAATAGCAAGGTTTTTGATGGGGCCAGGAGTTGTTCGGTTCTGTGGCTCAGGGATCCCCCAAATGTTGGTATTTGTGTCCAGACCTCTGGGGACACATGAAAAATTAAACTGGGGTACAGATGAGAACGTAGGAGCATGTCAGGTTCAATCTTCTCTCTCTGGGGCCATCTACCTCAGCGTCTGATTGGAGGTAGTTACTCACAGTGTTTCAGACTGCGCATTTTTGTCCAGGGTGTCCTACGAATTTAGAGTGGCTTCAGGGGCCTTACATATTTCTCCTATTCTTGAGGTTTCATGAAGCTCTAAAGTGCCCAGCTTCCTTCTGGAGTGCAGGCACAGTCTTGTGGTGTGGCTATGAAACACCCAGGCTGGAGGGTTTGTAGGGCAGGACTCTTGGGACAGAAGTCTAAAAATGGCAACTAGGATTAGGATTAGGACCGAGGATATCTCAGGCCTGATCTGCATGCACTGAGGTGACCCCCACAGGATCTAAAATTAGGGCAAGTGTCAAGTGTAAGCTCAGGCTTTTGCCTCTGGTTTTTGTGTCTAGCATGGCCACAGAATGTAGCAGTGGCCTCATGTGTCCAAGGAAGATTCTACATCTTTGGGGTTTTTCCTAACTCAAAATAGCATGGTGTCATTGTGGGGGAAAGGAGGAATCCTGTTTTCTGATTCAGGGGTGCCCATAAGGAGGGATTCGAGAGCAGAACTCTGTGTGTGGGTGCCTGGAACCCAACCTTTTGTTAGGCTTTGGGCCTAGGGTCACAGCAGGCCTCATATGCTGGCTCTAAGTCAACTAACAGAAGGGGGCTTAGTTGAAAACGTGGCTCAAGCTGATCACAATGCTGGTTTGTGCCCAGAGCGACCCTCAACAGTGGGTGGGGCCTCAGGAGCCATGAAGGTTTCCCATACTCTGAAGGTTTTAACCCATGCCAATAGCAAGGTTTCTTGCTGCAGGGCAGCAGGACTTCTGTTTTGTGGGTCAGGCACCCCAAATGTAGGGATTTGATACCAGGCCTCTGGGTATAGATACCTATAAACCCATATTGGGTAGAGATGATGGCCTAGGGCCATGGCAGGCCCTACCTTCTGGATTTGCGGCCAGCTTTCTGGGTGTCTGATGGGAGGTCTGTGCTCAGGCTATGGAGACAGCACATTAGTGCACAGGGCGGCCTATGAAATTGAGATGCCCTCGAGGGCCATGAAGGTTGATCCTTATTTGGGGATTTTGTGCAGTCCAAGAGGCGACTTCTGCCTTCTGAAAGGCAGGCAGAGTACTGTGTTGGGGCTCCGGAATTCCCTATCTGGAGGGCATGTGCAGCAGTACCCTGGGGCATGGTAGGCCCATCCTGGGGAGGCTGAGGTGAAATCAATGGCATCTAATATAAGGCTCAAGCTGGGGTTTTGCCCATGCGGGCTGCCTAATGTACTGGTGGCCTCATGAGGCCATGGAATTTTCCCAGTCTTTGGGTTGGACAGCTCCATACAGCAAGGTTTCCTTCCTAGACAGGGGCAGTGCTGTTTGATGGCTCAACGCTCCCCCATATGGAAAGATTCAAGAGCAGGCTCTACATATGGATGCCTGAAAAACCCACCTAGGATTCCCAGTGGAGATGAGAGATATGGCAGCTCCTATCTGCTGGCTCTGGGGCAAGCTACACAGGGGACTCTGTTGAAAAGGTGTCTCATGTTGAGGGTCACAATGCGGTTTGTGTCCAGGATGACCTTAGATTGTGGCATTGGCCTCAGGGGCCATTCAGGATTCTACTACTCTGGGGTTTTGACATAGCTCCAAATAGCAAGGTTTCCTTCTGGAGATAGGAGGTATTGTGTTCTGTGTCTCGGGATGCCTCAACTGTTGGTATTCGAGAGAAAACCTCTGGGGACACATGCCAGACAACCTAAGAGAAGGTGAAAATTAGAGCCTAGGGTCTGTCAGGCTCAATCTTCTCTCTCTGGGGCCATCTATCTGGGTGTCTGATGGGAGGTAGCTGCTCAGGAACTGTCAGATATGCATTTTTGTCCAGAGTGTCCTATGAAATTGGGGTGGCCTCTGGGGCCTTATAGGTTTCTTCTATTTTTGAGGTTTCTTGAAGCTCTAAATGGCCCAGCTTCCTTCTTGAGGGTAGGCAGACTCCTTTGATGTGGCTATGGAATACCCTGGCTGGAGGGTTTGTGGGGCCGGGCTCTGGGGACAGAAGTCTGAAAACACAAACTCTGGTTAGGATTCGTGCCGAGGGTATGGCAGAACTGATCTGCATACACTGAGTTGAGCCCCTTGGGATCTGAAATTTAGCCTAGTGTGAGATGTAAACTTGGACTTTTCCCTCTGGTTTTTGTGTCTAGCATGGCTGAGTAATTTAGGGGTGCCCTCATGGGGACATGGAGGTTCTCCCTCTTTGAGGGTTTTGCACAGCTCCGAATAGCATTATGTAATTGTGGGAGAAAGGAGGAATCCTGCTTTCTGATTCAGGCGTCCACATTAGGAGGGCTTCAATAGCAGGGCTCTGTGTATGGGTGTCTGGAAACAAAAACTTGGGTTAGAATTTGGGTATAGGGTCACGAAGGCCTCAGAGGCTGTCTCTAGTTCGAGATGCCAAGGGGGCTTAGTTGAAAACGTGGCTCAAAATGTGGCAAGTTTGTGCCCAGGGTGGCCCTCAATAATGAGTGCGCCCTGATGGGCCATGCAGGTTTCTCGTACTCTGAGCGTTTTACACACATCCCAGTAGTAAGATTTCCTGCTGGGGGTAGGAGAACTTCATTTCCTGGATCATGTTCCTCCCTATGCAGGGAATTTAGATTAGGCCTCTGTGGACATGCCTATGAACCCAGGTTCGGTAGAGATGATGGCCTAGGGGCATGGCAGGTCTGATATGGTGGGTAGATGGCCAGCTCCCTGGGTGGCTGACAGGAGGTCAGGGCTCAGGCTGTGGCAGACAGAACATTAGTGCACAGGGCGGCTGATGAAATTGCGGTGCCATTGAGGTCCATGCAGGTTGATCCTCATTTGGGTTTTCTGTGCTGTCCCATAGGCCACTTTTTGCCTTCTGAAAGCAGGCAGTGTGCTGTGTTGGGACTCCTGAATTCCCAATGTGGAGGGCTTGTGCACCAGGCCTATGGAGATGGAAGACTGAAAACTCAAGCTAGGGTTACGGTTGGAGACTAGGGCACAGCAATATCGATCTGCAAAAGCCGAGACAAGATCACAGGCATCTGAAATAAGGGTGACTGTCAGATGGCCACTCAGGCTGGACTTTGTGTCCATGAGAGCTGTGTGATATAAGGGTGGCCTCATGAAGACATGGAGGATTTCCCAATTTGGGGGTTTGGCACAGCTCCAAACAGCAAGGTTACCTTCTTCCGGATAGGCGGAGCACTCTTTGATAGCTGGAACGATTCAAGAGGAGAGTCTATGTATGGATGCCTGAAAATCCCACTGAGGGTTTTCATTGGTGATGAGGGACATGGCAGGTCCTATCTGCTGGCTCTGGAGCGAGCTACCGAGGGGACTGAGTTGAAAAGGAGTCTGAGGCTGAGGGTCACAATGGGGTTTTGTGTCCAGGGCAACCTTTGAATGTGGCATTGGTCTCAGGGCCCATGCAGGATTCTACTACCTTGAGGTTTTGATAGAACTCCAAATAGCAAAGTTTCCTTCTGGGAATTGGAGGTATTGAGTTCTGTGGTTCAGGGAACCCCCAAATGTTGGTATTTGAGACCAGGCCTCTAGGGACAGTTGTCTGAAAACCTAAGCAAGGGTTCAGATTAGAGCTTAGGGGCATATCAGCTTCAATATTCTGTCTCTGGGGCCATCTGCATGGGTGTCTGACAGGAGGTTAATGTTCAGGGTGAGTCAGACTGCGCATTTTTGTCCAGGGCGTCCTACAAAATTGAGGTGGACTTAGGGGCTTGCACTTTTTTCTAAACTTGAGATTTCTTGAAACTCTATAAGGTCCAGCTTCCCTGGTGAGTCCAGGCACAGTTCTGTGGTGTGGCTATGACATACCCAGCCTAGAGAGTTTATGGAGCAGGAGTCTGGGGACAGAAGTATGAAAGCACCAACTGAGGTTAGGATTAGTGCCAAGGGTATGGCAGACCAGATCTGAAGACCCTGCGGTGAGCTCCTAGGGATGTTGCATTAGGGCAAGTGTGAAGCGGAAGCTTAGGATTTTGCCTCTGATTTTGGTGTCTAGGATGGTTACGGAATGTAGGGTGGCTTCATGGGGCCATGGAAGATCCTCCCCCTTTTGGGGTTTTGCACAACTCCAAATTGCATGGAGTCATTGTGGGGGGAAAAGGAATCCTGATATCTGTTTCAGTGTTCCCCATAAGGAGGGATTTGAGAGCTGGGTTCTGTGTATGGGTGTCTGGAAACTCAAAACTGGATTAGGATTTGGGCCTAGGGTCACAAATGCCTAGGGGCATCACAGGTCCGATCTGGTGGATAGGTGGCCAGCTACCTGGGTGTCTGAGAGGAGGTTGTTACTCAGGCTATGGTAGACAGAACACTAGTGCACAGGGTGGCCTATCATCATTTGGGGTTTTTGTGGAATCCCATAGGACACTTTTTCCTTCTGGTGGGCAAGCAGAGTGCTGCATTGTGGCTCCTGAATTCCCAATCTGGAGGACTTGTGGGCCAGGACTGTGAGGACCGAAATCTGAAAGCACAAGCTAAGGTTACTTTTAGGGTAGATGGCTCAGTAGCCCCAATCTGCAGAGGCTGAGGCGAGATCTCCAGCATCTGGAGTAAGAGTCAAAGCCGGATGTTTGCTCAGGCTGGAGTTTGTGTCCATGATGGCTGCTGAATGTATCAGTGGCCTCATGAGGCCATGGAGTTTTTCCCAAACTGGGGGTTGTTTGTTGCTGCAAACAGCAAGGTTTCATCCTAAGGGGCAGGTGGAGTCCTGTTTGATGGCTCACGTGTCCCCTTATGGAAAGATTTGAGAGCAGGACTCTATTTTTTAATGCCTGGAAACCCCACCTTGAATTTCCATTGGCATCTAAGAACAAGACAGGTTGGATCCCCTGGCTCTGGGGCTAGACACCGCCCAGCTCCCAATAGATTGGTGTCATTCTGGGGGATGTTAGTCTCCTTTTTTTTCTGTCTCAGTGGTAACCTAAGAAGAGGGATTCCAAAACAGGGTTCTGGGTATGGGCGCCTGGAAAACTCCACCTTGGGTTAGGATTTGGGCCAAGAAGAAGGGCAAGTCCGATATGCGGGCACATATTCCGGCTACTGAGGACTTTATTTGAAATGGGGGCTCAGGCTGAGGATCACAATGTGTGTTTGTTTCAAGGATGCCCTCAAGAGTGGGCATGGCCTCGTGGATCATGCAGGTTTTCTCTGCTCTGAGGGTTTTACACCCTTCCCAATAGCAAGGTTTCCTGCCACGGGAAAAGAGGAGTTCTGTTTTTTGCATTAGGTTCATCAATATCTGAGATAAGGTCTAGGGACAGATGCCTGAAAACCAAGATTGGGTAGAGATGATGGCCTAGGGGCATGGCAAGTCCGTTCTGCTGGATATGTGGCCAGATCTCTGGGTTGCTTATTGGAGGCCTTGGCTCAGTCTGTGTCAGATAGAGCAGTAGTACACAGGGCATCCTATGGTATTGAGGTGTCATGAGGGCCGTGCTGGTTCATCCTCATTTGGGGTATTTGGGCAACCCCATAGGGAAGTTTTTTCTTCTGCTTGGCAGGCAGAGTGCTGTATTGTGACTCCAAAATTAGTATGCAGATTGTTATTTCTATTGGGAGGACTACTTGATTGCCTACTTCTTTTTTTTTTTTTTTTTTCGCATGGTCATCTTCTTTTTTTAATTTATTTATTTTTTCAGCGTAACAGTATTCATTGTTTTTGCACAACACCCAGTGCTCCATGCAAAACGTGCCCTCCCTATTACCCACCATATGTTCCCCCAACCTCCCACCCCTGACCCTTCAAAACCCTCAGGTTGTTTTTCAGAGTCCGTAGTCTCTTATGGTTCGCCTCCCCTTCCAATTTTTTTTTTTTGTAAACATATAATGTATTTTTATCCCCAGGGGTACAGGTCTGTGAATCGCCTACTTCTAATTGTAGTAGTTCTCCAGGTTTTATCTCTTGAGTTAGGGTTATATAGGAGTCAAAATTTAGGTCTTCATAATCTGTGTACTCATATCTTCAGTATCATTGGTGACTCATAGTTTTTGTGGTCAAGGAAGGATTATTGATCTCATCTATTATGTATAGGATTCATTGTGAAGGTAAAGCAATTAAAATGAAAATGATAGCAGGTAGGATAGTTCCTACTGTTTCAAGGTTTTGAACATCTATAGTGCTAGTATGTGTTAGTTTAGTAGTTAGTATTAATGAAATGATGTAGAGAACAAGAGAGCTGATTGAGAATATGATCATTAATGTATGGTCATGGAAATGTAATAATATTTCTATAATAGGGGAGGTTGCATCTTGAAGACATATTTGGAAAGGGTATGCCATAGAGATATAAAGGACTTCCACATATAATTTGACTTTGACAAAGTAATGTAATTTTTACTAATATCTCTTTATTGAGAAAGATATAGTGGTTATGATATTTGCTTGAAACCAATTCTAGGGGTTTCAATTCCTTCCTTTCTTATTTTGGTAATACTTAGGTTGGCTCTTTGAATGTGTGATATGGAGGAGGGCATCCATGAAATCATTCAATGTTTGTTGAAGTAAGTTCTCCTATTATCACCTCTTGTTTGGATGCAAAGCCTTCACAGATTATGAAGATTATTAATATTACTGCCATTAATGGGATAAATGAACCCATGGAGGACACCGTATTTCATATTGTATAAGCATATGGATAATCAGAGTATTGTTGAGGTATTCCTGATAGGCCTAGGAAATGTTGAGGAAAGAATGTTATATTTACTTCTACAAATATAATTGTAAAGTGGATTTTTGCTCAAATATCATTTAGTGTGTAACCTGTGAACAGTGGGAATCAATGGACAAACAAGCCGATGATTACAAACACTGCCCCCACTGAAAGGACATAATGGAAGTGTGCCACCATGTAGTATGTGTCATGAAGAACAATATCTAATGATGAGTCTGATAATACAATATCTGTCAAACCACTCACTGTGAATAGAAAAATAAACCCTAGTGCTCATACTATAGCTGGCGATCATTTATTATTCCCTCCATGTAGAGTGGCCAGTCAGCTAAATACTTTTACTCCCATTGGAATTGCAATGATTATAGTAGCTGAGGTGAAGTATGCTCGTGTGCCGACGTCCATTCCTACGATAAACATGTGGTGGGCTCATACAATAAATCCTAAGAAACTGATCGGTATCATTGCTCAGGCTATTCCTATGTAGCTGAGTGGTTCTTCCCCCCCCCCCCCCCGTGAGCAATAGGTTACAACATGTGAGATAATTACAAATCCTGGTAGAATTAGAATATCTACTTTGGGATGTCCGAAAAATCAGAATAAGTGTTGATACAGAATAGGGTCTCCTCCTCCAGCTGGGTCAAAGAAGGTAGTATTTAGATTTCAGTCTGTGAGTGGTATTGTAATACCAGCTGCTAGAACTGGTAATCATAAGAGTAGAAGTACACCTATAATCAGGACAGATCACACGAATAGAGGAGTTTGATATTGTGATATTGAAGAGAAGTTTATGTTGATAATGATAGTAATAAAGTTAATGGTTCCTAGGATGGATGAGAAATTTGCCAGGTGTAGGGAGAAGATTATTACATCTATGAATGCTCCTGCATGTGTTAAATTTCCTGCTAGAGGTGGGTACACTGTTCATCATATTCCTGCACCTGATTCTACCATGGAAGAAGTTAGAAAGAGAAGAAAGGAGGGGGGCAGAAGTCAAAAGCTTATTTTATTTATTCATGGAAATGCTATGTAGGGTGTGCCAATTATTAAGGGTACTAATCAGTTTCTGAATCCTCCAATCATAATTGGCATTACTATAAGAAAATTATTACAAATGCATAGGCACTTACAATTACGTTGTAGATTTGGTCATCTCTTAGTAGTGCACTTGGTTGGCCCAATTCAGCACGGATTAAGAGGCTAAGAGCAGTGCCTACCATTCTGGCTCATGCACCAAATTAAAGGTAAAGTACCTTTATGATTTGTGGAGAATAATCATCGCTTTACGAGCATAGGTAAAAAGGCCGATAAAGGCATTAGACTGTAAATTGAAGAATGGGGGTTTGAGTCCCCTTTTTGCCAAGCTCTTTGGTGAAATATAACATTGAATTGCAAATTCAAAGAAGCAGCTTCAACCCTGCTGTGGCTTCTCCCACCTTTTTTTTTCTTCACAGCAGGAGAAGTTGATTGAAGCCAGTTGACTAGGGTATTTAGCTGCTAGCTAAAGTTTTGTGGGATGATAGCCCACCAGTCTAGAAAGGGCTTAGCTTAATTAAAGTGATTTGTGTTCAGTAGATGTGAGATATACTCTTCCATTCCTTAAGGTGAGATTCAGGAGTTAAGTGAATGGCACTTACTTAGGTCTTTGAAGGCCCTTGGTGTTTTTAACCTAAACTGCTAGAACAGTGTTAGTATTATTGGGGATAATGGAAGCAATATGGTCAAAGTTACCATTAGTGGGGATAAAAGAATTACGTTTTTTTTTTGTGTTTTCGAATTGCCATTTTATTTTTATGGTGTTTATTGAAGGGAATATAGTTAGTGCTGTTGCATGTGTTAACTGCATATAAAAGTATAGGTTTAGTAGGGCTATAATTGCTATAAATGTTGATATAACAATTATATTGTTTTTGGTGAGTTCGTGGATGATTATTCATTTAGCGATGAATCCTGAGAGGAGAGGTAGGCCTCCTAGTGATAGTATGATTGTTAGGATTAGTGAGGTAATTAGTGGGAGTTTGTTTCATATATGAGATAGTGATAGTGTGGTTGTAGATGAACTGAGTGTGAACAGTATGATTGTTCCAAGTGTTAATGAGGCTTAATATTATAAGGGTAGGGTTATATGTTGTTACTGCACTCATTCATCCTGTGTGGGCTATTGATGAGTATGCTAGGATTTTTCATAGTTGTGTTTGGTTAAGACCTCCTCAGCCTCCTGCTAGAATGGATATAATAGCTATGGCTACTAATATGTTTGGATTTATAGATGAAGAAATTTGGTTTAGAACGGATAAGGGGGTGATTTTTTGTCAGGTTAGTAGAATTATTCCTGATGATAGTGGGATTCCTTGGGTTACTTCAGGAACTCAGAAGTGGAAGGGTGATAGTCCTAATTTTATTGCCAGAGCTACTGTTATTATGTTTGATGCTATTGGGTTAGGGGTATTTAGTATTGTTCATTGGCCTGTCAATAGTAGGTTAATAATAATCCCTAATATTATGAATACAGAGGCAGTGGCTTGGGTAAGGAAATATTTTGTTGATGCTTCTATGGCTCATGGATTGTTTTTTTTATTAAAATGGGGATAATAGCTAGTATATTTTTTTGAATCCAATTCAGATTGTCAGTCAGTGAGAGCTTATTAGTACTATAATGTTTCCTGAAATGACAGTTGATATAATGATAGTAAGGATGGGGGGTTTAATTAGTATGGAAAGGGGATAAACCAACATTTTTTGGGGTATGGGCCCAATAGCTTATTTAGCTGACCTTACTGTAGAATTTGATGTGAGTTCGGTAGCACAAAGATTTTTGAGTTCTTAGGATTAGGTTCAATTCCTATAATTCTAGAAATGATAGGGCTCAAACCTCTATAATCAAAGTAACTCTTTTGTCAGACATATTTCTTATGTGTGGGGAGGAATACTTGCTGTTATAATCGGTAAGGCTACATGTCATATGCATAGGGTTAGTGTCAGGGGAGAAAGTTTTTTCATAATAAATATATGAGTTGATCATAACAGAATTGTTAATAGGATGCTTGAATTCATAGAAAGGAAGTTGTTAGTAGAAGTGTTTTTATGGTAAAATTGATGGAGTATAGTTCCGGTAAGTATGGGGTGTGGAATGCACCAAAAACCAGGATAGTTGTAAGGATATTATTTATAATGATGTTGGCATATTCAGCTAGGAAAAATAGGATGAATGGTCCGGCTGCCTATTTGATGTTGAATCTGGAGACTAATTCTGATTCTCCTTCTGTTAGGTCAAATGGGGCGCAGTTTGTTTCTGCTGGGGTTGAGATAAATCATATTATAGATTGGGGCCATGCGGGGAGGATTAGTCATATGTGTTCTTGTGTAGTAATAAGTGTGGATAGGGTAAAAGAGCCATTTATTAATAGTACTGATAAGAGGATAATGACTAGTGTGACTTCATAGGAAATTGTTTGGGCTACAGCTCAAAGGGCCCCAATTAGGGCATATTTGGTTTTGAGGCTCATCTGGACCATAAAACAGAGTAAACAGGTAGGCTTGATATTGCTAGTATGAATAGGATTCCTAGGTTTATATTGATGAGAGGGTAATGGGGTTCATAGGTTTAGGGCTAGTTTTAGGGCTAGGATTGGGGCTATTACAAATATAGTGATAGATGATGGTAGGTGTTTAAAGGTTCTTTAGTGAATAGTTTTATGGCATCTGCAATTGCTTGCAAGAGTCCATAGGGTCCTACAATATTCGGGCCTTTACGGAGTTGTATATACCCTAGGATTTTTCACTCCACTAATGTTAGAAAGGCTACAGCAAGTAGGATAGGTGCAATTAGTGAAATGATATTAATTATAAACATAATGTTAGGAAGGAGATTTGAACCTCTGAGAATAAAAGTTTAAGTTTTATGCAGTTACTGGTCTCTGCCACCCTTTCAAGCCCTATCTCTAGGGCTATGAAACGAAGGTGGACTATTTAGATTAAGATTATATCCTCTATTAGTCCTAAGGCATTCCAATAGAATAGGCCTTAATTCTTCTGTCCTTTCATACTGGGAGAAGTTGTTGTAATAGATAGAAACCGACCTGGATTGCTCCCGTCGGTACTCAGATCATGTAGTACTTTAATTGTTGAACAAACAAATCTTTAATAGCTGCTGCACCATTGGGATGTCCTGATCCAACATCGTGGTCATAAACCCTATTGTTGATATGGACTCTCAAATAGGATTGTGCTATTACCCTTAGGGTACCTTGTTCCGTTGATCAAATTTCTTGGATCAATAAATGATACTATATTTTGACTGGTTTGTCTATGTTTGTATCACTCCAAGGTTATTTTATTCTCTGAGGTCACCCCAACCTAAATTGTTAATCCATTAATAATATTGTGTTATGCCTAATTGGTGATTAAATAGACTTATTATAGACTAGTTAATTGAAGCACCACAGAGTCTACTCGTCTTATTAGTTTATTCCCACCTCTTCACAGGAAGATCATTTTCACTGATTGGAAGTAAGAGACAGTTAAACCCTCGTGTGGCCATTCATACAAGTCTGTATTTAGAGAACAAATGATTATGCTACCTTTGCATGGTCAAGATACCGTGGCCGTTTAAGTAGTGCCACTGGGAAGGCAGTGCCTCCAATACTGGGCATGCTGGAGGTGATGTTTTTGGTAAACAGGCGGGGTTTGTATTTGATGAGTTCCTTTTACTTCTTTTACTCTCTCCTTGTTGCATAGCTGTGTTGGGCCAACAATTGATTGGTTAAGTGTTTTATTAGTAGTTTATTTTTATCATGTTGTTAACTATCAGTGGGTATTTGTTGACTGTTATAAACTTATGCAAGGAGAAATGCTTCTTGTTACTCATACTAGCATTATTTCTTCTATTATTAAATAGATTAGCCCAGTGGTAGTTGGGAGTTGGTTTAAGATTTTTGGAATCAGAGGGTTGGGTTGTTGAGCTTGAAAACATTCTTAATTGGTGCCTGCTCTTATGCTTACTATGGTTTTATTTAACTTTACTCTCTAAGTAAGGTTGTATCCTTATCCTAAAAATCTGTACCTTTTTGGATTATATTTTAAATTTACATTGTAATTTTGGGATTTGTTGGGTAGATTTAAAGTTAAACAGGGATTCTATTCTGGGCAACAAGCTATCACCAGGATCAGTAGGCTTTTCACATTTACCTATAAATCTTCTCACTATTTTGCAAAATAGGTGTGTTTATCCCTGTGGTTTGTTCATAGGTAGCTCATCTGGATTTGGGGGAGTTAGCATAAGATCTCTTCACTGAATTATTCTAGCTAGCTCATTATGCAAAAGGTATAAGGGGCGATCTTTTCTGTTTATTACTTTAAAATTTCTTTCATCATCCCCTCATGGTACTTTCTCTATAGCTCCAAGTAAAATTTCTATCTCCTATACATTAATGATGTAATTGAATGCTTTGATTAGAGGCTTATTGTAGTAGTTGAGTTAGTGGTTGGTTGGGCTAGTTTTGGTTCAATGTGGTCATTGGTGTATGAAATCTTCTGGGTGTAAGCCAGATGCTTTAATTAAGCTACACTTTGATTTATCCAAGCACATGTTCTGTTATGCTTACCTTGTTATGACTTATCTCTTCTTGAGTTGATTTAGTCTGTATTATGTAGTGTGTGGGTGAATTGCTTGAGGAGGGTGATGGGCAGTGTGTGCATGCTTCATGGCCCTATTCAATTAAGCTCTCTATTCCTAATTTACTACTAAATCCACCTTTAGTAGTTTCCGTAAAAAATTTCGTGAGCATATTCTTGATTAGAAAATTCAGCCCAGACAGCTCAGGTCCTTCTCCCAATGTCCTGGGATTGAGCCCCACATTGAGCTCTCTGCTTGGTAGGGAGCCTGCTTCCCCCTCTCTCTGTGCCTGCCTCTCTGCCTACTTGTGATTTCTGTCTGTCAAATAAATAAAATCTTTTTAAAAAATTCAGCCCATTTCTTCCCACTTCATGGGTTACACGTTGACCTAACTTTTTATGTGTAATTATTATGCTTAGTTTTCTTCCTTTTGAGGGTTTGCTGAAGATGGTGGTATATAGATTGACTTAGCTAGAAGTGGTGAGGTTTATCGGTGTTTATCAATTATAGAACAGGCTCCTCTAGAGGGATGTCAAGCACCGCCAAGTACTTTGAGTTTTAAGCTGTTGCCAGTAGTTCTCAGGCAGATAATTTTGTTGCACAAATTATTTACGTTTAAGGCTGAGTGGAGTGGGGTATCTAATACCAGTTTGGGTTTCAGCTATCGTGTGGTCGGAAATAATAAAGTCACGTTCATGGTATATTTTATGTTAATAGTAGCTTTTAATGGACTGGTTAAATTTTAACTTTAGTGTGATGTAGTACTTAACATGTTTTAGGCTGTGTGCCTATTAATTTGGGTTAATCATATGATTGTGGTGGCTGGCATGAAATTTACCAACTCTTAATGTTAGCATGACTTAGTCAAACTTTCGTTCATGGCTTAATTTTTGTCACTGTTGTATCCCTTGGGGGTGTGGTTGAGCAAGTTGTTATGAGCTACTTATGTGTGCTTGATACCTGCTCCTTTTAATCAGTTTAGGGATTTAGAGGCATTTTCACTGGGAAGTGGAGACTTGCATGTGTAATTCTGTTAATAATCAATAGGAAGGCTAGGACCAAACCTTCACGTTTATGGAGTCTTATGACTCTTCTAAGCATTTTCAGTGCCTTTCTTTATTTAGTTAATGTATTTAGGCACATTAAGTTAATTATTAGTATTAAATGTAAGTTGCTAGTATTAAATTAGAGGTGGGGTACTACATCTATAGATAGCTTTCTTGAATAGATTATTCTGGATAAATTAGCGATAGAGATTAATATATGGAGTATCAGTATAAGTGGCTTCTTATATATGTTGCATGTGCTTCGTTCTGTTTTTGGAGTTTGGCAGGACAATTTTAAGTGTTTGTATACTTTTGAAGTTATGGGGAGGATAAAGGGGGTTTGATTTAGCTAGTTTCTATCTGTTGAATATGCGTACATGTGGAACTGTGTACATGTGTATGTCCTGTAACTATTGACTGAATCGCACCTTATGGTTGTGCAATGTGGATAAATGATGATGATTAAGCCCAGCTACAAGTTATTTGAATGCGATGAGTCTTTTACAGCCATAGTGATACCAGCCCCCCCAAAATTTAAAAAGTACCAAATGCATGACACCACAGTTATGTGTGATCATAGGCTGATTAGTCATTAATCCACCGAGATGTCTCATTTGAAGGGTTAGTAGGATTGGATTGAGGACTGTCATGGCCCTGAACTAAGAATCAGATACCAGTATAGTTTCACTGTAGAAACCCCTACATTCGATGGGCCTGGAGTGAGAAGAGGTACACATCACGCAAGGACTGATGGTTTCTCGAGGCCTAGTGATCAAGCTCATGGTCTAGGTGAGGTGCCCATATGTAAAATCAATCATAGTATGTACATGCTTATATGCATGGGGCAAACCATTAATGCACGATATACATAGGGGTGGGGAAAAATACACACTGGGGAAGCACAGTAGGTTTTTAAATATATGAATTGAAATAATGGGATGAGGAAATCAGGGAGTAGTTTAGTTAGAATGTTAGCTTTGGGTATTGATGGTGGGGCTATTACTTCTTCCTTGAGCCTCAGGGAGACGGAGTTCTCCGTTTTTGGTTTACAAGACCAAAGTAATTGATATACTACAAAGACTCTTCATTTTAATAAGTTCTTCTCGATAATGCTGATAGTTGTTATTAGAACTAGGAGAATTGTGGAGTAAAGGATAAAGGCTAATTGACCAATGGTGATGAAGGGGTGTTCTACTGGTTGACCACCAATTCATGTTAAGGTAAGGAGATCAGCTACTAGTAATCAAAATAGGCACTGGCTTAGTGGAAGGAATATCAGACCTCATTGTTTTGAAGTATGTCATACTGGAATAATGGCTAGGATTAGAATGGAGAAGACTAGGGCTAGTATTCCTCCTAGTTTATTCAGAATGGATTGTAGGATTGCATATGCGAATAGGAAATATCATTCGGGTTTGATATGGGGTGGTGTGTTAAGGGGGTTGGCAGGGATATAGTTGTCAGGGTCCCCTAGTAGGTTGGGTGAGAATAGTACTAGTATTATGAGTAATAGGATTAGGAATAGGGCACCTAGGATGTCTTTAAATGTGTAGTATGGGTGGAATGGAATTTTGTCCGAATCAGATGGGATTCCAGAAGGATTGTTAGATCCTGTTTAATGAAGAAATAGTAGATGAATTGCTGCTAGTGCCGAGATGATGAATGGTAGGATAAAGTGGAAGGCAAAGAATCATGTTAAGGTGGCTTTGTCTACTGGAAAACCTCCTCAGATTCACTCTACAAGGTTGGATCCAACATATGGGATGGCTGATAGTTAGTTGGTAATTATGGTTGAGCCTCAAAAGGCATTTGTCCTCATGGTAAAACGTAACCTATGAATGCTGCTCCTATAACTGCAAATAGTAGGATAATGCCGATGTTTCATGTTTTGGGGAATATATAAGATCTGTAGTATAGGCCTCGTCCTACATGTGAGAATAGGCAGATGAAGAATATGGAGCTCTGTTGGCATGTATATATCAGATGATTCAGCCATAATTGGCATCTCGACGGATGTGTGTAACTGATGAGAAGGCTGTGGTTGTGTCTGATGTGTAGTGTATAGCTAAGAATAAACCTATAAGGATTTGAAGGATTAGGCAAATTTTGAGAAGGGAGCCAAAATTTCATGATGCTGAGATGTTTGATGGTGTGGGTAGGTCGATAAATGAGTTGTTGATAATTTTGGTTAGTGGATGGTTCTTTTGAATGTTAGTCATTAGTGTTCTTATAGTTGAAATACACTGATTTTTTTGTGTTACCAGTCATGGTTAGATTCCATGTAGGAATAATGATCACATACAGTGTATTCATTTTAAGTATTATTTTTGTAGTTAGTTTGAGGACAGAAGTCTGAAAACAAAAGCTCATATAATTTTTAGGGCCTAGGGCAGGGCAACCCCAAAATGCAGAGGCTGAGGTGAGAATCCCGTCATCTGAAGTAAGGGTAAGGGTCATATGTTCACTCAGGCTCAAGTGTGTGTCCTTTATGGCCGCCTAATGCAGCGGTGGTGTCATGATGCCATGGAGGTTTTCCCAATCTGGGGTTTGTGCAGCTCCAAAAATCAAGGTTTCCTTCTGCAGGAAAGGAGGCATCAGCTTGATGGCTCATAGGTCCCCAATATAGAAGAATCTAGAGCAGGGCTCTACGTATGGATGCCTGGAAACCCCACCATAGGAACCTATGGATATGGGACGTTCAATCTGCTGGCTCTGGTGTGAGCTACACAGGGGGCTGAGTGGAAATGGAGGCTCATACTGATGGGTCACAATGCGGCTCAGTGGACAATCAGGATTCTCCTACTCAGAGATTTTGACACCACTCCAAAGAGCAAGCTATCCTTCTGGGACCAGAGGTTTACTGTTTTGGGCGTCAGGGACCCCCCCCCCACCATGTTGGTATTCAAGACCAGGACTCTGGGGACAGATGCCTGAAAACCACAGCTAGTGTTCAGATTAGGGCCTAGGGGCATGTCAGGTTCAATCGTAGTCTTGGGTGGCCATTTACCTTGGTGTCTGACTTCAGGTCCATCCACAGGGTGTGTCAGACTGCTTATTTTTATCCAGGGCTGTCTATGAAACTGGGTGGCTTGGGGCCTTGCAGATTTCTCCTAATCTGGAGGGTTTTGGCAATTTTAAAGGGCACAGTTTCCTTAGGGAGTGAAGGCACAGTCCTATAGTGTGGCTCCAGATGCTCCATCCTGGAGGGTGTGCAGGTCAGACCTCTGCGTACAGAAGTCTGAAAAGACAAAATCGTGTTAGGGTTAGGACTGAAGGTATGGCATTCCTTATCTGCCGACCCTGAGGGAGCTCCTCGGGATCTGAAATTAGGGTGATTGGGAGGTGGTAGCTCAGGCTTTTGTCTCTGGATTTTGTGTCTAGGGTGGCCATGGAATGTCGGGGTGACCTTATCGGGCATGGAAGTTTCTCCCTTTGGGGGGATTTTGCGTGACTCCCAATAGTTTGGTGTCACTGTGGGAGAAGGGAGGAGTCCTGTTTGTCTCCCAGGGATCCTCCAAAAAGAGGGATTCCAGATCATGTCTCTGTGAACAGGTGCCTGGAAAACCCTTGCTTGGGTTCATATTTGGGCCTATGGGCATGGCAAGTCCAATAGGCGGGCTCTTGGTCCAGCTACTGAGGGGCCTGATTTAAAAATGTGGCTCAGGCTGAGTGTCACAACACGTGTTTGTGCCCAAGGTGGCCTCACTTGTGGGCTTGGCCTCATGGGCCCTGTAGGTTTCACCAACTCGGAGGGTTTGACACCCATCCCAACAGCAAGCTTTCTTGCCATGGGGAAGGAGTTCTGTTTTGTGCATTAGGTTCCCCCATATGCAGTGTTTTTGAGATAAGGTCTGGCGACAGATGCCTGAAAACCTTAGCTAGGGTTCAGATTATGGCATACGGGCATGTCAGGTTCAATCTTCTGCCTCTGGGGCCATCTACCTGGGTGTCTGACTGGAGGACATTGCTCAGAGTGTGTCAGAGTGCACATTTTTGTCCAGGGTCTCCTGTTAAATTGGGGTGGCTTCTGGGGCCTTGCAGGTTTCTCCTAATCTGGAGTGTTTTGGAAACTATAAAGGGCACAGTTTCCATCGGGAGGGCAAGCACAGTCTTGTGGTGTCGCTCTGGAGGCTGGAGTCTTGAGAGTGTGTGGGACAGGGCTCTGAGGAAAGAAATCTAAAAATACAAACTCAGTTTAGACTTAGGGCCTAGGGTTTGGCATGCCTGATCTGCAGACCCCGAGAGGAGCTCCTTGGGATCTGAAATTAGGGTGAATGTGAGGCAGTAGCTCAGGGTTTTGTCTATGGATTGTGAGTTTAAGTTGGCCGCAGAATGTGTGGGAGCCTCATGGGGCCATGGATGTTTCTCCTACTCCAGGGATTTTGCCAAGGTCCCAGTAGTTTACTCTGATACTGGGGGGATGGAGGAGTCATGTTTTCTGTCTCAGGGGTCCCCCAAAAAGAGGAATTTCAGAGCAGGGCTCTGGGTATGGGCACCTGAAAAACGCCATCAAGGGTTAGAATTTGTGGCTAGGGGCATGACAAGCCTGATATGCGTGATCCTGGTGCAGCTACCGAGGGGCCTTATTTGAAAAGTGCTAAGGCTGAGGGTCAAAATGCATGTTTGTGCCCAGGGGGGCCCCTCAAGAGTGGGCGTGGCCTCATAGACCCTGCAGGTTTCGCCAACTCTGAGGGTTTGACACCCTTCCAAACAACAAGGTTTCCCGCCATGCAGAAGGAAGAGTTCTGTTTTGTGCACTGGGTTCTTGCATATGCAGGAATTTGAGATAAGGTCTGGAGACAGATGCCAGAAGACCAAGGTTGGGTAGAGATGCAGGCGCAGGGCCATGGCTGGATATGCAGCTACCTCCCTGGGTGGCTGACAGGTGGTCTATACTCAGGCTGTGTCAGACAGCATTAGTGCATAGGATGGCCTATGAAATTGGGGTGCTGTCAAGGGCTGTGCAGGTTTATCCTCATTTAGGGCTTTTGGGCAGCCACATAGGGCTCTTTCTCCTTCTGGTGGACAGACAGAGAGCTGTGTTGTGACTCCAGAATTCCCAATCTGGAGTGCTTGTGTGCAATGACTAACTATAAGGATGAAGTCTGAAAACACAAGCTCTGGTGTGGTTTTAGACCTAGGGCAAGACAAACCCAATCTGCAGAGGCTGAATTGAGATCTCCAGCATCTGAAGTAAGGGCAAGTGTCAGACGTTCACTCAGGCTGGACTTTCTGTCCATGATGGCCAACTAATGGAGGTGCGACCTCATGAGGTAATGGAGGTTTTCCCATCTGGGATTGTGAGCTACTTTAAATAGCAGGGTTTCCTTCTGTGGGACATAGGGAGTCCTTTTTGATGGCTGAAGGGACCCCCACACGGAAACATTGGAGTGCAGGGCTCTACGTATGGGTGCCTGGAAACCCCACTTGGCATTCCCATCACTGCCTAGGAATACGCAGGTTCAATCTGCTGACACTGTGGAGTGCTACCCAGTGTGCTCTGTTGAAATGGATTCTCATGGTGATGGGTCACAATGGGGGTATGTGTCGAGGGAGACCTTGGAATTTTGTGGTGATTCTATGGTCTATGCAGGATTCTCCTACCCTGAGGCTTTTACACAGCTCCAAATAGCAAGGTTCCCTTTTGGGGACAGAAGGTGTTCTCTTGTGTCCCTCAGGGACCGCTTGTATGTTGGATTCAAGACCAGGCCTCTGGGGACCCGTAACCTAGGACTTAAACCTAACCCTAGCTTGTGTTTTCAGACTTTGGTCCTCACACTTCTGGCCCACAAGCCCTCCAGATTGGGGATTCTGGAGCCACAATCCAGAAGTCTGTCTCCCCAACAGAAGGAAAAACTACTCTATGGGGCTATTTGTGGACAGCCTCACAGACTAACTTTTATAGAGGTAGTTTAGCCAAGCTATACATAGGTGGCCAATGAGATTGCAATACACAGAAAAAACTGCACAGTAATGTTAGGTCACACACGGGACACCTCTGGACAAAAATGCGCAGTGTGACATACCTTAAGCACCTTCCTTCAGGCAAACACACAAGTCAGATTGAATCTGGCATGACCCTAGGACCTCATCAGAACCCTAAATTAATTTTTCAGACATCTGTCCCCAGAGGCCTGTTCTGGAATATGAACATATGGTCCAACATGTGGGCATGAGCCACACAACATAACCCCTGCTGTCGCCAGAGGGAAACCTTGCTCTTTGGAGCTGGATCCAACACTCAGGTTAGGAGAATCCTTCATGGCCCCTGAGCCACCGCCACATTCTTAGGTCTCCCTGGATACAAACCAGCATTGTGACCCATCAGCCTTAGAAAACCCATCAAATCAGCCCCCTAATCACTTTGCAGCTGAGCCAGCAGATCGAACCTGCCCTGTTCCTCGGCTTCAATGGTAATGTGAGGTGGGCTTTCCAGGCATCCATGCAGAGAGCTCTGCTATCCAATCTTTCCACATGTGGGACCCTGGATCCATCCACCCGTACTCCCCCTTTCCTGTAGAAGGACACCTTGCTGTTTTGAGCATGTCACAAGCCTCAGTGTGGGAAAGCCTCCATGGCCTCTTGAGACCACCCCTCCATTCGTCAGTCATCATGGACATAAACTCCAGCATGAATGGAAATCTGATATTCGCCCTTAATCAGGTGCTGAGGATCTCCAATCAGCCACTGCACAATGGAACTGCTATGCGCTCGGCACTGTACTGAACCGTGGCTTGTGTTTTCAGACTTCCGTCCTCACACTCCTGGCCCACAAGCCTTCCATATTGGGAATTCTGGAGCCACAATATAGCCTTCTGCTGCCCATCAGAAAGAAGAGAAGAGAAGAGAGTGCCTTATGTGTTTGCCCAGAAACCCCACATGAGGATCCACCTGCATGGCCCTCAATGTCACCCCAATATCATAGGACGCCCTGGGCATTAATGCTCTCTCTAACACAACCTGAGCCCCGACCTTTCAGCCACCCAGATAGGGGGCCCCATATCTTGCATGTGGGACCTGCTGTGGCCAAGGCCGTCATCTCTACCCAAAACAGTTATTCAGACATCTGTCCCGAGACCTTAGCTCAAATTCCAGCCTATGGGGAAACCTGAAGAAAAAAAAGAGTACTCCTCCTTCTACCTGGCAGGAAACCTGGCTGTTGGGATTGGTGTCCAACACTCAGAGTGGGACCAGCTGCATGACCCATGAGACCATGCCCACTCAGGAGTGCCACCCTGGGCACAGTCATTTTGACTCTCAGCCTGTGTCAGTTTTCAAGCAAACCCCCTTGGGAGCTGGACCAGGAGTTCGCAGACAAGGCCCATGCCGCTAGGCCCAAATCCTAACCCTCGTTGGGGTAATCCAGGCATCCGGAACCAGAAGCCTTCTCTGGAATCCCTGTTTGGGCGGGACCCATGAGAGGGAAAACAGCACTTTTCTCTTCCCACAGAAAAACTCCAAACTCTTGGGAGCTGGGCAGAATCCCCAGAGAGAAAGAAACTCCCATGGCCCTATGAGGCCAGTCTTTCATTCCGTGGCCATCCAAGACACACAATCCAGACAAAAAAGCCTGCGCTACCACCTTCCACCCGCCTGAATTTCAAATCCTGAGGAGCTGCCCTCAGGGTCTGCAGATAAGGCCTGTCATCACACCGCCCCTAACCCGAACTCGAGTTTGTGTTTGCAGCCTTTTTTCCCCAAAGCCCTGGCCCACATACCCTCCAGGATGCTGCCTCTGGAGCCAGACCACAGCAATGGTCCTTACCTACCGAAGGAAACTGCCATCACAGTTGCCCAAACCCTCCAGATTAGGAGAAACCTAAAAAGATGAGGAGCAACCAGGGAAGAAGACCGTTCTACCTCCATTGGATGTGGAGGTTGTACAATTCTCCCCCTTTATCTGTCCCCCAAACCTGACTTTTGGTTCCGAGACAGCCTTACCACTCCACCTCATATGTGGTCGGTGTCCACCTATGGGAATACCAAGCAGAAAGACCGCCCTGATCCTTCCCCTTTCCCCTACCCCCCTCTGCCTCCCTTTACCACACTGATGCTGCCTCTCCATGAGTTTGTTCCACCAGATGGGAGAGGGCAGCCCCACCTAACCTATATCCCTTTCTCCTCTTCTGATATCTATAAATCGAAGGCCCAACACAAATCCTTTTCTGTCCACATTCAGGATTTAATTCATCACTTGGAGACTGTCTTTCTTACGCGGGGACCTTGATCCCTGGCGGAAGGACTACTGTCCAAGGGAACACCCCTGACTGGGGACCAAACTCCAATTAAGGTAAGGAGAGTCTACACTTCTACCACCGGGCCCTATTAGAAGGTCTCCATGCAGCTGCAAGGAGACCCAAAAATTTATCTAAAATTAGTATGTTGAATCAAGGTAAGGATGAGTCTCCAGGAGCTTTCCTAGAAAGACTTACTGAAGCCTATAAAATGTATAGCCCGATCGACCCTGAGGCACCTAAAAATCAGAGAACAGTGACTCTTGCTTTTGCCAATCAGTCAGCCCCAGATATAAGAGGAAAGTTCAGAAAATTGAAGGATTTGAAGGGAATAATCTGACTGAGTTGGTGGGCATAGCAGAAAAGGTGTTTAACGGGGGGAGGAAAGATGTCGGGGAAGTAAGAGGAGGCGCTGTTTCAACCTGTACCCTAAAGTGAGTGGATTACTTACCAAAGAACTTCAATCACCCATGAAATCAACCTGAGATCAGAATTATACATGTCTGGATCTCTACGGGGACAGAAGACGCCAGTGGGCAGCCAGCCACGGCCTTGGTTTTGGGTACAAGGAGGAGATCCTGCATCCCTGGGGACCGCGACTCAGAATCTACATTTCCAGCAGCTCTGCAGCCACAACAGGGGAGCAATCTGTGCCTTCTCTCTGAGAGGGAGGTCAGGGTGCAGTTTTCTTTCCTCTAAACCCCGAAAAGCATCAAAAGCTGTCAAGGTGAGAGAAAAAACAAAAACAAAAATGAACAAACAAACATAAAAAATCTCCAGAGAACAAAAGCCTGAAAAACAGGTTTCCTCAGAGACCACCTGCTTGAGGGGGGTGGGAGGACTTAACTCAGGGAACTTCATTGACTGAAAACCCACGTGGCAGGACCCTCCCCCCAGAAAACCAACCAGGAAAGAAAAAAAAAAGACCATAAGAGAACAACCACCTCTACTTCATAGATACAACTTTCATTTTTTACTTGTTCCCACTATTCTGGTTCATTTTTTATATAGATATTTTTTAACCTATTTACGATCACAGTGAGATGTCCAGTACATCAAATTCCATAATAACCTTCTAATCTGAACTTTTTGATACATACACCCGTGTTTTTCTTTTGCTTTACTATTTTTTAATTTTTTTTTTAAATTTTAGTTTAGTTTAGTCTGGTTTATTCTTTGTTTTTTAAAGATTTTATTTATTTATTTGACAGACAAAGATCACAAGTAGGCAGAGAAGCAGGCAGAGAGAGAGGGGAAGCAGGCTCCCTGCCAAGCAGAGAGCCCGATGCGGGGCTTGATCTCAGGACCGTGAGATCATGACCTGAGCTGAAGGCAGAGGCTTTAACCACTGAGCCACCCAGGCGCCACTAGTTTATTCTTTTTTATTTTTATTTTCTAATATTCATCTAGAGTTAAACTTCAAGGTAACCCCCTTTCCCAATCAATGCTATCGCTATAGGTAAACCAATCTTTAATCTCCCTTTATCTTAGGAAGTTGAGTCCTTTAACAAAGATATCAAGATACATCCAGGATGAATCAAAATAAACTTCCTCGCCCACACTGAGAATTTATAACCACTCTCCCATCTTTTTCTTCCACCAGTGTTTCTGTGTATTTTTGTTTGTCCTGATAGTATATAAATCTTATACTTGGGGTTCTTTTTGACGAGGTTCTTCCTTTTTTTTTTTTTTAAGCATATATATGTATATTTTTTCTCTCCCTTATCATATACTTTTATTAGTCTTTTTGTTTGTCTGTTTTTGTTTGTATACTTCATAAATCTTACCTTGGGGCCCATTTGGGCTGAGTCTTCTCTTTTATCTACCCTTTTATTCCCCTCTCTCTCTCTCTCCTTCCCTCTCTCTTTTTCCTTTACTTTTCTTTTTTCTCTCGTTTGGGTGGGGAATCGTGATTTCTCAGAATTGTTCCAGGGTGCACTTGACTGCAACACAGTTGATACATACAGCTACATCCGTTCAGTCATCTCTCACCAAAATGACTAGGAGGAGGAATGCCCAACAACAACAACAAAAAAATAATACAGAGGGTGGGCCTTCTACAACAGAGTTAATGGCTATCGACATAGACAATATTTAAGGAAAGGAATTCAGGCTAATAATTATCCAGGCAATAGCTAGGTTGAAGAAAGCCATGGTTGACCAAATGGAATTGATTAGGGAAGAACAGAAAGCCACCAGGGATGATGTTCACAAAGCTCTCAATGAGTTCCAGTCTAATCTAAATTCTCTAAAAGCTAGGTTAACTGAGGCAGAAAATAGAATTAGTGATCTGGAGGACAAACAGATAGAAAGGATCAGGAGGAAGCCTGGAGCAAACAGCTTAGAAACCACAAAAAAGAATCAGGGAAATAAATGATACCATGAAATGTTCCAACATCAGAATTATTGGAATCCCTGAAGGGGAGGAGAAAAAAGAACTCTAGAAGATATAGTGGAAGAAGTTCTAGATGAAAATTTTCCCAATCTCACGATTGGAAACAGAGTTCATGTACTAGAGGCAGAAAGGGCTCCCTCCACGATTATAGATTCTAAAAAGACATCAGGGCACCTGATAGTAAAACTGATAAATCTTAATTGTAGACACAATCTCTTGAAAGCCACTAGGACAAGGAGGCTAATTACGTACAGAGGAAAACCCATCAGAATAATGTCAGACCTGTCCACAGAGACCTGGCAAGCCAGAAAGGTCTGGCAAGGTATATTCGGGGCACTAAATGAGAAGAACATGCAGCCAAGAATACTTTATCCAGCAAGACTGATTTTCAAATGGATGGAGACATAAAGAGTTTCCAAGGCCGGCAAGGCTTAAAAGACTACCTAACCAGCTGAAACATGCAGCCAAGAATACTTTATCCAGCAAGAATGACTTTCTCCCATCCAAGTACTAACCAAGCCTGACCCTGCTTAGCTTCCGAGATCAGAGGAGATCGGGCATGTTCAGGGTGGTATGGCCATAGACAAGAATGACTTTCAAAATGGATGGAGACATGAAGAGTTTCCAAGACTGGCAAGGGTTAAAAGACTATGTAGCCAGCTGACAAAGCAAGAAATATTAAGGGGAGTTCTATAAAAGAGAAATATTAAGGGGAGTTCTATAAAAGAGAAAAAATCCTAAAAATATCATTGAACAGAAATATAGAGGCAATCTACAGAAAGAAAGACTTCAAAGGTAACACGATGTCAATAAAAACTTATCTATCAATAATCACTCTCAATGTGAATGGCCTAAATGCGCCCATAAAATGACAAAGGGATGCAGATTGGATAAAACGACAGGAACCATCCATATGTTCTCTACAAGAGACCCGTTTTGAACCTAAAGATACACCCAGACTGAAAGTAAAGGATGGAAAAGCATCTTACATGCCAATGGGCCTCAAAAGAAGGCCGGTAGATATATTCATATCAGATAAATTAGATTTTAAACTAAAGACTGTAGTCAGAGATACAGAAGGACACTACATAATTCTTAAAGGGACTATCCACCAAGATGATCTAACAATTGTAAATATCTATGCCCCCAATATGGGAGCAGCCGATTAATAAGAAAACTATTAATGAAGATAAAGAGTCATATTGATATGAATACATTAAGAGTGGGAGATCTTAACACAACTCTCTCAGTAATAGATCATCGAAGCAGGAAATCAATAAAGAAAAAATAGCACTGAATGAAACACTGGAAATGATGGACCTCATACATATATACAGAACATTCCACCCTAAAACAACAGAACACTCATATTTCTCAAGCGCACATGGAACCTTCTCCAGAATAGACCACATACTCGATCACAAAGCAGGACTAAAATGATACCAAAAGACTGACATTATTCCCTGCATATTCTCAGACCACAATGCTTTGAAACTGGAGTTCAATCACAAGGAAATTTTGGAAGGAACTCAAACACCTGGAAGCTAACAAACACCTTTCTTAAGAATGCTGGAATCAAGAGGAGTCAAGATGGCGGAGAAGTAGCAGGCTGCAACTACATCAGGTAGCAGGAGATCAGCTCGATAGCTTATCTAAACATTGCAAACACCTACAAATCCAACAGGAGATCGAAGGGAAGAAGAACAGCAATTCTAGAAACAGAAAATCAACCACTTTCTGAAAGGTAGGACTGGCGGAGAAGTGAATCTAAAACAATGGGAAGATAGACCGCGGGGGGAGGGGCTGACTCCCCGCAACCGGCGGAGCAAAGGAGCACAAAATCAGGACTTTTAAAAGTCTGTTTCACTGAGGGACATTGCTAAAGAGGCTTAACCAGGGTGAAGCCCATGCGGGGTCAGTGTGGCCCCAGGTCCCGCAGGGTCACACAAGGATCAGTGGTGTCGGAGTGTCGCAGAGCTCCCAGGTGTTAGAACAGAGAAGCTGGCTACAGAGACAGGGCCGAGGACTGAACTCTCAGCTCGGGGTTACCTTGAACTGGTCGCTTGCTGGGTGAGCTCGGAGCGCGGTTGGAGGCTGAGGATAAGGGAGTGATTGGGTGCTGTCCTCTGGGGGCACACTGAGGAGTGGGGTCCCAGGCTCTCGGCTCCTCTGGGCCGGAGACTAGGAGGCCGCCATTTTCATTCCCATCCTCTGGAACTCTACGGAAAGCATTCAGGGAACAGAAGCTCCCAAAAGCGAACCAAGCTGATTAGTTAGTCAGGCCCCCGCTAAGGGCGGTGCATTCCCACCTCGGGCAAAGACACTTGAGAGTCACTACAAAAGGCACCTCCCCCAGAAGATCACCAAAATATCCAGCCAGGATGAAGTTCATCTATCAAGGAAAGCAGGTTCAATACCGAAGATATCAGCAGAATTCCAGAGGAGGAGAAAGCAAAGCATGGAACTCATGGCTTAATTCAATTTTTTTTCAATTTTTTTTCTTTCTTTTTTTTTCTTCTGCTAAATTTTTTTAAAATTTTACCCTTTTCTTTTTTAAAGTTTTTGACTAGATTATCTAAAATATATATTTTTTCTTTCTTTTTTATATTTTTTCATTATTTGTTTTATTTTTTAAATTTTTTCTTTTTTTATGAACCTCTTTTTTTTCTCAGTGTAACAGTATTCATTGGTTTTGCACAACACCCAGTAATCCATGCAAAACATGCTCTCCCTATTACCCACCACCTGTTCCCCCAACATCCCACCCCTGACCCTTCAAAACCCTCAGGTTGTTTTTCAGATTCCATAGTCTATTATGGTTCGCCTCCCCTGCAAATTTTGTTTTAATAAACATATAATGTATTTTTATCCCCAGGGATACAGATCTGTGAATCGCCAGGTTTACACAGTTCACAGCACTCATCATAGCACATACCCTCCCCAATGTCCATAACCCCATCCCCCCTCCCAATCCCACCTCCCCCCAGCAACCCCAATTTGTTTTGTGAGATTAAGAGTCATTTATGGTTTGTCTCCCTCCCAATCCCATCTTGTTTCATTTATTCTTCTCCTATCTCCCTAACCCCCCATGTTGCATCTCCATGTCCTCATATCAGGGAGATCATATGATAGTTGTCTTTCTCTGATTGTCTTATTTCACTAAGCATGATACCCTCTAGTTCCATCCACGTCGTCACAAATGGCAAGATTTCATTTCTTTTCATGGCTGAATAGTATTCCATTGTGTATATATACCACATCTTCTTTATCCATTCATCTGTTGATGGGCATCTAGGTTCTTTCCATAGTTTGGCTATTGTAGACATTGCTGCTATAAACATTCGGGTACACGTGCCCCTTCAGATCACTATGTTTGTATCTTTAGGATAAATTCCCAGTAGTGCAATTGCTGGGACATAGGGTAGTTCTATTTTCAACATTATGAGGAACCTCCATGCTGTTTTCCAGAGTGGTTGCACCAGCTTGCATTCCCACCAACAGTGGAGGAGGGTTCCACTTTCTCCGCATCCTCGCCAGCATCTGTCATTTCCTGACTTGTTCATTTTAGCCATTCTGACTGGTGTGAGGTGATATCTCATTGTGGTTTTGATTTGTATTTCCCTGATTCCGAGTGATGTGGAGCATCACTTTTCATGTGTCTGTTGGCCATCTGGATGTCTTCTTTGCAGAAATGTCTGTTCATGTCCTCTGCCCATTTCTTGATTGGATTGTTTGTTCTTTGGGTGTTGAGTTTGCTAAGTTCCTTATAGATTTTGGATACTAGCCCTTTTTCTGATATGTCGTTTGCAAATATCTTCTCCCATTCTGTCAGTTGTCTTTTGGTTTTGTTAACTGTTTCCTTTGCTGTGCAGAAGCTTTTGATCTTGATGAAATCCCAATAGTTCATTTTTGCCCTTGCTTCCCTTGCCTTTGCCGTTGTTCCTAGGAAGATGTTGCTGCGGCTGAGGTCGAAGAGGTTGCTGCCTGCATTCTCCTCAAGGATTTTGATGGATTCCTTTCTCACATTGAGGTCCTTCATCCATTTGGAGACTATTATCGTATGTGGTGTAAGGAAGTGGTCCAATTTCATTTTTCCGCATGTGGCTGTCCAATTTTCCCAGCACCATTTATTGAAGAGGCTGTCTTTTTTCCATTGGACATTCTTTCCTGCTTTGTCGAAGATTAGTTGACCATAGAGTCTATTTCTGGGCTCTCTATTTTGTTCCATTGATCTAGGTGACTGTTTTTGGGCCAGTACCATGCTGTCTTGATGATGACAGCTTTGTAATAGAGCTTGAAGTCCGGAATTGTGATGCCACCATCTTTGGCTTTCTTTTTCAATATTCCTTTGGCTATTCGAGGTCTTTTCTGGTTCCATATAAATTTGAGGGTTATTTGTTCCATTTCTTTGAAAAAAATGGATGGTATTTTGATAGGGATTGCATTAAATGTGTAGATTGCTTTAGGTAGCATGGACATTTTCACAATAGTTATTCTTCCAATCCAGGAGCATGGAACATTTTTCCATTTCTTTGTGTCTTCCTCAATTTCTTTCATGAGTACTTTATAATTTTCTGTGTATATATTCTTAGCCTCTTTGGTTAGGTTTATTCCTAGGTATCTTATAGTTTTGGGTGCAATTGTAAATGGGATTGCGTCCTGAATTTTTCATTCTTCTGTCTTGTTGTTGGTGTACAGAAATGCAACTGATTTCTGTGCATTGATTTTATATCCTGACACTTTACTGAATTCCTGTACAAATTCTAGCAGTTTTGGAGTGGAGTCTTTTGGGTTTTCCACATATAGTATCATATAATCTGCGAAGAGTGATAGTTTGACTTCTTCTTTACCAATTTGGATGCCTTGAATTTCTTTTTGTTGTCTGATTGCTGAGGCTAAGACTTCTAGTACTGTGTTGAATATCAGTGGTGATAATGGACATCCCTGCGGTGTTCCTGACCTTAGCGGAAAAGCTTTCAGTTTTTTTTCCATTGAGAATGATATTTGCAGTGGGTTTTTCATAGATGGCTTTGATAATATTGAGGTATGTGCCCTCTATCCCTACACTTTGAAGAGTTTTGATCAGGAAGGGATGCTGCACTTTGTCAAATGTTTTTTCAGCCTCTATTGAGAGTATCATATGGTTCTTGTTCTTTCTTTTATTAAGGTGTTGTATCACATTGATTGATTTGTGGATGTTGAACCAACCCTGCAGCCCTGGAATAAATCCCACTTGATCGTGGTGAATAATAAATTTAATGTACTGTTAAATGCTATTGGCTAGTATTTTGGCAAGAATTTTTGCATCTGGGTTCATCAAGGATATTGGTCTGTAGTTCTCTTTTTTGGTGGGATCCTTGTCTGGTTTTGGGATCAAGGTGATGCTGGCCTCATAAAATGAGTTTGGAAGTTTTCCTTCCATTTCTATTTTTTGGAACAGTTTCAGGAGAATAGGAATGAGTTCTTCTTCAAATGTTTGGTAGAATTCCCCTGGGAAGCCGTCTGGCCCTGGGCTTTTGTTTGTTTGGAGATTTTGGATGACTGTTTCAATCTCCTTACTGGTTATGGGCCTGTTCAGGTTTTCTATTTCTTCCTGGTTCAGTTGTGGTAGATTATATGTCTCTAGGAATGCATCCATTTCTTCCAGGTTGTCCAATTTGTTGGCGTAGAGTTGCTCATAGTATGTTCTTATAATTGTCTGTATTTCTTTGGTGTTAGTTGTGATCTCTCCTCTTTCATTCATGATTTTATTGATTGGTGTCCTTTCTCTTTTCTTTTTGATGAGAGTGGCCAGGGGTTTATCAATCTTATTGATTTTGTCAAAGAATCAGCTCCTAGTTTCATTGACTTTTTTCTATTTTTTTTTCTTTGCTTCTTTTTAATTGATTTCTGCTCTGATCTTTATGATTTCTCTTCTCCTGCTGGGTTTAGGGTTTCTTTCTTGTTCTTTCTCCAGCTCTATTACATGTAGAGTTAGGTTGCGTATTTGAGACCTTTCCTGTTTCTTGAGAAAGGCTTGTACCGCTATATATTTTCCTCTTAGGACTGCCTTTGCTGTGTCCCACAGATATTGAACTGTTGTGTTTTCATTATCATTTGTTTCCATGATTTTTTTCAATTCTTCTTTAATTTCCTGTTGACCCATTCATTCTTTAGAAGGATGTGTTTAGTCTCCATGTATTTGGGTTCTTTCCAGCTTTCCTCTTGTGATTGAGTTCTAGCTTCAGAGCATTGTGGTCTGAAAATATGCAAGGAATGATCCTAATCTTTTGATACCGGTTGAGACCTGATTTGTGACCCAGGATATGATCTATTTTGGAGAAGGTTCCATGTGCACTAGAGAAGAATGTGTATTCTGCTGCTTTGGGATGAAATGTTCTGAATAGATCTGTGATGTCCATCTGGTCCAGTGTGTCATTTAAGGCCTTTATTTCCTTGTTGATCTTTTGCTTGGATGATCTGTCTATTTCAGTGAGGGGAGTGTTCAAGTCTCCTACTATTATTGTATTATTATTGATGTGTTTCTTTGATTTTGTTATTAATTGGTTGATATAGTTGGCTGCTCCCACATTAGGGGCAGAGAAATTTAAAATTGTTAGATCTTCTTGTTGGACAGACCCTTTGAGTAGGATATAGTGTCCTTCCTCATCTCTTATTATAGTCTTTGGCTTAAAATCTAATTGATCTGATAGAAGGATTGCCACCCCAGCTTTCTTCTGATGCCCATTAGCATGGTAAATTGTTTTCCACGCCCTCACTTTAAATCTGGAGGTGTCTTCGCGTCTAAAATGAGTTTCTTGTAGGCAACTTACTGATGGGTTTTGTTTTTTTTATCCTTTCTGATACCCTGTGTCTTTTGATTGGGGCATTTAGCCCATTAACATTCAGGGTAACTATTGAGAGATATGAATTTAGTGCCATTATTAGCCTGTAAGGTGACTATTGCTGTATATTGTCTCTGTACCTTTCTGATCTACTCCTTTTAGGCTCTCTCTTTGCTTAGAGGACCCCTTTCAATATTTCCTGTAGAGCTGGTTTGGTGTTTGCAAATTCTTTCAGTTTTTGTTTGTGCTGGAAGCTTTTTATCTCTCTTTCTATTTTCAATGATAGCCTAGCTGGATAGAGTATTCTTGGCTGCAGGTTTTAATCATTTAGTGCTCTGAATATATCATGCCAGCTCGTTCTGGCCTGCCAAGTCTCTGTGGGTAAGTCTGCTGCCAATATAATATTTTTACCATCGTATATTATGGACTTCTTTTCCCGGGCTGCTTTCAGGATTTTCTCTTTGTCACTAAGACTTGTAAATTTTCCTATTAGGTCACGGGGTGTGGACCTATTCTTGTTGACTTTGAGGGGGGTTCTCTGCATCTCCTGGATTTTGATGCTTGTTCCCTTTGCTATATTAGGGAAATTCTCTCCAATGATTCTCTCCAATAGACCTGCTGCTCCGCTCTCTCTTTCTTCTTTTTCTGGAATCCCAATTATTCTAATGTTGTTTCGTCTTATGGTGTCACTTATCTCTCGAATTATCCCCTCGTGGTCCAATAGCTGTTTTTTTTTTTTCCTCTTTTACTCGGCTTCTTTATTCTCTGTCATTTGGTCTTCTATATCATTAATTCTTTCTCCTGCCTCATTTATCCTAGCTGTGAGAGTCTCCATTTTTTTATTGCACCTCATTAATAGCTTTTTTGATTTCAACTTGGTTAGATTTTAGTTCTTTAATTTCTCCAGAAAGGGTTTTGTATCTCCAGAGAGGTTTTCTCTAATATCTTCCATGCCTTTTTCGAGCCCAGCTAGAATGTTCAGAATCGTCATTCTGAACTCTTGATCTGACATATTACCAATGTCTGTGTTGATTAGGTCCCTAGCCTTTGGTACTGTCTCTTATTCTTTTGTTTGTGGTGATTTTTTCTGCCTTGTCATTTTGTCCACCTAAGAGGATATGAAGGATGAAATAAAATACTAAAAGGGTGGCAAAGACCCCAGAAAAATGCACTGTAACCAAATCAGAAGAGACCCCAAATTGTGGGGGGAAGAAAGGGGATAAAAAGAGGTTCAGAAAAAAAAATAAAAAAATTAAAAAAATATAAAAATAAAGACAAAATATTAAAAAGAAAGAAAATATGTATATATTTAGATAAACTAGTCAAAATCGTTAAAAAAGAAAAGGGTAAAAGTTTTAAAAATTTTCGCAGAAGAAGAAAAAAGAAAAAAAGAAAAAAATTGAAAAAAAGAAAAAAAAATTGAAGTAGCTGCAAGACTAAAGAATCATGGGGAGAAAGCTTGAGTTCCGTGCGTTGCTTTCTCCTCCTCTGGAATTCCACTTCTGTCTTAGGAATTGAACCTTCTTTCCTTGATAGATGAACTTCGTCCTGGCTGGATATTTTGTTGATCTTCTGGGGGAGGGGACTGTTGTAGTGACTCTCAAGTGTCTTTGCCCGAGTCGGGATTGCACTGCCCTTACCGGGGGCCGGACTAAGTAATCGGCTCGGGTTCGCTCCTGGGAGCTTCTGTTCCCTGAATGCTTTCTGTAGAGTTCCAGAGGACAGGAATGAAAATGGCGGCCTCCTGGTCTCCGGCCCGGAGGAGCCCAGAGCCCGGGGCCCCACTCATCAGTGCGCCCCCAGAGGATAGTACCCAATCACTCCCGTATCCTCAGCCTCCAGCCGTGCTCCGAGCTCACCCAGCCCACGACCAGTTCAAGGTAACCCCGAGCTGAGCGTTCAGTCCTCGGCCCTGTCTCTGTAGCCTCTTCTCTGTTCTAATACCTGCGAGCTCTGCAACACTCTGAAACCCCGATACTTCTGTGACCCTGCGGGACCTGGGGCCATGCTCACCCCGCGTGGGCTTCACCCTGGTTTATTCTGAGGAGCAATGTCCCTTAGTGGAACAGACTTTTAAAAGTTCTGATTTTGTGCTCCGTTCCTCCACAACTTGCTGGGAGCCAGCCCTCCACTCGTGGCCTATCTTCCCGTCGTTTTAGATTCACTTCTCCACCAGTCCTACCTTTTAGAAAGTGGTTGACTTTCGGTTTATAGAATTGCTGTTCTTCTTCTCTTCGATCTCCCTTTGGATTTGTAGGGGTTTGCAATGTTTAGATAAGCTATCGAGCTGATCTCCTGCTACCTGATGTAGTCTCAGCCTGCTACTTCTCCGCCATCTTGACTCCTCTGAACCTCTGTTTATCCCCTTTCTCCCGCCACAATTTGGGGTCTCTTCTGATTTGGTTACAGCACATTTTTCTGGGGTCTTTGCCACCCTTTTAGTATTTTATTTCATACTTCATATCCTTATCTGGACAAAATGACCAAGCGGAAAAAAATCATCACAAAAAAAGAACAAAAGGCAGTACCAAAGGCTAGGAACCTAATCAACACAGACATTGGTAATATGTCAGATCATGAGTTCATAATGATAATTCTGAACTTTCTGGCCGGGATCTAAAAAGGCATGAAAGACATTAGAGAAACCCTCTCTGGTGATATAAAAGCCTTTTCTGGACAAATTAAAGAACTAAAATCTAACCAAGTTGAAATAAAAAAAGCTATTAATGAAGCACAATCTAAAATGGAGGCTCTCACTGCTAGGATAAATGAGGCAGAAGAAAGAATTAGTGATATAGAAGACCAAATGACAGAGGATAAAAAGCTGAGCAAAAGAGGAGCAAACAGCTATTGGACCACGAGGGTATAATTCGAGAGATAAGTGACACCATAAGACGAAACAACATTAGAATAATTGGGATTCCAGAAGAAGAAGAAACAGAGAGGGGAGAAGAATGTCTATTGGAGAGAATTATTGGAGAGAATTTCCCTAACATAACAAAGGGAACAAGCATCAAAATCCAGGAGGGGCAGAGAACCCCCCTCAAAGTCAAGAAGAATAGGTACACACCCCGTCACTAATAGGAAAATTTACAAGTCTTAGTGACAAAGAGAAAATCCTGAAAGCAGCCCAGGAAAAGAAGTCTATAATATAAAATGGTAAAAATATTAGATTGGCCTCAGACTTATCCACAGAGTTCTGGCAGGCCTGAAAGAGCTAGCATGATATATTCAGAGCACTAAATGAGAAAAACCTGCAGCCAAGAATACTCTATCCAGATAGGCTATCATTGGATCAAAAGCTTCCAGGACAAACAAAAACTGAAAGAATTTGCAAACACCAAACCAGCTCCCCAGGAAATATTGAAAGGGGTCCTCTGAGCAAAGAGAGATACTAAAAGGAGTAGATCAGAAAGGGACAGAGACTATATACAGTAACAGTCACCTTACAGGCTAATAATGTCACTAAAGTCATTTCTCTCAATGGTTAACTTGAAAGTTAATGGGCTAAATGCCCCAATCAAAAGACACAGGGTATCAGAATGGATAAAAAAAATGAAACCCATCCATATGTTGCCCAGAAGAAACTCATTTTAGAGGCAAAGACACCTCCAGATTTAAAGTGAGGGGATGGAAAAACAATTTACCATGCTAATGGGCATCAGAAGAAAGCTGGGGTGGCAATCCTTATATCAGATCAAATAGACTTTTAGCCAAAGACTATAATAAGAGATGAGGAAGGACACTATATCCTACTCAAAGGGTCTGTCCAACAAGAAGATCTAACAATTTTAAATTTCTATGCCCCCAACGTGGGAGCAGCCAACTATATCAACCAATTAATAACAAAATCAAAGAAACACATCAATAATAATACAATTATAGTAGGGGATTGAACACGCCCCTCACTGAAATGGACAGATCATCCAAGCAAAAGATCAACAAGGAAATAAAGGCCTTAAATGACACACTGGACCAGATGGACATCACAGATCTATTCAGAACATTGCATCCCAAAGGAGCAGGATACACATTCTTCTCTAGTACACATGGAACCTTCTCCAGAATAGATCACATCCTGGGTCACAAATCAGGTCTCAACTGGTATCAAAAGATTAGGATCATTCCTTGCATATTTTCAGACCACAATGCTCTGAAGCTAGAACTCAATCACAAGAGGAAAGCTGGAAAGAACCCAAATGCATGGAGACTAAACACATCCTTCTAAAGAATGAATGGGTCAACCAGGAAATTAAAAAAGAATTGAAAAAAATCATGGAAACAAATGATAATGAAAACACAATGGTTCAAAATCTGTGGGACACAGCAAAGGCAGTCCTGAGAGGAAAATATATAGCGGTACAAGCCTTTCTCAAGAAACAGGAAAGGTCTCAAATATGCAACCTAACCCTACATGTAATGGAGCTGGAGAAAGAACAAGAGAAAAACCCTAAACCCAGCAGGAGAAGAGAAATCATAAAGATCAGAGCAGAAATCAATTAAAAAGAAAAAAACAAAAAAAATAGAAAAAAAATCAATAAAACTAGGAGCTGATTCTTTGACAGAGTCAATAAGATTGATAAACCCATGGCCAGTCTCATCAAAAAGAAAAGAGAAAGGACCCAAATCAATAAAATCATGAATGAAAGAGGAGAGATCACAACTAACACCAAAGAAATACAGACAATTATAAGAACATACTATGAGCAACTCTACGCCAACAAATTGGCCAATCTGGAAGAAATGGATGCATTCCTAGAGACATATAAACTACCACAACTGAACCAGGAAGAAATAGAAAACCTGAACAGGCCCATAACCAGTAAGGAGATTGAAACAGTCATCAAAAATCTCCAAACAAACAAAAGCCCAGGGCCAGACGGCTTCCCAGGGGAATTCTACCAAACATTTGAAGAAGAACTCATTCCTATTCTCCTGAAACTGTTCCAAAAAATAGAAATGGAAGGAAATCTTCCAAACTCATTTTATGAGGCCAGCATCACCTTGATCCCAAAACCAGACAAGGATCCCATCAAAAAAGTGAACTACAGACCAATATCCTTGATGAACCCAGATGCAAAAATTCTCGCCAAAATACTAGCCAATAGGATTCAACAGTACATTAAAAGGATTATTCACCACGATCAAATGGGATTTATTCCAGGGCTGCAGGGTTGGTTCAACATCCGGAAATCAATCAGTGTGATAGAACACATTAAGAAAAGAAAGAACAACAACCATACGATACTCTCAATAGACGGTGAAAAGGCATTTGACAATGTTCGGCATCCCTTCCTGATCAAAACTCTTAAAAGTGTAGGGTTAGAGGCACATATCTCAATATTATCAAAGCCATCTATGAAAAACCCACCGCAAATATCATTCTCAATGGAGAAAAACTGAAAGCTTTTCTGCTAAAGTCAGGAACACGGCAGGGATGTCTATTACCACCACTGCTATTCAGCATAGTACTAGAAGTCCTAGCCTCAGCAATCAGACAACAAAAAGAAATTCAAGGCATCCAAATTGGTAAAGAAGAAGTCAAACTATCACTCTTCGCAGATGATATGATACTATATGCGGAAAACCCAAAAGACTCCACTCCAAAACTGCTAGAAGTTGTACAGGAATTCAGTAAAGTGTCAGGATATAAAATCAATGCACAGAAATCAGTTGCATTTCTTCACACCAACAACGAGAGAGAAGAAAGAGAAATTAAGGAGTCAATCCCATTTACAATTGCACCCAAAACTATAAGATACCTAGGAATAAACCTAACCAAAGAGACTGAGAATCTATATGCAGAAAACTATAAAGTACTCATGAAAGAAATTGAGGAAGACACAAAGAAATGGAAAAATGTTCCATGCTCCTGGATTGGAAGAATAATTATTGTGAAAATGTCTATGCTACCTAAAGCAATCTACACATTTAATGCAATCCCTATCAAAATACCATCCATTTTTTTCAAAGAAATGGAACAAATAATCCTAAAATTTATATGGAACCAGAAAAGACCTCGAATAGCCAAAGGAATATTGAAAAAGAAAGCCAAAGTTGGTGGCATCACAATTCCGGACTTCAAGCTCTATTACAAAGCTGTCTTTAACAAGACAGCATGGTACTGGCACAAAAACAGACACATCGATCAGTGGAACAGAATAGGGAGCCCAGAAATCGACCCTCAACTCTATGGTCAACTCATCTTCGACAAAGCAGGAAAGAATGTCCAATGGAAAAAAGACAGCCTCTTCAATAAATGGTGCTGGGAACATTGGACAGCCACATGCAGAAAAATGAAATTGGACCACTTCCTTACACCACACACGAAAATAGACTCCAAATGGATGAAGGACCTCAATGTGAGAAAGGAATCCATCAAAATCCTTGAGGAGAATGCAGGCAGCAACCTCTTCGACCTCAACCGTAGCAACATCTTCCTAGGAACAACAGCAAAGGCAAGGGAAGCAAGGGCAAAAATGAACTATTGGGATTTCATCAAGATCAAAAGCTTCTGCACAGCAAAGGAAACAGTTAACAAAACCAAAAGACAACTGACAGAATGGGAGAAGATATTTGCAAACGACATATCAGATAAAGGGCTAGTATCCAAAATCTATAAGGAACTTAGCAAACTCAACACCCAAAGAGCAAACAATCCAATCAAGAAATGGGCAGAGGACATGAACAGACATTTCTGCAAAGAAGACATCCAGAAGGCCAACAGACACATGAAAATGTGCTCCACGTCACTCGGCATCAGGGAAATACAAATCAAAACCACAATGAGATATCACCTCACACCAGTTAGAATGGCTAAAATTAACAAGTCAGGAAACGACGGACGCTGGCGAGGATACGGAGAAAGTGGAACCCTCCTCCACTGTTGGTGGGAATGCAAGCTGGTGCAATGACTCTGGAAAACAGCATGGAGGTTCCTCAAATGTTGAAAATAGAACTAACCTATGAACCAACAATTGCACTACTTGGTATTTACCCTGAAGTACAAACGCAGTGATCCGAAGGGGCACGTGTACCCGAATGTTTATAGCAGCAATGTCTACAATAGCCAAACTATGGAGAGAACCTAGATGCCCGTCAACAGATGAATGGATAAAGAAGATGTGGTATATTTACACAATGGAATACTATGCAGCCATCAAAAGAAATGAAATCTTGCCATTTGCAATGACGTGGATGGTCTAGAGCGTATCATGCTTAGTGAAATAAGTCAATCGGAGAAAGACAACTATCATATGATCTCCCTGATATGAGGACATGGAGAAGCAACGTGGGGGTTAGGGGGATAGGAGAAGAATAAATGAAACAAGATGGGATTGGGAGGGAGACAAACCATAAATGACACTTAATCTCACAAAACAAACTGGGGGTTGCTGGGGGGAGGTGGGATTGGGAGAGGGGGAGGGGGTTATGGACATTGGGGAGGGTATGTGCTATGATGAGTGCTGTGAAGTGTGTAAACCTGGAGATTCACAGAACTGTACCCCTGGGGATAAAAATACATTATATGTTTATAAAAAAAAATTGGAAGTGGAGGCGATCCGTAAGAGTCTATGGACTCTGAAAAACAACCTGAGGGTTTTGAAGGGTCGGGTGTGGGAGTTAGGGGGAACAAGTGGTCGGTAATAGGGAGGGCACGTATTGCATGGAGCACTGGGTGTTGTGCAAAAACAATGAATACTGTTACCCTGAAAAAATAAAAAAAAAATTAAACACTGAAAAAAATTAAAAATTAAAAAATTAAAAAAAAGAATGCTTTGATCAACCAGAAGATCAAAGAAGAACTTTAACAATTCATGGAAAACAATGAGAATGAAGACACTTCAGAGTAAAACCTATGGGATACAGCAAAGTGGATACTAAGGGGAAAATACATAGCCATCCAAGCCTCCCTCAAAATATACTGAAAAATCCAGAATACACCAGCTGTTTCTACACCTTAAAGAGCTGGAGAATCAACATCAAATTAAAACATCTCCACACATAATAAGGGAAAGAATCAAGATTAGAGCAGAGATCAATGATGTAGAAACGAGAGGTATTGTAGAACGTATCGATGAAACTAGAAGTTGGTTTTTTGAAAGAATCAATAAGATCGATAAACCATTGGCCACACTAATCCAAAAGAAAAGACAGAAAGCCCAAATTATAAAATTATGAATGAAAAGGGAGTGATCACAATGAACACCAAGGAAATAGAAACAATCATCCGAAATTATTACCAACAGTTATATGAGAATAAGCTAAGCTACCTAGATGAAATGGATGCATTTCTGGAAAACTATAAACTCCCAAAATTGAAACAGGAAGAAATTGAAAACCTGAATAGACCCATATCTAGTAACGAGATTGAAGAGTGATCAAAAACCTCCCAAAAAACAAGAGCCCAGGACGTGACGGATTCCCCGGCGAATTCTATCAAACTTTCAAAGAAGAAATAACACCTATTTTCCTGAAGCTATTTCAAAAATTTGAAGCAGGAGGAAAACTCCCAGACTCTTTTAATGAAGCCAGCATTACCCTGATCCCCAAACCAGGCAAAGACCCTACCAAAAAGGAGAATTTCAGACCAATATCACTGATGAATATTTATCTATGATTCTCACCAAGATCCTAGTCAAGAGGATCCAGCAGCACATTCAAAAGATTACCACCATGACCAGGTGGGATTCATCCCTGGGTTACAAGGATGGTTCGACATTCACAAATCTATCAATGGGATAGAACAAATCAATAAGGGAAGAGAGAACAACCACATGGTCCTCTCAATTGATGCAGAAAAAGCATTTGCCAAAATCCAGCATCCATTCCTGATGAAAATGCTTCAAAATATAGGGATAGAGGGACCATTTCTGAACATCATAAAATCTATCTATGAAACACCCACTGCAAATATCATCCTCAATGGGAAACAGCTTGCAGCCTTCCCGTTGAGATCAGGAACACGACAAGGATGCCCACTCTCACCACTCTTGTTCAAAATATTATTAGAAGTCCTAGCTACAGCAATCAGAAATCAGACAACAAAGAGGGATAAAAGTTATCCAAATTTGCAAGGAAGAAGTCAAACACTCTCTCTTCACAGATGACATGATTCTTTATATGGAAAACCAAAAAGACCCCACCCCCAAATTACTAGAACTCATACAGCAATTCAGTAACGTGGCAGGATACAAAGTCAATGTACAGAAATCAGTGGCTTTCTTATACACTAATAATGAAAATACAGAAAGGGAAATTAGAGAATCAATTCCATTTACTATAGCACCAAGAACAATAAGATACCTGTGAATAAACCTAAGCAAAGACGTAAAGTATCTGTACTCAAGGAACTACAGAATACTCATGAAAGAAACTGAAGAAGACACAAAAAGATGAAAGACAATTCCATGCTCTTGGATCAAAAGAATAATCATTGTTGAAATGTCTATACTGTCTAGAGAAATCTATACTTTTAATGCCATTCCGATCAAAATTCCACCGGTATTTTTCAAAGAGCTGGAGCAAATAATCCTAAAATTTGTATGGAATCAGAAGAGACCCCAAATTGCTAAGGAAATGTTGAAAAACAAAACAAAACAGGCGGCATCACGTTTCCTGATTTCAAGCTTTACTACAATGCTGTGATCACCAGGACAGCATGGTTCTGGCATTAAAAAAAAAAAAAAAGACACATAGACCAGTGGAACAAAGTTGAGAGCCCAGATATGGACCCTCAACTCTTTGGTCAAATAATCTTCGACAAAGTAGGAAAAAAATAGACAATGGAAAAAAGACAGTCTCTTCAAAAACTGGTGCTGGGAAAACTGGACAGCGATATGTAGAAGAAGGAAACTCGACCATTCTTTTACACCGTACACAAAGATAACCTCAAAATGGATAAAAGACCTCAAAGTGAGACAGGAATCCATCAGATTCCTAGAGGAGAATATAGGTAGTAACCTCTTTGATATCATCCACAGCAACTTCTTTCAAGATATGTCTCCAAAGACAAAATAAACAAAAGCGAAATTGAACTTTCAGGACTTCATCAAGATCAAAAGCTTCTGCACAGCAAAGGAAACAGTCAACAAAACAAAAAGGCAACCCACGGAATGGGAGAACATATATGCAAATGACAGTACAGACAAAAGGTTGATATCCAGGATCTATTAAGGTTGATATATAGGACCTGCCCATTTTTTGATATGATTATATCTTGTGTGTGTGTGGCGAACTTCTCAAACTCCCCACACACACAAGATATAATCATATCAAAAAAATGGGCAGAAGATATGAACAGGCACTTCTCCAATGAAGACATACAAATGACTATCAGACACATGAGAAAATGTTCATCCTCACTAGCCATCAGGGAGATTCAAATTAAAACCACAATGAGATACCACCTCACAAAAGTTAGAATGGCCAAAATGAGCAAGACAGGAAACAACGTGTCTTGGAGAGGATGTGGAGAAAGGGGAACCCTCTTACACTGTTGGTGGGAATGCAAGTTGGTGCAGTCACTTTGGAGAACAGTGAGGAGATTCCTCACGAAATTAAAAATAGAGCTTCTCTATGACCCTGCAATTGCACTACGGGGTATTTACAGCAAAGATACAGATGTAGTGAAAAGAAGGGGCATCTGTACCCCAATGTTTATAGCAGCAATGGTCACGGTCGCCAAACTGTGGAAGGAACCAAGATGCCCTTCAACAGACGAATGGATAAGGAAGATGTGGTTCATATACCCTATGCAGCATTATGCCTTCATCAGAAAGGATGAATACCTAACTTTTGTAGCAACATGGATGGGACTGGAAGAGATTATGCTGTGTGAAATAAGTCAAGCAGAGAGAGTCAAGTACCATATGGTTTCACTTATTTGTGGAGCATAACAAATGACATGGATGACATGGAGAGGAGAAGGGAGTTGAGGGAAATTGGAAGGGAAGTTGAACCATGAGAGACTATGGACTCTGAAAAAAAGTCTGAGAGTTTTGAAGGGGCAGTTGGTGGGAGGTTGGGGGACCCAGTTGGTGGGTATTAAGGAGGGCATGTATTGCATGGTGCACTGGGTGTGGTGCAAAAAAATGAATTCGTCTATGCTGAAAAGAAATTTAAAAAATCAGCAAATATGGAGTGGCACATAGGAGAAGAGAAAGAGATGAGGAAAAGGGGATAGAGTGGGATAATGAAAGAATATCTCTTCTCTACAGAAGAAAGCCAGTAATAACTATAGAAGGAATGATTGAATTAGAAAATCAAATTGAGTAACCCCAAAGTAAAATCCAATTCAATCAAAAATCACTAATGTATGCTAAAGTTGTTAGGTTGATCAGAAAGAGATAACATACCTGGTAGGAAAGTGTTAATCCCACAGATATTAACCCCTTAGCAATGCAAACGGGAAAGTATATCTTTAAAATCTGACTGTCAGGGTGCCTGGGTGGCTCAGTGGGTTAAAGCCTCTGCCTTTGGCTCAGGTTATGATCTTGGGATCCTGGGATCGAGTCCCATATTGGGCTCTCTGCTCCGCAGGGAGCCTGCTTCCCCCTCCCTCTATGCCTGCCTCTCTGCTTATTTGTGTTCTCTCCCTCTGTCAAATAAATAAAATCTTTTAAAAAAGGAAAGATGTTTAACAACAGTGATGCACAAGAGGATGAAAAACAGACAAAAAAAAAAAAAAAACAACTGGTTAAGGTAGAGTCAAGATGGTGGGGAAGTAGGAGGAGGCGCCTTTTCAACCTGTACCCTAAAGTGAGCTGATTACCTACCAAAGAACTCCGACCATCCATGAAATCAGCCTGAGATCAGAATTATACATGTCTGGATCTCTACAGGAGCAGAAGACGCCAGTGGCAGGTAAAGCAGACTGGAAGCATTGGACTGATATCGGAAGATAAACAAAAGGGGGAGGGAGCCACCAGAGGTGATCGATTGGAAAGTAATACCCCAATATGAGAGTGCCCTGTGTCTGGGGATCAGCATTAACTTGGAGTCTGGTTGAAAGCACTCAAAAAACAAAGAGCAAAGGATCACTGGGGGGAAAAAGTGGGAACCTGGGCGGTTAGGGTCAGGGACCTAAGTCCCCACCCCAGGTCAGCCTCCCCTGGCGCTGAGCCAGAGAGAGTGCGGTGGAGAAATCAGGTCTCCGTCCCTGAGCCACCAGTGCGCCTGAATGCCAGCGCGCCTGAGAACGAGTGGGGTCTGGATCCCGTGAGGGGCTGGGAGCCTGGCCAGACGGCAATCCTGAAACACGCTCGTCCCACACCCTCCCTTGGGATAGGTGCTCATATGTGCTAGCCTGTAGCTCTGGCATCCAGAAAAACCAGACATTGCCAGCCCGGGACAGCGGGAAAATCTCAGTGTGTGATCTCTGCTCCGAACATCTCTGACGGTCTGGAGCTGCCCAGACAGCCACCACTGCCCTGGTTTTGGATACAATGAGGAGCTCCTGCATTCCCAGGGACAGAGACTCAGAACCAACTCTGCCAGTAGCTCCTGCAAAACATTCTGAGGCTTCTCTCTGAGAGGGAGGTCGGGGTGCAGTTTGCTATCCTCTAAACCTCCAAAAACTATCAAAAGCTGTCAAGGTGAGAGAAAGCAGATGAAAGAACATAAAAACCCCCAGAGAACAAAAGCCTGAAAAAAACAGTTTCCTCAGAGCCCACCCCCTTGAGGGGAGCGGGAGGACCTAACTAAGGGAACATCATTGTCTGAAAACCCACGTGGCAGCCCCTCCCCCAGAAAACCAACCAGGAAATAAGAAAAAAAAAAAAAAAAGACTACAAGAGAACAACCACCACTACTTCAGAAATACAACTTTTATTTTTAACTCTTTACCAATATTCTGGTTCTTTTTTTTTTATACATACAGATAATTTTTTAACATATTTACCACCACACTGAGATGTCCAGTACATCAAATTCTTTAATAACCTTCTAACCTGAACTTTTTGATACATACATCCGTGTTTTTCTTTCGCTTTTCTATTTTTTAATTCTTTTTTTAATTTTAACTTAGTTTAGTCTAGTTTATTCTTTTGTAATTTTTATTTTCTTCTATACATATAGAGTTAAACTTCAAGGTAATCCCCTTTCCCCAATCAATGCTACCCTTATAGGCAAACCAGTTTCTTTTTTTTTTTCTTTTTTCTTTTTTCCCTTTTTATTAATTTTTTCAGCGTAACAGTATTCATTCTTTTTGCACAACACCCAGTGCTCCATGCAAAACGTGCCCTCCCCATCACCCACCACCTGTTCCCCCAACCTCCCACCCCTGACCCTTCAAAACCCTCAGGTTGTTTTTCAGAGTCCATAGTCTCTTATGGTTCGCCTCCCCTCCCCAATGTCCATAGCCCGCTCCCCCTCTCCCAATCCCACCTCCCCCCAGCAACCCCCAGTTTGTTTTGTGAGATTAAGAGTCATTTATGGTTTGTCTCCCTCCCAATCCCATCTTGTTTCATTTATTCTTCTCCTATCCCCCTATCCCCCTATGTTGCTTCTCCATGTCCTGATATCAGGGAGATCATATGATAGTTGTCTTTCTCCGATTGACTTATTTCACTAAGCATGATACGCTCTAGTTCCATCCACGTCGTCGCAAATGGATCAAGAAGATGTGGTATATATACACAATGGAATACTATGCAGCCATCAAAAGAAATGAAATCTTGCCATTTGCGACGACGTGGATGGAACTAGAGCGTATCATGCTTAGTGAAATAAGTCAATCGGAGAAAGACAACTATCATATGATCTCCCTGATATGAGGACATGGAGAGGCAAACCAGTTTCTAATCTCCCTGTAACTTAGGAAAGTTGAGTCCCTTAACAAAAACATCAAGATACAAGATAACAAAAACATCAAGATACATCAAGAAAATATATATATTTTTTCCCTTGTCATATAGTTTTATCAGTCTTTTTGTCTGTTTTTGTTTGTATACTTCACAAATCTTACCTTGTGGCCCATTTGGGCTGAGACTTCTCTTTTATCTTCCCTTTCTTTCCTATCTCTCTTCCTCTCTCTCTTTTTTTTTCCATTTTTCTTTCCCCTTTTTCTGTCTTCTTCTCTATTTCTTTTTCTTTTCTTTTTTCTCTCATTTGGGTGGGGAATCCTGATTGCACAGAAGCGTTCCAGGGTGCACCTTGACTGCACCACAACCGATAAGTCCAGCTGCATCTGTTCAGTCATCTCTTACAAAAATGACTAGGAGGAGGAATACCCAACAGAAGAAAAATACAGAGGATGGGCCTTCTGAAACAGAGCTAATGGCTATCGACATAGACAATATGTCAGAAAAGGAATTCAGACTAACAATTTTCCAGGCAATAGCTAGGTTGGAGAAAGCCATGGATGACCAAAGAGAATTGATTAGGGCAAAACTGAAAAGCATCAGGGATGATGTTCATAATGTTAGGGCAGAACTGAAAGCCACCAGGGATGATGTTCAAAATTCTCTCAATGAGTTCCAATCTAATCTAAATTCTCTAAAAGCTAGGGTAACTGAGACAGAAGATAGAATTAGTGATCTGGAGGACAAACAGATAGAGAGAAAGGATCAGGAGGAAGCCTGGAACAAACAGCTCAGAAGCCACGAAAACAGAATCAGGGAAATAAATGATGCCATGAAACATTCCAACGTCAGAATTATTGGAATCCCCGAAGGGTAGAAAAAAGAAAGAAGTCTAGAAGATATAGTGGAAGAAGTTGTCTATGAAAATTTTCCCAATCTCATGAATGGAAACAACGTTCATGTACTGGAGGCAGAGAGATTTCCTCCCAATATTTTAGATTCTCGAAAGACCTCATGACACCTTATAGTTAGAATGAGGAATTATGTTTCACGACAGACCCACTTAAAAGCAGCTAGGACAAGAAGATCCTTACATACGGAGGAAAGCCCATTAGAATAACGTCAGACCTTTCCACAGAGACCTGGCAAGCCAGGAAGGGCTGGCAAAATATATTCAGAGTACTAAATGAGAAGAACATGCATCCAAGAATACTCTATCCAGCAAGACTGACATTTAAAATGGATGGAGAGATAAAGAGTTTCCAAGACTGGCAAGGCTTAAAAGACTATGCAACCACCAAGCCGACACTGCAGGAAATGTTAAGGGGGGTCCTATAAAAGAGAAAAAATCCTAAGAATATCATTGAACAGAAATACAGAAACAATCTAGAGACAGAAATACTTCAAAGGCAACACGATGTCAATAAAAACCTATCTCTCAATAATCATTCTCAATGTGAATGGCTTAAATGCACCCATAAAACGACAAAGGGTTGCAGATTGGATAAAACGACAGGACCCTTCCATATGTTGTCTACAAGAGACCCATTTTGAACCCAAGGATACACCCCGACTGAAAGTGAAGGGATGGAGAAGCATCTTTCATGCCAAGGGGCTTCAAAACAAGGCTGGGGTAGCGATTCTCATATCAGATAAATTAGATTTTAAACTAAAGACTGTAGTCAGAGATACAGAAGGACACTACATAATTCTTAAAGGGACTATCCGCCAAGATGATCTAACAATTGTGAATATCTATGCCCCCAATATGGGAGCACCCAATTACATAAGAAAACTATTAATCAAGATAAAGAGTCATATTAATATGAATACAATAATAGTAGGAGATCTTAATACGCCTCTCTCAGAAATAGACAGATCATCGAAGCCGAAAAATAATAAAGAAATAAGAGCATTGAATGAAACATTGGACCAGATGGACCTCATAGACATATACAGAATATTCCACCCTAAAACAACAGAATACTCATTCTTCTCAAGTGCACATGGAACCTTCTTCACAATAGACCACATACTGGGTCACAAAGCAGGACTCAACTGATACCAAAAGACTGACATTATTCCCTGCATATTCTCAGATCACAATGCTTTGAAACTGGAACTCAATCACAAGGAAAAGTTCAGAAGGAACTCAAACACCTGGAAGCTAAAGACCACCTTGCTTAAGAATGCTTGGATCAACCAGGAGATCAACGATGAACTTAAACAATTCATGGAAACCAATGAGAATGAAGACACTTCAGTCCAAAACCTATGGGATACAGCAAAGGCGGTTCTAAGGGGGAAATATAGAGCCATCCAAGCCTCCCTCAAAAATATTGAAAAATACAGAATACACCAGCTGTGTCTACATTTTAAAGAACTGGAGAATCAACAACAAATCAAACCAACTCCACATGCAAGAAGGGAAATAATCAAGATTAGAGCAGATATCAATGAGGTAGAAACGAGAGATACAGTAGAACATATCAATGAAACTAGAAGCTGGTTTTTTGAAAGAATCAATAAGATCGATTAACCATTGGCCACACTAATCCAAAAGAAAAGACGGAAAGCCCAAATTAATAAAATTATGAATGAAAAGGGAGTGATCACAATGAACACCAAGGAAATAGAAACAATCATCAGAAATTATTACCAACAATTATATGCCAATAAGCTAAGCAAAATAGATGAAATGGATGCATTCCTGGAAAGCTACAAACTCCCAAAACTGAACCAGGAAGAAATTGACAACCTGAATAGAGTGATATCTAGTAATGAGATTGAAGCAGTGATCAAAAACCTCCCAAAAGGGGCGCCTGGGTGGCTCAGTGGATTAAGCCGCTGCCTTTGGCTCAGGTCATGATCTCAAGGTCCTGGGATCGAGCCCCGCATTGGGCTCTCTGCTCTGCAGGGAGCCTGCTTCCTCCTCTCTCTCTGCCTGCGTCTCTGCCTACTTGTGACCTCTCTCTCTGTCAAATAAATAAATAAAATCTTTAAAAAAAAAAAAAAAAAACCTCCCAAAAAACAAGAGCCCAGGACCTGACGGATTCCGTGGGGAATTCTATCAAACTATCAAAGAAGAAATAACACCAATTCTCCTGAAGCTGTTCCAAAAATTTGAAGCAGAAGGAAAACTTCCAGACTGTTTTTATGAAGCCAGCATTACCCTGATCCCCAAACCAGGCAAAGACCCTACCAAAAAGGAGAATTTCAGACTGATATCACTGGTGAATATGGATGCAAAGATTCTCAACAAGATCCTAGCAAACAGGATCCAGCAGCGCATTCAAAAGATTATCCACCATGACCAGGTGGGATTCATCCCTGGGTTGCAAGGATGGTTCAACATTCGCAAATCAATCGATGTGATAGAACAAATCAATAAGAGAAGAAAGAAGAACCACATGGTCCTCTCAATTGATGCAGAAAAAGCATTTGACAAAATCCAGCATCCATTCCTGATGAAAACGCTTCAATATATAGGGATGGAGGGAACATTCCTGAACTTCATAAAATATATTTATGATAGACCCACAGCAAATCTCATCCTCAATGGGAAAAAACTTGCAGCCTTTCTATTGAGATCAGGAACACAACAAGGATGACCACTCTCACCACTCTTGTTCAACATAGTATTAGAATTTCTAGCAACGGTAATCAGACATCAAAGAGAAATAAAAGGTATCCAAATTGGGCAAAGAAGAAGTCAAACTCTCTCTCTGCACAGATGACATGATTCATTATATGGAAAACCCCAAAGATTCCACCCCCAAACTACTAGAACTCATCCAGCAATTCAGTAACGTGGCAGGATACAAAGTCAATGTACAGAAATCAGTGGTTTTCTTATAAACTAACAATGAAAATACAGAAAGGGAAATTAGAGAATTGATTCCATTTACTATAGCATGAAGAACCATAAGATACCTGGGAATAAACCTAACCAAAGAGGTAAAGGACCTGTACTAGAGGAACTACAGAACACACATGAAAGAAATTGAAGAAGACACAAAAAGATGGAAGACTGTTCCATGCCCTTTGATTGGAAGAATAAACATTGTTAAAATGTCTATACTGCCTAGGGGGAGGAGTCAAGATGGCGGAGAAGTAGCAGCCTGAGACTACATCAGGTAGCAGGAGATCAGCTCGATAGCTTATCTAAACATTGCAAACACCTACAAATCCAATGGGAGATCGAAGAGAAGAAGAACAGCAACTCCAGAAACAGAAAATCAACCACTTTCTGAAAGGTAGGACTGGCGGAAAAGTGAATCTAAAATGATGGGAAGATAGACCATGGGGGGAGGGGCCGGCTCCCAGCAAGCAGCAGAGCAACGGAGCACAAAATCAGGACTTTAAAAGTCTGTTCCACTGAGGGACATTGCTCCAGAGGCTAAACCAGGGTGAAGCCCACGTGGGGCCAGCGTGACCCCAGGTCCTGCAGGGTCACAGAAGGATTGGGGGTGTCAGAGAGTCGCAGAGCTCACAGGTCTTAGAAGAGAGAAGCTGGACTCAGAGACAGAGACGAGGACTGAACTCTCCGTTTGGGGTTACCTTGAACTGGTTGAGGGATGGGTGAGCTCGGAGCGTGGCTAGAGGCTGGGGATACGGGAGTGATTGGGTTCTGTCCTCTGGGGGCGCACTGAGGAGTGGGGCCCCAGACTCTCGGCTCTTCCGGGCCGGAGACTAGGAGGCTGCCATTTTCATTCCACTCCTCTGGAACTCTACGGAAAGCGCTCAGGGAACAGAAGCTCCCAAAAGCGAACCCGAGCCGATTACTTAGTCCTGCCGCCGGTAAGGGCGGTGCAATCCCGCCTCGGGCAAAGACACTTGAGAGTCACTACAACAGGCCCCTCCCCCAGAAGATCAACAAAATATCCAGCCAGGACGCAGTTCATCTATCAAGGAGAAAGCAGGTTCAATTCCTAAGACAGCAGAGCAATTCCAGAGGAGGAGAAAGCAAAGCACGGAACTCATGGCTTTCTCCCCATGATTCTTTAGTCTTGGGGCTACTTCAATTTTTTTTTCTTTTTTTCAATTTTTTTTCTTTTTTCTTTTTTCTTCTTCTGCTAAATTTTTTAAAACTTTTACCATTTTCTTTTTTAACGTTTTTTGACTAGTTCATGTAAATATATATATTTTTTCTTTCTTTTTTATATTTTTTTATTTGTTTTATTTTTTAAATTTTTTTCTTTTTTATTTCTTTTTTTTTTCAGAACCTGTTTTTATCCCCTTTCTCCCCCCCCCCACAATTTGGGGTCTCTTCTGATTTGGTTACAGTGCATTTTTCTGGGGTCTTTGCCACCCATTTAGTAGTTTATTTGCTCCTTCATATCCTCTTATCTGGACAAAATGACAAGGCGGAAAAAATCACCACAAACAAAAGAACAAGAGACAGTACCGAAGGCTAGGGACCTAATCAACACAGACATTGGTAATATGTCAGATCAAGAGTTCAGAATGACGATTCTGAACATTCTAGCCAGGCTCGAAAAAGGCATGGAAGATATTAGAGAAACCCTCTCTGGAGATATTAAAGCCCTTTCTGGAGAAATTAAAGAACTAAAATCTAACCAAGTTGAAATAAAAAAAGCTATTAATGAGGTGCAATCAAAAATGGAGGCTCTCACTGCTAGGATCAATGAGGCAGAAGAAAGAATTAGTGATATAGAAGACCAAATGACAGAGAATAAGGAAGCCGAGCAAAAGAGGGACAAACAGCTATTGGACCATGAGGGGAGAATTCGAGAGATAAGTGACACCATAAGACGAAACAACATTAGAATAATTGGGATTCCAGAAGAAGAAGAAACAGAGAGGGGAGCAGAAGGTCTATTGGAGAGCATCATTGGAGAGAATTTCCCTAATATGGCAAAGGGAACAAGCATTAAAATCCAGGAGATGCAGAGAACCCCCCTCAAGTCAACAAGAATAAGTCCACACCCCGTGACCTAATAGTAAAATTTACAAGTCTTAGTGACAAAGAGAAAATCCTGAAAGCAGCCCGAGAAAAGAAGTCTGTACCATACAATGGTAAAAATATTAGATTGGCAGCAGACTTATCCACAGAGACCTGGCAGGCCAGAAAGAGCTGGCATGATATATTCAGAGCACTGAACGAGAAAAACATGCAGCCAAGAATACTCTATCCAGCTAGGCTATCATTGAAAATAGAAGGAGAGATAAAAAGCTTCCAGGACAAACAAAAACTGAAAGAATTTGCAAACACCAAACCAGCTCCCCAGGAAATATTGAAAGGGGTCCTCTAAGCAAAGAGAGAGCCTAAAAGTAGTAGATCAGAAAAGTACAGAGACAATATACAGTAACAGTCACCTTACAGACTAATAATGGCACTAAATTCATATCTCTCAATAGTTACCTTGAATGTTAATGGGCTAAAGGCCCCAATCAAAAGACACAGGGTATCAGAATGGATAAAAAAACAAAACCCATCAGTATGTTGCCTACAAGAAACTCATTTTAGACGCGAAGACACCTCCAGATTTAAAGTGAGGGGGTGGAAAACAATTTATCATGCTAATGGGCATCAGAAGAAAGCTGGGGTGGCAATCCTTCTATCAGATCAATTAGATTTTAAGCCAAAGACTATAATAAGAGATGAGGAAGGACACTATATCCTATTCAAAGGGTCTGTCCAACAAGAAGATCTAACCATTTTAAATATCTATGCCACTAACGTGGGAGCAGTCAACTATATCAACCAATTAATAACAAAATCAAAGAAACACATCAATAATAATACAATAATAGTAGGGGACTTTTACACTCCCCTCACTGAAATGGACAGATCATCCAAGCAAAAGATCAACAAGGAAATAAAGGCCTTAAATGACACACTGGACCAGATGGACCTCACAGATATATACAGAACATTTCATCCCAAAGCAACAGAATACACATTCTTCTCTAGTGCACAGGGAACCTTCTCCAGAATAGATCACATCCTGGGTCACAAATCAGGTCTCAACCGGTATCAAAAGATTAGGATTATTCCCTGCATATTTTCAGACCACAATGCTCTGAAGCTAGAACTCAATCACAAGACGAAAGCTGGGAAGAACCCAAATACATGGAGACTAAACAGCATCCTTCTAAAGAATGAATGGGTTAACCAGGAAATTAAAGAAGAATTGACAAAATTCATGGAAACAAATGATAATGAAAACACAACAGTTCAAAATCTGTGGGACACAGCAAAGGCAGTCCTGAGAGGAAAATATATAGCGGTACAAGCCTTTCTCAAGAAACAAGAAAGGTCTCAAGTACACAACCTAACCCTACGCGTAAAGGAGCTGCAGAAAGAACATGAAAGAAACCCTAAACCCAGCAGGAGAAGAGAAATCATAAAGATCAGAGCAGAAATCAACGAAATAGAAACCAAAAAAACAATAGAAAAAAATCAATGAAACTAGGAGCTGGTTCTTTGAAAGAATCAATAAGATTGATAAACCCCTGGCCAGACTCATCAAAAAGAAAAGAGAAAGGACCCAAATCAATAAAATCATGAATGAAAGAGGAGAGATCACAACTAACACCAAAGAAATACAGACAATTATAAGAACATACTATGAGCAACTCTACGCCAAAAAATTGGCCAATCTGGAAGAAATGGATGCATTCCTAGAGACATATAAACTACCACAACTGAACCAGGAAGAAATAGAAAACCTGAACAGGCCCATAACCAGTAAGGAGATTGAAACAGTCATCCAAAATCTCCAAACAAACAAAAGCCCAGGGCCAGACGGCTTCCCAGGGGAATTCTACCAAACATTTAAAGAAGAACTCATTCCTATTCTCCTGAAACTGTTCCAAAAAATAGAAATGGAAGGAAAACTTCCAAACTCATTTTATGAGGCCAGCATCACCTTGATCCCAAAACCAGGCAAGGATCCCACCAAAAAAGAGAACTACAGACCAATATCCTTGATGAACACAGACGCAAAAATTCTTGCCAAAATACTAGCCAATAGGATTCAACAGTACATTAAAAGGATTATTCACCACGATCAAGTGGGATTTATTCCAGGGCTGCAGGGTTGGTTCAACATCCACAAATCAATCAATGTGATAGAACACATTAATAAAAGAAAGAACAAGAACCATATGATACTCTCAATAGATGCTGAAAAAGCATTTGACAAAGTACAGCATCCCTTCCTGATCAAAACTCTTCAAAGTGTAGGGATAGAGGGCACATACCTCAATATTATCAAAGCCATCTATGAAAAACCCACAGCAAATATCATTCTCAATGGAGAAAAATTGAAAGCTTTTCCGTTGATGTCAGGAACACGGCAGGGATGTCCATTATCACCACTGCTATTCAACATAGTACTAGAAGTCCTAGCCTCAGCAATCAGACAACAAAACGAAATTCAAGGCATCCAAATTGGTAAAGGAGAAGTCAAACTATCACTCTTCGCAGATGATATGATACTATATGTGGAAAACCCAAAAGACTCCACTCCAAAACTGCTAGAACTTGTCCAGGAATTCAGTAAAGTGTCAGGATATAAAATCAATGCACAGAAATCAGTTGCATTTCTGTACACCAACAACAAGACTGAAGAAAGAGAAATTAAGGAGTCAATCCCATTTACAATTGCACCCAAAACTATAAGATACCTAGGAATAAACCTAACCAAAGAGACTAAGAATCTATACACAGAACATTATAAAGTACTCATGAAAGAAATTGAGGAAGACACAAAAAAATGGAAAAATGTTCCATGCTCCTGGATTGGAAGAATAAATATTGTGAAAATGTCTATGCTACCTAAAGCAATCTACACATTTAATGCAATCCCTATCAAAATACCGTCCATTTTTTTCAAAGAAATGGAACAAATAATCCTAAAATTTATATGGAACCAGAAAAGACCTCGAATAGCCAAAGGAATATTGAAAAAGAAATCCAAAGTTTGTGGCATCACAATTCCGAACTTCAAGCTCTATTACAAAGCTGTCTTTAACAAGACAGCATGGTACTGGCACAAAAACAGACATATCGATCAGTGGAACAGAATAGAGAGCCCAGAAATCGACCCTCAACTCTATGGTCAACTAATCTTCGACAAAGCAGGAAAGAATGTCCAATGGAAAAAAGACAGCCTCTTCAATAAATGGTGCTGGGAAAATTGGAAAGCTACATGCAGAAAAATGAAATTGGACCACTTCCTTACACCACACAAGAAAATAGACTCCAAATGGATGAAGGACATCAATGTGAGAAAGGAATCCATCAAAATCCTTGAGGAGAATGCAGGCAGCAACCTCTTCGACCTCAGCCGTAGCAACATCTTCCTAGGAACAACGGGAAAGGCAAGGGAAGCAAGGGCAAAATTGAACTATTGGGATTTCATCAAGATCAAAAGCTTTTGCACAGCAAAGGAAACAGTTAACAAAACCAAAAGACAACTGACAGAATGGGAGAAGATATTTGCAAACGACATATCAGATAAAGGGCTAGTGTCCAAAATCTATAAGGAACTTAGCAAACTCAACACCCAAAGAACAAACAATCCAATCAGGAAATGGGCAGAGGACATGAACAGACATTTCTGCAAAGAAGACATCCAGATGGCCAACAGACACATGAAAAAGTGCTCCACGTCACTCGGCATCAGGGAAATACAAATCAAAACCACAATGAGATATCACCTCACACCAGTCAGAATGGCTAAAATTAACAAGTCAGGAAATGACAGATGCTGGAGAGGACGTGGAGAAAGGGGAACCCTCCTCCACTGTTGGTGGGAATGCAAGCTGGTGCAACCACTCTGGGAAACAGCATGGAGGTTCCTCAAAATGTTGAAAATAGAACTACCCTATGACCCAGCAATTGCACTACTGGGTATTTACCCTAAAGATACAAACATAGTGATCCGAAGGGGCACGTGTACCCGAATGTTTATAGCAGCAATGTCTACAATAGCCAAACTATGGAAAGAACCTAGATGTCTATCAACAGATGAATGGATAAAGAAGATGTGGTATATATACACAATGGAATACTATGCATCCATCAATAGAAATGAAATCTTGCCATTTGCGAGAACGTGGATGGAACTAGAGCGTATCATGCTTAGTGAAATAAGTCAATCGGAGAAAGACAACTATCATATGATCTCCCTGATATGCGGACATGGAGAAGCAACATGAGGGGGTAGGGGGATAGGAGAAGAATAAATGAAACAAGATGGGATTGGGAGGGAGACAAACCATAAATGACTCTTAATCTCACAAATCAAACTGGGGGTTGCTGGGGGGAGGTGGGATTGGGAGAGGGGGAGCGGGCTATGGACATTGGGGAGGGGAGGCGAACCATAAGAGACTATGGACTCTGAAAAACAACCTGAGGGTTTTGAAGGGTCAGGTGTGGGAGGTTGGGGCAACCTGAGGGTTTTGAAGGGTCAAGGGTGGGAGGTTGGGGAACAGGTGGTGGGTAATGGGGAGGGCACATTTTGCATGGAGCACTGGGTGTTGTGCAAAAAGAATGAATACTGTTACGCTGAAAAAATAAATAAAATGGAAAAAAAAGAATGCAGAAAAAAAAAGAAGAAAAATAAATGAAAGAAAACTGAAAAAAAATACTATACATTTCTTTTTTTATTAAGAGATTTGACTTTCAGTCATTTCAATTCATTATTGGTCTTCCTTTTCTTTATATATATATATTCTTTATATATATATATTATATATTTATATATATAATATATATATATATATATTGATAAACATATAATGTATTTTTATCCCCAGGGGTACAGGTCTGTGAATCACCAGGTTTACACACTTCACAGCACTCACCATAGCACATATCTCCCCAATGTCCATAAGCCCCTACCCCCTCTCCCAACCACCCCTCCCCGCAGCAACCCTCCGTTTGTTTTGAGAGATTAAGAGTCAATTATGGTTTGTCTCCCTCCCAATCCCATCATGTTTCATTTATTCTACTCCTATCCCCCTAAGCCCCCACGTTGCATCTCCACATCCTCATATCAGGGAGATCATATGATCGTTGTCTTTCTCCGATTGACTTATTTCACTAAGCATGATACGCTCTAGTTCCAACTACGTCATCACAAATGGCCAGATTTCATTTCTATTGATGGCTGCATAGTATTCCATTGTGTATATATACCACTTCTTCTTTATCCATTCATCTGTTGATGGACATCTAGGTTCTTTCCATAGTTTGACTATTGTAGACATTGCTGCTATAAACATTTGGGTGCACATGCTCCTTCGGATCACTACGTTTGTGTCTTTAGGTTAAATACCCAGTAGTGCAATTGCTGGGTCATAGGGTAGTTCTATTTTCAACATTTTGAGTAACCTCCATGCTGTTTTCCACAGTGGTTGCACCAGCTTGCATTCCCACCAACAGTGGAGGAGGGTTCCCCTTTCTCCGCATCCTTGCCAGTATCTGTCATTTCCTGACTTGTTAATTTTAGCCATTCTAACTGGTGTGAAGTGATATCTCATTGTGGTTTTGTTTGTATTTCCTTGATGCCGAGTGACGTGGAGCACTTTTTCATGTGTCTGTTGGCCATCTGGATGTCTTCTTTGCAGAAATGTCTGTTCATGTCCTCTGCCCATTTCTTGATTGGATTATTTGTTCTTTGGGTGTTGAATTTGCTAAGTTCCTTATAGATTTTGGATACTAGCCCTTTATCTGATATGTCGTTTGCAAATATCTTCTCCCATTCTGTCAGTTGTCTTTTGGTTTTGTGAACTGTTTCCTTTGCTGTGCAAAAGCTTTTGATCTTGATGAAATCCCAATAGTTCATTTTTGCCCTTGCTTCCCTTACCTTTGGTGATGTTCCTAGGAAGATGTTGCTGTAGCTGAGGTTGAAGAGGTTGCTGCCTGTGTTCTCCTCAAGGATTTTGATGGATTCCTTTCTCACATTGAGGTCCTTCATCCATTTGGAGTCTATTTTCGTGTGTGGTGTAATGAAGTGTTCCAATTTCATTTTTCTGCATGTAGCTTTCCAATTTTCCTAGCACCATTTATTGAAGAGGCTGTCTTTTTTCCACTGGACATTCTTTCCTGCTTTGCCAAAGATGAGTTGACCATAGAGTTGAGGGTCGATTTCTGGGCTCTCTATTCTGTTCCATTGATCTATGTGTCTGTTTTTGTTCCAGTACTATGTTGTCTTGATGATGACAGCTTTGTAATATGGTCTTCCTATTATTAACAGCCAAAAGATTTGTCCCTCTAAGAATTCTCTACTGTTATCCTCCATCTTTATCTCTACCTCTCTTAAGGCATTTGTACTTCTTCTGTTTTATTGAAATAACAAATACATAAAAGTATGTGCCATTTCTCCCACTAGATTCATCAAGAGCCAGGGAGGATCTAATTCTGTGCCTACACATATTCCCATAATGCCCAGTAGATTTATTTGAATATTATCATATACATGAATATATATTTATAGATATATAATGGATTGAAAGATAGTTAACATGTTTCTCAAAGTACAATAGGTAACAGGATTGTTCAAGGAATAGAATATTATGGTTAGTGTCTGTAACAGAGTTTTACCATCAGAATCTGCTCAAAAGTGACAATTCAAATAATTCTTAAAGTCTTGTGGTTTAGTATCATTCCAAAATATGAACAATTTCCTAGTTTGTAAATACAAGTTTATAATGAAATGGGATTTTTCTCAGTTGAGCAGAAATATTACTATAGCTTATAGTCATTACCCTAAATATGATTAACTGTTGTGCCATACTAGAAATGCAGAAAACAAATAAAATTGGAATGAAATGAGTACTGATTTCAAGATATTTCTTGAATTATCTTATCATGCCATGTCCTGTTTAAAGATAAATAGAATTCCACAGAGAATTTTAATTGCAGATTTAAAGTATTTTTCAGTTAATCATGGCTGCATTTTACCATTACCAAGCATTTCCTGCCAGCCTAAAATGAACAAGACATCCAAATATCATTTAAATATATATATGAGTGTATATATACATAAACATATATATGTTTGTATATATAACCATTGTGATAAGAAACAGTTCACAATAATAAATAGGCATTTTTCAATTGTTTGTGAAAATTGTGGACTTGTACAATTATTTACAAAAAGGCATAAAGAATGCATTAATTAGGTGGACAATATGTGTGCAAACCCCCCCTCACAAAAATGTTCTCATTGCAGTGGGAAAATCATATGATGCCAACTGATTTTCTAATTTCAGCTTTGTATTCTCTGTGGTCATCATCTGCACTGATTTCACCATATGAATTCTTTTGTGTCAATGTAATGCAAAAATATAACAACAAAGTCATCACTCCCAAGGAAGGAATGTGCTCTACTCTAATTAAAATGCTTATATTATACAAAAATACACCAAAGATAAATGAAAAGAAACTATTTAAATCCTCAGATGGATACCGGGAAGATGGCAGAGTAGGACACTAAACATCCTATGTTTACAACTAGATATCATTCATATACAAGTTAATAAACCTGAAAGCAATTAAGGACTAGCAGAGCAACCTCCACAACTAAATGTAGAAAGGAAGCCACATCAGAGAGATTCGGAAGGTCAGAAATGTTGATCAGGAGATGCATGTAGGAAGAAGGGAACTGCCATCCCTGAGAGAAAAAAGCACCAGGGAACCAACACAGGAAAAACAAATATCTAGCCTTAAAATCAGAGGGGCTGAATTCTGTGAGTTTTTAAAACCAGTGGTATTTGGAGGATTGAGCTTCAAAATTCAGTGGAATCAACGTTGGGTTGGTGAAGAATCCACGAGGGTTTCTTAGCCAGGTCTCCACCATTAAAGAAACAACAGCTCAAAAAGAGACAACATAGAAAGAACAGCTTGCACAATGGGAGGGAGATACGTTTATACAGATTTCAAAGTATGTTGGGGAATTTCTCTAGGAACAAAAGATCTGGCAGTCATCATTTTTATCCCCCAACCCCCAGTATAATCACAAAGCCACCACCTGCAAAGGCAGCACAGCAGATACTTGCTACCCAAACTGCTGGCAAAGTGCCATACCCACATGTTCTCCTGAAATGTGGGATCAGCACAATTTTTTTTTGTTAATGCTGCACACCCCACCCAGCAGCTACACACAAATGTGGCTTTCCTCAACCACCACACTCCATGCCTAGCTACCACGCACACAGACACCACATGGCAAAACCACCCACCAGGTGTAGAAACTGGGCTTAGCCAATGTGCACAAAAGTCTATGGGCCCCTGGCCCACTGTGCAATATATCCGTACATGCTGTGCTTCAGGAATCACCTATGAATAACAACTCATTGTGAATTTTCTAAATACTGGCACCCCAACCCAGAGCCCTTCTACTACCATGCCCTAACAGAACCATACTGCCTGTATCTCACTAACATTGAGAGAGCAAACACAACTCATACCAGGCAAAGTCAGTCCAGATATCTGGACTGAAAGGAAAAGTGACTCAACACAATAACATGACATAAGCAACACATATGGAAATCTCTCATAAAGTGACAGGTTCTAGTGAACATGGAATACTGCAATTCAGGGCACTACAGGACCTCTTCTTCATAAAGCCACTACTTTCAAGAGCAAAAGATATAGCTAATTTCCCTAAGACAAAAAAACACACACAAAAATGTAGACACAATAAGGAGTCAGGAGAATATTTCCCAAATGAAAGATCATAAGAAAATCACAGCAGGCGATTTAACCAATGAGAAATAAGTAATAGGCCTCATGCAGAATTTAAAGTAATCATCATAAAGATACTCACTGGAACACTGAAGGAATAAGAGAACCCTAGGACCTTCTAGGCCTATGGACACAATTAAGTAACTATCAAACCATCCTAAATGCCCCCCCCAGATATAGATCTGAAGACTCACAGAATGAACTACACAACAAAAGGGAGAGAAGAAGTCACATTGAAGAGCTTAGGTAGTGCAGAGGCATGGTTTGGGGCAGAAATGGATCATGGGTGCTGCAGAGGAGAGGAAGCGATAGTCACTGAGAAGGGTAAGTGGGGGGAGCACACAGGGGAACACAAAAAGGGGAAATGTCCTCAAAGCTACTGGCTTGGAAAATGAATAAGGATGAATTTTGTGAATTCCTGCAACCATCAGGGCTTAAAGACTAGAATTATAAAGGTCAGCAGGCTTGACTGAGATACACCTGGAGGGCACTGCCCTCTTCCTAGAGAGAAAGCAGGAAAACAACTCAGAAGCAGACAGTGTGGAAATAGCAATTTGACGAACAACTGGGGCACATAGGCAGGAGATCATTCACTCTTCTTGAAGCATGTCCCTGAGAGGTACCATGTATGGAGATGCCTCTCCAGGACCAAAGCAGGTTGCTGGCACAAGTTAAGTCTCTTACTCTTCAGCATAAATACATAGCCACCTGCAGGAAGCAGAACAACACTAATACTGGTTGCCTACTTGTTTAGACCAAGCCCTGCCTTCCTGAGTTCAGGCTGGACTACCTCTACTCGTCTTTTTCTTCTTCTTTTTCTTATTTATTTCACTGACAGAAATCACAAGTAGGCAGAGAGGCAGGCAGAGAGAGGGGGGAGGCAGGCTGTCCACCAAGCAGAGAGCCTGATGTGGGGCTCTATCCCAGGACCCTGAGATCATTACCTGAACCGAAGGCAGAGGCCCCAACCCACTGAGCCACCCAGGCACCCCTAGACTACCTTCCTAAGTCAAGCTTGCCTCAGTCCCAGCCCAGAGGACCCCTCCCCAAGAAGAGAAGCAAAAACTCTTGTCCACTCCACCTCAGCCAACCACAGAGTTCTGAGGGTCTTAGTTTCTGGTGGAAGAGGTGGTAAGTCTCATTAACAAGCAGACCAGAAGTCACCTATTTAATACACACCACATTCATGCAAGGGATCAGAAAGTATTGACAGCAAGCAATGAGGCTCTCTGCAGACAAATGTCCTGAACAAAAGAGCAGCCAAAACACAATAGCATAGGGCATGCAACACACACTGGAGGCACTCCTTGAAGTGCCAAGTCCTGGGCACTACAGGAACTCATCTTCCAAAAGTCATTACTTTCCAGAGAAGCAAACATAAATGGCTTTCTAACACAGAGAAGAAAGCAGAGACAGAGGAAATTATCCCAAATAAAGACAAAATAAGGTCATGGCCAAATTTCTAGGTGAAACAGATATTCGTTACAAGCAAGATGGAGAATTTAAAGCAATAATCAGAAGGTTACTAACTGGCCTTGAGAGAAGAGTATAAGAAATGTATTAGACTCTTACCACAGAGATTTAAAAAAGCTTAAAAAGTACTAATCAGAAATGAAAAATGCAATAAATGAGATTAGAAACAAGCTTGATGCAATTAACAAGATGCTGGAAGAAGCAGAGGAAAAAATACGTCACATAAAAGAAAATAATGGGAAATAATGAAACTGAACAAAATAAAGAAGACTTATGCAACATGAGAATACACTTAAGAAAATCAGTAACTATATTACATGTGATAACATTTGTATTGTAGGAGTCTAAATTGAAGAAGACAGAGAAAATGGGGTAGAAATTATATTTGAAGAAAAAATAGCTGAAAACTTCCCCAATCTGGGGAATAAAAAGTCATACAGATCCAAGAGGAATAAAGATCTCCCAACAAAATCAACAAAAGCAGGCCAACTCCAAGACATATTATAATTAAATTTAAAAAATACAGTGATAAACAATGACAACCAAAAATTAAAAGAGGAAAAGAAAAGAAGTCATTAACTTACAATGGAAAACCCATAAGGTTACCCAGAGATATCTCAACATAAACTTCAGAAGATAGAAGAGAAAGGCATAAAAAGCTGAAGTGATGAAAGAGAAAAATATGCAGCCAAGCATACTCTATCCAGCAACATTATCATTCATAAAAGACGGTGAGGTAAAAAGTTTCCCAGACAAAACCTAAAGGAGATCATGCCCCCAAAAAAGCCCTGCCAGACATATTAATGGAAACTCTTTGAATGGGAAGGAGAGGCCAAAATTGTCAAAGACAAGAGAGGATCAGAGAAAATCTCCAGAAATGACAAGACAAGTAACAAAATGACACTAAATAACTATCTATCAATAATTATTTTTAATGCAAATGAGCTAAGTGATCCAATAAAGAGGCATAGGTATAGGAATGGATTAAAAAAAGAAGACTCATCCAAATTGGGCTGACAAGAGATTCATATCAGACCTGAAGACAACTGTCAATAGAAAGTGAGGAGATGAAGAATGAGATGAAGAAGTTTTTTTGTTTTGTTTTTAAGATTTTATTTATTTATTTGACAGGCAGAGATCACAAGTAGGCAGAGAGGCAGGCAGAGAGAGAGGAGGAAGCAGGATCCCTGCTGAGCAGAGAGCCCAATGCGGGGCTTGATTCCAGGACCCTGGAGTCATGACCTGAGCCGAAGGCAGAGGCTTAACCCACTGAGCCACCCAGGAGCCCCGATGAAGTCGTTTTTTAATCACACAAATGAATGTCAAAAGAAAGCCAGAGTAACAATACGTACCTGGGACAAACTTGACTTTAAAATGAAGACTGTAAGAAGCGATAAATAAGGGCACTATTGGGGCTCCTGGGTGGCTCTTCTGTCAGACTTCTGTCCCCACAGCCCTGGCCCACACACCTTCCAGGCTGGGGCCTGGAGCCACAACGCACGATGGTGCCTGCCCTCGCCATGGAAACTGTGCCCATTCCATTAGTTACAACCCTACCAATTAGGAGAAATATTCAAGGCCCCCAAGGCCATCCCAATCATGGAGGATGCCCTGGACAAACAGGGGCATTCGGACACAAGCTGAGCAACTATCTCCACTCAGACATGCAGAAAGATGTCCCCAGAGACAGTATATTGAACCAGACAGGCCACTAGGCCCTAATCTGAAAGCTAGCTTTGGTTTCCAGGCGTCTCTTCTCAGAGGCCTGGTTTCAAATACCAGCATATGGGGGTTTCCTGAGGCCCCAAACGGAACACCTCTCATCTCCATTTGGGAAGCTTGCTCTTTGGGGCTGTGGTAAACCCTCTGGGTAGGAGAATCCAGCAGTGCCCCTGAACCACCGCCACATTCCAAGGTCTCCGTGGAAACATACGCACATGATAATCCATCCTCATGAGAGACTATTTCAACACAGCACCCTGGGTAGCTTGCCACAGAGCCAGCAGATTAAACTTTCCTTGTTGCTAGGAGCCAATGGGAATGTGAGGTGGTTTGGCCAGGCATCCATCCTTAGAAGCCTGCTCTCAAGTCTCTCCGTATGGGATGTCCTGGAGACATCCACCAGGACTCAACTGTCCCGCAGAAGGAAACCTTGCAGTTTGGATCAGCTCACAACCCCGAGTGTGGGAAAGCCTCCATGGCCTCATGAGGACGCCTCTTCATGAAGGGGCCATCATGGATGCAAACTCCAACCTGAACCAACATCTGTCACTCGACCTGACTTCTGATGCAGGAGATCTCGATTCAGTCTCTGCAGAGTGGCTCTGCCATGCCCTCGGCCCCAATCCTAACCCTAGTATGTGTTTTCAGACTGAAGCCCCACCGGAGGACTGTGCCTGTCCTCTCCAAGGAAACTGTGCCAGTTACATGGGCCAGAACCCTACAGATTGGGAGAAACCTCCAATGCCGCCGAGGCTATCCTGATCGAGTAGGCCGCCTGGACAAACAGGACCATTCTGACCCAAGCTGAGCAACTACCGCCAGTCAGACATGCAGACTGATGTCTCCAGAACCAGAAGATTGAACAAATGACATCCATAAAATACTTCAACCCCATCCATAGAAAGGCAATGGGACCCAGGCAGCCAAGGAGACCTAAGATTCTTTGTACCAATGATAACACGGTGGGGGAAAAGTGGGACAAGTGTGATGGAACTGAGGGCCGCTAATTTCCCTGCTTTAGGGAGAAAGAGCCCCATCACCAGGCACCCCCATATTCGTTCCAAAAACAGGTTACAGCTCAGGGGGTTCCCTGCCTGCCAATCTCCACAATTAGGATCGTCCATGTCCTGAACACAAGCTCTGGGTGACATCCGGTCCCAGAGCTGGCCTGGGTGTGATGGATGAACACCAGTTTTGTGGGATCCCATACTGGAGGGGATGAAGTCTTTCTGGAAGGACAACTGAATCAGGGGAGCCTGGATTGGCAGGCTGAAGGGACGCAGGAAGGCAGAAACCCAGAGCCCATGACAGCAATGTGCTCCCTGTGGGCTAATTTTAACAGGTAAAGCTAAGGATTACTGAGTATCTTTTGAGAGAATTAATCATGTCAGTCAATCCCCCTAACAATTCCTTGAGGAATGTAGAAATGCTGTCTCTCTTTGTTAAAAAGGAAACCAAGGTTTTAAGAAACTGTCCCTTTCCATGCTCCACACTGTATCACAGGAAGGATTTGAACCCAGGGCTTGCCAGCGTTGTGGGCCCAACCTCACAAGAAGGTTGCATCCAGTGGCTTTGGAAGAGACTTCTCAACTCTGAGGTTACATGAGCCTTTGTACACAGGGAGAAATTTCCTCTTACCCAGAAAAAGGCGGGCTGTATCTGGGCGATTCCTCAGTGCCAAGGTACAGCATCATCAGACAACAGACCCAGGAAAACTCCAAGTCAGAGGTGGCACCACTGCCCCATTGAATTCAGTGAGGTCTCCAGCCCTGTGGAGATTTCTGCACCTCTGTGTTCCACGAGTGAGCTGTGTGCATGGAACACAGAGTCCAGTGGAAGGGCGACAGTAATTCTAGCCCCTGCTCAGGCTCTTTGTAGTTGAGTGACCCCAACCAGGGCTCTGAAGCTACAGACCCCATCCCTAAATTAGAGAATGTAATGGGTGTTGCTAATTGGGATGCAAAAATAAATGACTCATACAGTTCCTGCCTGGTGCCTGGGAGAACGCGTGGAGTCCAGAGGGAAGGCATTCATGTCAGTGACCAATTTACCCTTGTACCTGTTCTTCCACTTGTTGATTCTGGTGTCATCATAAGAAACAGATGCCAAAGAGAAGGCCAGGAAGATTTCTTCTTAGGCATTCTTCTCTGAGGTTTATAGTTTTAGCTCTTAAATTTAGATTGTGACCCATATGGGGTTCATTTTGTGTCTCCTCTGAGAGGAGGGTCCGCGGACCTTCACTCAGTCATTTATAATTTTATGTATTGTATGTTTAAGAAGGTATGCAGTTTAGTCACTGTTGTACCTTTGGTTGTCACTTGTAGGGACTTGTCAATAGATCTGCAAGAATCTGTAGAATAATATTTATTCTATCTTTGAAGAAATTCGCTGAGATTGTGAAGGAAGTCCTAAAGGAGGTTAACTTGTATCTTGTGTGGAGATGGAGCAGTGTCCTTGTAAGAGCACACTCCCCACTCTGGTTGCAAAAGGAGACATTGCAGGCGTTCCCTGATGTGTCTGGAAAACAAGCCACAGGCAATGTTGAGCATCTTCAAGGATTCACAGAGAGATCAAAACAGTTCCATAAAATTCAACGTTTTAGAGTGTGTCTTCTAGGAAATCTGTGGAAAATGGGCATTTTCCTAAATGTACTATTTCGAGAAATATTTTCTGAGTAGCTGTGTCAGGCCCTGGGTTCCAGGATAGAAAGTAGGGAGAATATTGGATGCTTCCCAAGAGGCACATGGTGTAAGGTGGGATAGTGTGGGAAATAACTGGTCCATACCACAGCTCTGTATATTTGGTTAAATGAAAGCAGTAAAATAAAACAAGCCATATTTATGGATTCCGTTGCTTACATTAACCATAAAACATTTTAGACAATTTGAAAACTTTCACGCAGCATATCTTATCCTCTTTTCCCAGCCAGATGACATCAACTTATATTCCCAGCTTATTTTTTACTTATTAGGAGAAAATGGTGTCATTTATTGAACTCATAATGATACTACATAAATCCATGTAGAACTAACATATGGATTAAGTCCTAATCTTAAGGACACAGATTCTATGAACAAAAATGAGTTTCATCTCTATACATGAATAACATGCTATCAAGGACAGGAATTAAGAAAATTATTTGTAATTGATAATCACTCAAAAAAATAAAATACACAGGAATTATTTTCACCTGGAGGTGAAAGACCTGCATACTGAAAACTTGAATCATTAATGAAAGAATTTGAAGAAGACAGAGTTAAGTCTAAGTCTGGAGACATCCACGCTAATGGAGCCCTAGAATATATGTAATGCTAAGGTCCACACTGCATAAACAATCTAAATATTCAGTGCACACCCATCAAGATCTAATGGTAATTTTAGAAATAAAACCAGTAATCCTACACAGTGAATACGACCACAAAAGTCCCTGAATAGCCAAAGCCATCTGGAGAAAAAACAAACCTGGAGGCATCATCCTTTCTGAATTCAAAGTGTATGACAAAGTTGTAGAATTGGAAATCCTATGGTATCGACCTACAGACAGACACACAGATCAATAGAACAGAGTAGAAACCCAGGAAAAAAACCCCACACATATGTATTCAATTGATTTAAAACAAAAGCTCGAAAAATGTAAAATAGGGAAGCAACAGTCTCCGCCATAAATGGCTTTGGAAACACTGGGCAACCTCAAGTAAAGCAGTGCAACTGAATGTCTATCCCACCTGATCCACAACAACGAAGTCACAATGTGGCAGACTTCAACAAAACAGCCAAACCCATAAAATAGCTACCTGGAAAAGGGGCAGGATGTTATTAACACCCCTGCCTATTTTTTAATTTTTTTTAATTTTTTATTTGTTTATTTACAGCATAACAGTGTTCATTGTTTTGGCTTCACACCCAGTGCTCAATACAGTACGTGCCCTCCCTATTACCCAAGACCTGGTTTCTCAACCTACGACCCCCCCGCCCCTTAAAATCCCTCTGGTTGTTTTTCAGAGTCCATATTCTCTCATGGTTCATCTCCCCTTCCAGTTTCCCTCAACTCCTTCTCCTCTCCATCTCCCCTGTCCTCCATGTTATTTATTATGCTCCACAAATAAGTGAGACCATATGATACTTGACTCTCTCTGCTTGACTTATTTCGCTCAGCATAATCTCTTCCAGTCCCGTCCATGTTGCTACAAAAGTTCGGTACCTATCCTTTCTGATGGAGGCATAATACTCCATTGTGTATATGGACCACATCTTCCTTATCCACTCATCCGTTGAGGGGCATCTTGGTTCTTTCCACAGTTTGGTGACTGTAGCCATTGCTGCAATAAACATTGGGGTACATGTGGCCCTTCTTTTCACTACATCTGTATCTTTGGGGTAAATACCCAGCAGTGCAATTGCAGGGTCATAGGGAAGCTCTATTCTTAATTTCTTGAGGAATCTCCACACTGTTCTCCAAAGTGGCTGCACCAACTTGCATTCCCACCAACAGTGGAAGAGGGTTCCCCTTTCTCCACATCCTCTCCAACACACGTTGTTTCCTGTCTTGCTAATTTTGGCCATTCTAACTGGTGTCATGTGGTATCTCAATGTGGTTTTAATTTGAATCTCCCTGATGGCTAGTGATGATGAACATTTTTTCATGTGTCTGATAGCCATTTGTATGTCTTCATTGGAGAAGTGTCTGTTCATATCTTCTGTCCATTTTTTATATGATTTTCTGTTTTGTGTGTGTTGAGTTTGAGAAGTTCTTTATAGATCCTGGATATCAACCTTTTGCCTGTACTGTCATTTGCAAATATCTTCTCCCATTCCGTGGGTTGCCTTTTTACTTTGTTGACTGTTTCCTTTGCTATGCAGAAGCTTTTGATCTTGATGAAGTCCCAAAAGTTCATTTTTGCTTTTGTTTCCTTGGCCTTTGGAGACATATCTTGAAAGAAGTTGCTATGGCTGATATTGAAGAGGTTACTGCCTATGTTCTCCTCTAGGATTCTGATGGATTCCTGTCTCACGTTGAGGTCTTTTATCCATTTCAAGTTTATCTTTGTGTACGGTGTAAGAGAATGGTTGAGTTTCATTCTTCTACATATCGCTGCCCAGTTTTCCCAGCACCATTTATTGAAGAGACTGTTTTTTTTTCCACTGTATATTTTTTCCTGTTTTGTCGAGGATTACTTGACCATAGAGTTGAGGGTCCATATCTGGGCTCTCCACTCTGTTCCACTGGTCTATGTGTCTGTTTTTATGCCAGTACCACACTGTCTTGGTGATCACAGCTTTGTAGTAAAGCTTGAAATCGGGTAACGTGATGCCGCCAGTTTTGTTTTGTTTTTCAACATTTCCTTAGCAATTTGGGGTCTCTTCTGATTCCATACAAATTTTAGGATTATTTGCTCTAGGTCTTTGAAAAATACCAATGGAATTTTGATCGGAATGGCATTAAAAGTATAGATTGCTCTAGGCAGTATAGACATTTTAACAATGTTTATTCTTCAAGTCCAAGAGCATGGAATGGTCTTCCATCTTTTTGTGTCTTCTTCAATTTCTTTCATGAGTGTTCTGTAGTTCCTCGAGTACAGGTCCTTTACCTCTTTGGTTAGGTTTATTCCCAGGTATCTTATGGTTCTTGGTGCTATAATAAATGGAATTGATTATCTAATTTCCCTTTCTGTATTTTCATTGTTAGGGTATAAGAAAGCCACTGATTTCTGTACATTGACTTTGTATCCTGCCACGTTACTGAATTGCTGTATGAGTTCTAGTAGTTTGGGGGTGGAGTCTTTGGAGTTTTCCATATAAAGAATCATGTCATCTGAGAAGAGAGAGAGTTTGACTTCTTCCTTGCCCATTTGGATACCTTTTATTTGTCTTTGTTGTCTGATTGTCGTTGGTAGGACGTCTAATACTATGTTGAACAAGAGTGGTGAGAGTGGGCATCCTTGTCGTGTTCCTGATCTCAACAGGAAGGCTGCAAGCTTTTCCCCATTGAGGATGATATTTGCTGTGGGTCTTTCATACATAGATTTTATGAGGTTCAGGAATATGCCCTCTATCCCTATACTTTGAAGCATTTTCATCAGGAATGGATGCTGGATTTTGTCAAATGCTTTTTCTGCATCAATTGAGAGGACCATGTGGTTGTTCTCTCTTCTCTTATTGATTTGTTCTATCACATTGATTGATTTGCAAATGTTGAAGCCAGGGATGAATTCCACCTGGTCATGGTGGATGATATTTTTAATGTGCTGCTGGATCCTGTTTGTTAGGATCTTGTTGAGAATCTTTGCATCCATATTCACAAGTGATATTGGTCTGAAATTCTCCTTTTTGGTAGGGTTTTTGCCTGGTTTGGGGATCAGGGTAATGCTGGCTTCATAAAAACAGTCTGAAAGTTTTCCTTCTGCTTCAATTTTTTGGAACAGCTTCAGGAGAATTTGTGTTATTTCTTCTTTGAAGGTTTGGTAGAATTCCCCAGGGAATCTGTCAGGTCTTGGGCTCTTGTTTTTTGGGAGGTTGTTGACCACTGCTTCAATCTCATTACTAGATATCAGTCTATTCAGGTTGTCAATTCTTCCTGGTTCAATTTTGGGAGCTTGTAGTTTTCCAGGAATGCATCCATTTCATCTAGGTTTCTTAGCTTATTGGCATATAACTGTTGATAATAATTTCTGATGACTGTTTCTATTTCCTTGGTGTTAGTTGTGATCTCTCCCTTTTCATTCATCATTTTATTAATTTGGTCTTTCTCTCTTTTCTTTTGGATTAGTGTGGCCAATGGTTTATCGATCTTATTGATTCTATCAAAAAACAAGCTTCTAGTTTCATTGATACGTTCTACTGTATCTCTCGTTTCTACCTCAGAGATCTCTGTTCTTTTTTTTTAATTATTATTCTTTTATTTTTTTATTTTTTCCCATTTTATTAATATTTTTCAGCATAACAGTGTTCATTGTTTTTGCACAACACCCAGTGCTCCATGCAAAACGTGCCCTCCCTATTACCCACCACCTGTTCCCCCAACCTCCCACCCCTGACCCTTCAATACCCTCAGGTTGTTTTTCAGAGTCCATAGTCTCTTATGGCTCGCCTTCCCTCCCCAATGTCCATAGCCCGCTCCCCCTCTCCCAATCCCACCTCCCCCCAGCAACCCCCAGTTTGTTTTGTGAGATTAAGAGTCATTTATGGTTTGTCTCCCTCCCAATCCCATCTTGTTTCATTTATTCTTCTCCTCTCCCCCTACCCCCCCATGTTGCTTCTCCATGTCCTCATATCAGGGAGATCATATGATAGTTGTCTTTCTCCGATTGACTTATTTCACTAAGCATGATACGCTCTAGTTCCATCCACGTCATCACAAATGGCAATATTTCATTTCTTTTGATGGCTGCCTAGTATTCCATTGTGTATATATACCACTTCTTCTTTATCCATTCATCTGTTGATGGACATCTAGGTTCTTTCCATAGTCTGGCTATTGTAGACATTACTGCTATAAACATTCGGGTACACGTGCCCCTTCGGATCACTATGTTTGTATCCTTAGGGTAAATACCCAGTAGTGCAATTGCTGGGTCCTAGGGTAGTTCTATTTTCAACATTTTGAGGAACCTCCATGCTGTTTTCCAGAGTGGTTGCACCAGCTTGCATTCCCACCAACAGTGGAGGAGGGTTCCCCTTTCTCCACATCCTCTCCAGCATCTGTCATTTCCTGACTTGTTCATTTTAGCCATTCTGACTGGTGTGAGGTGATATCTCATTGTGGTTTTGATTTGTATTTCCCTGATGCCGAGTGACGTGGAGCACTTTTTCATGTGTCTGTTGGACATCTGGATGTCTTCTTTGCAGAAATGTCTGTTCATGTCCTCTGCCCATTTCTTGATTGGATTGTTTGTTCTTTGGGTGTTGAGTTTGCTAAGTTCCTTATAGATTTTGGATACTAGCCCTTTATCTGATATGTCGTTTGCAAATATCTTCTCCCATTCTGTCAGTTGTCTTTTGGTTTTGTGAACTGTTTCCTTTGCTGTGCAAAAGCTTTTGATCTTGATGAAATCCCAATAGTTCATTTTTGCCCTTGCTTCCCTTGCTTTTGCCGTTGTTCCTAGGAAGATGTTGCTACGGCTGAGGTCAAAGAGGTTGCTGCCTGCATTCTCCTCAAGGATTTTGATGGATTCCTTTCTCACATTGAGGTCCTTCATCCATTTGGAGTCTATTTTCGTGTGTGGTGTAAGGAAGTGGTCCAATTTCATTTTTCTGCATGTGGCTGTGCAATGTTCCCAGCACCATTTATTGAAGAGGCTGTCTTTTTTCCATTGGACATTCTTTCCTGCTTTGTCGAAGATGAATTGACCATAGAGTTGAGGGTCGATTTCTGGGCTCCCTATTCTGTTCCACTGATCGATGTGTCTGTTTTTGTGCCAGTACCATGCTGTCTTGATGATGACAGCTTTGTAATAGAGCTTGAAGTCCGGAATTGTGATGCCACCAACTTTGCCTTTCTTTTTCAATATTCCTTTGGCTATTCGAGGTCTTTTCTGGTTCCATATAAATTTTAGGATTATTTGTTCCATTTCTTTGAAAAAAATGGATGGTATTTTGATAGGGATTGCATTAAATGTGTAGATTGCTTTAGGTAGCATAGACATTTTCACAATATTTATTCTTCCAATCCAGGAGCATGGAACATTTTTCCATTTCTTTGTGTCTTCCTCAATTTCTTTCATGAGTACTTTATAATTTTCTGTGTATAGATTCTTAGTCTCTTTGGTTAGGTTTATTCCTAGGTATCTTATAGTTTTGGGTACAATTGTAAATGGGGTTGACTCCTTAATTTCTCTTTCTTCTGTCCTGTTGTTGGTGTACAGAATTGCAACTGATTTCTGTGCATTGATTTTATATCCTGACACTTTACTGAATTCCTGTACAAATTCTAGCAGTTTTGGAGTGGAGTCTTTTGGGTTTTCCACATATAGTATCATATAATCTGCGAAGAGTGATAGTTTGACTTCTCCTTTACCAATTTGGATGCCTTGAAATTCTTTTTGTTTTCTGATTGCTGAGGCTAGGACTTCTAGTACTATGTTGAATAGCAGTGGTGATAATGGACATCCCTGCCGTGTTCCTGACCTTAACAGAAAAGCTTTCAGTTTTTCTCCGTTGAGAATGATATTTGCGGTGGGTTTTTCATAGATGGCTTTGATAATATTGAGGTATGTGCCCTCTATCCCTACACTTTGAAGAGTTTTGATCAGGAAGGGATGCTGTACTTTGTCAAATGCTTTTTCAGCATCTATGGAGAGTATCATATGGTTCTTGTTCTTTCTTTTATTAATGTGTTCAATCACATTGATTGATTTGTGGATGTTTAACCAACCCTGCAGCCCTGGAATATATCCCACTTGATCGTGGTGAATAATCCTTTTGATGTACTGTTGAATCCTATTGGCTAGTATTTTGGTGAGAATTTTTGCGTCTGTGTTCATCAAGGATATTGTTCTGTAGTTCTCTTTTTTGGTGGGATCCTTGTCTGGTTTTGGGATCAAGGTGATGCTGGCCTCATAGAATGAGTTTGGAAGTTTTCCTTCCATTTCTATTTTTTGGAACAGTTTCAGGAGAATAGGAATGAGTTCTTCTTTAAATGTTTGGTAGAATTCCCCTGGGAAGCCGTCTGGCCCTGGGCTTTTGTTTGTTTGGAGATTTTTGATGACTGTTTCAATCTCCTTACTGGTTATGGGCCTGTTCAGGTTTTCTATTTCTTCCTGGTTCAGTTGTGGTAGTTTATATGTCTCTAGGAATGCATCCATTTCTTCCAGATTGTCCAATTTGTTGGCGTAGAGTTGCTCATAGTATGTTCTTATAATTGTCTGTATTTCTTTGGTGTTAGTTGTGATCTCTCCTCTTTCATTCATGATTTTATTGATTTGGGTCCTTTCTCTTTTCTTTTTGATGAATCTGACCAGGGGTTTATCAATCTGATTGATTCTTTCAAAGAACCAGCTCCTAGTTTCATTGATTTTTTTCTATTGTTTTTTTAGTTTCTATTTCAATTATTTCTGCTCTGATCTTTATGATTTCTTTTCTCCTGCTGGGTTTAGGGTTTCTTTCTTGTTCTTTCTCCAGCTCCTTTACGTGTAGGATTAGGTTGTGTACTTGAGACCTTTCTTGTTTCTTGAGAAAGGCTTGTACCGCTATATATTTTCCTCTCAGGACTGCCTTTGCTGTGTCCCATAGATTTTGAACTGTTGTGTTTTCATTATCATTTGTTTCCATGAATTTTTTCAGTTCTTCTTTAATTTCCTGGTTGACCCATTCATTGTTTAGAAGGATGCTGTTTAATCTCCATGTATTTGGGTTCTTTCCAGCTTTCCTCTTGTGATTGAGTTCTAGCTTCAGAGCATTGTGGTCTGAAAATATGCAGGGAATGATCTCAATCTTTTGATACCGGTTGAGACCTGATTTGTGACCCAGGATGTGATCTATTCTGGAGAAGGTTCCATGTGCACTAGAGAAGAATGTATATTCTGTTGCTTTGGGATGAAATGTTCTGAATAGGTCTGTGAGGTCCATCTGTTCCAGTGTGTCATTTGAGGCCTTTATTTCCTTATTGATCTTTTGCTTGGATGATCTGTCCATTTCAGTGAGGGGAGTGTTCAAGTCCCCTACTATTATTGTATTATTATTGATGTGTTTCTTTGATTTTGTTATTAATTGGTTGATATAGTTGGCTGCTCCCACGTTAGGGGCATAGATATTTAAAATTGTTAGATCTTCTTGTTGGACAGACCCTTTGAGTAGGATATAGTGTCCTTCCTCATCTCTTATTAGAGTCTTTGGCTTAAAATCTAATTGATCTGATAGAAGGATTGCCACCCCAGCTTTCTTCTGATGCCCATTAGCGTGGTAAATTGTTTTCCACCCCCTCACTTTAAATCTGGAGGTGTGTTCGCGTCTAAAATGAGTTTCTTGTAGGCAACATACTGATGGGTTTTGTTTTTTTATCCATTCTGATACCCTGTGTCTTTTGATTTGGGCATTTAGCCCATTAACATTCAGGGTAACTATTGAGAGATATAAATTTAGTGCCATTATTGCCTGTAAGATGACTGTTACAGTATATTGTCTCTGTACCTTTCTGATCTACTCCTTTTAGGCTCTCTCTTTGCTTAGAGGACCCCTTTCAATATTTCCTGTAGAGCTGGTTTGGTGTTTGCAAATTCTTTCAGTTTTTGTTTGCTCTGGAAGCTTTTTATGTCTCCTTCTATTTTCAATGATAGCCTAGCTGGATAGAGTATTCTTGGCTGCATGTTTTTCTCGTTTAGTGCTCTGAATATATCATGCCAGCTCTTCCTGGCCTGCCAGGTCTCTGTGGATAAGTCTGCTGCCAATCTAATATTTTTACCATTGTATGTTACAGACTTCTTTTCTTGGGCTGCTTTCAGGATTTTCTCTTTGTCACTAAGACTTGTCAATTTTACTATTAGGTGACGGGGTGTGGACCTATTCTTGTTGACTTTGAGGGGGGTTCTCTGCATCTCCTGGATTTTGATGCTTGTTCCCTTTGCCATATTAGGGAAATTCTCTCCAATGATTCTCTCCAATAGACCTTCTGCTCCCCTCTCTGCTTCTTCTTCTTCTGGAATCCCAATTATTCTAATGTTGTTTCGTCTTATGGTGTCACTTATCTCTCGAATTCTCCCCTCATGATCCAGTAGCTCTTTGTCCCTCTTTTGTTCAGCTTCTTTATTCTCTGTCATTTGGTCTTCTATATCACTAATTCTTTCTTCTGCCTCATTTATCCTAGCAGTGAGAGTCTCCATTTTTTATTGCACCTCATTAATAACTTTTTTGATTTCAACTTGGTTAGATTTTAGTTCTTTAATTTCTCCAGAAAGGGCTTTAATATCTCCAGAGAGTTTTTCTCTAATATCTTCCATGCCTTTTTCGAGCCTGGCTAGAATGTTCAGAATCATCATTGTGAACTCTTGATCTGACATATTACCCATGTCTGTGTTGATTAGGTCCCTAGCTTTCGGTACTGTCTCTTGTTCTTTTGTTTGTGGTGATTTTTTCCGCCTTGTCATTTTGTCCAGATAAGAGGATATGAAGGAGCAAATAAAATACTAAAAGGGTGGCAAAGACCCCAGGAAAATGCGTTGTAACCAAATGAGAAGAGACCCCAAATTATGGGGGGAGGAGTAAGGGGTAAAAAGAGGTTCAGAAAAAAAAAGAAAAAAATTTAAAAAATAAAACAAAGAAAAAATATAAAAAAGAATGAAAAATATATATATTTAGATAAAGTAGTCATAAAACGTTAAAAAAGAAAAGGGTAAAAGTTTTAAAAAATTTAGCAGAAGAAAAAAAAAGAAAAAAAAATTGAAAAAAGAAAAAAGAAAAAAAAAAATTGAAGTAGCCGCAAGACTAAAGAATCATGGGGAGAAAGCCATGAGTTCCGTGCTTTGCTTTCTCCTCCTCTGGAATTGCGCTGCTTTCTTAGGAGTTTAACCTACTTTCCTTGATAGATAAACTTCGTCTTGTCTGGATACTTTGTTGATCTTCTGGGGGAGGGGCCTGTTGTAGTGACTCTCAAGTGTTTTGCCTGAGGCGGGATTGCACCGCCCTTACCGGCGGCCGGACTAAGTAATCGGCTCGGGTTCGCTTTTGGGAGCTTCTGTTCCCTGAATGCTTTCCGTAGAGTTCCAGAGGACGGGAATGAAAATGGCGGCCTCTTAGTCTCCGGTCCGGAGGAGCCATGAGCCTGGGGCCCCACTCCTCATTGCGCCCCCAGAGGACAGCACCCAATCACTCCCGTATCCCCAGCCTCAAGCTGCGCTCCGAGCTCACCCAGCCCGCGACCAGTTCAAGGTAACCCTGAGCTGAGAGTTCAGTCCTTGGCTCTGTCTCTGCAGCCGGCTTCTCCGTTCTAATACCTGTGAGCTCTGCGACACTCCGACACCCCCGATCCTTCTGTGACCCTGCAGGACCTGGGGCCACGCTGACCCCGCGTGGGCTTCACCCTGGGTTAGCCTCTGGAGCAATGTCCCTCAGTGGAACAGACTTTTAAAAGTTCTGATTTTGTGCTCCGTTGCTCTGCCGCTTGCCGGGAGACGGCCCTTCCCCCCGCGGTCTATCTTCCCGTCGTTTTATATTCACTTCTCCGCCAGTCCTACCTTTCAGAACGTGGTTGATTTTCTGTTTCTAGAGTTGCTGTTCTTCTTCTCTTCAATCTCCTGTTGGATTTGTAGGTGTTTGCAATGTTTAGATAAGCTATCGAGCTGATCTTCTGCTACCTAATGTAGTTTCAGCCTGCTATTTCTCCGCCATCTTGACTCCTCCCCTCATTGATCTCTTTTCTAGTCTTGATTATTTCCCTTCTTGCATATGGAGTTGGTTTGATTTGTTGTTGATTCTCAAGTTCTTTAAGGTGTAGTGATAGCTGGTGTATTCTGGATTTTTCTGTTTTTTTTTTTTTTTTTTTTTTTTTTTTTTTTTTTTTTAAGGGAGGCTTGGATGGCTATGTATTTCCCCTTTAGAACCGAATTTGCTGTATTCCATAGGTTTTGTACTGAAATATCTTCATTGTCATTGGTTTCCATGAATTGTTTAAGTTCATCTTTGATCTCCCGGTTGATCCAAGTATTCGTAAGCAAGGTGGTCTTTAGCTTCCAGGTGTTTGAGTTCCTTCTGAACTTTTCCTTGTGATTGAGTTCCAGTTTCAAAGCATTGTGATCTGAGAGTATGCAGGGAATAATGTCAGTCTTTTGCTATCGGTTGAGTCCTGCTTTGTGACCCAATATGTGGTCTATTCTGGAGAAGGTTCCATGTGCACTTGAGAAGAATGAGTATTCTGTTGTTTTAGGGTGGAATGTTCTCTATATGTCTATGAAGTCCATCTGGTCCAATGTCTCATTCAATGCTCTTATTTCTTTATTAATTTTCTGCTTTGATGATCTGTCTATTTCTGAGAGAGGCGTATTAAGATCTCCTACTATTATTGTATTCATATCAATATGACTCTTCATCTTGATTAATAGTTTTCTTATGTAATTGGGTGCTCCCATATTGGGGGCATAGATATTCACAATTGTTAGATCATCTTGGCAGATAGTCCCTTTAAGAATTACATAGTGTCCGGGCGCCTGGGTGGCTCAGTGGGTTAAGCCGCTGCCTTTGGCTCGGTTCATGATCTCAGGGTCCTGGGATCAAGTCCCACATCTGGCTCTCTGCTCAGCAGGGAGCCTGCTTTCCTCTCTCTCTCTCTCTCTCCCTCTCTCTCTGTGCCTGCCTCTCTATCTACTTGTGATCTCTCTCTGTCAAATAAATAAATAAAATCTTAAAAAATATATTAAAAAAGAGTTATGTAATATCCTTCTTTATCTCTTACTACAGTCTTTAGTTTAAAATCTAATTTATCAGATATGAGAATAGCTACCCCGGCCTTCTTTTGAAGCCCATTGGCATGAAAGATGCTTCTCCATCCCTTCACTTTCAGTCTGGGTGTATCCTTAGGTTCAAAATGGGTCTCTTGTAGACAACATATGAGTGGGTCCTGTCGTTTTATCCAATCTGCAACCCTGTGTCGTTTTATGAGCGCATTTAGGCCATTCACTTTGAGAGTAATTATTGAGAGGTAGGTTTTTATTGACATCGTGTTACCTTTGAAGTCTTTCTGTCTGTAGATTGCCTCTATATTTCTGTTCAATGATATTCTTAGGATTTTTTCTCTTTTATAGGACCCCCCCTTAATATTTCCTGCAGTATCGGCTTGGTGGTTGCATAGTCTTTTAAGCCTTGCCGGTCTTGGAAAGTCTTTATCTCTCCATCCATTTTAAATGTCAGTCTTGCTGGATAGAGTATTCTTGGTTGCATGTTCTTCTCATTTAGTATTCTGAATATATTTCGCCAGCCCTTCCTGGCTTGCCAGGTCTCTGTAGAAAGGCCTGACGTTATTCTAATGGGGTTTCCTCTGTACGTAAGGAGCTTCTTTGTCTTAGCTGCTTTTAAGAGGGTCTGTCGTGAAAAGTAATTCCTCATTTTAACTAGAATGTGTCGTGAGGACTTTCGAGAATCTAAAATCTTGTGAGGAAATCTGTCTGCCTCTATCTAGTACATGAATGTTGTTTCCATTCATGAGATTGGGAAAATTTTCATAGACAACTTCTTCCACTATATCTTCTAGACTTCTTTCTTTTTCCTCCCCTTCAGGGATTCCAACAATTCTGACGTTGGAACGTTTCATGGCATCATTTATTTCCCTGATTCTGTTTTCGTGGCTTCTGAGCTGTTTGTTCCAGGCTTCCTCCAGATCCTTTCTCTCTATCTGTTTGTCCTCCAGATCACTAATTCTATCTTCTGTCTCAGTTACCCTAGCTTTCAGAGAATTTAGATTAGAGTGGAACTCATTGAGAGCATTTTGAACATCATCCCTGGTGGCTTTCAGTTCTGCCCTAACATTGTGAACATCATCCCTGGTGGCTTTCAGTTCTGCCCTAATCAATTCTGTTTGGTCATCCATGGCTTTCTCCAACCTAGCTATTGCCTGGATAATTGTTAGTCTGAATTCCTTTTCTGACATATTGTCTATGTTGATAGCCATTAGCTCTGTTGCAGAAGGTCCATCCTCTGTATTTTTCTTCTGTTGGGTATTTCTCCTCCTAGACATTTTGGTAAGAGATGACTGAACAGATGCAGCTGGACTTATCTGTTGTGGTGCAGTCAAGGTGCACCCTGGAACCCTTCCGTGCAATCAGGGTTCCCCACCCATATGAGAGAGAAATGAAAAGAAAAAGAAATAGAGAAGAAGAAAGAAAAAAAAGGGAAAGAAAAAAAGGAAAAAAAAAAGAGAGAGAGAGACAGGAAAAAAAGGGAAGATAAAAGAGAAGGCTCAGCCCAAATGGGCCCCAAGATAAGATTTATGAAGTATACAAAAAAACAAACAAACAAACAAAAAGACTGATAAAAGTATATGACAAGAGAAAAAAATATATATATAATCAAAAAAAAAAGGGGGGTGAAGAACCTCATCAGAAAGAACCCCAAGTATAAGATTTATATATTATCAGGACAAACACAAATTCACAGAAACCCTGACAGAAGAAAAAATTGATAGAGTTGTTATAAATTCTCAGTGTGGGTGAGGAAGTTTATCTTGATTCTTCCTGAATGTATCTTGATGTTTTTGGTAAGGGACTCAACTTTCCTAAGTTACAGGGAGATTAGAAACTGGTTTGCCTATAGGGGTAGCATTGATTGGGGAAAAGGGATTACCTTTAAATAGAAGTTTAGCTCTATATGTATAATAGAAAATAAAAATTAAAAAAGAATAAACGACTAAACTATGTTAAAATTAAAAAAGAATTAAAAAAATAGAAAAGCAAAAGAAAAACAAGGGTGCATGTATCAAAAAGTTCAGGTTAGAAGGTTATTAAAGAATTTGATGTACTGGACCTCTCAGTGTGATGGTAAATAGGTTAAAAATTATCTGTATATATAAAAAAAAGAACCAGAATATTGGTAAAGAGTTAAAAATATAAGTTGTATTTATGAAGTAGTGGTGGTTGTTCTCTTGTAGTCTTTTTTTTTTCTTCCTTCCTGGTTGGTTTTCTGGGGGAGGGTCCTGCCACGTTGGTTTTCAGACAAAGATGTTCCCTGAGTTAGGTTCTCCCGCTCCCCTCAAGGGGGTGGGCTCTGAGGAAACTGTTTTTTTTCTGGCTTTTATTCTCTGGGGGTTTTTATGTTCTTTTATCTGTTTTGTCTCGTCTTGACAGCTTTTGATGGTTTTTGGTGTTTTAGAGGAGAGCAAACTGCACCCTGACCTCCCTCTCAGAGAATGTTCTGCACAGCTGCTGGCAGAGTCTGTTCTGAGTCACTGTCCCTGGGGATGCAGGAGCTCCTCCTTGTACCCAATACCAGGGCAGCGGCGGTTGTCTGGGCAGCTCTAGACCGCCAGAGATGTTCGGAGCAGAGATCGCACACTGAGATTTTCCCGCTGTCCCGGGCTGGCAATGTCTGGTTTTTCTGGATGCCAGAGCTCCAGGCTAGCACCTATGAGCACCTCTCCCAAGGGAGGTTGTGGGACGTGTGTGTTTCAGGATTGCCGTCTGGCCAGGCTCCCAGCCCCTCACGGGAGCCAGACCCCACTCGTTCTTGGGCTCGCTGGTGGGTCAGGTGCACTGGCGGCTCAGGGATGGAGACCTGATTTCTCCACCGCACTCTCTCTGGCTCAGCGCCAGGGTAGGCTGTCCTGGGTCTGGGACTTAGGTCCCTGACACTAACCGCCCAGATTCCCACTCTTTCCCTCCCCTGCGATCCTTTGCTCTTTGTTTTTTGAGTGCTTTCAACCGGACTCCAAGTTATTGCTGGTCCCCAGATGCAGGGCACTCTCGTATTGGGGTATTACTTTCCAATCAGTCACCTCTGGTGGCTCCCTCCCCCTTTTGTTTATCTTCTGATATCAGTCCGATGCTCCCAGTCTGCTTTACCAGCCACTGGCATCTTCTGCTCCTGTAGAGATCCAGACATGTATAATTCTGATCTAAGGCTGATTTCATGGGTGTTTAGAGTTCTTTGGTAGGTAATCAGCTCACTTTAGGGTACAGGTTGAAACAGTGCCTCCTCCTACTTCCCCGCCATCTTTAAAACTCTACCCCAGGGAAACTTCTCCCTCTAGCTGACTTGCTGCAGGAGAGGGTCGTGCGGTGTCCAGAAGCTCCGAGCGTAACCAAGGGAGTTTACTGCAGGCTGCTTGCAGCAGATCCACATGCGTGTCTGCTGGCTGAGATCCCGCCCGGCCCCTCCTGCCCGCTGGCGGTGGCCACGAGAATGCCCGACCTGTTCTCAGCACCCCTGCCTTTTTACAATAAGCTCCATGACCAAAATTTGAACACCAGATTATGAGATCTAGAGTCAGATGTTGTGCTGACTGAGCCAGTCAAGAACCTATTAAAACTATGGGGCAGAGGTGTCAGAAGAGATCTATTCATCCATCCACTTAACACATTTTTTTTTGAAAAATGTTTCTTGAGATCCTTCTTGACAGTGAGTTTTGGATTTGACATCAGAAGCAAAGGGTACAATGAAAAATAAACAACTGGAATTTCATCAAACTAAAAGCCTTCTGTACAGCAAAGGAAATCTCTAGTCATCAGCATATTGAAAAGACAACATACATAAAAGGGGGAAATGTTTGCAAACTACCTAACCGATAAATGTCTCATACCCAAAATATTGAAGAACTCATACAACTCAATAACACAAAAACAGATAGCAGTTACAAGATCAGCAGAGTTCAGACTAGATATTTTTCAAAAGAAAACACACAGAGGGCTAACAAATACTTGAAGAGATGTTCACCACCACTTATCACCAGGGAAATGCAAATCAAAGACCAAAATGATGTCACCTGACACCTTTCACCTGTCAGAATGACTAGTATCCAGAGGACCAAACAAGAATTTTGGCCAAAATGTGGAGGAAAGAGAACTGTGCTCTCTTGGTGGGAATTAAAACGGGCTCTGTTGGTAGGACTATAAATAGGTGCAGCCATTATGGAAAACAATGTCAAGTTTTCTAAAATAATTCAATATAGGGGCACCGGGCTGACACAATCAGAAGAGTGAGTGACTCTTGATCTTGGGGTCATGAGGTTGAGCCCCACGTTGGGGGTAAAGAATACTTAAAAATGGATAGAGAACAACCATATCATCCAACAATTCTCCTCTTATGTACTGGAATGAAGCCTAGTTTTCTGTCTTCTACAATGAAGGTGTATAGGGGTACCTGGGTGGCTCAGTCACTAAGCATCTGCCATTGGCTCAGGTCATGATCCCAGGGTCCCGGAATTGAGCCCCACTTTGGGCTCCCTGCTAAGTGTAGAGTCCGCTTATCCCACTCCGACTCCCATTGCTTGAGCTCTCTCTCTCTGTGTCCTTCTCTCTGTCAAATAAATAAATATAATCTAAATAAATAAATAAAATAAAATGAAGGCATATAATTTGATGTGCCCCACTGTTTTATTCCACCACTGAAAGTCTCTGCATCTTTGACGTAGACTGTGAAGGGTCCTGGCCACCAATCTAAGGTTTAAAGTCTCAGGTCAACCGCCCGCCAGAGCTCTCCTCAAATCCTGAGAAGTTAGCTCTCACTCTATTCCTCTTGTACGCACAGCTCTGTCTTCCCCAATCTGTCAAGGCCCAGTCCACCACCCCCTGGGGACTTGACATAGTTTGAGGATTGGCTGACAAAGAGCTTGCTGAGTCAGTGCTGGGCCCAAAGCTATGTCCTGAGCTGTCCCCGACAAACATGCCTGTGTCACAGAACCTACTAATTACTTAGCAGAAGGCTCGAAGAAGCAGAGGTCTCCAACCTGTATACTTGCTGATCAGGGAGCATCTCCCAGCCATTGCTGTCCCACTGTATCCAACAAGCCATCAGGTGTTCTGTGAAAATTACTTCCACTCTTGTCCCTCAAAGAGTCGAGAGAGAACTGGTTAAGTCATATGGACATGATCACCAGAATCTTGCTGGCTTTAAGTCTTCTGTTACTCATGCGATGTTTCTTTCCCAGCTCAGCAGTCTCTGGAAGTGAGGATACTCTACTGAGTCTTCTGATGTTTAAATCTTAGACCCTTCATCTATCCCATGGTCTAAAGTGCCTGGTGTCTTCCCTTTTCCCTCAGAAATCTTTTCTTCATAAGGTCCAGCCCTTGGATCTGAGTGCTGCATTCACCCAAGTAATCCGCCAGGTAACCCACCAGGCTCTTTAGAGTCTCCCTGTTGATGGCATGGGAACAAAAATCTGAAGTTTATGGATTTCTAGGAGTTTCTGGAGTGAATATGTGACGTATATCAATTCAACTGTCTCAGATTTTGTTTACTGGAGGGAAATATTGACACTGACAGGGCAAGCAAAATCCATTCAAGTGCAACATATTAAATATATATATATATGGTCAAAAAGGAAAGTTCAACCCATAATTTGTCTCATTTTATATTTATATTTGTCCAAAATGATGACTTAAGTTTGTTTCCTTCAAAAGGTTCACATAACACAGCAAGCGGCTATTTTAAGTGGTCATTTTGAACAAAACCTTAAGTGGGGCTTTTCCTCTCCCATAACTGAGCTTTTCTGCCTCCACCTTGCAACATATAGACTATTCTTTCTACCCATCTTAATGCTCAATCCCTGAAGAACATCTTTCATCTTTTGTTTTTCTTTTTTTCTTTTCTTTTCTTTCTTTCTTTTTTTTTTTTTTTTTTTTGATAGTGTCTTCTGGTAATCACACAGAAACCATGGCTGGCCCAGGTGAAGACGACAGATTATCCAAAAGGGAACTACATTTCCACTATTGGCAACTTAATGTGAGGTGAAATGTTAGATCCCAATAGGGGAAGTTTGGAGTGAATTTTCCTCAACTCCTTCCACAGGTGGTTGTGCAATGTGACTGCCCAGGGCCTGACTGTCACAGCAAGGAGCACTACTCCAGAACTCCAGACTTTGAAGCTTATGGGAGGATTAACTCTGAAACTGCCTGAAATCAAAAGAGTTTTGGAGTGAGGGAAGGAGAAACAGTGAAGCATCAGTGTGGGAAATACCCACTGGATTCTAAATGTTCTTGAATGCTGAGCAAGGACTGGGCCTGATTTCTTTCACCTGGCATGTGCTCCGCACAGGAGGATCCAGAGCAAGGACTAAATCCAAAGTTGATGCTAAACTCAGAATAGAAATTTACAGTCCCTTTAGAGCTGTGGAGATGTGAGAGAAAGTGCGGGGTCTTGGAAGCAAGGCATCAAAATTCCAGTGCCCCATTTCTCATATGATGGCCCTGTGCCCATGTAGTCTTCAAGTCTCTGTTCCCTCACATAGCACACAAAGACAATGATGGTGCCTTTTCTTTCCTTATGCTTGATCAAATGCCATGAGAAATCTAATGCTTGCTCAGAGGTGAGGTGTATTGTTAGATGAAGTTATTACTGACTCATAACAGAGATTCTGAAGTATGGTTTTTGTTCATTTACAACCCTGTTAACATGATTTTTCAGTGGTGATGACATTTCTCCCCAGGCTTATTGGGGTATCACTTAAGGAAAAACAAACTCCTGAGGCCCAAGAAGGACACTGCTTCCCTCAAAGGAAGGCACAGGGTCCAAGTGGATGTTCATTACTAATAATCCTGTCTTGACCTCTGGTCATTACCTGTAGGACTGGCCTTTGGAGAAGTACAGTCATCATGAGTTAAAAATTTGCCATACTAAAGATGGCGGAGAAGTAGCAGCCTGAGACTACATCAGGTAGCAGGAGATCAGCTCGATAGCTTATCTAAACATTGCAAACACCTACAAATCCAACGGGAGAGCGAAGAGAAGAAGAACAGCAACTCTAGAAACAGAAAATCAACCACTTTCTGAAAGGTAGGACTGGCGGAGAAGTGAATTTAAAACGACGGGAAGATAGACCGCGGGGGGAGGGGCCGGCTCCCGGCAAGCGGCGGAGGAACGGAGCACAAAATCAGGACTTTTAAAAGTCTGTTTCACTGAGGGACATTGCTCCAGGGGCTAAACCGGGGTGAAGCCCACGCGGGGCCAGCGTGGCCCCAGGCCCCGCAGGGTCACAGAAGGATCGGGGGTGTCGGAGTGTCGGAGAGCTCGCAGCTATTAGAACGGAGAAGCCGGCTGCCAAGACAGAGCCGAGGACTGAACTCTCAGCTCGGGGTTACCTTGAGCTGGTCGCGGGCTGGGTGAGCTCCGAGCGCGGCTAGAGGCTGGGGATACGAGAGTGATTGGGTGCTGTCCTCTGGGGGCGCACTGAGGAGTGGGGCCCCAGGCTCTCGGCTCCTCCGGGCCGGAGACTGGGAGGCCGCCATTTTCATTCCCGTCCTCCGGAACTCTACGGAAAGCGTTCAGGGAACAGAAGCTCCCAAAAGTGAACCCGAGCCGATTACTTAGTCCGGCCGCCGGTAAGGGCGGTGCAATCCCGCCTCGGGCAAAGACACTTGAGAGTCACTACAACAGGCCCCTCCCCCAGAAGATCAACAAAATATCCAGCCAGAACGAATTTCATCTATCAAGGAGAAAGCAGATTCAATTCCTAAGACAGCAGAGCAATTCCAGAGGAGGAGAAAGCAAAGCACGGAACTCATGGCTTTCTCCCCATGATTCTTTAGTCTTGCGGCTACTTCAATTTTTTTTTCTTTTTTCAATTTTTTTTTCTTTTTTCTTTTTTCTTCTTCTGCTAAATTTTTTACAACTTTTACCCTTTTCTTTTTTAACATTTTTTGACTAGTTCAACTAAATATATATATTTTTTCTTTCTTTTTTGTATTTTTTTATTTGTTTTATTTTTTTAATTTTTTTCTTTCTTTTTTTTTTTTTTTCTTTTTTTTCTTTTTTTTTCAGAAGCTGTTTTATCCCCTTTCTCCCCCCCCCACAATTTGGGATCTCTTCTCATTTGGTTACAGCGCATTTTTCCGGGGTCTTTGCCACCCTTTTAGTAGTTTATTTGCTCCTTCATATCCTCTTATCTGGACAAAATGACAAGGCGGAAAAAATCACCACAAACAAAAGAACAAGAGACAGTACCGAAGGCTAGGGACCTAATCAACACAGACATGGGTAATATGTCAGATCAAGAGTTCAGAATGACGATTCTGAACATTCTAGCCGGGCTCGAAAAAGGCATGGAAGATATTAGAGAAACCCTCTCTGGAGATATTAAAGCCCATTCTGGAGAAATTAAAGAACTAAAATCTAACCAAGTTGAAATCAAAAAAGCTATTAATGAGGTGCAATCAAAAATGGAGGCTCTCACTGCTAGGATAAATGAGGCAGAAGAAAGAATTAGTGATATAGAAGACCAAATGACAGAGAATAAGGAAGCCGAGCAAAAGAGGGACAAACAGCTACTGGACCATGAGGGGAAAATTCGAGAGATAAGTGACACCATAAGACGAAATAACATTAGAATAATTGGGATTCCAGAAGAAGAAGAAACAGAGAGGGGAGCAGAAGGTCTATTGGAGAGAATCATTGGAGAGAATTTCCCTAATATGGCAAAGGGAACAAGCATCAAAATCCAGGAGATGCAGAGAACCCCCCTCAAAGTCAACAAGAATAGGTCCACACCCCGTCACCTCATAGTAAAATTTACAAGTCTTAGTGACAAAGAGAAAATCCTGAAAGCAGCCCGAGAAAAGAAGTCTGTAACATACAATGGTAAAAATATTAGATTGGCAGCAGACTTATCCACAGAGACCTGGCAGGCCAGAAAGAGCTGGCATGATATATTCAGAGCACTCAACGAGAAAAACATGCAGCCAAGAATACTCTATCCAGCTAGGCTATCATTGAAAATAGAAGGAGAGATCAAAAGCTTCCAGGACAAACAAAAACTGAAAGAATTTGCAAACACCAAACCAGCTCTACAGGAAATATTGAAAGGGGTCCTCTAAGCAAAGAGAGAGCCTAAAAGTAGTAGATCAGAAAGGTACAGAGACAATATACAGTAACAGTCACCTTACAGGCTAATAATGGAACTAAATTCATATCTCTCAATAGTTACCCTGAATGTTAATGGGCTAAATGCCCCAATCAAAAGACACAGGGTATCAGAATGGATAAAAAAACAAAACCCATCAGTATGTTGCCTACAAGAAACTCATTTTAGACGCGAAGACACCTCCAGATTTAAAGTGAGGGGGTGGAAAACAATTTACCATGCTAATGGGCATCAGAAGAAAGCTGGAGTGGCAATCCTTATATCAGATCAATTAGATTTTAAGCCAAAGACTATAATAAGAGATGAGGAAGGACACTATATCCTACTCAAAGGGTCTGTCCAACAAGAAGATCTAACCATTTTAAATATCTATGCCCCTAACGTGGGAGCAGCCAACTATATCAACCAATTAATAACAAAATCAAAGAAACACATCAATAATAATACAATAATAGTAGGGGACTTGAACACTCCCCTCACTGAAATGGACAGATCATCCAAGCAAAAGATCAACAAGGAAATAAAGGCCTTAAATGACACACTGGACCAGATGGACATCACAGATATATTCAGAACATTTCATCCCAAAGCAATAGAATACACATTCTTCTCTAGTGCACATGGAACCTTCTCCAGAATAGATCACATCCTGGGTCACAAATCAGGTCTCAACCGGTATCAAAAGATTAGGATCATTCCCTGCATATTTTCAGACCACAATGCTCTGAAGCTAGAACTCAATCACAAGAGGAAAGCTGGAAAGAACCCAAATACATGGAGACTGAACAGCATCCCTCTAAAGAATGAATGGGTCAACCAGGAAATTAAAGAAGAATTGAAAAAATTCATGGAAACAAATGATAATGAAAACACAACAGTTCAAAATCTGTGGGACACAGCAAAGGCAGTCCTGAGAGGAAAATATATAGCGGTACAAGCCTTTCTCAAGAAACAAGAAAGGTCTCAAGTACACAACCTAACCCTACACCTAAAGGAGCTGGAGAAAGAACAAGAAAGAAACCCTAAACCCAGCAGGAGAAGAGAAATCATAAAGATCAGAGCAGAAATCAATGAAATAGAAACCAAAAAAACAATAGAAAAAATCAATGAAACTAGGAGCTGGTTCTTTGAAAGAATCAATAAGATTGATAAACCCCTGGCCAGACTCATCAAAAAGAAAAGAGAAAGAACCCAAATCAATAAAATCATGAATGAAAGAGGAGAGATCACAACTAACACCAAAGAAATACAGACAATTATAAGAACATACTATGAGCAACTTTACGCCAACAAATTGGACAATCTGGAAGAAATGGATGCATTCCTAGAGACATATAAACTACCACAACTGAACCAGGAAGAAATAGAAAACCTGAACAGGCCCATAACCAGTAAGGAGATTGAAACAGTCATCAAAAATCTCCAAACAAACAAAAGCCCAGGGCCAGACGGCTTCCCAGGGGAATTCTACCAAACATTTAAAGAAGAACTCATTCCTATTCTCCTGAAACTGTTCCAAAAAATAGAAATGGAAGGAAAACTTCCAAACTCATTTTATGAGGCCAGCATCACCTTGATCCCAAAACCAGACAAGGATCCCACCAAAAAAGAGAACTACAGTCCAATATCCTTGATGAACACAGACGCAAAAATTCTCGCCAAAATACTAGCCAATAGGATTCAACAGTACATTAAAAGGATTATTCACCACGATCAAGTGGGATTTATTCCAGGGCTGCAGGGTTGGTTCAACATCCGCAAATCAATCAATGTGATAGAACACATTAATAAAAGAAAGAACAAGAACCATATGATACTCTCCATAGATGCTGAAAAAGCATTTGACAAAGTACAGCATCCCTTCCTTATCAAAACTCTTCAAAGTGTAGGGATAGAGGGCACATACCTCAATATTATCAAAGCCATCTATGAAAAACCCACCACAAATATCATTCTCAATGGAGAAAAACTGAAAGCTTTTCCGCTAAGGTCAGGAACACGGCAGGGATGTCCATTATCACCACTGCTATTCAACATAGTACTAGAAGTCCTAGCCTCAGCAATCAGACAACAAAAAGAAATTCAAGGCATCCAAATTGGTAAAGAAGAAGTCAAACTATCACTCTTCGCAGATGATATGATACTATATGTGGAAAACCCAAAAGACTCCACTCCAAAACTGCTAGAACTTGTTCAGGAATTCAGTAAAGTGTCAGGATATAAAATCAATGCACAGAAATCAGTTGCATTTCTGTACACCAACAACAAGACTGAAGAAAGAGAAATTAAGGAGTCAATCCCATTTACAATTGTACCCAAAACTATAAGATACCTAGGAATAAACCTAACCAAAGAGACTAAGAATCTATACACAGAAAATTATAAAGTACTCATGAAAGAAATTGAGGAAGACACAAAAACATGGAAAAATGTTCCATGCTCCTGGATTGGAAGAATAAATATTGTGAAAATGTCTATGCTACCTAAAGCAATCTACACATTTAATGCAATCCCTATCAAAATACCATCCATTTTTTTCAAAGAAATGGATCAAATAATCCTAAAATTTATATGGAACCAGAAAAGACCTCGAATAGCCAAAGGAATATTGAAGAACAAAGCCAAAGTTGGTGGCATTACAATTCCGGACTTCAAGCTCTATTACAAAGCTGTCATCATCAAGACAGCATGGTACTGGCACAAAAACAGACACATAGATCAGTGGAACAGAATAGAGAGCCCAGAAATCGACCCTCAACTCTATGGTCAACTAATCTTCGACAAAGCAGGAAAGAATGTCCAATGGAAAAAAGACAGCCTCTTCAATAAATGGTGCTGGGAAAATTGGACAGCCACATGCAGAAAAATGAAATTGGACCACTTCCTTACACCACACACAAAAATAGACTCCAAATGGATGAAGGACCTCAATGTGAGAAAGGAATCCATCAAAATCCTTGAGGAGAATGCAGGCAGCAACCTCTTCGACCTCAGCCGTAGCAACATCTTCGTAGGAACAACGGCAAAGGCAAGGGAAGCAAGGGCAAAAATGAACTGTTGGGATTTCATCAAGATCAAAAGCTTTTGCACAGCAAAGGAAACAGTTCACAAAACCAAAAGACAACTGACAGAATGGGAGAAGATATTTGGAAACGACATATCAGATAAAGGGCTAGTATCCAAAATCTATAAGGAACTTAGCAAACTCAACACCCAAAGAACAAACAATCCAATCAAGAAATGGGCAGAGGACATGAACAGACATTTCTGCAAAGAAGACATCCAGATGGCCAACAGACACATGAAAAAGTGCTCCACGTCACTCGGCATCAGGGAAATACAAATCAAAACCACAATTAGATATCACCTCACACCAGTCAGAATGGCTAAAATGAACAAGTCAGGAAATGACAGATGCTGGAGAGGATGTGGAGAAAGGGGAACCCTCCTCCACTGTTGGTGGGAATCAAGCTGGTGCAACCACTCTGGAAAACAGCATGGAGGTTCCTCAAAATGTTGAAAATAGAACTACCCTATGACCCAGCAATTGCACTACTGGGTATTTACCCTAAAGATACAAACATAGTGATCCGAAGGGGCACGTGTACCCGAATGTTTATAGCAGCAATGTCTACAATAGCCAGACTATGGAAAGAACCTAGATGTCCATCAACAGATGAATGGATAAAGAAGATGTGGTATATATACACAATGGAATACTATGCAGCCATCAAAAGAAATGAAATCTTGCCATTTGCGACGACGTGGATGGAACTAGAGCGTATCATGCTTAGTGAAATAAGTCAATCGGAGAAAGACAACTATCATATGATCTCCCTGATATGAGGACATGGAGAAGCAACATGGGGGGGTAGGAGATAGGAGAAGAATACATGAAACAAGATGGGATTGGGAGGGAGACAAACCATAAATGACTCTTAATCTCACAAAACAAACTGGGGGTTGCTGCGGGGAGGTGGGATTGGGGGAGGGGGAGCGGGCTATGGACATTGGGGAGGGGAAGCGAACCATAAGAGACTATGGACTCTGAAAAACAACCTGAGGGTTTTGAAGGGTCAGGGGTGGGAGGTTGGGGCAACCTGAGGGTTTTGAAGGGTCAGGGGTGGGAGGTTGGGGGAACAGGTGGTGGGTAATGGGGAGGGCACGTTTTGCATGGAGCACTGGGTGTTGTGCAAAAAGAATGAATACTGTTACGCTGAAAAAATAAATAAAATGAGAAAAAAAAATAAAAAAAATAAAAAATTTGCCATACTAGCATTTGTAGGAGCTTTCATAGTGATGACCCCTTGCTAATGCTTAAGGGGTTCTTTAGATAAATAGAAAACAGAAGGAAAATAAATAGAAAAAGAGATAAATAGAAAGAAAATGAAAACTTCCAGTCTCTTTCTATGAAGCCAGCATTACCCTGGTCCTCAAACCAGGCAAAAATCCCACCAAAAAGAAGAAATTCAGACCAATATCCCTGATGAATATGGACACCAAATCTTAACATGAACATAGATAATAGGATCCAACAGTATATTAAAAAAGTATATGCCATGACCCCGTAAGATTGATCTCTGGGAGGCAAGAGTGGTTCAATATTCACAAATCAATCAATGTGATAGAACAAAAAATAAGAGAAGAGAGAACCACATGGTCCTCTCAATTGAAGCAGAAAAAGCATTTATAAAAATGCAGCATCCATTCCTGATTAAAATTCTTCAAGGTAAAGGGATAGAGAGAACCTTCCTCAACTTCATCAATCTATCAATGAAAAGCCCTCAGTGAGTATGATTCTCAATGGGGAAAACTTAAAAGCCTTCCCTTTGAAATCAGGAACACGAGTAGTATGCCTAGTCTTGACACTGTCTTTCAACATAGTAATAGAAATTCTAGAAATAGCAATCAGACAACAAAAAGAAATACACTGTACTCCATTTGGGAAAGAATAAGTCCAACTCTCTCTCTTTGCAGATGACATGAAACGTTTTATGGAAAACTGAAAAGATTCCACCCCCGAACTACTAGAACTCATAAAACAATTCAGTAATGTGGAAGCATACAAAATCAATGCCCAGAAATCAGTTGCTTTCTTATACACTAACCATAAAAATATAGAAAGGGAAATTAGAGAATTGATTCCACTTAGTACAGCACCAAGAACCACAAAATACCTTGGAATAAACCTAACCAAAAAGGTACAGGATCTGTACTTAAGGAACTAAAGAATACTCATGAAAGAAGTTGAAAAAGACACAAAAAGACGGAAAAGCATTCCACGCTCATGGATCAGAAGAATAAACATTGTTAAAATGTCTGTACTGCACAGAGGAAGCTACACTTCAATTCCATCCTGGTCAAATTTCCATTAGCGTCTTCAAAGTGTCAGAACAAACAATCCTAAAATTTGTATGGAGCCAGGAAAGAGCCCAGATTGCTAAGGAAATTTTCAAAAAGATAAACAAAACCGGGGCATCGTGTTGCCTCATTTCAAGGTTGGTTACAAAACTGTGATCACCAAGACAGCATGGTACTGCCCCAAAAACAGACACATAAACAAGTTTAAGAGAGAAGAGAGTCCAGATATGGACCCAAAACTCGATGGTCAAATAATCTTTGGCAAAGTAGGAAAAAATATCCAGTGGGAAAAAATACAGTCTCTTCAATAAATGGTGCTGGGAAAATTGGACAGCTATGTGTAGAAGAATGAAACCTGACCATCTTCTTACACCATACACAAAGCTAAACTCGAAATGGATAAAAGAACTCAATGTGAGGCAGGAGTCCATCAGAATCCTAGAGGAGAACATAGACAATAACTTCTTCAACATTGGCCACAGCAACTTGTTTCAAATATGTCTCCAAGGGCAAAGGAAACAAAAGCGAATGTGAACTTTTGGGACTTCATCAAGCTCAAAAGGTTCTGCACACCAAAGGAAACAGTTAACAAATCAAAGAGGCAACACGTGGAATGGGAGAAGATTTTCGCAAATGACAGTACAGAAAAGGGGCTGTTGTCCGAGATCTATAAAAAACTCCTCAAACTCAACACTGAAAAAAAAAAAAAAAGATAATCTTGTAAAAAAATGAGCAGAACATATGAACGGACACTTTTCCAAAGAAGATATACAAATGTCTAACAGACACATGAAAAAAGGATCATCATAATTACCATCAGGTAGATTCAAATCAAAACACATTGAGATACCACCTTACACCAGTTAGAATGTCCAAAATTAACAAGAAAGGAAACAAGTGTTGGAGAGGATGTGGAGAAAGAGGAACCCTCTTACACTGTTGGTGTGAATGCAAGTTGTTATAGCCTCTTTTGAAAACAGTGTGGAGATGTCTTAAGAAAGTAAAAACAGAGTTTCCATATGACCTTGCAATTGCACTACTGGGTATTTACCACAAAGATACAGATGTAGAGAACAGAAGGGCCATCTGTACACCAATGTTCACAGTAGCAATGGCCACAATGACCAAACTGTGGAAAGAGCCAAGAAGCCCTTCAACAGACAATGGATAAAGAAGATACGGTCCACATATACAATGGAATATTATGTAGCCATCAGGAGGGATGAATACCTAAGTTTTGTATCAATATGGAGGAGTGGAGATTATGCTGAGGGAAATAAGTCAAGCAAAGAAAGACAATTGTTATATGGTTTCACTTACTTGTGTTGCATAGGAAATTACATGGAGAACATTAGTAGAAGAAAAGGAAAGGTGAATCAGGGGAAATTGGAAGAGGAGACAAAGCATGAGAGACTGTGTCTTGAGAAACAAACTGAGGATTTTGAAGGGATGGGGATTGGGGGATAAGTGAACGTGGTGGTGGGTATTAAGGAGGGCATGTATTGCATGGAGCACTGAGTGTGGTGTGTGTATGTGTGTGTGTGTGTGTGTGTGTGCGTGGTGAGTGTGGTGCATAAATAATTGATCTTGGAACTCAGAAAATATTAAATTAAATTTTAAAAATAATTGTTTAGTTATTTATAGGAATTTTAATAAAATATGAAGAGTGAAAAAATACATTTTATTTAAAATGTCATAATGATTCTATTTTATATCTTTATGAGATTTAAAGCAAAACATCCATGACCTACATTTTCCTATTGATAAAAATTACCTCACTTATCACCTTGATAAAAATATACTTCCTAGATTTCTATACTACTGAAAGTTACTTCAGATTTCATTCAGCAGAAAAGGGGTGTATTTACAAAGACAGTAATAGAATATTTATGAGAAGACTTTCCGTTGTAGCTTTTTTTCTATATTTCACTTTTACCACAGAAGATCTAGGAGACAAGACACTGAGAACCCAGAGTGATTTGAATTGGTTCTCAGATGTTAGTCAAAAGGAAATCGTAAATATCCTCTTTCAGAGCATTGGGAGGTCTCTCACTTCATAAAACATACCTGAATAATATCACTTTAAAATAATTTTTAGGGACACCTGATTAGTTCAATCATTGTCTGCCTTTGGCTCAGGTCATGATCCCATGGTCCTGGGATTAAGCCCTACATTGGGCTTCCTGCTCAGTGGGAAGCCTGCTTCTCCCTCTCCTGCTTCTCTTCGTATTCCCTCTGTGGTTATCTCTCTCTGCCAAATAAATAAATTATGTATATACCTATATCTATATATATGTAGATAGATACACATAAAGATAAATATATATTTTAATTTTGCAACATTGTTCCAAAAAATTTCAGGGATTAGTCAAATTTAAAACAATGTCATGTAGAGCTTCCTTATGACCCTGCAATTGCACTACTGGGTATTTACTCCAAAGGTACAGATGTAGTGAAAAGAAGGGCCACATGTACCACAATGTTCATAGCAGGAATGGCCACAGTCTCCAAACTGTGGAAAGAGCCAAGATGCCATTCAATGAACAAATGGAAAGGAAGGAAGATATTGTCCATATACACTACGGAGTATTATGCCTCCATCAGAAAGGATGAATACCCAACTTTTGTATCAACATGAATGGGACTGGAAGAGATTATGCTAAGTAAAATAAGTCCAGCAGAGATAGTCAATTGTCATATGGATTCACTTATTTGTGGAGCATAAGGAATAACACGGAGGACATGGGGAGATGGAGAGGAGAAGGGAGTTGGGGGAAAATGGAGGGGGTGATGAAACATGAGAGGAATCTGAGGGTTTTGGAGGGGCAGGGGTGGGGCATTGGGTGAGCCAGGAGGTGGGGATTATTGAGGGCAAGTATTTCATGGAGTACTTGTTTGGTGCATATGCAATGAATTCGGGAACACTGAAAAGTAATTCAAATGTGTTTTTTTTTTTTTAAAGGAGATAAGAGACATTATATGAGGATTGTGTCTGGGAGAAACCAGAGCATGTGTCCCCGGGGGTGAGCAGGGGGTCCAGTTCCACTCAAATATCTGTAATGGGCTAGGTTGGGGCCCTTTCACTCAGGAAGCATTCAGGAAGTCCCACTCATCACAGGCGATCCTCTAGGAGCTGACTATGAATCCTGCACAGAGAAGACAGTACCCAATGGCTCCAGTCTAGTTAGGGGACAAAAGTGACACTGGACACGATGAGAGGTAGCATCCACACAACATTTTGTGTGATGACCCCTGGCTTTCACTAGATATGGGTGTATTTTCTCCAGCTATGATGAGGTCAGCAGAGCCCAGGAGCAGCAGAATATATGAATGAGTTTTGGCTGGTGCATGAGGGCCTTCTCTCACCCCCAGGGACTCTTGGACCCTCATCCAACACATCTGTGATTCCTCCTTAAGGGTGAGGGTCTGAGAGTTCCTTCTGGAGAAAGGAAGGGCCACAGGGGAACTGTGGATGTGGGCACCTTTGCAGAGCAGAGGGGGCTAGAGGACAGATTTAGCCCCTAAGAGAGTCATTCCCCACCCAGCCCCCACCACCAATCCTGACTCAACACCAAACCAGGGAACCAGAACAGGGTGTAGGAACCATCACACGTAGCAATCTGTTGGAACCCGGACACTGGGTGCCCAGAGGGTGCTCAGAAGATCCACTGAGAGCTCAGGGACCAGACATTCCCCACCTAGTGGGAGAATAGTGTCAATGGAAGGGGACTCACTCATGGCCAATAGTGAAAGAGGCGGGACAAGGGCAGAGGAGGTAACAGTCGAGGTACATGGAGGGTCCTGGAAAGGCCTAACTAGAAACAGAGTCCTTTCATTCCCTCCTTGGTGGGATATTCACAGCACAGTGGCATGTGCAGCGAGGGTAATTAAGGGGGACAGACACCACCCCTCCCTGGAAACATGCAGTTGAATTCTGTGGCGAGTCGACAAGGAGACAGACTGAGGAGTGTGTCCAGTTCCCCTAAGAAGGACAGAGATGCTCACAGGATTGATCAGGACTCAAACTCATAGCGCATTTTTGCCCCCTGTCATCTATGATGAGACCTGTCTCAGGCAGGACTGCCAGATCACAGGTGAATAAAGACTAGGACTGTTCTCTGACAGGAGCTGGAAAACCAGGGACCCAGGTTCCCACATGGGTTCTCTGGGATATTGGTTTGGGAGGGTGTCCTGTCTTCTGACTCCTCTGACTAACAGTCTCTTCCCAGGGCAATCTCCTCCATCTGAACACATGGCTAGAACAATAGCCCAAGGATTTTGTCTGGCCCCCAGAATTTCCCAGACTGAATATGCTGCTGGCATATTCAGCATGGGGCTCAATATGCCAATGTTAGGCTTGGAGTACCATACCCAGGTTCTGCTCTCCCAGCTACAACAGCTTGAGTCCACGAAGACAGAGTCTGGGAGTGAGAAGGGCTGGACAGACTGATGTGGTCCTGTGAAGGGGGCTGAGTGGGTCACACTGACCAAGATTTTAGTACACCTGAGCCGAGAGGAGTGAGTAGTCTCAGATTCCTGTCCCTGTGGTCTTTAGTCAAGGAGACCTCCCAGGTATTGCTTCCTGGACACAAAAGACATTGAATGCTGGGAAAAGTTTCCTTTTTAAGAAGAGACATGGAAAGTCAATCATGCTGATGATACTTTCTTTTCACTAGGCCCAGAGAAAGATCCTGAACCACCTCAGGAACTCGCCTCAGCTCCCACTGTGGCGCCTGCTGTATCTACGGACACAAAGCTGGCCCACCCCATCACTGGTGCTGGAGCTCACCCCTCATCAAGAACAGTGGCACCACCTCCCCTGTTGGGGCCAGTGCAGGTGGTATTCAGGGTTCTAATTCACTGTCCTGAGATAGAATAACTATCAGCCCCTTTAACTGACCCAAAGGTCCAGCAGGGTTCTGCCCATTCTCCTTTTTGGTTCCTGAGGGGCTTGAGTCAGCACTTGTCTCAGTGCAATAACCAGACTCCACCCCCAAGCAGAAGCTCATGCTGGCTGGAACCCCAAGGATGGGGTTCCTTGCCCTCTTTGTAATTTTTGTGTTTTGTATACACTTGTAAAACGGCTGAAAAGATTTTGTTCATTAAATAAAGTATTATTAGAGTTTACTTAAAAGTTTACTCTGATCCTTTTCAATGGTAAACTGAGGTGCCTTTAAGTACTTAAGAGTGTTGCAAAACTAATTACTTGTAGAACATTTCCATCAGAGACAAACTTATCATTCATTTCTCATTACCACGACCCAGTCCTTGCAACTGCTGTGCTTCACTCTGTCTCTGGTACTATACCTCATCTGGGATTTTCATGTAACTTGAATCCTACAATACGGCCTTCTCTGTCTGGCTACAGAATATAAGAAAGATATGTAATTTTTCATTGTTTTATAAAAGTACCATTTTATTACAAACGAATGTTCCTGAAAGAACTATCATAATGGGAAGCTCCAAAATAGGCTACTCACATTATCTGGCGTAGTGTTCGCTTTCATAACAATATCTTGAATGGCAGAAACGGGGGGGAATTTTTGGTCCATGAGACACCTTTAAATTCTTTCATTATCCTGCATAGGCCATGTTTAAATTATTGTAGAGGGCAATTTATAGAAAAATATGAAAATCACATCTTAAATCTTCCCATTTATTACCAACAAGTCAGGTAATAGAGTAAATAACTCTTTAGTTTTAAGCCAGAAGGTGTTTATGTAGTAAAATAATGAATTAAATATGACAAAAAGAAGACAAGTTCCTTCCCCAAGAAATGATCACCTGTAATGAATTTTGTCCCAATTCCAAAGATTTTCCCTCTGGTTTGTGTGTGAGTGTGTGTGTGTGGGGGGGGGGGTGTGTGTTAAGTTGTTGGGGGGAGGTAGTGAGAGTTTTCAGGCTGGGCTCTTCTTCTACCTGATGTCCCCACAGTGGACAGGCACTCACTAATGTCCACTTGGGCATTCTCAGTGACAGCACTCAAAGACCCATCATTGAACAACTGAGCCATTTCCAATTATTTGACTCTCATCATTCAAATGATAAGTACATCTGTGTCACAAATCTGTTTCTTCCTGTCTGATTCCTACAAGTTTCACCACTTGACCACTTTAATTCAGGGACATTCCCCTTTTACTGATGTAGTCAGAAGTGCTTGACAATCAAGGGAGTGACAAGGACCATGGTGGAGGGACTCTGGTTTCCTTAAAGACCACGTGAAGGAGCTCATTATCCAATCTGAAGATCCACTCATCACTGTCATGTGAGGAAACCTGTGGCAAAATGCCACCATAATTAGGGGAGTTATTTGGTAATTCAGCATAAGGGAATATAACTACAACATGTTGAAATCAGCAAGCAAACGTCCGTAGTTATCAGCCTAGAACCTAGAGAAAATGAACAAAGAAGCACTTGGCTTCCTCAGTCAGTAAGGCACGAGGTACAAGATCTCAGGGTCATGATTTTTGCCCTACATGGAACACAGAATTGATGTGGGAAACAAAAAAAAAAAAAAAACAAAAACAAACAAACAAACAAACAAAAAAACAGGATTTACACATGAGCCAAACAATTGGGCTTGGACAATAGAGCTGGTCAGTGGTGGGCTGAATCCTCTCTCCTGTTCATTCAGCCACTGGGTCCTGAGCACTCAGGTGGTTCCACTCCTTATCAGGCAAACAATTTCTCCCTCTAAGAGCTCAGGGTTTAGCAGGGAAGATGCACAAACATGAACTGAAAAGGTGAATAAAAGGAGCATTTGCTACACATGAGACGAGTGTAAGGGACTAAAATGGGTCCTGAACTCCACCAGGGGAGGGATATAACAAGGCTATGCTGAGATGACATTGAGAATTCCTGTGTCAGGAAAAGAAGAAGGCAGCCTTGCACAAATCCCACTGTATTTAGCCCGGCAGAGGGTACCATGGTGTAGAGGATCAGAAGCTGAATATGATGTTCCCGGAGTAGAGCTTAGAAAGGAGTCCAGGGTTCTAGAAAGGAGGATGCTGAAGTGGGGAGCAGAGGAAAGGGAAGAAGGTCATGGCCTGGGGCAGGTTGATACAATCAGTGCCCTGCTCCTGAGAGGGTTATCCCACTGAGTGGGGTTATCCCACACTCTGTGTCTTAACCAACAAACAACATCTAACATTCACTGAGGAGTCTTTAAGTACAGAAATCCAGGAGTGCTTACCTAGGGCCTCCTGCCAGAGCCCCACAGTACTTTGGGGCTGTTGATAACATTAATTCAGGACCTGCTTCCCTGAGAATCTGAGTTCACGTAGGGGTTTTGGCAGCATTCAGTCCATATCAAAAGTCCTGAGTTCTTCTGACTGTTGTTGGCCCTCCTTGCTAGGTCCTGGGCCCATGTGTGTGCAATAAGGTTCAGCATAGGGGCTTGTATTCCAGCGTGAGGATATGAGAGAGAACGCGGGTCAGAGGCAGCACGGGGATGGGCAATGAGCTTTTAGAGCTAAATCTCAGATGGGCCTTTTGAGTCATGTGGCCATGTTCTGTGGACTGGAAGGAATCATTCGGTCCAAACCACACTACAAGTGACAGTGTTACACAACAATGATTTAACAGGATATGAGGTTTCAGGAAACTACTGAGAGGTGAAGGTGAAGACCACTGCATGGTTAGTGCCTTGCCCAGAATCACAGACTGTTAAGAAGGCTGAACCAGGCATGAACTCAGCTCGTTGTGAGTGTCCTCAAAGTTGGGGTCCTGGATGCACCTAGGACTCACTGTAATGCCTTGAAAAAAGTTGTGTTGAAGGCAGGGGCTACAGACTTGGAGATGGTTTCAGGGTGAGAGAGAGCATTGATATCATCGACAGGAGGCATTCCAGGAAATTCTTGTCTGAGGGAGAGCCCAGGCCATGGCAACCCACTGTGTGGTCCCTTATCCACATCAGACCCATTAGAAAGGATTTAATAGGTCTCAGCACAGGATATGAAGTCTTTAATGCTAAGGGTGGATTCTGACCATCAAGGGCCAAAGCTCTAATCCATTCTTTAGGGTTTGATTTGACAATTAAAAGCCTAAGGTCTTGGGAAAGTATGGCCCAGCCCTCTATAGATGGGGCTGGCACCTTCTCGGACAACAGAATATGAGCACTGATGAACAGATGTGTGCCCACAGGAGCGACTGTGCATGTGCTCTCTCACTCTCTCTCTCTCTCTCTCTCTCTCTCTCTCTCTCTCTCTCTCGCACACACACACATACACACACCATTAGGGACTGTAGGGTGGTATCTGATGAGTAGCGGACTCGGAGAAATTGAGAAGAGGAGGAAAATGTGCTCGAAGGTATTTCCTACATGTGACACCATTCCTCCAATATCACAGATATTATTCCACACATGCTTGTGGACATGTGGAGGAAGTCCATGCTACAATCATCTGTATTGTGCATACAAGATGCAGACCACCCCTGATAGGCATAATGACTTATCTAGGTTCACAAAAAGATAAGAGTGGAGATTTGTGTTTTTTTTTTAAAGATTTTATTTATTTATTTGACAGAGAGAGAGATTACAAGTAGGCAGAGAGGCAGACAGAGAGAGAGGAGGAAGCAGGCTCCCTGCGGAGCAGAGAGCCCGATGCGGGGCTCGATCCCAGGACCCTGAGATCATGACCTGAGCCACCCAGGCGCCCCTGGAGATTTGTGTTTTAAAACAGGTGGGGCCCTGGCTGCACTCAGCCCTTCCTTGGGTGCCTGTAGCGATGTGTGTGTTGGTGTCACTGTGTACAGATGTGGCCTTGCATGCAGAAAGGAGATGGGCAGACAACAGCCCTGAACACTGATCCCATGTGTTATGTGTATGTGATAATCCAGGGTGGAATTGGGTAGGTGATCTCAGGCAGTTTAGTCACTTCCTTGACTGCAGACCCCAATAGAATTTGGAACACTGCAACCAGGCTCCCACATTCTAGTTTAGTCCAGTACCAGAGTTACTTGGCTTGAGACATCAGATACAGAATGATGTACTTTTGCTGTCTGCCAACACTATGGGGCTCTGGCTTCCATAATTCCCAGGGGAATGGCTTTTTCACACGCTGCAACCATTACTGCCAACCTCACCACCAATGCCTCAGGGCATTTGGTAGGAAGTTCCATTAAACATTACGAGAGCAGGGCTCAGTATGGATGACTGAAAACTAACCTATTGTTAGGATAAGGTCCTAGGGGTATGGCACGTCAATCTGCTGCCTTTGTGCCAGCTACATGGATGTCTATCTGGATGTAGGACTCATGTTGAGGGACAGAATTATATTCGTGTCCTGTGCTGGCTTTCGTAAATGGGAGTGGCTTGGGGTCTCTTGAAGCTGTCTCATAATATGGGGGTTTAATACATCTCCATAGTGCATGTTTTCCTTCTGGAGGTCAGGAAGCATCCTGTGGTGTGACTCCAGTGTTCCCTATCTGGAGGGCTTGTGGACCAGGACTCTGAGGACAGAATTATGAAATCCCAAGTTAAGGCTAAGGTTAGGGCCTAGGGCATTGTAGGCCCAATCTACAGGTGCTGAGGCAAGCTCCCTGGGATCTGAGTTTGAGGCAAGTATGAGGGGGGTCACTCAAGCTGGAGCGTGTGTCCATGAGAACCATCAATTTGGGGGGTAGCCTCTTGGGTTCATGGAGTTTTCAAAAGCTCTTGGTATTTTGCAAAGTTCCAAATAGTTTGATTTATCCTGGGTTATAGATAGTGTCCTGTTTTATGGCTCAGGGGTCTCCCATATGGAGGGATACGAGACCAGGGACTGGGTATGGATTCCTGAAAACCCAACCTAGGGTTTGGGGCTGCTGAATGCGTGTGTGGCCTCCTGGGGCCATGGAGGTTTCTTCTGCTCTGGGGGATTTGCTGAGCTCCAAATAGTATGATTTCATTCTGGGGGATATGAGAAATCCTGTTGTATAGCACAGATGTCCCCACATGGGGGGATTTGAGAGTAGGACTCTGTGTATGTATGCCAGAAAACCCATCCTGGGGTTTGCATTAGGGACTAGGGGCATGGCATGTCCAATCTGCCAACTTGGGGCCAGCTATGTGGTGGCTGACTGGAGGTCAATGCTCAGGCTGAGAAACAGAATGTGTTTTAGTGTCCAGGGTCAGATTCCATCAATGGGTGTGGCCTCGTTGGCCATGCATGTTTCTCCTAATCTTGGGGTTTTGTGAATCTTCATTGAGTACGGTTTCCTTCTGTAGTTTAGGCAGAGTCCCATGGTGTGGTTTCTCAGTTCTCTATCTGGAGAGCTTGTGGGCCAGAACCTTTGGGACAAAGGATTTAAAACCTATGCCAAGGTTAGAGTTATGGCGTAGGTCATGGCAGGCCCAATCTACAGATACTGAGGCAAAATCCTGGAGATATGAGGTTAAGGTGACAGTCAGGAGGCCGCTCAGGCTGGAGTTTGTGTCCATTCAATCCGCCAAATGTGTGGGTGGTCTCATGGGGCCACGGAGTTTTCTAGGGCCATGTCCCAGACCTCCTGTTATTCTCTAAGATAGCTGGCAACATATCCAGCAGATTGGATATGCCATGGACCTAGGCCATCATCTCTACCCAAACTCGGTTTGCAGGCATCTGTCCCCCGATCTTATCTCAAATCCCTGAATATGGGGGAGCCTGATGCACAAAGCTGTGCAGGAGGAGTTGACTCCTCCTTCCCCATGATTGGAAACCTTGCCTTTGGGGTGAGGGTAAATCTCACAGAGTCAGAGAAACCTGCATGGCCCATGATGTTATGCCCACTCTTGAGGGTGGCCTTGGGCATAAACACCCATTGAGATCCTCAGGCTGAGCCATGTTTTCATATAAGGCCCAACAATAGCTGGACTAGGAGTCCGCAATTCAGACTTACCATGCCCCTAGGGCCAAATCCTAAATAAAGGTGAGGTTTTCCAGGAGCCCATACCCAGTGAGCTGCTCTGGCTCTCTCTTTTTGGGGGACCCCTGAGACAAAAAACAGGACTCCTCCCTTCCCGAATCATGACATCAAACTATTGGGAGCCCAGCAAATCCCCACAGAAGGAGAATCTTCCATGGTCCCATGAGGCCACACCTACATTCCTTGGCCTTCCTAGACACAAATCCAGAGACAAAAGCCAGAGTTACCGCCTCACACTCGCCCTAATTTCAGATTCCAAGGAGATCCCCTCAGGGTCTGCAGATCAGGCATGCCAAAACCTCGGCCCCAACTGTAAACTGAGTTTGTGTTTCAGTCTTCTGTCCCCAGAGCCCTGGCCCACACACTCTCCAGGCTGGTCACTCCAATGCCACACCGCAGGACTGAGCCTCCCCTCCCGAAGGAAACTGTGCCCTTACCAGTTGACAAAACCCTACATATTAGGAAACACCTGCAAGTCCCTCAAAGCCACCCCAATTTCGTAAGTCGACCTGGAAATAATGAGCACTCTGACACATCCTGAGCACCTACATCCAGTCAGACACCCAGGTAGATGGCCTAGAGACAGAAGACAGAAGCTAACATGTCCGTAGTACCTAATCTAAACCCTAGCATTGGTTTTCAGGCATCTGTCCCCAGAGCCCTGGTCTGAATGCCAACATAACAGGTTCCCTGAGGCACAAAACGGAAAACATCCTGTCCCAGAAGGGAAGGTGGCTATATGCAGCTGTGTCAATGATTCAGGTGAGGAGAATCCTGCATGGTCCCTGAGCCAGTGCCAAAAACCAAGGTGTCCCTGGACACAAGCCTGAATTGTGACCCATCAGCATAAAACTCCATTTCAACTTAGCCCCCTGGGTAGTTCGCCCCAGACCCAGTAGATAGAACCTGCCATGCTCATAGGCTGCAATGGTAACATGGGGTGGGATTTCCAGGCATCCATACATAGAGCTGTGCTATCGATTCATTCCATATGAGGGACACTGCAGCCTTCAAACAGGACTCCTCCTGCCTTGCAAAGGGAAACATTGCTGTTTGGGGCACCTCACGACACCCAGAGTGGGAATACCTCAATGGGATCATGAGGCCACCGCTCCCTTAGAATGTCATAATGGACACAAACCTCAGCCTGAGCAAACATCTGACACTAGCAGTTTTTTCAGATGCTGAAGATCTCGATTGAGCATCTGCAGAGAGGGCCTGCCATGCCCTCAGCCCCAAACCTAACCCTAGCTTGTGTTTTCAGACTTCCATCCTCAAACTCCTGGCCCACAAGCCCTCCAGATTGGGAACTCTGGAGCCACAATGAGCACTCTGCCTGCTCACCAGAAGAAAAACGTTGCCCTATGGGGCTGCCAAGAAACCCCAAATGAGATTCAACCTCCACGGACCTCGACAGCAAACCAATTCCATAGGCTGCCATGGGCACAAATGCTCTATCTGACACAGCCAGAGCCCAGACCTCCCAAAAAACATGCAGAGAGCTGGCCGCACACCCAGCACATCCCACCCGCCATGGCCTTAGGCGGTCATCTCTTCCCAAACTGGGTTTTCAGGCATCTGAAGTTAGACCTTATCACCAATTCCTGCACAGGGAACCTGATGCACAAATCAGAACTCCTTCCACGTGGCAAAAAACCTTGTTGTTGACATGGTGTCAAACCTTCAGGGTAGGAGAAAAGTGCATGGCCCATGAGGCCAAACCCATGCTTGAGGGCCTCCATGGGCACAAACATGCAAGGAGACCCTCAGCGTGAGGTCTGTGTTCAAGTAAGGCCTCTCAGTGGCTGTACCAAGAGCCCACATATGGGGCTTGCCATACCCCTAGGCTCCCAATCCTAACCACAGGTCGTATTTTCCAGTCGCCCATACAAAGCGCTCTGATATGGAATCCCGATTTTCAAAGGACATCTGAGGCAGAAAACAGGACTACCGCCTTCCCACAGAATGACCCCAAACTCTTGGGAGCCGGGCCAAATCCCCAGAGAGGGAGACTCGTCCATTGCCCATGAGGTCACCCCTCCATTCCACGGCCATCCTTGACACAAAATCCAGGGGCAAAAGCCTGAGCAACGCCCTCACACTCGCCCCCTCACACTCGAACTTCTTTCAGATCCTGAGGAGCTCCCCTCACTGTCTTCAGATTGGGCCTGCCATACCCTCGGTCCCACACCTAAGCCAACTTTGTGTTTTCAGACATATGTACTCACATCGCTGGCCCACAAACCCTCCAGCTGATGCCTCCAGAGGCACACCACAGGAGCAAGCCTCCCCTCCTGAAGGAAACTGTACCTTTACAGTTGCCAAAGCCCTACAAATTAAGAGAAACTTCCAAGACCCCAGAGGCCATCCCAATCGTGTAGGCCACCCTGTACAAACAGGGGCATTGTGCTACAATCTGAGCAACTATGTCCACTCAGACACATAGACTGATGTCCCCAGGGACAGAATATTGTACTGGAAAAGACCTTGGCCTGAATATGAACCCTACCTTTGGTTTCCTGGCGTCCTTCCTCAGAGGCCTGGTTTTGAATACCAGCATATGGGGTTTTCCTGAGGCACCAAACAGAGCACCTCTCGTCTCCACATGGGAAACTTGCTCTTTGAGGCTGTGTCAAACCCTCCGGGTAGGAGAATCCTGCAGGACCCCTGAGCCACTGCCATAATTCAAGGTCTCCATTGACACAAACCCAGAACCCATCTCTGGAATCCCTCTTTTGTTAGGATCCCAGATAGGGAAAACAACACTCTTTCCTTCCCCCAGAAAGGCTCATATCCTTGGGAGGCTGGTAGAATCCCCAAAGAAGAAGAAACACCCAGGGACCATGAGGCCACCCCTCCATTCCGTAGCAATCCTAGACACACAATCCAGACATAAAATCCTGCACTACTGCCTCTGAGCCGCCCTAATTTCAAATCCTGAGGAGTTGCCCTCAGCGTCTGCATATTGCTCCTGTCATCCCCTCGCCCCACCCTAATCCGAGTTTGTGTTTGCAGACTTCCGTCTCCAAAGCCCTCACCCACATGTTGGGACCTCCGTAGACACATCACAGGACTGGGCCTGTCCTCCTGAAGAAAACACTGCCTGTCAGAGTTGCACAAATCCTCCAGATTAGGACACACCTGAAGGTCCCTGAGCCCACCTCAATTTTGGAGGCCGCTCTGGACCAAAATGTACAGTCTGACACACCCTGAGCACCTACCACCAGGCAGACATCCTGGTCAATGGCCCTGAGTCAGAAGATTGAACCTGAAATGCCTCTAGGACCCAATCAGAACCCTCACTTAGGTTTTCAGGCATCTGTCCCCAGAGGTCTGTTCTGGAACACCAACATATGGTTGAACATGTGGTCCCTGAGCCACACAACAGAATCCCTCCTGTACCCAGAAGGAAACATTGCTCTTGGGCCTGTGTCTAACCCTCATGGTAAGAGAATCCTGCATAGCTTCTAAGCCACTGCCACATTCTAAGGTCTCCCTGGACACAGACCAGCATTATGGATCATCAGCAGGAGACACCCTGTCAACTCAGCCCTCTTGGCACTTCACCCCAGAGCCAGCAGATTCAACCTGCCATGTTCCTCGGTTGAAATGGTTACCCAAGTTGGGCTTTCCGGGCATCCCTGAGGAGAGCTCTGTTATCAAATCTTTCTATATGGTGAACCGTGGAGCCACCTAACTGGACTTCCATTGGTCACAGAAGGACACCTTGCTGTTTGGAACAGCTCACAAGCCCCAGAGTGCGAAAAACTCCATGGCCTCATCAGGCCTATCCTCCATTGGTTGGCCAGCATGGACACAAATTCCAGCATGTGGGAACATATGGCACCCTCCCTTCCTTAGGGACTGAAGATATGAAAACAGACTCTGCACATTGGAACTGCCTTGCTCTCGGCACTGAACTGAACCGTAGCTCGTGTTTTCAGACTTCCGTCCTCACACTCCTGGTCCACAAGACCTCCAGACTGGTAATTCTGGAGACACAATGCAGCCTTCTTCTTGCCACTAGAAAGAAGAAATGCCCCATAGGACTGCCAGGAATGCCCACATGAGGATCAACATGCTCGGGCCTCGACATCACCCCAATATCATAGGATGCCCTGTGTTCTAATGCTATGTCTGACAGCCTGAGCCATGACCTCCTGTCAGCCACTGAGATAGCAGGCCCTGTATCCTTCAGGTGGACCAGCTGTGGCCAGAGGCCGTCATCTCTAACCAAGCTGGATATTCAGGCATCTGCCCTCAGACCTTAGCTCAACTCCCTGTCTATGGGGGAACTTGAAGCACAAAAGATTACACGTCCTTCCCCACGGCAGGAAACCTGGCTGTTGGAATGGGTGTCCAACCCTCAGAGTGGGAGCAAGCTTCATGGCCCATGAGACCAGGCCCACACATGAGGGCCGCCCTGGGCACAAACAGGCATTGTGACCCTCAGCCTGAGCCCACTTTCAAAGAAGCCCCCTTGGTAGCTGAACCAGGAGCCAGCATACCGGTACTGGCAAGCCCCTAGGCCAAAATCATAACCCTGGGTGGGGTTATCCAGGCACCCAGACCCAGGACCCGTCTCTGGAATCCCTGTCTTGGGGGGATCCCTGAGACAGAAAACAGCACATTGCCCATTCCCCAGAAAGACACCAAATTCTTGGTAGCCGGGCAAAAACCCCACAGAGGAAGAATCTCCCACGCTCTGATGAGGCCATCCCTCCATTCCATGGCCATTTAGACCCACAGTCCATACAAAAAAGCCTGTGCTATGGCCTCCCAGTTGCCCTAATTTTAAATACCGAGGTGCTACACGCAGGGTCTGCAGGTTGCGCCATCACCTCGCCTGTAAACCAAATTCGAGTTTGTGTTTGCAGACTTCTGTCTCCAAAGCCCTGGCCCACATGCACTCAAGGATGGGGCCACCAGATTCACATCACAGGGCTGGGCCTGCCCTCCTGAAGAAAACAATGCCTGTCAGAGTTGTCCAAACCCTCCAGATAAGGAGAAACCTTCAAGGCCCCTGAGCCCACCCCAATTTTTTAGGCAGCTCTAGAAAAAAATGAGCAGTTTGACACACCCTGAAACCCACATCCAGGCAGACATCCAGGTCAATGGCCCTGAGTCAGAAGATTGAACCTGACCTGACCCTAGGCCCTCATCAGAACCCTTGTTTTGGTTTTCAGGCATCTGTCCCCAGAGGCCTGTTCTGGAATACCAACGTATGGCCCAACATTTAGTCCTGGAGCCACACAATAGAACCCTTCCTGTGCCCAGAAGGAGATGATGCTCTTGGGAGCCATGTCAATCCCTCAGTGTAGGAGAATACTGCATGACCTCTGAGCCACCGCCACATTCTAAGGTCTCCCTGGACACAGACCAGCTTTGTGACCCAGCAGCATGAGACACCCTGTCAACTCTGCTCCCTTGGCAAATCGCCCCAGAGCCAGCAAATTGAAACCGCCATGTTTCTTGGTTGCAATGGTAATACAAAGTTGGCTTTCCAACTATCCATGCGGAGAGCTCTGCTATCCTATCTTTCCATGTGTGGGACCCTGGCACCATCTAACCAGTCTCCCCCTGTCGCACAGAAGGAAACCTCACAAACCCCAGAGTGGGAAAACCTCCATGGCCTCAGCAGGCCACCCCTCCATTCGCTGGCATTATGGACACAAACTCCAGCATGAGAGAACATCTGACACTCACCCTAACTCAGGTGCTGAAGATCTCATATCATCCACTGCACATTGGAAGTGCCTTGGGCTCAGCACTGAACTGAACCATAGCTCGTGTTTTAAGATTTCTGTCCTCACACTCCTGGCCCACAAGCCCTCCAGATTGGGAATTCTGGAGCCATAACACAGCCTTCTGGCTGCCCACCAGAAAGAAGAAATGCCCCATGGGACTGCCCGGAATCCCCACATGAGAATCAACCTGCACAGCCCTCGATGGCACCCCAATATCATAGACCACCCTGGGCACTGATGGTCTTTATAACACAGCCTGAGTCCCGACCTCCTGGCAGCCAACCAGATAGCGGGTCCCATATCTTGCAGGTGGTACCTGCCATGGACTGAAGCCGTCATCTCTACCCAACCTGGATATTCAGGCATCTCTCCCCAGACCTGAGTTCAACTTCCTGCCTATGGGCGAAACTGAAACACAAAATTGTACTCCTCCTTCCCCATGTCAGGAAACCTCTCTGTTGGGATGGGGGTCAAACCCTCAGAGTGGGAGGCAGCTGCATGGACCATGAGACCAGGCCCAAACATGAGGTCACCCTGGGCACAAAGAGGTATTGTGACCCTCAGCCTGAGCCCGCTTTCAAACAAGCCCCTCAGGAGCTTGACCAGGAGCCCACATACAGGGCCTGACATGCCCCTAGGCCCAAATCCTATCTGTCAACGTGGTTATCCAGCGCTCAAACCTAGAACCCATCTCTGGAATCTCTGTTTTGTTGGGATCCCAGATATGGAAAACAGGAGTCTTCCCTTCCCCAGAAAGACAACAAACTCTTGGCAGCCAGGCAGAATCCCCAGAAAGGAAGAATCTCCCACGGCTGCATGAGGCCACCCCTCCATTCCGGGTCATGCGAGACACACAATCTAAACAGAAAAGGCTGCACTCCCACTTCCAAGTCACCCTAATTTCCAATCTCAAGGAGCTTCCCTCAGCGTGTACAGATCGGATCTGCCATTACGTTGCCCTAACCCTAACCCGAGTTTCTGTTTGTAGACTTTTTCCCCAAAGCCCTGGCCCACATACCATAGTGGATGGGGCCTCTGAAGCCACACCACAGGACTCTGCCTTCCCTCTCAAAGGAAACTCTGCCCATATAGTTGCCCAGACACTCCAGATAATGAGACACTTGCAAGGCCCCTGAGCCCACCCCAATTTGGAAAGCTGCTCTGGACCAAAATGCCCAGTCTGATACACCCTAGGCACCTACCTCCAGGCAGAAACACAGGTCAATGGCCCTGAGTCAAAAGATTGAACCTGAAATGCCCCTAGGACCTCATCGGAACCCTAGCTTAGGTATGCAGACATCTGTCCCCAGAGGCCTGTTCTGGAATACCAACATAGGGTCCCGCATTTGGTCCCTGAGCCACAAATCAAAACACCTCCTGTCCCTGGAAGGACAACTTATCCTTGGGACCTAGGTACAACCCTAAAGGTAGGAGAATTTTGCATGGCCCTTGAGTTCCGCCACTTTCTAAGGTCTCCCTGAACACAAACCAGCATTATGACCCATCAGCATGAGACTCCCTGTCAACTGAACTCCGTGGGCACTTCGTCCCAAGGCCACCATATCGAAACTGCCATGTTCCTGTGCTGCAGTTGTAACCTGAGGTGGGCTATTAAGGTATCCATGCGAAGAGCTCTGCTTTCAAATATTTCAGTATGGGGGACCCTGGAGCCATCCATCTGGACTCCCCCGTCCTGCAGAAGGAAACCTTGCTGTTTGGAGCACTCACAAGCCAATGATTGGAAACATCTCTATGGTGTCATGAGTCCACCCCTGCATTAGTTTGCCATCATGGACACAAACTCCAGCCTGAGAGGAAATCTGACACTTGCCCTTACTCAGGTGCTGGAGATCTCGAATTATATGCTGCACATTGGAGCTACCATGTGCTTGGCACTGACTGGAACCAGAGCTTGTGTGTTCAGACTGCTGTCTTCACACTTCTGGCCCGCAAGCCCTCCAGATTGGGAAGTGTGGAGCTACAACACAGCCTTCTGCCTGCCCTCCAGAAAGAAGAAGTGCCCTATGTGTCTGCCCAGAAAACCCACGTGAGGATCAACCTGCATGGCCCTCGATGGCACAACAATATCATAGGCTGGCCTGTGCTCTAATGCTCTGTCTCACACAGCCTGAGCCCCAACCTTCTGTCAGCCTCCCAGATAGGGGCCCCATATCCTGCAGTTGGGACCTATCCTGGCCCGAAATCATCATCTCTACCCAACCTGGGAATTCAGGCATCTGTCTCCAGACCTTAGCTCACATCCCAGCTTATGGTGGAATCTGAAGCACAAAAGTGTACTCCACCTTCCCTGTGATAGAAAACATTGCTGTGGGGATGGGGTAAAACCCTCAGAGTGGGTGCCAACTGCATGGCCCTTGAGACCACTCCCTCCCATGAAGGCCGTCCTGGGCAAAAACAGGCATTGTGACCCTCAGCCTGAGCTCACTGTCAAACAAGCCCCCTTGGTTCCTGGACCAGGAGCTCTTTATCATGCCCGCCATTCCCCTAGGCCCAAATCCTAACCCTCATTGGAGTTCTCCAGGTGCCCAGACCCAGAACCTGTCTCTGGAATCCCTGTTTTGTTGGGATCCCAGATACGGAAAACTGGAATGTTTCCTTCCCCTAGAGAGACACCAAACTCTTGAGCACTGGACAGAATCCCCTCAGAGGAAGAAACCCCCAATGCCCCATGTGGTCACCCCTCCATTCCTTGGCCATCCAACACACACAATCCAGACAGAAAAGCCTGTGCTACCACCTCCCAGTTGCCCTAATTTCAAATCCCTAGGAGCTGCCCTCAGGGTCTGCAGATACGGACTGCCATCACCTTGCCCGTAACCCTAACCCGAGTTTGTGTTTGCAGACTGTAAGGGTGTACTTAGTCAGAGGGACCCATTTTGTTTTTTATGCAGTAAACTTAGATTGACCCTGCCCCTCCCAGAGGAACTTTCTTGCAAAGTCCAGATACAAGGGTGGATCAGGCCAGGTAGATACAGCCATTTAGTGCAGTTCACATATTATCCCCCTAGCTACAAGCCCCAGGTAGCAAACCCCAGTTACAAGGGCGGGTCAGGCCAGGTAGAAACATCCAATCAGTGGGGCACACATATATCTACTAGGGTGAATTGTAATTCACTTGGCTGCCCTTGTGTGACCTAACATGCCTGTGCAGTTTTCTCTGTGTATTGTAATCTCATTGTCCACCTGTGTGTAGCCAGGCTCAACCACATGGCTTTTACTCTATAAAAGTTAGTCTGTGAGGAAGGGAGAGTTCGCCTCTTTGCAAGAGATGGCCCTGACCAGTCAGTTTGATTCTCAGCGCTTGGAATGAAATAAAGCTTTGCTTGACCTTTGCTTTGTATCACTCTTGCTCTTTGATCATGGACCCTAACACTGGGGGCTCATCCAGGATTAAACGACAAGAACTGAGCCAGCATCAGAATTTCAGGGAAAAGCCTCCAGAGGTAAGATCACGGGATCCTGTTTGTCTGGTTGCACAGCACCAGGGTATGGCCCACCAGGAAGAAGCTGGGCCCAGCCATGCTCCGCAGGGATGGAGTGGATGCAGAGATGCCCCTTCCCAACATAGGGGGATCTCCAGGGGGCTCGAGTCTCCCTGGGCTGTCAGGGGATCGTCAGGGTCTTCAGGTGCCCCTGGGTGGTCAGGGGCCTGCCAGGAGGTTTGAGTCCCCTTAGGCGGTCACCTGGGTGTTCGAGTCCACCGCCGTTTCAGGGGGGTAAAATACCCCTGAGCGGTCACCAGGGGTTCCTGGTCGCCCAAAATAGCCAGGGAGTTCAAGTACCCCTAGGCAGACATGAAGTTCGAGTCCCCCTAGGCAGTCAGGGGGTTTGAGTCCCCCTAGAAAATCCCCACTGGTGGCAGGACCGCTGGGCCTGCAGTTGCCTTTCTTGTCTTTTTGGTGTCTGTTATGTTGTTTGCTGTGATTGAAGGAGTGGGGCAAGAAGAGAGTAAGGGGAATCTGACTTTCATCTCTCTGTTCCTCATAATAGATGTGGGGCTTCTCCTTCATGCATTCCTTGTGTTAAGGACTATAACTGGAGCCAACTGGGGTTAGTCTAACTTGAGACAGAGCCTTTAAGGAAGATTCCCAAGCAGCTGCCGACACTCCCTTTGTTTCGTGGAATTCCTGTATCTCTGGCCCAATATGGACTGCCTAGACCCTCCCCCTTGCTGGCAGGAGAGCATGGCATCAGAAGTGGAGTGGGCCCAGGTGGAACGTGAAATCTGTTAGCAAGACTAAACTGATGGTTAACTGTCTGTCTCAGGGTCCTAATGGGTAATAGTTAAAGTAGATTTCAAAGTCTTTGGGAACCTTGAAGTTAAAGGTTTGAAGGTTTGAAGGTTTGCTTGAATGACAAATGGAATTAAAATTGTTGGACATCTAAATCTTAACCATCTAGGTCTTAAACAAATGCAATAAAATGCTAGAGCATTGGTTGCTTTTGAAATCTGTTGGTGAACACGTTTTTAGTTGGTTAGCTGATTTGTAAATTTGCCTTCTAAGAATTCTCTTTTAAAATGACTTCCACCTTAAAGGGAATTCATATGGGAAGAATTTTAGGACAAATACAGGTTTTGAAATGAAATGGGTAAGAATTTACAGAAGCAAAATCTGCATTTGGACTAAACCAGAATTAGTAACATGGGACTAGGTGAACTGAAAGATTGTAATGTTGTATCTCTTGATGTTTTGTCTTATTTTAAACATTAATGGTTCTGTAATGTTTGCTCTTCAAGACTAGGGACATTTTTCTTAAGGCTATGGAGGTTTTCCCACGCTGGGGTTTGTGAGCTGTTCCAACCATCAAGGTGTCCTTCTGTGGGACAGGGAGAGTCTGGTTAGATGGCTCCAGTGTTCCCCATAAGGAAAGATGGGATAGTAGAACTCTCCCCATGGATCCTGGAAAGCCCACATTGCATTACCTTTAAAGCCGAGGAACATGGTATGTTAGATCTGCTGGCTCTGGGGAGAAGTGCTCAGGGGGTTGAGTTGACAGGGTGTCTCATGCTGACAGGTCACAATGCAGGCTTGTGTCCAGGGAGACCATAGAATGTGGTGGTGGTTTAGAGGCCTTGCAGGGTTTTCCTACCCTGAGGGTTGGAAACAGCTCCCAAGAGTAAGGATTTTTCTGGGGACATGAGGAGTTCTTTTGTGTGGCTTAGGACTACACCTAGGACTATATGTTGGTATTCCAGTTCAGGCCTCTGGCGAAAGATGCCTGATATCCTACGCTAAGATTCCAATGAGGTTCTAGGAGCATGTCAGGCTCCATTTTCTGAGTCAGGGCTATTGACCTTGGTATCTGCCTGGAGGTAGGTGACTGCGGTGTGTCAGACTGCATTTTTCTCTAGAGCAGCCTATGAAATTGGGGTGGCTCAGGGGCCTTGAGAATATCTCCTCATCCGGAAGATTTGGGCAAGTGTGATGGGCAGAGTTTCCTCCACTATGGCAGGCCCAGTCCTGCAATGTGGCTCCAGAGGCCCCATCCTGGAAGGCATGTGGGCCAGGGCCTTGGGGAAAGAAGTCTGCAAACACAAGCTCGGGTTTGGGTTAGGGGCAAGGGGATGGCAAGTCGGATCTGCAGACCCTGAGGGAAGCTCCTGCAGATTTGAAATTCGGGTGGTTGGGAGGTGGTATGTCTGTATTGTGTGTCTATAATGGCCACGGAATGGAGCTGTGACCTCATGGGACCATGGGAGATTCTTTCTGGGGATTCTGCCAAGATCCCGAGAGTTTGGTATCTTTCTGGGGGAAGACAAGAGTGCTGTTTTACATTTCAGGGGTCCCGCCAAAACAGGGATTCCAGAGACGGGTTCTGGGTCCAGGCACCTGAATAACCCACCTGATTTTTAGGATTTTCACCTAGGGGCATGACAGGCATGGTATGAGTGCTCCTGGTTCATCTATTGAGGGGGCTTGTTTGAAAGCAGGCTCAGGTTGAGGGTCACAATGACTTTGTACCAAGGGTGTCCCTCATGAGTGGGCATGGTCTCTTGAGCCATGCAGCTGGCTCCTACTCTGAGGGCTGGACATCCAACCCAACAGCCAGGTTTCCTGCCATGGGGAAAGAGGAGAAATCTTCTGTGCTTCAGGTCCCCCATTGGCAGGAATTTGAGCTACGGTCTGGGGACAGATGCCTGAATACCCAGGTTGGGTGGAGATGACGGCCTTGGGCCATGGTAAGTCTCACCTGCAGTACATGGGGCCCTCTATCTGGGTGGCTGACAAGAGGTTGGGGCTCAGGCAGTGTCATAGAGAGCCTTGGTGCACGGTGCGACCAATGACATTGGGGTGCCATTGAGGGCCTTGCAGGTGAATCCTCCTGTGGGGTTTCTGGGCAGACCCATAGGGCACTTCTTTCTGGATTGCAGGCAGAAGGCTGCGTGGTGGCTCAAGAATTCCCAATCAGGAGGGCTTGTGGGTCAGGAGTGTGAGAATGGAAGTCTGACAACACGAGCTATGGTTCAGTTCAATGCCAGGCACGTGGCCATCCCAGTGTGCAGCGGCTGCTCCGAGATCCCCAGCACCTGTGTAACTGCGAGTGTCAGATGCCCGCTCACACTGAGTTTGTGTCCATGATTGCTGACTAATGGAGGGGTGGCCTCATGAGTCCATGGAGGTTTTCCCACGCTGGGGCTTGTGAGCTGCTCCAAATAGCAAGGTGTCCTTCTGCAGGACAGGGGGAGTCTGGTTGAATGACTCCAGTATCCCTCATATGGAAAGATGGGATAGCAGAGCTCTGCGCATGGATGCTTGGAACACCGATCTCCTGTAACAATTTCAGCTGACAAACATGGCACATTCGATCTGCTGGCTCTGGTGCGAAGTGCCCAGGTGGTTGAATTGACAGGGATCTCATGCTAACGGGTCACAATTCTGATCTGGGTCCATGGAGACCTTTCAGTGTGGCGGTCCCTCAGGGGCCATGCAGTTTTCTCTAACACTGAGGGTCGGCAACAGCTCCCAAGAGCAAGTTTTTTCTGCAGACATGAGGGGTTCTGTTGTGTGGCTCAGGGCCACTCGTTGGACCATGTGTTGGTATTCCAGAACAGGCCTATGGGGAAGATGCCTAAAAACCTAATCTAGGGTTCCAATGAGGTCCCCGGGGCATGTTGTGTTTCATCTTCTGACTAAGGGCCATTGTCCTGGGTGTCTGCCTGGAGGTGGGTGCCTAGGGTGTGTGAGACTGAATTTTTGTCCAGAGTGGCCTATGACATTAGGGTAGGCTCATGGGCCTTGCCGGTCTCTCCTCATCTGGAGAGTTTGGGCGAGTGCGAGGTGCAGATTTTCCTAAGGAGGGCAGCCCAGGACTGCGTTATGGCTCCAGAGGACCCACCCTGGCGGGCATGTGACCCAGGGATTCGGGGACAGAAGTCTGCAAACACAAGCTCGGTTTCGGGTTAGGGGCGCAGTTATGACAGCCTGATCTGCAGACCCTGAGGGCAGCTGCTCATGATTTGAAATTCAGGCGGCTGGGAGGCGGTAACGCAGACTCTTATGTCTGGATTGTGTGTCTAGAATGGTCATGGTGTGGAGGTGTGGCCTCATGGACCCTGGTAGATTCTTCATCTCTGGGGATTCTGCCCAGCTCCCAAGAATTCGGTGTCTTTCTGGGGGAAGGCAAGAGTGCTGTTTTCAATCTCAGGGGTCCCGCCAAATCAGGGACTCGAGAAACGGGTTCTGCTTCCAGACGCCTGGATAACCCCACCAAGTGTTAGGATTTGGGTCTAGGGTTACGGCAGGCCTGCTAGGTGGGCTCTTGGTCCAGCTATCGAGGGTTCTTGTTTGAAAGCAGGCTAAGGCTTGAGCCACAATGCCTCTTTGTGGGCAGGGTGACCCTTCTGTGTGGGCGTGGTTTCATGGGTCATGCAGCTGACTCCCACTCTTAGGGTTGGACACCCATCCCCACAGCAAGGTTTCTTTAAGGGCCTACTTAATCAGAGGGAGCCATTTTGTTGTTTATGCAGTAAACTTATATTGACCCTATGCAGTAAATTTAGATTGACCCTTCCCCTCCCAGAGGAACTTACTTGCAAAGCCCAGATTCAAGGGTGGGTCAGGCCCGTTTGAGACAGCCAATCAGTGGCACATGCATATATCTACTAGGGTGTATTATAATTCAATTGGCCGCCCTTGACTTACCTACCATGACTCTGTAGTTTTCTTTGTGTATTGCAATCTCATTGGCCACCTGTGTATAGCCTGGCTAAACTACCTTTATAAAAGTTAGTCTGTGAGGCTGGGAGGGGTTGCCTCTTTGTCAGAGATGGCCCCGACCAGTCAGTTTGATTTTTCATGCTTGGCATGAAATAAAGCTTTGCTTGACCTTCACATTGTATCAGTCTCACTCCTTTGATCACGGACCCTATCATTGGGGGCTTGTCTGGGATTAAATGAGGAGAACTGTGCCAGCATCAGAATTTCTGGGAAAAGCCTCGGGAGGTAAGATCACGGGATCCTTTCTGTCTGGTTTTGGAGCTCCAGGGTAATGGCCCACCATGGAGAGACTGAATGCAGCCATGCTCCCCAGAGCTGGAGTGGCTGGAGTGATGCCCCTACCCTCTGCTGGGGGATCACCAGGGGGTTCGAGTCCCCCTGGGTGGTCAGGGGATCACCATAGGATTTGAGTCTCACTGGGTGGTCAGGGGCCTGCCAGGGGGTTTGAGTCCATGTAGGCAGTCTCCAGGGTTTTGAGTGTCACCGGGGTTTGCCCGGTGAGGCAGTCACCAGGGTGTTCGAGTCCCCCAGCATTATAGGGAGTTAGTGTCCACCTACTCAGTCACCAGGAGATTAATGGTTCCCCAAGAAACCAGGGGATTCGAGTCCCCCTAGGCAGTCAGGGGGTTCCAGTCCCTGTAGGAAATCACCACCAGTGGTAGGACCACTGGAGCTGTGATTGTCTTCTTTGTCTTGTTTTTTTTTTTTGTTGTCTGTTGTGTTGTTTGCTGTGATTGAGGGAATGGGGCAAGCAGAGAGTAAGGGGACTCTGACTTTTGTCTCCTTTCCTCATAATATATGAGTGAGGTTTCTCCCTCACTCATTTTGTGGTGTTAAGGGCTATGACTGTAGCCAACTGGGGTCAGTATAACTCAAGGCAGAGACTTTAAGGAATATTCCCAAGCAGCTGCCGAAACTCCCTTTGTTTCAGGGAATTCCTGTCTTCTCTGGCCCGATGTGGACTGCCTAGACTCTCCCCATTGCTGGCAGGAGAGCATGATGTCTGAAGCGGAGTGGCCCCAGGTTGAACGTGAAATCTGTTAGCAAAGAGATAACTAAACCGATGGTTAATTGTTTTTCTCAGGGTTTTAATGAATAATTGTTAAAGTAGCTCTCAAAGATTTTGGTAACCTGAAACTGTGAAGGTTTGAAAGTTTGGTTGAATGACAAATGGAATTAAACTTGTTGGACATCTAGGTCTTAAGCAAATGGGATAAAATGCTAGAGCATTGGTTGCTGGAACGGGGTTTGTGCTTTTGAAATCTGTTGGTGAACATATTTTCTGCTTAAGTGATTCGTCAATTTGCTTTCTAAGAATTCCCTTGTAAAATGATTTCCGCCTTAAAGGAAATTCATATGGGGAGACTTTCAGGACAAATACAGGTCTTTCATATGTTAAAATCCTGGAACTGAAATGGGTAAGAATTTCCAGAAGTAAAAGAGGCATTCAGTCTAAACCAGAATAAGTAACATGGGACTAGATGAACTGAAAGATTGTAATGTTGTATCTCTCGATGTTTTGTCTTATTTTAAATATTAATGGTTCTGTAATGTTTGCTCTTTCAGACTAGGGAAACTGTTTCTTTCTTTTTTTTTTAGATTTTATTTATTTATTTGACAGACAGAGATCCCAAGTAGGGAGAGAGGCAGGCAGAGAGAGAGAGGAGGAAGCAGGCTCCCTGCCAAGCAGAGTGCCCAATGCAGGGCTCAATCCCAGGACCCTGGGATCATGACCTGAGCGAAAGGCAGAGGCTTTAACCCACTGAGCCACCCAGGCGCCCCTAGGGAAACTGTTTCTTAAGCTATCTGTAATGGACAGATATGTAAAAGTAGACATTTGTAAATAAATCAAGGTATTCATCTCTTTCTCTCTATCTGAATCCTCTGAAACCAAAAGGTCTCAGCAAGTATTCTCTCTTCAATGGCAATCAGTCATTTGCATAAGTTCAATAAGAATATGTTCTCCTTGTAACAGAACACCATTGGAAACGCTGGCTATTTTACCAAGGCTTTGACTGGAATGTCATATTTGAAAAGACTCAGATATGACTAGACAGCTGAAAGGAACTAAGGTTGACCTTATAAAACCTGGAACCATAAAGCGTTTTGGAACAGTTGGACTGATACCTTGCCTACAGAGTTTCCCGCAGCCTCACCAGGTGAGTAAAGGATGTTACTTCCTGGCAGGTGCAGGAACCTGAGGATACTTTGGGGACCTCAGGAAGAGGTATCTGCACAATTCGACAGGTATTGCTGGCATGTCTGATGGCAAGTATGTAGCTTGGCTTCTGGCCTGGAGAGGCTACTAGAAGTTCAACCTAGAGATTCCTTATGAGAAGTTCCAGAAAAGCAGATTCCAAAAGATTTATATGATCACTAACTCTTCTTGCTGAGCATATGTAAATAATTAGGCCAAGTTTGTTAAAACTGGACTTGTTTTTCAAATAAATTAGTCCTGATTTGGCTGTCTCTGGAAACGAGGGTTATTTTAGAGAGAAAAAATATGTTTTAATAACATACTTTTATGGATGTTAAATTCTAGATCTTATTGTCTTTAAATGTTTGTTTACCTAAGTTAGACAACTTGAGGAAAACTTCAGGGAAGTTGCACGATAGCTCCTTTAGTGGATCTTGCTTTTGTCAGTCAGACCCAGACATAGGAATCTTCAGAACATTGAAGGATTTGAAGGGAAGAATCTGACTGAATTAGTGGAAATAACAGAGAAGTTATTTTACAACAGGGATGCACAGGAGGAATGTTTTGGCATTACATGAGGCAGGTAGGGGATAGTAAATGAAAGGAAAAGCCTAAGCACAGAGGAGACAGACTGGAAGACTTAGATTCATATCAGTGGGCTTACTGTAAGGAAAAAAGACATTGGGCCAGGGAGTGCCCGAAAATGAAGATGGCAATTCTGTCCTCCAGAGACTGAAGGGGCCCCTCCCCAAACTTCGGGTAAAATTGAAGTGGAGGGGAAATCAATTGATTTTTGGTGGACATGGGAAGCCAATTTTCATCATTGCTTATCTAAAAGATGCATTTCTCTGCATATCTTTAGCAAGGGAGTCTCAGTCCCTCTTTGCTTTTGAGTGGTTCGAACCAGAGGAAGGGTTCCAAGGCTAGCTCTCCTGGATGAGACTTCCCCAAGGGTTCAAGAGTTCACCCACTATCTTCGATGAGGCCCTACACGAGGATTTGCGTGTGTACAGATCTTCCAATCCGGGAGTCACTCTGTTACAGTATGTTGATGACTTGCTGATAGCCACTGAGGACTCTGAGTCATGCTTGCGGGGTACAAGAGCTCTCCTATAGACTCTGCAGGAAAGGGGTATCAGATGTCAGCAAAGAAAGCACAACTCTGTCAGAGCCATGCCACATATCTAGGCTTTGATCCCCATGAGGGAGTGCATTCACTGTCAGAGTCCAGGAAACCGGTGATCACCTGATACCCCAACCCCACAACATCCCGACAAGTGAGGGAGTTTCTTAGGATGTTGGGATACTATAGACTGTGGATACCGAGGTTTGTGGAGATTTCCTAACCTCTCTATGAACTGGCAAAAGCGGGGCTCACTATGTTAGAGTGGACAGGTGAGGCAGAAGGAGAATTTCGGGAATTATAAACAGCCTTACTGAGTGTCCCAGCGTTGACCATCCCAGATGTTACCAAACCCTTACACTTTTATGTGGATGAAAAAGCAGGGGTAGCCAAATTTGTTCTGACTCAGACTCTGAGGCCTTGGCAAAGGCCACTAGCCTATCGTAGCAAGAAACTAGATCCAGAAGTGGATGGGTTCCACCCATACCTCCGCATAATTGCTGCCACGGCCCTCCTGTGAAGGATGCAAGTAAATTGACTTTGGGTCAAAATCTCATCTTGAGAGGCACCTCTGTGGCTCAGTGGGTTAAAGCCTCTGCCTTCGGCTCAGGTCATGCTCCCAGGGTCCTGGGATTGAGCCCCGTGTTGGGCTCTCTGCTCAGTAGGGAGTCTGCTTCCTCCTCTCCACCTACTTGTGATCTCTCTCTCTCTGGCTCTGTCAAATAAATAAATAAATAAATAATATTTAAAAAATCTCATCTTGACTACCATCCACGTTATTGAGGGCCTTCTCCGGACTCCACCAGACTGATGGATGACAAACACCTGAGTGACGGAGTATCAGGCCCTCCTCCTCAATGTATGAAGAGTGACCTTCCAACACACGGTGCTCCTAAATCCAGTCATGCTGCTGACAGAAGGGCTGGCTGACCACCCACACAACTGTGGGGAGGCCCTAACCCAAGTCACAGGAGTAAGACCGGACCTCAGATACATTCCCCTTCTGGATGTAGAGATGACTCTCTTCACAGATGGGAATAGCTACATGGTTGGTGGAAAGAGGTATCCTGGGGCTGTAGTGGTTTCCCCTGAGCAGGAATTCTGGATGGCAGCCCTGCCACAAGGAACATTGGCACAAAAAGTGGAGCTGATTGCACTCACCAAGGCACTGCAGATGGCCAAAGGGAAAACTGCCAACATCTATAGGGACAGCAGGTACGCCTTTGCTACTCTCCATATACATGGGACTATTTATAAAGAAAGGGGCTTATTAACAGTAGAAGGAAAATGAATTAAAAATAGAGGATAAATTTGGCTCTCCTCCAGACTATTTGGGACCCAAAGGAGGTGGCCGTTTTGCATTGCCCAGGACACCAAAAGGGGACTGATCTGATTTCAAAAGGAAACCAATTAGCAGATTTAACCTCAAAGCAAGCAGCCCGAAGAACAGTAAAAGAGCTTATTACACTCCGTGTTCGAGCCCTACCAGAAAAATTGAACTATTCAGAAGAAGATTTAAAGTATTTACAAAAATGGGCTAAATTAGACCATGAAGTGATTGGGCTAAGACTAAAACAGGAAAGTTAATTCTTCCTTGGAGATTAGGTAAGAAGTTAGTAGACCAGATACATCAGGATACTCATTTGGGGACAGGAAAACTCAAGGAACTTACAGGCAAGCAGTTCCAGGTTTCTAAATTAGGGCATATGGTTCAGGATGTAGTTGATAGATGTGTTCAAATGCCAGGCATTTAATGCGGGAAGAACTAGAATGGGAAGAGGGAAAAGTGAAAGAGGTATGGAACCAGGAATTTATTGGGAAATAGATTTAATAGAGATGAAACCCAGAAAATATAGGAACAAGTATATGTTAGTTTTTGTTGATACCTTTTCAGGCTGAGTAGAGGCTTTTTCTGCCAAACATGAGATGGCAGGAGTGGTAACCACAAAGCAACTAGAGCTTTGGGCTACCTCTCATGATTGGGTCAGACAACGTCCCTGCATTTGTGAGTTCAATCTCACAGGCATTGGCCAAGGCTGTGGGCACTAATTGGAAACTACATTGTGCCTACCCAGCCCCAGAGTTCCGGGCAAGTAGAGAAAATGAACGATACCCTGGCAAAGCTAATTCTGGAGACTGGTGGTGGATGGGTGGATATCTTTCCTTTTGCCATCCTCAGGGCATGGTGTACACCCTACTTAAATAAGGTGACCCATTTGAAATAATGTTCGGGAGACCACCCTGCTCCCCACTCTGCCCTTGGCTACAAGAGGTTGCTCTAGCAGAAATGATTGATCAGTCTGTACTCCAGTCACTGCAGTCATTACAGTCTGTCTTAAAAAGAACCCTCACAGGGATCTGAACTGCCCACACTAAGATGGAGACGGAGATGGAACCACAAGCTTACCAATCCAGGGACTTGGTTTGGATACGTCACCACCATGTGGGAAACTTGGAGCCTCACTGGAAGAGACCATTTACTGTCATCCTGACCACCTCCACAGCAATAAAAGTGGAAGACATCAGAGCCTGGATTCATGCATGTCACGTCAAATGAGCCGAGTATGTGGACACCCCCAGAGATGGAAGCCGCACCAATGGACCCCACTGACCATGGAATAAAGCTAGGGCTCTAATACTATGAGTGTATTGTTGCTCCTATTGTTACCTATTTATGTACAGTATAGGTGGGAAATTAGACGAATGAAATTAGGAAAAATGGAAAAGGTTTACAAAGTGGTGAATGGCTAACTCATCAGCAGACTGTGTACTAATGTTACTTTTTGGGTCCTGCATTATAAATGCCATAATGTCATTTGTATAAGAGAAAACTAGAGCGATAAAAATGCTAGTCTTACATGCTCAGTATAACATAAAACTGGCTGAAAAGTCAAGGATTTGACTAATCTCCAAAAAAAAAGGGGCAGAATGTAAGGTCCTACTAAATCAGAGGGAGCCATTTTGTTGTTTATGTAGTAAACTTAGAGTGAACCTATGCAGTAAAATTAGATTGACGCTTCCCCTCACAGAGGAACTTACTTGCAAATCCCAGATAAAAGGGCGAGTCAGGCCAGGTAGAGACAGCCAATCATTGGGGCATGCATACTGTCTCCCTAGCTACCAGCCCCAGATAGCGAAGCCCAGATACAAGGGCGGGTCAGGCCAGATAGAGATATCCAATCAGTGGAGCACGCATATATCTACTAGGGAAAATTGTAATTCAATTGGCCACCTGTATGTGACCTAACATGACTCTGCAGTTTTCTCCATATATTGCAATTCCATTGGTAACCTGTGTATAGCCCAGCTTAACTATGTCTATAAAAGTTAGTCTCTGAGGCTGGGAGGGGTCGGCTCTTAGTAAGAGACAACCCTGACCAGTCAGTTTTTTTCTCCATGCTTGGCGCGAAATAAAGCTTTGCTTGACCTTCACTTTGAATAAGTATCACTCCTTTGATCATGGACCCTAACACCTAGGGCCTCATCAGAACCCTAGCTTAGGATTTCAGGCATCTATCCCCAGAAGCCTGTTCTGGAATACCAACATATGGTCCAACGTGAGGGCACTGAGCCACACAAAAGGACCCCTCCTGTCGCCAGAAGGAAACCTTACTCTTGGAAGCTGTGTCCAACCCTCAGTGTAGGAGAATCCTGCATGGTCCCTGAGCCGCCGCCACATTCTAAGGTTTCCCAGGAAACAAACGAGCACTGTGACCTGTCAGCATGAGGCCACCTGTCAACACAGGTCCTGGGCACTTCGCTCCAGAGCCAGCAGATTGAAAGTGCCTTGTTCCTTGGCTGCAATGGTAACACAATATGGGCTTTCCAGGAATCCATGCAGAGAGCTCTGTTATCCCATCTTTCTATATGGCGGATCCTGGAGCCATCTAACTGGACTGACCCTGTCCCGCAGAAGGACACCTTGCTGTTTGGAGCAGCTCACAAGCCCCAGTGTGGGAAAACCTCTATGGCCTCATGAGGCCACCCCTCCATTACTCGGCCATCATGGACACAAACTCCAGGGTGGGCGGACATCTGACACTCGCCATTGCTCAGGTTCTGGACATCTCGTATCAGCCACTGCACATTGGAACTGGCACTGAAATGCTCGGCACTGAAATGAACCATAGCTTGTGTTGTCAGACTTCCATTCTCACACTCCTGACCCACAAGCCCTCCCGATTGGGAATTCTGGAGCCACCACGCAGCCTTCTGCCTGCCATCCAGAAAGAAGAAGTGCCCTATGGGTCTGCCCAGAAACCCCACGTGAGGATCCACCTGAATGGCCCTCGACAGCACCCCAATGTCAAAGGCCAATGTCAAAGGTGGGATCTAGCATGGCCCGAGGCAGTCATCTCTACCTAGCTTGGGTATTCAGGCATCTGTACCAAGACCTTAGTTCAAATCGCTGCCTATGGGGGAATCTCAAGCACAAAAGAATACTCCTCCTTCCCCATGGCAGGGAAATTTGCTGTTGGGATGGGTGTCAATCCTTCATAGTCGGAGCATTCTGCAAGACCCATGAGACCACGCCCACTCATGAGGGTGGTCCTGGGTACAAACAGGCATTGTGACCCTCAGCTTGAGCCTGCTTTCAAACAAGAACCCTTGGTAGCTGGACCAGGAGCCCACCTAGCGGACCTGCCATGCCCCTAGGCCCAAACCTTAACCCTCGGTCACGTTATTCAGGCTACTGGATCCAGAACCCATCTCTGAAATCCCTGTTTTGGCGGGACACCTGAGACAGAAAACAGCACTTTTCCCTTCCCCCTGAAAGACAGCAAACCCTTGGGAGCCAGGAAGAATCCCCAGAGAGGAAGAATCTCCCATGGCACCATGAGGTCACCCCTACATTCCGTGGTCTTCCTAGACACACAATCCAGACAGAAAATCCTGTGCTATGGCCTTCCCAGTCACCTGAATTTCAAATGCCCAGGAGCCGCCCTCAGGGTCTGCAGATCGAGCCTGCCATCACCTCGCTGCTAACCCTAACCTGAGCTTGTATTTGCAGACTTCTGTCCCCATAGCCCTGGCCCACATGCCTTCCAGGATGGGGCTTCTGGAGCCACACCACAGGACTGGGCCTGCCCTATGGAAGGAAGCTCTGCTGGTCACAGTTTCCCAAACGCTCCAGATTAGGAGACACCTTCAAGTCCCCTGAGCCCACCCCATTTTGTAGGCCACTCTGGACAATAATGCACATTCTGACACCCCTAGGCACCTACCTCCAGGCAGACACCAGGTTAATGGCCCTGAATCAAAGGATTGAATCTGATATGCCCTAGGACCTCATCAGAACCCTAGCTTAGGGTTTCAGGCTTCTGTCCCCATGTGGGACAGATGGTCCAACATGTGGTCCCTGAGCCACAAAAGAGAATACCTCCTGTCCCCAGAAGGAAACCTTGCTCTTCGGAGCTGTGTCCAACCCTCAGTGTAGGAGAATCCTACATGACCCTTGAGCCACCACCCCTTTCTAAGGTCTCCCCGTACACAAACCACCTATGTGACCTGTTGCGTCGGTATCTCCGGGAATGCAGGAAGAACAATAGAAATATCTGCTGGGTCGCCATCATCCAGACCAATCCCCTCCCTTCCTCAACCCTTGACTCTCCCACCAAAAGAATATATGCCCAGGTAATGTCTCTATAGGTAACCCAATACCTATGCAGAAACAGAAGTATCAGGACCCCCCACCCTATACCTTCCAACCACCAAATACCCTACCATATATGGATGTAAGCCCATGCCCTGCCTTGGCCCAATAAAAGACCCCTGCCTACTACCTCCCAGTGCGACTTCCCCAACTCCGCTTTCCAGAGTCGTGGAACCTCGCCCGAGGTTGCCCACTTCCTCCCCAGGCGACTTTCCTGGCTCCCTTTCTTCTGAGCCCTGAAACTTCACCAAAGAGTGCCTTAAATAAATCTTGCCTGTGCCTACCTCACCCAGTGTCGTGTTTATCTCTCCTATAAAACCTTATATTTGTTGCACAAAACCCAAGAGGAGATTGAGCTCCCACCCAGGTGGGAGGCGCTCTCCTCTCCCTAGCCAGATCTGGACCTGCATTTCCAAATGCTACCTCCAAGCCGTGTTGAGTTTCCCCCAATTCCATGCCTACCTCTAGAAAACCCTGTCCTAATTACAGCCATGTCAGAGTGGACTCCGCCGGTCACCATGTGACCTCCGTGACTCTGAGAGCTTGGGAGACGTCCTAACCTCTACGGCAGTTGACACAGTTTTTCTGCAACCCAGTGGTGGACAAGGGGACACCTTCCTCCAGCCCTTGGGTTGTCCAGCAACAAATCATGGGGACCTCCAAATCCAAATTTGACCCTAAAACATCCCTTTGGGTGTTTTATGACTGTTGGCCAATCTTATATCTGTCCCAATGGCCTCTGGAAGGCATGTTTAATTATCAGATTCTCATGGACCTAAATAACCTCAGCAGACACAAGGCAGATGGGCCAAGGTGCCTTATGTTCCTGATTACTGAACCGGTGCCGTCGTCTACCTCTCCCCCTCCCCATTCCTATCCCAACTCCTGACAAAGTCATTAACAGTAAACGTGAAACCTCAAAACGTGAAATGTCAAATAAGCTCGTGTTATTTGTTAAAATCTGTTAGCAAAGATATGACTAAACTTATAGTTAATTATGTGTCTCAAAGCTTAATGGGTAATTGCTGAGATAGCTTTCAAAGTCTTTGGTAACCTGAAAGTTTAAAGTTTTGCTTGGATGACAAATGGAATTAAATTTGTTGGACATTTAGGTCTTTTATAAAGAGGATAAAATGCCAAGTCATTTATTTCTGAACATAGGTTTATTCTTTTGACTTCTTAGAGCACAGAAAATAAGAATATTTAAATCTTTTAGTAAGCATGGTTTGTGCTTAACTGATTCATAAATTGGCATCTGAAGAATTCTGTTATAACTCTTCACAATTGATGAATAACTGACTAGAGGTTAATAATTAAAGGTGTTTCTAAGAGTACAAAATTCTGCTAACTGTATGACTGATGGAAATAAAGGAAGCAACTCTTTTTGTAGGAAAGTAGAAGATATGTAAGAAAGATTTAAGGAATGGGAGTACATTTTGTTGAAGGTAAAAGAAGGTAATTTTGTCCTAAAGGAGATGGTTGTTTGGAAGGAAATGTCTTGGGACAAAACCTGAATGCAAAGGAAAGTTGTAGAAGGTTGTGAAGAGAAATAATTCAAGAACCCAATGAAAACCTGGCCATGTTTCTTAATCGACATAATGGGGCGCTGAATCAATACACTCACCTAGACCCAGCCTCTCTGGCAGGGGCGACTGTTTTTAGCTACCCACTTTATTTCTCAGTCAGACGCCGACATTCGGAAAAAAAATTAAAGAAAGCGGAGGAGGGCCTTCAAACTCCCATTTCTGATCTGGTGAAAATGGCATTTAAAGTCTTTAACTTCCGAGAGGAGTCAGCAGAACTTAAGCGCCAAGCCAGACTCCCAACAGAAGGTCCAACTGCAGACCCAAGCCCTGGTAGCAGCCCTGAGATCAGCAGGTTCTGGGGTCAACAGAAGGGAGCAGCTAACTGCGTCCCTCCAGGGGCCTGTTTCAAGTGCAGATCTGAGGGACACTGGGCCTGTCAATGCCCCAATCCAAAAGCACCTACTAGGCTGTGCACTCGATGCCGCATGATGGGCAACTGGAAATCGGACTGCCCCACCCTTGGGGGATTCCTGGCACCTCCACATGGGGGGGTCCCTGAAATGGTAAGTCCTGACTTCCAATTTCTCAGATCAGAGGATAACTGACGGAGCCCAGACTCAGATTCCCCTCTCACCCATGCCAAGCCCATGGTCACACTCCAGGCAGCGGCTAAGTTCATTTCCTTTCTGTTGGGCATGGGTGCTACCGATTCTGTCCTGTCTTCGTACTCGAGTGCTACTCATCCCTCCCCAGTTGCAGTTATGGGAATTCATGGTACTTCCTCCACCCCAAAGGCCACCCCACCCCTTACATGTAGCCTGGATGGGTTCCCCTTCTCACACTCCTTCCTAATTATCCTTTCCTGCCCTGTTCCCCTATTAGGCAGGGACATCCTCCACAAACTTCAGGCCACCATTCGTCTTCTCTCCCTCTCTCTTGACTTCTGCTCACCTCATTCTCCCTCTACTCCCCTCTGACTCGTCCTCTCTCCCGAACCATCTCCTGTCCGTGGACCCACAGGTATGGGACATGTCCAGATCTATAGTAGCAACCCACCAGCGAGGACTTAAGCCCATCAGCGACCACCTCCAGCAGCAGGGTCTCCTTATGGCCAGAAATTCTGATGTTGGCTCAGTTCCCATCATTTGATCCCAGAGAGCCCCCAGATGATGGGGTCCATTATCAAAGGAATGAGACTGAGACCAAGTGAAAGTTATGCAAAGCTTTATTCTATGTCAAGCATTAGAAGTCAGACTGACCGGCCAGGGCCGCCTCCAAAGAGAGCAACCCGCCCCCACCTCTTGGTCTTACAGGCTAGTTTTGTAGGGCACAACTGCAGATCTCTACATATGTGGCTTTGGCTGATTGGATGTCTCTTATCTGTCTGGCCTTATTTTAGGTGTGCATTTTAGCAGCGGTTTCCAAGAACCTATATCAATTAAGTGTGTGTTTTAGCAATGGTTATTCAGTAACTGCTGGGATATCAGTAACTGCTGAGGCGTTTATTAAACAAAAAAATGGCTACTTAGGCAACATGGTGTCACTATGGTTAAGCAGGCCCAGGCAGGCTCTGGGGTTTAACAGGTTTTAACGTGGAATCAGCCCCAACACTTTCTTTAAAAATGAAAGTGTTCAAGAGTTAAGAATTCTAAATAATGTAATGAAGGCTACTGAAAATAATAAGAAAAACGTCTCAAAATGCAAAGAAGGTAAGATGTGTATTTTCCATAAGTCAAGAAATAAGTCATGGAATTCTAATTTTTTCCCAGGGGAAAAAAAGAAAGGAATTTTGTTCTACAGAAAAGCTGGTTATCTAAAGAGGGTAAACGTAGGACAAGAATCTGAATGTAAAAGAGAAATTTGTAAAGCCTTCTAAAAAGGGAATGTTTGCAAAGGAATGTTATGTGTGGTCAGGACGGACTAAGATTGGAATGAAGAATTTTCCAGTAAAAAGTAAGGTGGTAAAACATCAGAATTTGGTTTTCCTTCCTTGAGAGAATGAAGAATTTTGTGGATTTTTAAAAATTTTCTTTGGAATACTGGCCTGTTTAAGTCTCTTTGATCTGGAATATGCCAAAGGATTTGCTAAATTAATTTAGCTTATTTGATGTTAAATTACATGGGAATCATTGTCAAATAAAACTTCATACTAAGGTTTTTGTTATGCTTTTAGAGTTGTAAGATTGTGGCACATGTAGACAAGGTCCATTCTGGTTGGACAAATCATGGCTCCTCATTGCCTGATACAGGCCATCCTGATGTCCTTGTAACATAACACCCGTTTCCTTCTGAATCAGAGAGAAGAAGGTGAGTAAATAATGGGAGTGATTTAAAGAAAGAGTCAGGGCTAAGGGAAAACCAAGACAACCACTTGGTTCTTCCCAGATCCGTGGCAAGCCCCATTTTTCTTGATTTTGTTTTCATTCCTTCACCCACCATAAGGCATTTAAGATGATTCAAATGATAAATGGACATCAGCGGGAAGACTTCTAGTACAGTTAAAAAAAAATGTTTACCAGCGCTGTGTAACCTTTCAAGTCCATGATCCTGAACAACATTTTGTCTCCAGAACTTTCAGGCCCCCCTCCTGCAGACCATTTGATCACCTGCAGCTGGGTTCATTCCACTGCCACGTAGTAGGGTTTGTCATATACCCTGTTGTTGTTTCTGTATATTCTGGATGAGTTAAAGCCTTTCCCTGACAAGAGGCTGATGATTGCACCGTGGCAAAGATCCTGTTAAAAATGGGTTTCTCCCTTGGGGCACACTTTCCGTGATCACCAGTGACCAGGGCACATATTTCACAGGGCAAATCACAGGAGCCTTTAGGAAATCCTTGCAGACTTCATTGAATTTTCTTAGTGTACAACCTTTTACTGATCCATTGTGTTGCATGATGGTCTATCCAACTACTGTAAGTCTGCCATGTCCAGTGATCAAGCCTGTCACCAACAGGTTATAGAAGCCTTCCTAGATCACAGTTAAAAGGATCTTCTCCATCACAGTTTACATCCTGGTGGTTAAGTATTTGAGACACATCGTTAGAGGAAGACAGCCCTTGAATGCCAGTAAAAGAGAGACCTTACTAAATCTCCTTCTGTAAAACTCAAAGATATTGAGCCTCCGGTGCACATCCCAGAGCTACAGATGTCTCCACCTGACACCTGGTCCTGCACGGACACTTGATATTTCTGAATCTACTTGGAAGAAAGTGAAATAGCTGATATCTAGGTAGACCGTGCTCACCCAAGGCAATGGATCAAGACACCAAACTTTGACCAAACATGTGATCCTTTATCTCTCTTCTCTTTTCCTTTATTCTGGCAATGGCCTGGAAAGGTCACACCCTCATCTGCACTGCCCAGGTCATTACTACAGCAGTATCCTCTGGAATTTAGAACCACATTTTATTTCACGCTACCAGAAAACTCAACATTGTTCTGAAAATTACTCAAGATAAATAAGACATTTCATTGGTTAACTTCCCTACATTCATGTTCTGAGTTAGAAGGTAATGACCAGGAAACATTGTGTTCCGAGACTGATAACTTTAGCTGGCCTTACTACCCTGGTTAGGGATAAATGTAGATGGAGAATGATCAAGACCTTTTCCTTCTTCTTGAAATTGCTGCAGAACCCCTTGCGAAAGCAATATCTTCCCAACAAAAATCCTTACACTCTGAACAAAGGAGTTATTAAAAATAAGATAGCCCTTGTTTATCTCTTAGCTGAACAAGGATGGGTCTGTGCTGTGGAAAACAGCATGTACTAAACCCCAATGAACAGTTCTGAGGGAAGTTGAAGCGCAATAACATCAGAATACTGAGAAAGCCACATGGCTTAAAAGAGTGACTCCTTCAGCAGCGTCTTTCTTACTCATTTGGTTTTAATTGCTTTGAGTCTTGGAGAACATAGGCTCAAACTGCACTCCAAACATTGAGAATTGTCTTGTTTATCATAATCAATATAATCTGTGTGGTGCTTTATGTTTTCTCAAAGGCTCTAAATGCAAATGCAGAGGCACTAACCTGCATACTAATCATCTTTCTAAGACTGGAACATCAGAAACACACAGACACACAGACACACACACACATACACACACACACACACACACACACACACACACACACACACAAAAGAGCATGATCAACTCAGAAATTGTAAGGCTGCAGTGGTGACCTGTGAACATCACAAGGATTAATCAGAAAGGTCAAGAACTCTGAATACTACACTGAGGAGCAACAAGTACTATGACCACTTCAGACCAGGTGCTGAGAATGACATTAATACCTTCGATTTAGAGCCCAGTTAAGCTGAGAGTCTGATCAAAAGATGGGGTTGTTGGGAGCGCCTGGGTGGCTCAGTGGGTTAAAACCTCCACCTTTGGCTCAGGTCATGATTCCAGGGTCCTGGGATTGAGCCCTGCATCAGTCCCCCTGCTCATCGGGGAGCCTGCCTCCCCCTCTCTCTCTGCCTGTCTCTCTGCCTGCTTGTGATCTCTGTCTGTCAAATAAATAAATAAATAAAATCTTTTTAAAAAACTGACCCAACTGCAGTTTCAAAGTCCAGAACTATACAACATTTAGCCAGCCCAGGTGGGAATTTCCTGATCAGCACTAGGAAGTCTACTGATTGACTCCCTGTTTCCCTTAGGATGGTGATCTTTCCTAAAACAATGGATTCTTAGCTGATCATGTTTTATTTTCTCCCTTGCTGTCTTATTTTTAAGATTTACTTATTTATTTGTGGGTGTGTCAGAGGGAGAGGGAGAGTGAAACACAAATAAGCTCTGTGCTGAGCACAGATCCCTTTGAAGGGCTGGATCCCAAGACCCTGAGATCAGGACCTGAGCCAAAGCCAAGAGTGTGACACTTAACTGACTGCACCACCCATGCACTCCATCTCACAGGCTATCTTGGAAGTCTTTTCTTTCTTGTGGCCATTTGGAGTGCCCCTCGATCTACTGGATAGGATACTATCCAAGTAATTAGTAGATCAATTAATGCAGCCCATTAGATCTTAAAACTTACAGGGCTGTATTTTTCTTATTTCACAGATTCTTATTTTGTGCATATCCCTTTGCTTACATTCTATATACCACAAACATTTACCTTTGATTTCACCTGGACTGTGATGAAGGTCCCATGAAATTATGTCAGTGAAAATGCTTGCTGTGGAAAACATAGCAAGGGTGAATTTATTCATATACTTATATTAATGTACATCTTATCCCACAAGTAACAGAAGTATGATCACAGAGTCAGCCCCAAGGTTTCAGTTCTACCGCTAACAGGGAGCAAAGCATAAACTTAATATAATGACTGGGCTAAGTATTCTGTTAAGTTTTGATTTTTCTGGTCATCAGAGTAAAGTAAAATGGAGAGTTAAGTTCCCCAGTAAGCATTACGGCAAGGGAGATGTTCTTGTTTATGATGTATTTCACTTGACACTTATTTCTCTAATGAGTATCCCCCAAGGTATTCTCATACAACAAAGCAGAACAGTGGGTCAGCAGAACAGTTGGGGGGGCAAAGCAGGATGGTATTGGAGTGGGGGCTAATGGTGGGGGGGGTGGGCAGGATCAGCGGGGCGACAATCTCATGGTAGTAGGGCAAGGCAGCTGTAGCAGGGCAACCAAGGAAGGAGCAGTGGCCTTGGAAACCTTGGCAGCAGTGCCAGGCCAGCGGGTGGAGGGGCGGGGACAGGGCGGCAAGAAGGGGCAATCTGGGGAGTAGCTTGGGGAGGACTGCAGAGGCTTTGGGGCGGATGTGCAGCAGGGCAGCATGTCCCTGGGGTGCGGTAGCTGTGGGGGATGGGGCGTGGCAGTGGGAATTAAGGGCAACTCAGTGGGGCAATGGGGCAGTCATGGCATGGGGTGGTGGTAGGTGGGGCGGTGGGGCTGCCCAAGCGGGAGGAGTTGCAGCCAGGTGATAACCCTATGGTAGGGGGGCAGGACTCGTGGGGGAGGGAGCAGGGGTCACCAGAGTCAGGTGAGGGGACAACTGGGTGGTAGTGGCACAGGGAGTGAAGGAGGGAGTGATGGGGGAACTGTGTGACAGCCAAGTGCGGCAACCATGCAGCGACTGTGGGGGGTTTGGAATCCAGACAGCGGGAGCCAGGAGTGGGGGTGGGACCAGGCTGGAGGCAACAACTCAGCAGCAGTGGCATCGGGACAGGTGTGGTCGGTGGGACCATCGTGCACGCAATGAGGCGGGGCAGTGAAGCACAGCAGAGGCCGGGGGCACAGTACAGAGGGGGTGAGGCAGTGAGGGGACCTGGGGGGGCACAGCAGGGTGGCAGGGGTGCATTTTTGGGGGGGCAGCAAGCTGGTAGCAGCACGGGGGATGTTGGACATGCTGGGCAGACACACGCTTGGCAGCCAGGAAGCATCGGAATTGAGGGGAGTAGCTAGGTGGTAATGTCGCTTGGGGGTGAGCAGAACTAGCTGGGTAAAAGCGGGATGTCATTGTCTTGGCGTGGTGGGTCAGGCAGTGAAGCAAGGGCCTGGCTTTGCTGGGCTTGGTGCATGTCTACAGGGCGGGACCACTGTTAGCAGCAGCAGGGACCAGGGTAGCAGCGGAGAGGCAATGGTGGTTGTAAGTGGGGGCGCTGTGGACAGGGGTGCAGCGCGGTGGGAGCGGCTCATGTTGTGGGGGAAGCCTGGTGGTACAAGTGTGGGGAAACAGGGGTAGGGAATCAAGAAGGTTCTAGATTGGGGTCAGGGGTAGCAGCTAGGTGGTAGCTGCAGGCAGGGGGGCAGGTACAGCAGGGGACAGCATGGCAGGTGGGGCAGTCGTGCAAGTCAACAGGGCAGGGCTGCGTAGGGCTGAGCTAGGAAGACCAGCAGCAGTGGGACATAGGGCAAGAGTGGGACACAGGGAAGCAGCAGATCAGAAGAAGGGTGGTGGTAAGGGGGCAGTGACGGCGAGGGACAGGGGATTGGTAGTGGGGGTGTGGGGCACCTGACACAGTAGCTGTGCGGGGAGAGCACAGAGAGATGGTAGAAGCAATGTGGTGGGGCAGCAGGACAGTAATGAGCATGGTGGTGGGCGGGGTGGAACAGCGTGGCTACACGGGTGCATGTGGGGTGACAGGCGGGTAGTGGCGTGTGGAGAAGTGGGGATGGAACCAGCTGGGAGGCACTGGCACAACAACTGCACAGGAAGGGCATGAAGGGAGGAGTAGGGTCTTAATGCATGTCAATGGGGGCTGGACAGTGAAGGTCAGCAGTGGCCTGAGGCACAGGGCAGAAGCTTAGCTGCAGCAGCGGTGGTAAGGTGGACAGTATGAGGGGTGTGCTGCGGATGGCAGGGTCATGATGCGGGGGCACCCAGGTGGTAACAGCATTGGGAGAAGGCTGGGATGAGTGAGGCGGCAGCAGCAGGTCTACGGGGAAGGAATCTGGAGACACCGGAGCAGGGGTCGGGGGCTGGAAAGCGATGGAATTTTGGGGGTGTTTGGTGGGACCAGCCGGGCAAGAGCATCAGGTTAATAGCTGTGTGGGCAGGGCAGGGGCTCTGCACAGCCGCAGCATCAAGGGGACAGTATGCAGTGAAGAAATGGCAGTGGGGGGGGAGTGAGGCAGCAGTGACTTGAGGAAGGTAGTGACTTGAGGAAGCACAGTGGTATGGCAACAGATAAGGAGACAAAGAGGGGAGGGATTGGCCCAGATATGGTTGGGAGGGACCAGCGGGGCAGCAGCTGCAGGGCAATGGCACGGCATGGCTTGGGGGCAGGGTAGGGCAGTGGAGATGGGCAGGAGCAGATCAACCATGGTAGCAGTGGTGGTGCTGTTGGAAACACAGGCACCAGGGCAGTAGAAGCACTGGAGGGTGGCACAACAGGGTGGCAGAGTCCTGGGAGGTGCACAAGGGAGTGGTGGGGCACTGGGGGTGGCACAGCAGGGCATCAGTTGCAGCGGGCAGGGCATCAGGGCAGCTATAGCGAGGGTTAGCCTTTGTGGGACAAAGGGGCACTGCTGTGGAGTAGCAGGGTGGAGGGTGGCAGCACTTGTGGCAGGGGCCTGTCAGGAATGGGGGGTGGAAGGGACAGCAGCGGGTGTGGGGTGCAACAGGGTGGCAGTGGGGGGATGGCACAGTGGGGTGGCAGTGGAACGGGGTGTGGGGACCAGCCAGGCGGCGGAGGCACAGATCGGGGGCAGCAGTGATTTGGTAGCAGCGCCATCAAATGCTTTTTCTGCATCTGTTGAAATGGTCCCATGATATTGATCCCTCATTTTGTGAATGCAGCACATCAGTTGATTTGTGGATATTGAACTGCCGTTGCATCCCTGAAATAAATATTACTGGATCATACTTCTTCCTGTATTGTAGAATTGGGTTTGTTCATATTTGGGTGAGGATTTTTATGTCTATGTTCATCACAGATACTGGTCTGTCATTTTCTTGGGGCACCTTAGGAGGTTTCGATAAGAGCCATGCTGGCCTCATAAAATGAGGTGGGGAGCCTTCCTGCCTCTTGTTCTTCTGGCAGAGTTTGAGAAGGATTGGTATTCATTTATTTTTCTGTGGATGATTCATAGAATTCACAGGTGAAACCATGGGGTCCTGGACTTTTGCTTGTTGGAAGTTTTTGATTTCTTACTTAATCTCTCTACTGGTCATTGGTCTGTTCAGAATTTCTGTGTCTTCAGGATTCAGTCTTGCAGGCTATATGTTTCTGGGAATGTATCCTTTTCTTTTGGATTATCCAGCTTGTTGGGGTGTAATTGTTCATAGTACTTTCTTATAGGCCTTGGCATATCTATGGTATCAGGGAACATCTCTTTCATTTCTGAGGATGAGTCCTCTTTCTTTTTTTTTTAGCTTGAGTCTGGCTGAGATTCTGTCAGCTTTTTTCTTTTCATAGAACCAGCTCTTTGATCTGTTGTTCTTGGTTTTTTTTTTTTTTTTTTTTTTTTTTTTTTTTTTTTTTTTTGTTAATCTTTCTGTTGTCTTTTTAGGCTGTATTTCAATTATTTCAGTTCTGATGTGTTCCTTCCTTTCTTCTACTAACTTTGGACTTTATTTTTTTTTCTTTTTCTGTTTCCTTGAGGTATCCAGTTAGGTTGCTTATTTGAGATGTTTCTTGTTTCTTGAATTAGGCCTGTATCACTAAAAACTTCCTTCTTAGAACCACTTTTTTTGTTAGCTCTAAGGGGTGCATGTGTCGCTCAGTCTCTTAGGCATTGGCCTTTGCCTCAAGTCATGAATTTAAGGTCCTGGAACTGAACCCTGCATCAGCTCCCTGGTCAGCACGGGAACCACATTTTCCCTCGTCTACTGACTGCTGCTCCTTCCGATTTGCTCTGTCTCTCTCTCTCCCCCTCTGTGTCAAATAAATAAATGACATCTTTTAAAAAATAAAGTGAGCTCTATTCCCAGCGTGGGGTTGAAACTCAAAACCACAAGATCAGGAGTCACAGCTCTCCACCAAGGAATTGGGTGCCCCATTTTAGAACCCAATTAACTGCATTCCATAACTTTTGTTTGATTATATTATTTTTTTATTTGCCTCAAAGTATTTCTGTGTTCCTATTTTGGTTTGCCGATGAACCCAAATGGTTGTTTAGTAGCATGTTGTTTAGTCTCTGTGTTTATGAATTTCCAATTTTCTTCTTGTAATTGATTTCTAGTTCTATTGCACTGTGGTTGGAGAAGATGGTCGATTTGATTTCAGTCATCATTTGGGAAAATTCTAGGCTTCTGGAGTTTACTGACTTGTGTTGTGGTCTCACATATGACCTATGATGGAGAATGGTCTAGGTACCCTTGAGAGGAGTGTATTCCATGTGCTGCTTTTGGATGGAGGGTTCTGTGTGTATCTGTCAAGTCCATCTAAGTGTCTGAGATGGGTTTCTGAGGCTGATGTTTCCTTTGTGATCTTCTGTCTGGATGTTGTATCCTTGAGAGAAGTGTGAGGTATTAAAGTTCCCTATGGTATTGGAGCTGATTGCTTCTCTTAGGTTTGTTCATATATGCTCTACATATTTAGTTGCTCCACTGCTGGGTGGGTAGATATTTATAAATATTGCATCGTCTTACTGCATTGAGTCCATTATCAGTGTGTAGTGCCCTTCATTGGCTCTTGTTACAGTGTTTGGATTTTATCTTTTTCTCCTCCATTGGACTGAAATTCAGAAGATCATCCATTGCTCAGATATGGACCCCCAATTCTATGGTCAAATAATCTTCGACAAAACAGGAACAAATGTACAATGGAAGAAAGACAGTCTCTTCAATAAATGGTGCTGGGAAAACTGGACAGCGATATGTAGAATAATGAAACTCGACCATTCTCTTACACTGTACACAAAGATAAAATCGAAATGGATAAAAGACTTCAACGTAAGATAGGAATTCATCAGAATACTAGAGGAGAACATAGGCAATAATGTCTTCGATATCAGCCACAGCAAATTCTTTCAAGATATGATTCAAAAGCTTCTGCACAGCAAAGGAAACCATCAACAAAACAAAAAGGCAACCCACGGAATGGGAGAAGATATTTGCAAATGACAGTACAGACAAAAGTTTGATATCCAGGATCTATAAAGAACTCCTCAAACTCAACACACACAAAACAGATAATCATATAAAAAAATGGCAAAAGATATGAACAGACACTTCTCCAATGAAGACATACAAATGGCTATCAGACACATGAAAAAAATGTTCATCATCACTAGCCATCAGGGAGATTCAAATTAAAACTACCTTGAGATACCACCTTACACAAGTTAGAATGGCCAAAATTATCAAGACAGGAAACAGCGTGTGTTGGAGAGGATGTGGAGAAAGGGGAACCCTCTTCCACTGTTGGTGGGAATGCAAGTTGGTGCAGCCACTTTGGAGAACTGTGTGGAGATTCCTCAAGAAATTAAGAATAGAGCTTGCCTATGACTCTGCAATTGCACTGCTGGGTATTTACCCCAAAGATACAGATGTAGTGAAAAGAAGGGCCATCTGTACCCCAATGTTTATTGCAGCAATGGCTACGGTCGCCAAACTGTGGAAAGAACCAAGATGTCCTTCAACGGATGAATGGATAAGGAAGATGTGGTCCATATACACAATGGAGTATTATGCCTCCATCAGAAAGGATGAATACCCAACTTTTGTAGCAACACGGATGGGACTGGAAGAGATTATCTGAGTGAAATAAGTCAAGCAGAGGGAGTCAAGTATCATATGGTTTCACTTATTTGTGGAGCATAACAAAGAACACAGAGGACATGGGGAGATGGAGAGGAGAAGGAGTTGAGGGAAACTGGAAGGGGAGATGAACCATGAGAGACTATGGTCTCTGAAGAACAACCAGAATGTTTTGAAGGGGCGGGGGGTGGGAGGTTGAGGAACCAGGTGGTGGGTAAAAGGGAGAGCACGTACTGCATGGAGCACTGGGTGTGGTGCAAAAACAATGAACACTGTAACGCTGAAAATAAACAAACAAAAAAAGAGAAGATCATCTGTTAACTCTGCAGCCACGAACAAAGCACAGCCCTGCTCTGAGTCTAGTTTTCTTTTTTTTCCTCTATAAATAAACACAATAAAGTCTTCTCCCAGGACCATATCCTGACTTCAATAAGACAGTGTATATAAAAGTGTTTTGTAATCTAGGAGATACTGCCCGATTATAAAAATGATTATGCAACCACCAAATATCCAGGATAAGATTTTTTTAAGACATATTTATTTATTGTAGAGACAGAAAGAGAGTGCATGCACAAGCATATGCTAGAGAGGGGAAGGTCAGAGGGAGAGAGGGAATCCTCCAGGAGCATCCCCACTGAGTTTAGAGCCTGGTGCAGGGCTCTCTCCCAGGAGCTTGGGATCTTGATTTGCACCAAAATCTAGAGTCATATGCTTAACTGACTGTGCCACCCAGGTACCCCCAGAATAAGATTTTTTAAACATTTTCTGAGGAATTAATCTTGTAGGTATTATTCTAAGTGACCTGTATTTCACTCAATTCTAAAAACTATTCTTAAATTAAAAATAGAAGCTTTTCTAAAAGCAAATATTCATAATATCCTCAGAGGTGGGGAAACAGGCAGAAAACTGGTTATGTAGGGGCACCGGGGTGGTTCAGTCATTGAAGTTTCTGCCTTTGGCTCAGGACATAATCCCAGGTTCCTGGGATCAAACCCCAGGTCAGGCTCCCTGCTCAGTGGGGAGTCTTCTTCTCCTTCTCTCTCTGTCCCTCCCCTGCTTATGTTCCCCCTTTTTCTGTCTCTCAAATAAGTAATTCAAAAGGTAATTTACTTGCTCAGTGTGATGATAAAGATTAGAACTAGATACAGCCCTACGTGTGTGACCCTGAATAATGTGTTCTTTCATTTTTACAATTACCAAAACAATACCTAGCCCTCAAAATACCATAGATTAAATTAGTTTCTCCTTTCTCCATATATTGAGTATCGGAAGATGCTACAATTCCAGAACCCTGACTGGCTGGGTCGGTGGAGTGTGTGACTCTTGATCTCTGGGTTATGATTTTGAGCCATGTTGAGGGTACAGATTACTTAATTGAAAAAAAAAAAGGTATTTTTGTGTTTGTTTTCTTTTTTCCTTTTGACCCCTTCACCCATTTCTCCCACCTCCAACCCCAAACTTCTGCCACCCCCCCATCTGTTCTATCTGTGAGCTCATATTTTTGTTTTTGTTTTGTTTGTTTTAAGGTTCTACATGTAAGTGATTTCTAGTATTTTTCTTTGTGTCTGACCTGTTTTACTAAGCATAATGCCTTCAAAGGCCACCATGTTGTAAATCGAAAGATTTTATCCCTTATTATGGCTGAGTAGAATTCCACTATGTTTATCTACCACAATTTCTTTATTCATTCATCCACTGATGGCATTTAGGTTGTTCTTTTTTTCACTGATGTAAATAATCGGTCAGTATACATTTATGAGTTAGTGTTTTCATTTCCCTTAGACAAATACTCAGAAAGGGAATTGCTGGCTCCTTTGGTTGTTCTATTTCTCAATTTTTTGAGGAACTTCTGTACTGTTTTCCATAGTGACCGCACCCATTTATACTCCCAGTAATGGTGAGCTAGAGTTTTCCTCTACTTCACATCTTCACCAAAACTTGCTATTTCTTGTGTTTTTGATAATGGCCCTTCTGACAGGTGTGAACTGGTGCCTCATTCTGGTTTGATTTGCATTTCCCTGATGATTAATGATATTGAGCATCTTTTCATGTTCATGTAGACCATCTGTATGTCTTCTTACAAAAAACACCAGTACTCATCATAATGATGTCCATTTGAATTATGTCCATTTGAATCTCCTCCTGTTACATTCGATTACTTCTGGAGGTTTTGTTGCTTTTGGTGCTTTTGTGTGTTTTGTTTTGTTTTGGTGTTGAGTTGCATGAGTTTTTATATTTTGAATATTAACCCCTTACCGGATATATAATATACAAATGTTTTACCTTAGGTTAACATTTTATTTTGTTGATGGTTTCCTTTTTGTTTGGATATTTTATAGTTAGATGTGTGCCCACACTTTGCTTCTTTGATTGTTATAACTTTGGTATCCGCTTAAAAGCACCACTACAAAGAACTATGTAAAGGACCTTTCCGAAGATGGTGGAGAAGTAGCAGCCTGAGACTACATCAGATAGCAGGAGATCAGCTCGATAGCTTATCTAAACATTGCAAACACCTACAAATCCAACGGGAGAGCGAAGAGAAGAAGAACAGCAACTCTAGAAACAGAAAATCAACCACTTTCTGAAAGGTAGGACTGGCGGATAAGTGAATCTAAAATGACTGGAAGATAGACCGCGGGGAGAGGGGCCGGCGCCCGGCAAGCGGTGCAGCAACGGAGCACAAAATCAGGACATTTAAAAGTCTGTTCCACTGAGGGACATTGCTCCAGAGGCTAAACCAGGGTGAAGCCCACGTGGGGTCAGAGTGACCCCAGGCCCCGCAGGGTCACAGAAGGATCGGGGGAGTCAGAGTGTCGGAGAGCTCACAGGTATTAGAACGGAGAAGCCAGCTGTAGAGACAGAGCCGAGGACTGAACTCTCAGCTCGGGGTTACCTTGAACTGGTCGCGGGTTGGGTGAGCTCGGAGTGCGGCTAGAGGCTGGGGATACGGGAGTGATTGGGTGCTGTCCTCTGGGGGCGCACTGAGGAGTGGGGCCCCAGGCTCTCGGCTCCTCCGGGCCGGAGACTGGGAGGCCGCCATTTTCATTCCCGTCCTCCGGAACTCTACGGAAAGCATTCAGGGAACAGAAGCTCCCAAAAGTGAACCCGAGCCGATTACTTAGTCCGGCCGCCGGTAAGGGTGGTGCAATCCCGCCTCAGGCAAAACACTTGAGAGTCACTACAACAGGCCCCTCCCCCAGAAGATCAACAAAATATCCAGCCAGGACGAAGTTCATCTATCAAGGAGAAAGCAGGTTCAATTCCTAAGACAGCAGAGCAATTCCAGAGGAGGAGAAAGCAAAGCACGGACCTCATGGCTTTCTCCCCATGATTCTTTAGTCTTGCAGCTACTTCAATTTTTTTTTCTTTTTTCAATTTTTTTTCTTTTTCCATTTTTCTTCTTCTGCTAAATTTTTTAAAACTTTTACCCTTTTCTTTTTTAACGTTTTTTGACTAGTTCATCTAAATATATATATAGTTTCTTTCTTTTTTATTTGTTTTATTTTTTAAATTTATTATTTTTTTTTCAGAACGTGTTTTTATCCCCTTTCTCCCCCCCACAATTTGGGGTCTCTTCTGATTTGGTTACAGCACATTTTTCCGGGGTCTTTGCCACCCTTTTAGTAGTTTATTTGCTCCTTCATATCCTCTTATCTGGACAAAATGACAAGGCGGAAAAAATCACCACAAACAAAAGAACAAGAGACAATACTGAAGGCTAGGGACCTAATCAACCCAGACATTGGTAATATGTCAGATCAAGAGTTCAGAATGACGATTCTGAACGTTCTAGCCGGGCTCGAAAAAGGCATGGAAGATATTAGAGAAACCCTCTCTGGAGATATTAAAGCCCTTTCTGGAGAAATTAAAGAACTAAAATCTAACCAAGTTGAAATCAAAAAAGCTATTAATGAGGTGAAATCAAAAATGGAGGCTCTCACTGCAAGGATAAATGAGGCAGAAGAAAGAATTAGTGATATAGAAGACCAAATGACAGAGAATAAGGAAGCCGAGCAAAAGAGGGACAAACAGCTACTGGACCATGAGGGGAGAATTCGAGAGATAAGTGACACCATAAGACGAAACAACATTAGAATAATTGGGATTCCAGAAGAAGAAGAAGCAGAGAGGGGAGCAGAAGGTCTATTGGAGAGAATCATTGGAGAGAATTTCCCTAATATGGCAAAGGGAACAAGCATCAAAATCCAGGAGATGCAGAGAACCCCCCTCAAAGTCAACAAGAATAGGTCCACACCCCATCACCTAATAGTAAAATTTACAAGTCTTAGTGACAAAGACAAAATCCTGAAAGCAGCCCGAGAAAAGAAGTCTGTAACATACAATGGTAAAAATATTAGATTGGTGGCAGACTTATCCACAGAGACCTGGCAGGCCAGAAAGAGCTTGCATGATATATTCAGAGTACTCAACGAGAAAAACATGCAGCCAAGAATACTCTATCCAGCTAGACTATCATTGAAAATAGAGGAGAGATAAAAAGCTTCCAAGACAAACAAAAACTGAAAGAATTTGCAAACACCAAACCAGCTCTACAGGAAATATTGAAAGGGGTCCTCTAAGCAAAGAGAGAGCCTAAAAGTAGTAGATCAGAAAGGTACAGAGACAATATACTGTAACAGTCACCTTACAGGCTAATAATGGCACTAAATTCATATCTCTCAATAGTTACCCTGAATGTTAATGGGCTAAATGCCCCAATCAAAAGACACAGGGTATCAGAATGGATAAAAAAACAAAACCCATCAGTATGTTGCCTACAAGAAACTCATTTTAGACGCGAAGACACCTCCAGATTTAAAGTGAGGGGGTGGAAAACAATTTACCATGCTAATGGGCATCAGAAGAAAGCTGGGTTGGCAATCCTTATATCAGATCAATTAGATTTCAAGCCAAAGACTATAATAAGAGATGAGGAAGGACACTATATCCTACTCAAAGGGTCTGTCCAACAAGAAGATCTAACCATTTTAAATATCTATGCCCCTAACGTGGGAGCAGCCAACTATATCAACCAATTAATAACAAAATCAAAGAAACACATCAATAATAATACAATAATAGTAGGGGACTTTAACACTCCCCTCACTGAAAGCGACAGATCATCCAAGCAAAAGATCAACAAGGAAATAAAGGCCTTAAATGACACACTGGACCAGATGGACATCACAGATCTATTCAGAACATTTCATCCCAAAGCAACAGAATACACATTCTTCTCTAGTGCACATGGAACCTTCTCCAGAATAGATCACATCCTGGGTCACAAATCAGGTCTCAACCGGTATCAAAAGATTAGGATTATTCCCTGCATATTTTCAGACCACAATGCTCTGAAGCTAGAACTCAATCACAAGAGGAAAGCTGGATAGAACCCAAATACATGGAGACTAAACAGCATCCTTCTAACGAATGAATGGGTTAACCAGGAAATTAAAGAAGAATTGAAAAAAATCATGGAAACAAATGATAATGAAAACACAACAGTTCAAAATCTGTGGGACACAGCAAAGGGAGTCCTGAAGGGAAATATATACCGGTACAAGCCTTTCTCAAGAAACAAGAAAGGTCTCAAGTACACAACCTAACCCTACACGTAAAGGAGCTGGAGAAAGAACAAGAAAGAAACCCTAAACCCAGCAGGAGAAGAGAAGTCATAAAGGTCAGAGCAGAAATCAATGAAATAGAAACCAAAAAAACAATAGAAAAAATCAATGAAACTAGGAGCTTGTTCATTGAAAGAATCAATAAGATTGATAAACCCCTGGCCGTACTCATCACAAAGAAAAGAAAAATGACCCAAATAAATAAAATCATGAATGAAAGAGGAGAGATCACAACTAACACCAAAGAAATACAGACAATTATAAGAACATAATATGAGCAACTCTACGCCAACAAATTGGACAATCTGGAAGAAATGGATGCATTCCTAGAGACATATAAACTACCACATTTGAACCAGGAAGAAATAGAAAACCTGAACAGGCCCATAACCAGTAAGGAGATTGAAACAGTCATCCAAAATCTCCAAACAAACAAAAGCCCAGGGCCAGACTGCTTCCCAGGGGCATTCTACCAAACATTTAAAGAACTCATTCCTATTCTCCTGAAACTGTTCCAAAAAATAGAAATGGAAAGAAAACTTCCAAACTCATTTTATGAGGCCAGCATCACCTTGATCCCAAAACCAGGCAAGGATCCCACCAAAAAAGAGAACTACAGACCAATATCCTTGATGAACACAGACGCAAAAATTCTCGCCAAAATACTAGCCAATAGGATTCAACAGTACATTAAAAGGATTATTCACCACGATCAAGTGGGATTTATTCCAGGGCTGCAGGGTTGGTTCAACATCCACAAATCAATCAATGTGATAGAACACATTAATAAAAGAAAGAACAAGAACCTTACGATACTCTCCATAGATGCTGAAAAAGCATTTGACAAAGTACAGCATCCCTTCCTGATCAAAACTCTTCAAAGCGTAGGGATAAAGGGCACATACCTCAATATTATCAAAGCCATCTATGAAAAACCCACCGCAAATATCATTCTCAATGGAGAAAAACTGAAAGCTTTTCTGTTAAGGTCAGGAACACGGCAGGGATGTCCATTATCACCACTGCTATTCAACATAGTACTAGAAGTCCTAGCCTCAGCAATCAGACAACAAAAAGAAATTAAAGGCATCCAAATTGGTAAAGAAGAAGTCAAACTATCACTCTTCGCAGATGATAGGATACTATATGTGGAAAACCCAAAAGACTCCACTCCAAAACTGCTAGAACTTGTCCAGGAATTCAGTAAAGTGTCAGGATATAAAATCAATGCACAGAAATCAGTTGCATTTCTGTACACCAACAACAAGACAGAAGAAAGAGAAATTAAGGAGTCAATCCCATTTACAATTGTACCCAAAACTATAAGATACCTAGGAATAAACCTAACCAAAGAGACTAAGAATCTATACAGAGAAAATTATAAAGTACTCATGAAAGAAATTGAGGAAGACACAAAAAAATAGAAAAATGTTCCATGCTCCTGGATTGGAAGAATAAATATTGTGAAAATGTCTATGCTACCTAAAGCAATCTACACATTTAATGCAATCCCTATCAAAATACCATCCATTTTTTTCAAAGAAATGTAATAAATAATCCTAAAATTCATATGGAACCAGAAAAGACCTCGAATAGCCAAAGGAATATTGAAAAAGAAAGGCAAAGTTGGTGGCATCACCATTCCGGACTTCAAGCTCTATTACAAAGCTGTCATCATCAAGACAGCATGGTACTGGCACAAAAACAGACACATCGATCAGTGGAACCGAATAGAGAGCCCAGAAATCAACCCTCAACTCCATGGTCAACTAATCTTCGACAAAGCAGGAAAGAATGTCCAATGGAAAAAAGACAGCCTCTTCAATAAATGGTGCTGGGAAAATTGGACAGCCACATGCAGAAAAATGAAATTGGACCACTTCCTTACACCACACACGAAAATAGACTCCAAATGGATGAAGGACCTCAATGTGAGAAAGGAATCCATCAAAATCCTTGAGGAGAATGTTGGCAGCAACCTCTTCGACCTCAGCCGTAGCAACATCTTCCTAGGAACAACAGCAAAGGCAAGGGAAGCAAGGGCAAAAATGAACTATTGGGATTTCATCAAGATCAAAGGCTTTTGCACAGCAAAGGAAACAGTTAACAAAACCAAAAGACAAGTGACAGAATGGGAGAAGATATTTGCAAACGACATATCAGATAAAGGGCTAGTATCCAAAATCTATAAGGAACTTAGCAAACTCAACACCCAAAGAACAAATAATCCAATCAAGAAATGGGCAGAGGACATGAACAGACATTTCTGCAAAGAAGACATCCAGATGGCCAACAGACACATGAAAAAGTGCTCCACGTCACTCGGCATCAGGGAAATACAAATCAAAATCACAATGAGATATCACCTCACACCAGTCAGAATGGCTAAAATTAACAAGTCAGGAAATGACAGATGCTGGCGAGGATGTTGAGAAAGGGGAACCCTCCTCCACTGTTGGTGGGAATGCAAGCTGGTGCAACCACTCTGGAAAACAGCATGGAGGTTCCTCAAAAGGTTGAAAATAGAACTACCCTATGACCCAGCAATTGCACTACTGGGTATTTACCCTAAAGATACAAACATAGTGATCCGAAGGGGCACGTGTACCCGAATGTTTATAGCAGCAATGTCTACAATAGCCAAACTATGGAAAGAACCTAGATGTCCATCAACAGATGAATGGATCAAGAAGATGTGGTATATATATACAATGGAATACTATGCAGCCATCAAAAGAAATGAAATCTTGCCATTTGCGACGACGTGGATGGAACTAGAGCGTATCATGCTTAGTGAAATAAGTCAATCGGAGAAAGACAACTATCATATGATCTCCCTGATATGAGGACATGGAGAAGCAACATGTGGGGTTAGGGGGATAGGAGAAGAATAAATGAAACAAGATGGGATTGGGAGGGAGACAAACCATAAATGACTCTTAATCTCACAAAACAAACTGGGGGTTGCTGGGGGGAGGTGGGATTGGGAGAGAGGGAGGGGGCTATGGACATTGAGGAGGGGAGGCGAACCATAAGAGACTATGGACTCTGAAAAACAACCTGAGGGTTTTGAAGGGTCTGGGGTGGGAGGTTGGGGCAACCTGAGGGTTTTGAAGCGTCAGGGGTGGGAGGTTGGGGGAACAGGTGGTGGGTAATGGGGAGGGCACGTTTTGCATGGAGCACTTGTTGTTGTGCAAAAAGAATGAATACTGTTACGCTGAAAAAATAAATAAAATGGAAAAAAATAAAAATAAAATAAAATAAAATAAAATAAAAAAAGACCTTTCCAACCCCTGTGTTTTCTGCTACAAATTTTATAGTTCCAGGAATTATATTCAAGTGTTTGACCATTTTGAGTTAATTTTTGTGTATGGTGTAAGAGAATGGTGCAGTGTTTTTTTTTTTCTTTTACATGTGGCTCTCCAGTGTTTCCAGCACTACTGGTGAAAGAGACTGCTTTTCTCCGTTGTTTATTCTTGACTCCTTTGTCATAAGGTCCTGGACCATAGATGTATGTGTTTACTTCTGGGCTTTCTTCTGGTGATGTGTGTCTGTTATTATGACAATGCTAGATTGTTTTGATTACTCTAGCTTTGTCGTTAGTCTGAAATGAGCAACTGTGATGCCTTTAGTGTGGTTCTTCTTTCTCTAGATTGCTCTTGTATTCAGAGTCTTTTGTGTCATCATACAAATTTTTAGATTCTTTGTTCTCTTTCTGTGAAAACTGTCCTTAGAATTTTGATAGGAATTGCAATGTAGATGGTTTAAGGAAGTATGGACATTTTACCACTATTAATTCTTCTCACCCATGAATATGCGGTATCTTTCAGTTTACGTGTGTTGCCTTCAGTTTCTTTCCTTACCATCTTGTCGTATTCATCATACAAGATTTTACTTCTTGGTGAAGTTTATTTCTGGGTATTTTATTCTTTTTGATGCAACTTCAGGTGGTATGATCTTCCTAATTTATTTTCTGATGATTCGTTATTAGAGTATAGAAACAGCAGATTTTGGGGTAGTGATATTTTATCCTATCCCTTTACTGAATTTAGTCGTAGTTTGAACAATTTTTCACTGGCTTCTTTGAGGATTTCCTTGTATTCTATATCATCTGCAAATAGTGGCCATTTTACTTCCTTTCCAGTTTTGATGTCTTCTGATTATCTTGCATAATTGTTCTGCCTTGGATTTTCAATATTGTGTTCAGCAAAAGTGGCAAGGAAAGATCGGCAATGTTCCTAACTTAGGCGATCATAGAGGAAATAGAAAAAGCTAAAACTTTTCACTATCGGATGTGACGTAATCTGTGTGGTTGTCCTCTATGGCTTTTTTTAAGGTATTATGTATTTATTTGAGAGAGAGTGAGATCACAAGTAGGCAGAGTGGCAGAGAGAGGGGGAAGCAGGCTCCCTGATGAGCAGAGAGCCTGATGTGGGGCTGGATCACAAAACCCTGTGATAATGACCTGAGGTTAAGGCAGAGGCTTTAACCCACTGAGCCACTCAAGCTCCCCATATATGGCCTTTTTGGTGTTGAGGTATGTTCCTGGTCTACATGCTCTGTTCATAATTTTTATTGCAAATGGATATTAAAGTTTGTCAAATGCTTCCCTGCATCTCAAGATGATCACATCATTTTGATTGTTTATTTTGTTAATGTGCTGTATCACTTTGATCTATGTGCACTTATAAACCATCATTGCATTCCTGCAAGATCCCACTTGATCATAGTATATGATTCTCTGAGCATACTGGTGATATTGGGTTGCTAGTATTTTGTTGAACATCTTTGCATCTATGGTCATCTTACATGGACTGTAAGATTTTTTTTTTCTGGGGGTGTCCTCATTTATTTTTGTATTAGGGTAATGTTGGCCTCAGCAAATGAGTTTAGACACTTTCTCTTCTGTTTTTTGGAAAAGTGGGAAATGGACTGGTATGAATCCTTCCCTGAATAGTAGAATTGACCATGAAAGGCTTCCGGTTCTGGAACTTGGTTTCTTGGGAGGTTTTAAATTGCTGATATGATGAGTAATGGTGTTTTTTGTAAGTATTGAATCACCAAAGATAAAACTGTTTCCACATCTTGGTTGTGAGATAGATGAAGAGGAATGAGAGTCATGGGGGCCCACAATCAGAGGCTCCATCTGCCACTGTGGCTGTGCCATTCCTCTCAGACACTGGCAGAGGATGAAGGATGAGGTGGAAACATTTCAGAGTGGTGGTGACGGGGTGGCAGGAATGAGGGGTCTGAGCAGGATGATGAGACTGATGCGTGGCCATCCTGTCCCACCCACAGGGTATCAGATCACCTACTCCCTGGCCAACAGCAACTCCAGCACGTTCACCACAATGGAGATGGGTGTCACGGTGAGGCAATTCACGGCCACCGAGCTGGCCCCAGAGTCAGCATACATCTGCAGTCTGATGACCACGATGAGGCAGGGCTGGGGGAGCTCCTAGAGGCCACCATCATCACCACTGAGAAGCGAGATAAGGCCAGAGGCCCAGGTCCACTCTTCTGTTGACAGGGGGAGGAAATCTGGACCCAGTTGGGGGCCACAGACTTGCTGGGCCCACGGCTTCCTGGGGCAGGGCTTGCAGGGTAGTGTGTCTACACAGCCCGATATTTACCAGACAGGCAGGAATGTCCCTGGAGAGGAGGTTGTGTAATTGGATCAGGGTGGCTCTGAGTCATCATGTTGGAGGGAGGCTCCTTGAAGCCAGGTGATTTTTCTCTGATGTTCAAAACCACATGACCAGCTGAGCCAGGGATTCAAAAACACATTTCTTACCAAGCAGTCCTGGGGAGATGTATCGTCATGGATACCACTTCTGTTCCAAGCACTGGTGAGGTGCTTATTGTTCATTGTCTTGGTTTCTCCTCATGAAATCCGGGGGGGACCAATTGCTGTGAGGCCCAGTTCTACAGAAGATGAGGGGCACAGACAGATTCAGTCATTTGCCAGGGACACAGGTGTTGAGGCAGTGATGTGGACACCCTCCACAGACACTGAGCTCCCTGTTCCCACAGCAATTTGCTGTGGGTTCCCATATCAGTGAGGCCCTGATATGCCCTCCAGCCGCATCCTAGGATCTGCCTCATGGGTTCCCTTCCCAGGGCCATCCCAACTACTCTAGGCCCTAAACCACCTGACCTTTGAGTAACCACAGGGGTTCTAGCTTAGGTCTGAGTTAGAAAAGAGCCGGGGTGATCTGGAATGCAGAGCAGCCATTGAACACCCACTCTGAGACTGCCAGGAGCATGGGTGGCTTTCAGGCAGCGTGTTGCCAGCCAGTTTCTGTACTACAACCAGCCCACATGCATAGTTCCCTTAGAGTTCTGGCTTCCAAATATGTGGCTCAGGGACTGAATCCCTGTTCTCTCCACATCCAGGGAGCAGGCTGTGTTTTGGCCCTGCTGAGGTCACAGGGTAGGACACAGGTAATAGCTTGATGTGGCCTATTCCAGGAGTGGTGTTGAGGGGAACATATGGCTCATTTACCTCCTGTGCTCTGGAATGGAGAGCCCCACCCATGCCCAAGATATATCTCACTGGACTTTGGAGCAAAATCAAAACGATAAAATGAAAGGATCCAGGATACATTTGGGCCCATCTACCTGCAGAGGTACTCTTTGTCTGTGGCTTGGTCATCAATGTCAGAGCAGGACTCTTACTGGAGCACAGGTAGGTTGACAACTAGTCCTACTGCAGGGTATCTAGACATGTTGCCATCCTGGGAGAAACACATTTGCTCACTACTCGAGTGTTATTTGTGCTGTTGTGCTAAATGCTTCTCTGACCCAACCTGTGTACCATGAAAGGATGAGTGAAATGCAATTCCTGGAGTGTAGATTGTCTTGGCTTCTCTATACATCTGTCCCTAGGCGTTATTCAGCCAGTGGGGAGGGGCTTGGGAAGCAAGTATTTGGGGCTGATGTGCCTTGCTTCAGAAGTGCCCCCCTGAGGTTGAGCAGGAAGGCGGGGACTGCAGTCCTATCTGGCACCTGGGTCCACATTGGTCACCATGTTGGTTGGGTTGAGGGAAGCCTGGGGCCAGCCAGCCAGAGTCGTGGCTTCTCAACTGCCTGTTGACGGCCTGCAACCAGGGCCTGGGGCACCGGAGCAGGGCCAGAGTCGCAGGGCCCAGGCAGATACTCATAGGAAAGGACTGGAGCCAGGGAGGGATGCAGGCAGGCCCAGGAAGCTGCATCCACCAGCCAGGTGGCCGGGGGGCTGAAGTCTGACTCCGAGCTCTGTGCTGCACTGGAGGGTTGGCCTGTCTAAGTGCAAAAAGCACACAGCAGGAAGTCTGCCATCACCACAACCATGAAGTAGAAGGTGTGGTTTGGAGCGCACTCAGGCATGGGTGCAGTGGGCATGTATTAGCATCCAGTCTTCTTTTGAATGCCTAGGTCAGCACAAGGGCATTGGATGGAGGGCAGCTAGCTAGGGTGCAGGAGTTCTTTCTGAGGGTCTGGCAGGTGGAATGCTGCCCCATGGCTGGGGTGAACAGTGGGGGTGGAGACCAAAATAGCCAGCTAAGTGCTAAGGCTCAGGCTCTGTGCAAGGGGATTCTTGGAAGCACCACAGAAGAAGGACCCCATCTGCATGTCCCTGCAGCTCTGCTCCCCCTGCACAAAACTTGGGTGGGTGTAAGGAAGGGAGAAAGGGTGGGAAGGTGTATATTTGCTCCTTCCACCCCTATGTGGGTTACCTTCTTCCAAAGAGATCCATCGAGGACATGGAACACAGAGGCTGAATGGTCTGGTGGACACCAGGAGAGGGTGTGCTGTGCAATCTGGAGAGGCCATGGTGGATGCAAAGGGGGCCCTGAACAGTTTTCAGGCCTTGGGCAAGGCGGTGGGCTACTTGGTTTCACCATCATCTGGGAAGTCTCCATGAACACTGTTGCAAATCCTTTACAGCACCTCTGGTTTTCTCCTTGGGAGAAAATTCTTGAAGCAGAACACATAGCTCAGAAGACATGAGCATTTTTGGCTTGGAGATATGCAAATTCATGGACATGACATGCCCTGGGGACCAGGAGGCAGGTCTTGTGGCCTCTCTGCTTCCATGGTGATGTCTTGCCTTCTATGTTTGGTGAAAATATATCTTATTAAGCATGTGTCCACAGGCCTTTCATCCCTACTCTACCATTAAATGCCTGTAACTGTACACGGTGATGTGTTGCATGGGGTCTTAGTATCCGATCATGAAAATCCTGAAACTCAACTGGGTACGGATTTGCAGAACTCATGAAAAGCTGCATTCAAGCCGAACAAGAATTAATAAGGGAGGGGGGGTGGTTGAGTGAGTTAAGGAAGATGAGTCTACCTTTGTGACTGTTTGAAACATGGCTGGTTCTTTAATGTTTCTTCTTCCAGATTGAGGGAAACTGTATCTGAAAATATCCATGATCTACAGAAATGTGATGCAATATTTCTGTGTGAAGAAATGGGAGCAATTAACTTCTCTCCCTCCCTGAACCCTCCATCATTCAGAAACTCTCAGGGAGAATTCTTTCTTCCAAGGTACTTAGGATTACTGGCATAAGTTCAGCAGAGTTGCCTTTTTCTTGTAACAGGACAGCGCTGGAAACATTGGGTATTTTACCAAGGGATTGAGTGAAATGTCCAATTTGAGAGTAACATGTATAGAGTCAGATAATGACCAGACAATTTTCAGGAATTAAGGGTGACTTTGTGGAGCCCCTTAGCAATAGCGGCTTGACATCTTGATAACACAGTGCTCAGGAACCTTGCCAAATGAGTAGGGAATATTACTTGTTGGCAGGTATAGGAACTTCAGGATATTTAGGAGACCTCGAGAAGAGGAATCCACCCAAATCGACTGGTATTGCATTCAAGTCTGATGTAAGTATTGTGCTTGGCTTTGGCCTGGACACTACTAAAAGTTCACTCTAGAGATTCCTCATTAAAAGTTCCAGCACAGCAGGGTTTCAAAATCTCTATAGAATGGTCTGTCACTACACCTACCAGGCTTAGTTAGAATAGATGCTAAGAAACCAAGGGTGCTTGGGATTGAGACAAACCATAAGTTACTCTTAATCTCACAAAACAAACTGGGGGTTGCTGGGGGGAGTTGGGGTTGGGAGAGGAGGAGAGGGGTTATGGACATTGGGGAGGGTATGTGCTATCGTGAGTGCTGTGAAGTTTGTAAACCTGGCGATTCACAGACCTGTACCCTTGGGGATAAAAATACATTATATGTTTATAAAAAAAAATTGGAAGGGGAGGCGAACCATAAGAGACTATGGACTCTGAAAAACAAGCTGAGGGTTTTGAAGGGTCGGGGGGTGGGAGGTTGGGGGAACAAGGTGGTGGGTAATAGGGAGGGCATGTATTGCACGGAGCACTGGGTGTTGTGCAAAATCAATGAATACTGTTATGCTGAAAAAAATAAATTAATTAAAACTCACAGGAAAAAAAAAAGAAACCAAGGGTGCTTGTGGCTGCCTTCTTGCATCTAAGAAACCATCCCAAATTTGTTGAACTGAAATCCATCACCCATGTGGACTGGAACCCGCTGCCAAGACCGCCAGGCGTTTCTGTGGCTCACAATGGTCCCGTGAGTTTCTGAATGTATTTAGTTCGCAATCAGGTTTGGGGACCTCACTTTGGAGGCTGGCAGTGTTTTCTGATTGGGAAAATCCTATCAGAACTATACCCCCAATCGTCCCAGAATTCTCTAGAAGCTGGTTGTTGGAGGGCTTGCCCTTTGGGTCAGTAGCATAGTCGCTGGTTAGGAGTGAAACAACTTCAATCTCCAAGGTATAGGTTACATTTCATATTGGGTGGTGATTAGTTGTTGTTTTTTAATTTCTTTTTTTGAATTCCAGGGTTCATTAGAGGCATGTATTAGAAAGGAAAGACCAGAGGCTCATTTCAGACAAATAGAGTTGTGAAAAAAGAAAGGAAACAAGACTAACAGAGTCAATCACATAGAGTAGAAAAGACATTGAGGAGATAGAGTATATGCACATCTCCAATGGGAGTTCTGTGTCACTGAAGTTAAGGGGTAGATGAATGAGAAGGCATGTCAAAGGTGAAAGAAGATTCAAGGAGAAGTAAGCAACCCTAGGATGGTCATGCAAAATACAGTTGAAATAAGGTTTCTGCAGATCTTCTGTTTGGGTTCTCAGAGCAGCAGGAACTTTCTTTAGTCTCTCATCACTAGTTGCGAATGGTGTTTGACCTCTAGGCCATCTGCTGACCCACATCCTCCTGCTTTGGTCTGGCCTAGATATCATGGAACTCCTAGTAGCAAATTGAAGATGCATGTATTATTTGAAGATCTGCCAGCAGCATTGCTAAGTCTTTAACCAATTTCGGGATCCTGTGGTTTTGGGCTCTTTAAGCTTGTGCTCTCTGCTGGAAGGGAGTAGCATGTTTTCAGTTTTGTATGACATTGTGTCTTCCTGAGTGTGGGTCCTGAGACCTCAGCTAAATGCTCTCCCTGTTTTTACAGATGGTGCTTCGAGGCTCAAGTGACTTGGCCTCATTGGCAGAATCCAATGTGTATGGCCTCTGTCTCTTCAAGATTCAAGTGCAAAACTACAGGAGTGTGACCCCTGTCATCTCCCTGGTGGATGTGCATCACAGTGGTAAGTTGTCTTGGTTCTGAACCTTCCGCCTGGGTTGAATTTCGGGCCTTGACTTTGGTGTCTTCTTTGCTGGCTTCTGTCTTTCTTCTGGAGGGAAACATACCCTCTTCTTTTTTATTAAATTAGAGATGTACGCTTAATCAGAATATCTAGAATTTGTTGCTTAGGGAAAATTACTTAGTGGCACATATGGAGAAGGTTCTGCAAGTCCCTGCTCCACACAAAACTTCTGAAATACAGGTTGCTTCCGTTAGCAGAATCCTGAGTTATTGCAGGGTTATCTTATAAATAGGCATTCTCTCCAAAATAGTGTTTTCTGCCAACATATTCTTTTTAGGGCCAGTAAACTAGAGTAAAGAATATCGGGCATCTTTACAAATGGGTCTCTGAGTGGACGTGCTTTTTTTTTTTTTTTTTAAGATGGGGAGGTGCGAGAGAGAGAGGGAGACACTGGGCAGGCTCCACACACTTTACAGAGCATGACACAGGCCTCGATATCACAGCCATGAGATCATCACCTCAGCCAAAATCAAGAGGGTCAGTAAGAAGTTCACTCACATAGAGTAGAGAAGACATGAGGCAGTAGAATGTATGAACATCTCCTGTCGGAATTCCATATCATTGAAGATTCAGGGTAGATGAATGAGAACACATTTCTAATGTGAAGATTCTAGGAGAAGTAAGCATCACTAAGATGGTCATGTGAAATGCAGTGGTAATAGAGTTGCTGCAAGTCTTCTGTTTGGTTCTGGGAGCAGCCGGAAGTTTATTTAGTCTCTTCTCACTAGTTGCCAATGGTGATAGACATCTGGGTCACCTCTTGTGCTACACTCTCCTCCTTTAGTCTGGCATAGACATCATGGAACCTCTGGTAGCCAAGTTTGGAAGGGGAGGTACGTGCTGCACAGAGCATGACACATGTCAGGGGCTCGATCTGACAACCCTCACATCAGGACCTGAGCCAAAATCAAGAGTTGGTCCCTTAACTAAAAGAACCATACAGGCATTCCTGGATGAGCTTTTTGTTTATATGGAAGGGAGCATACGTACCCCCTCCTGTTCTATTATCTTCTAAATCAGGGACTATTTCCATATCAGCAGTGGTCTTACACCTTTTCAGGCCAAGAAATAAGTAGCTATTCTTGGTGGTGGAGAAAAGCAGTTGGCTACCAAATTCTCATAGAGGGGGAGGAAGCCCTCACTGCCTCAATCTGAAGAGTACAGTTTAATTCCTGTTCTGATACACACAGCTCTTCCAAAACATCACCATTGTAAAAGATGAAATTAATTTGCAAGACCCTGGGTGACACAGTTGTTTAAGCATCTGCCTTCGCCTGAGGTCAGGATCCCTGGATCCTGGGGGTCAAGCCCTGCATTTGGGCACCCTTGAATGTGAAGCCTGCTTCCTCTCCCTCTTCTGTGCTGCCCAACCTGGACTGTTCTTGCTCCTTCTCTAGCTCTCTCACTCTCAAATAAGTAAAGAAAATATAAGTATTTCTAAGCATGTAATTAATTTGTAAATCCTTTCCAATTTATGAGGACAATATTAGTAGAATTAAGGACACATGAGAGGTAGGTCACAAATCATGTGTTTGTTGAGTATTGTTGCCATTCATCATAGCAATCTACATACATTGATAGATTAATATTTTCGTGAACATACATCAATCACATTGTGTTCTAAGATTCTAAGTTAACCCTCCAATTGATGTTCTCATGGATCATAGGCAGTGCATTTATGTGTCAAACTTCCTACCAAGAGACAGTACCTGTGTCAATTGTGAGAGCTAGTAAAGGAAAAGTACCCCGTTCTTGATTGACAGTGTGCACAGTTTTGAGACCCCGCCTGTTCGGTGATACTGGTCTTTATGCAAGTACTGATGGATGGGAGCAGATTTGCTTTATTTCTAGCTATTGTTCACTGAAATACTGCATTCAGCATCCCTAGGAACATGACACAGTTGTATGTGTTTGCATGAAAAATTGTAAGTGTCTGAGTTTGTATCTCAATGTCACCCTAAGAAATTCATTGGGAGGTATTTGCCCAGTGATTTTCTGATGTGAGTGTCAGGGGAAGAATCCTCACCCCCCGTTGTGTTGGGATCAGTGTTTCCTCAGTGTGAGGGTGTTGTTGCTGGCTAAGGAAGAGGACCTGAGGACTTCCTTTCCTCATCACACTGGGACAATTTTCTTCTGTGCGAATCTTCCCAGGTCCTTCACATGTTGGCTCCATGAGTAATGGGATTCCCACATGGATTTCATCGGCATTCAGCAGCAGCGATGATGCAAGGTGTCCCAGGAGAACACTGCACCTTCGCTCCTGTGTGAGGGATGACCTGCTCTCTGAGATGGTAGCAGGAGCTCAGGCCAGAGCCCCAGTAGAAGCTTCTTCCACCGAGATCCAGCGCTAGTGGTTCTCCCCTTGTGAGTTCTCTGGTGTTGGGAAGGGGACCACTTCTGGCAGAAGGCTCTGCCTCAGTGATGGGAGACACAGGGTTTGTATTGTGTGATTTCTGTGGTAGTGAGAAAGGTGAACGCTCAGGGTATAGGCAGGACTCTAGTGATGACAGACACAGATTTCTCTGCTCTGAGTTGTCTGGTGTCTCCAAATGTGAGAGCTGTATCTAAGGACTCTTCTACCTCGACCGCATTTGTCAGGGTTCCCACTGGTGTGGATCCTTGGATGCTGGCTAAGGGTGTGGCTGGACTAAATGCTTTTCCTTGAAGATGGCATTCAACCAGGTCCTGTCTGTGGCAACGTGCCCATAGCCTTGAGGGGATGCATGTTGCTGCGAGCTCTGGTACAGCAATCCCACCACATGGCTTCTACCTCGTGTGAAGTCATGGGCAAGAATAAGAGCAGAACTCTGAATGAAGCGTCTCCCACCTTCGTTACATCCCTAAGGTGCCTCTCCCATGGTTTTACTGTGTACAGAGGTGAACCCTGCCCTAGAATTGTTTCCCCCATGCGTATCATGTCTACTTTCCTCGGAAGGGTGAGTTCTCTCGTGTCTCCAGAGGTTCGAGACCCAACCAAAGGCTCTCCCACACTGGGGAGATGTGTGTGGTGCGATCGGGGATGAGCGAGCTCTGATGTCACTGGCACCAGGGAAACATGGCTGTAGGTTCTTCCACATTGTCTGTAAATACAAGGTTTCTCTTCCCAGTACATAACACACATGGAATGAGGTGAGATACGTGAGAAATCTTCCTCCAGTGCCCCAGCATTGGCCAGGTTCCTGTGTGGTGTTAACCCTCTGCTAATGGCCAGAACAGGAGGGGCTGGGAAGGATTGTTCATTCATATTCCTCCCTTCTTGACTCAGAGTACGAATTCCAGCTCCTTCCCTCAGGAATAGTCTCTGCAGCAAACTCTGCATGCCACTTGTCAGATGCTGTATTACTTTCCAGAATTCAGATAGATCTTTTTACATGGTAGCCTCACACCCACATCAATTTCTGATTAAATTTTAGATGTTTAAGTATCAAAGACTATATCGGTGAGTCGTCTTCAAGCCAGTGACTTTTACAGACACTCAGGCGATGGCTTGACTTGAGGAGCATTTCAGACGAGAAATGAATCTATTCAGATTCTGTGCTATGCAGGGGTCGTGATGGGAGGCTGAATCTCTAGGATGGCATTGGAGGAGGTCAGGCAAAAGGGAGATTTTGCAAGAATGTTGCAGTAGGACAGAGGGCACACAGGATACAGGAGGCTTCGCTCTTGTCAAGTGAAAGTGGTTTTTCCTTCTAGGAAGTCATTAATACAAAGATAGTTGGCAGCTTCCTGGAGGAATGTTACTTTCCTCCTCTCACAAGTCCTTCTCAAGGACTGCGGGTTTGAATATAAATTCTGTTTTATTGACATTTCCTTCTGCCTCAGTCTCCCTTAATGTGATGGAGGGGAGGGGGATGTTAGGGTTTCAGGAAACGGAGTTATGGGTCTCTGGGTGGTAGCTAGCCTCTTGTTAAGTAAGTCTCTTCCTGGAGAATCATGAGGACTTTTACAAATTGAGGGAGACTCTGGTTTTGTAGGGTTTTGATCTGCATCTGTGGAGAATCTGTTTTTTTCCTTTCCTTATTTTAGGGCAGTCAGAGTGCCTGAGGAATGTCACCCATATCACATGTTTGGGGGGGCAGTGTGGTGTGTCAGCTCCTGCTTTGTGCTCAGCTAGCCTTCTCCTCCCTCCTCATGTGCCCCTGAACAGTTTAGACCCTTCTGTTATTAAGGGTGTTGAAGGAGGATGGTCTCATCTTCTGTAACTTATTCCTGCTGAATAGGGATGTAGAACTGTCCCTACATATGTGTCATTCCTGGTCAGTTGGGGGACCTCTCTGTGTCAAAGTTGTGAAATGAAGAGGCTGCTGAGTGCAGAGGAGATGTTGTGACTGGATTTTGCTGAGTGGAAAGGACCATCTGTCCTCTGGAAGTTACTGCAGTGAAGGATTCTTGACACCACCTGCAGAGATGGCGGTGGGGGACAATACAACAGGTTTACTAGAAGAAGAGAAGGAGAATCCCCATGAAAGGTCATTTGATAGTGTGTGAGAACCCTCCCCCAGGCCAAGAGTTGAGCCAATCCTTAAAGAGAGGGATTCTTGGAGGTGCGGATTTGAGCAGTGGTATCTGTTAGGAACCCAGAAATCTTTTTGTGATAGTGGGGACTGTACCCATATCATTCTGTCTTTAGATTGGCACAAGCTCCACCTTGTGCAGTAGTTACAACATCTAAATTCTTTGTGTTTTGTAGAACTGCTTCATGCATTGGGATTATTTCCTTATTTCATTGGGAAATCCTGTTTGGACTGACATGTAGAGCCTTGACTGTGTACTCTGTAAGGACTTCCCCACGCCACACGACATCCTCCAGTCCCAAAGAGGGACAAAGATAGGTGCTAGATTGCCATGTCAATGAAACGGAGCACACGTGCACCGTTGTTTGAAATGGGGAAGGTCGGCTGGGTCAGTGATGGTTTTAATAATGTGCCCATGCATCTAGGCCCACCCCAAGTGTACAGTGGCCTCTGGAGCTTGGGGAAGCCATGGGTACAGGTTTCAGCTTTATGGCCATTGGATCCCTGCTAAGGGTCCCTCATCTAATCCTGAGTCTCCTTGAATTGCCGTCAGACTTTCAAGGGCTACTCGGGTTTGGAGGGTCATTCTTGGAACGTGCAATCATTTCAGGCCCATGTTGTGTTGGCAGGTTATAGCTCAGGAAGAAGAGTCTTTTCTGTAAATTGCCTCATTGGCATAGAGGATGAGGAAATCCTGTTGGAGCCAGGATAAATACTTGTAAGATTTTTGCCAATTACAACCAACAGGTGGGCACTAGGATTTCTGCTTGGGGGAAGACATCATTGCTGACAGGCTTTGGCCTCAGCAGTCTGAGTTCAACTGATGACAGCATACCTGGTTTTTCTTACCTCCTTTCCATGAAACTCTTGCCATTTTCATAGGGGCTTCTTAAATCTGGTCGACTTAAGAACATTTCAAGAGTTATGAGCCATGGGCGTAGAGTGGTCAGGTCCAGGCCTATGTGTCGCTGGGGTTAAAGTTGGGCTGGTTTCCGATGTTAGTTCAGGCGTATCTTGAAATGTAAGCTGGTACTTGATAAATCAGCCTCCTATCATCATTTGGTGGCCTTTGTTCTCTGTGATGCTCTGGAGCTGATGCCAAGTCCTCAGAGTCAGTTGCCATCCCTGTATGAATCAGGAGGTTCCTTTCCCAGGAGGGAAGTTGGATGCTTAGCTGAAGCCTTTGTTTGCCATTGTACCTGAATGGGGTGACTTCTTGGATCAGTAGGACTGGGAGGGAAGAAACAATTCCAAGAAGCCCTTTTTATTTTGTGGACTCACCTGAATATTCTCATTAGTAGGAGTCGCTGGTAAGTGGGAGAAAACTTGTCTGGCAGATAAGGGTCTTCCCAAATGCACCCTCCACTCCAGTTACAGGGACAGCTGGGTCCTTCATTGTCTCCATAAATCCCCAGAGAACCTGTGGAGTGGTGTGTGTTCTCTGGCTTTGAGAGAATGAGTTCCTCATCCCAGCCCAATCCAATTGGTCAAGGTGCTAGTTGAGTTCTAGAGTTGTGGGGGAAACAATCGCATGTTCCAGTTGTCAAATTAGCCCTGAGCCCATGGGGTCCTGGTATTATCCCCACAGAATAAGAAGCAAGGGGATTGCCTGTCCATTAGGTAATGTGGAAATGTTTCTGAAGATGACCTCAAGCTGTCTAGCTTAGGTAAGCATCACATATGGAAAGGTCATCAGAGTTAGACTTGAAAGTCCACAAAGGTGGGTTTTTTAAGCCTACTTTTCCTCGTCAAAAGAATGCTTCTTTCCAGAGATGGCCAACTCAGGGCTCACGTCCTTGGAAAGCAAGTCCCACTTTAACCCACGTGGTGCAATTATCAACTTATGCTTGACAAGCCTAGTGATCAATCATGGTGGTCGCTTAGAATCTGCATCACTGGGAGTTTTCTGAGAAATCTCTAATTGCTGTCTCTCTAGGCCAGAAGCCAAGGAGAGGGCTTGCCATCAGACATGACTGTGATACTGTGGATTTGGGCACATTCCTCTTCCTGAGGTGCCCGATATATCCTGAGGTTCCTACACCTGCCAGAGAGTGACATTCTTTATGCTCGGTGGTGAGGCGGTGGGGAAGTCTGGAAACAAGGGGTCAGGCCAACATTCCCAAGGCGCTTAAAGGCTACAGGTTTCCCGAAAGTCAGACTTAGTTCCTTAACGCCCTTTGGTCCCATCTGAGTCTCTGCCTAGCTCTCTCCATAGCACAATCCCATCCAAGCCTTGGCCAAATCACCCATGTTTCCAATGATGCCACGTTACAAGGAGAAGAGATTCTTCTTGAACACAGGGAGATAGATCAGGGTTGCCTTGGGAGAAGAAATGCTCCCTGAAACCTTTGGACTTGGAGGGCTCAGGTAGAGCAAAACGTGCAATGCTTTAACGTGCTTCCTAAGGAATGTTGGTCATTGCTGCTATGACCATTGGTGTACAGATGGCCCTTTTTTCACTACATCGGTATTGTTGGGGTAAATACCCAGTAATACAATTGTAGGGCCATAGGGAAGCTCTATTTTTAATTTCTTAAGGAATCTCCACACTGTTCTCCCAATTGGCTGCAACAACTTGCATTCCCACCAAAGGAATCTTGGATCCCATTTCTGTACGCCTTAGATGTCTAGCATTGCTGTACTTAGGGCCCCAGTTTTCCCCAAGGTGCAGTGTGGTGCTTGGGGTACCCAGTTCCTCTGCCATGGTGTCTGGGTGCTCCAGAGGTCGAGCCCAGATTAGGGACAGCATGTCCTCCCTACACCTGTTGCTGCTGCAAAACACACAGACTGAGCAGGGCCTGTTTTGTGGGGCCACTTCCAGTGTTGAGCCCAGCATTGGTCACAGTCAGGTACATGGAAGCTACAGGGTGGTTCATGGGTGGCACCTTGGGGGAATACAGCTGTGGTGGCTGCTGAACTTCAAATTGATTCCAGGGTGGTCAAGGGGCCCTGGCAGTCCTGCTTCTTTCTGCATCTGTCATGCTCTGCAAGGTTGCTGGGCACTGAAGGTACAGCGGGAGCAGGAGCATCCCTGGAAGCAGAAAGGGGAAAAGACCAGAAGGCTGCTGTGCCCACAGGCCCAGGGGGGGCCTGTCTCACCAGACAATGGACTGTTGTAGGCCTAGATCTTTGACTCCTGCTCCAAGTGTCAGTCATCAGCAGGGCTTGGGCAGCCAACTCTTGGTGTGGTGGCCGACTCAGAGGGTCCTATTGTCCCGTCCTCGGGGTTCCAGTGCCATCTTCTGGTGGGCTGTACAGAAGTGTTCTCTTTGTTTGGCCTTGCAAGGTCAGGTGCAAGAGAACCTTTCCTGCAAGTGTGTTTCCTTGTGTTTTTATGCCGAGTCTTCCTCCAGGCCCAAATTGAAGCCAAAAGAGGGGCCCCAGGGGCCTCCTGGCTCCCTTTGAGCACCTCTGAAGACTCTGGTGCCTTGGGGTCGTGGGCAGACTGTTCTGTGGTGCGGCTGTGGAGACAGCGGTTGGAGTGGTATGAGATAGAGAGTGGCATGTGGTCTGGGGCAGATCTTACCAGAGGCCTGTGGGGTTTTGTGGGATGTGTCTTCTGAGGTGTTGAGGTAGAGGTTTCCCAGAAGGACCCATGTGTGACATGAAGAAATGGAAGTTTCCCATGGGCCTCCTGGGGCTGAATGAAGGCTAGTCTCCCAGGGTCACTCAGGCCCATTCCCTGACCGTCTTCCTCCATTACTGCTGGGTCCTCCTCCTGCTGGGCTGACCCTTCCCAGTCTCTCTGAGAGCCCTCGACATGCCCTTCTCTGTGGGGGGAGCCCTTGCCCACATGGGTGTTGCAGGTGATTCGGCAGACATGGCATGCTCCCAACTCCCATGGGAAGTGAGTTTGCATGGGTCCCATGCTGTGGGCAGGTGGTGGGCGAGGTGGAAGCAGGCAGGGTGGCCTTTCCCTGATGGGTCTTCCCTGCCGATTGAGGGATTGAGAAGAGTCTCTAGAATATCAAACTCACATAGTGAAATGGTACCATGAGGGGACCCGCTACCTCCCCTGAGGCATCATGGAGACTAGGGGGCTGGAGGTGTTGGTCTGGTCCTACAGAAGTGGCCAGCGAACATGACTCAGCCAGAGACTGGGTCCTACTCCATGCCCACAAGGATGCAGCACTGGGAGGGGTGAGCTGTCCTGCTCCTATGAGCCTGGGGTCCTGTCTTGTTTTCTGATTTCTCAGGTGCCTGAAGTGGGATATGGGGCCACCCCACCACTGTCTCTTCCCGACTAGTGTTGTTCGGGAGCAAGCCGTCTGCTGACTTTTTCAGGGTGGGAGGGCAAGGTTTGGGTCATACAGAATGAGGGGTCAATGCGGCGTGGGGCCCTTTTCCAGAGGAGCACAGTGCAAGGGGCCGCCTGGGGTCCAGTCCCTCCAGGCAACCAGTGCCCTCCCTCCAAGATCAGCAGCTCCTGGACGACAGTGCCCAACCACCACAGGGAGCTTCACAGATGATGTGGAGGTTCCCCTGGGATGTTCTCAGGCTTCCTAGTGCCTGCAGGGACTGTGACCTTCCTCTCATCTCCTCTTTGTGGTCAGAATCCAGGGCAGCACCCGGGGATTTGTGTGGTTTCCCAAGGTGCCCACAACAAAGTCAGGTCAACAAGGGAGACCAGGTGTCCATGTTTGCCTGCCCCTTTTCCTGCCCAACTCACCCATTCCCAAGTCCTTTTCTTCTGCTTCCATTGTTGTTTCTGTCAAGTCCACAGAAGGGAATCTTCTTGGGAGCTGAAAGCAAGAGCAGAATGTGACATGAACACAGATTCCCAAGCAGCAGAGAACCAAGTGGGGACACCCAGGCCCAGCCTCCCTTCCTGAGGCCCCCTCCAGCAGTTTGAGTTGTGCCCTGCCAACTCCCAGTCCTACTTCCTACTGTGCTGTCCAGGGCTGCTTTCCAGACTCAGTGGTGAGGGGTCAGGGTGATTCTAGGAAAGGGGTGAGCAGGGCTGCCCAGGGATTTCATGCAGCACTTCAGATGCAAATCCTGAGTGCCTGCCAGAGATTAGGGACTCCAGTGTGGTCGTTCTCAAAGCAGGGAAAGGTGAAGAGCTGGAAAGAGGCGCTTATGGACAGATGAGAGAGGAAGCCCAAGAGATGGAAGTGGAAGTGAATTACAGGAGCAGTGTGGGATCCTTCCATCAGGATCGTCATCTTCCGTGGAATTCTAATCCAGGTCACAGAGCAAAGATGATGCTGGTGTGGCTGTGAGAGAGTACAAAGGGGAGTTAGTGGATCTGATGACCTATGGCCTGCTGCTCTGAGGATTTGGCCTCTGCCCTCAGTTGTGTGGGCCCCAGCTCTGAGTCCTCCCTGTCCTTGGTTACTTGATATCCACAGGGTGCAGGTGGGTCTCTGGTTGTCCACCTGCTCTTCCCACCTCCAATTCTCTCCAAGACCCAGAAGCCCGTCTTTGTGATCCTTTCCCTCCTGGAGGCCTTCACTATCCCTAAGGCTGCCTCTGTAGGACTTTGCCTTCCTCCGTCCTTGTTCCTGTCACTCCCTGCTCCCCTTCTTCTTCCTGCTCCCCCAGTGAAGTTCCATGTCCTTACCCCTGCCAAGGTCTGCCAGTTATAATGTTGTCCAAGAGGGGCCAACCAAGGAAAGAGAGGAGATATCCTGGTTCCACAGAATCAACCCCCTGATCCCTCTGTGCTCAGAGCAGCTGTCATGGGTCTTGGATTGCTGGGGAACTGCAGGGAGAGATGGCCCACCACCTCCCCATAGCCATGTCTCCCCAGTGACTGAGATGACCTTCCCAAGGACATGTTTCAAGCTAATACAGCGCCCTCTGTTTCCATAAGTGTTACAGAGGTTGAATGGAGACAGGAGCACAGGAAATTCTCCCAGTGCCCTCAGCTGTTCAGGGCAGCCCTGGAAAATGTCCAGTGATATGGTCCCTGAATCACAGGATTCCTGCCTGAGGAATGGCATGGAATGCCTGAAGTTGGCAGGGAATGGATGGGAGGGGGTGTAGGGCCCTGGGAAGGCCTGAGGAACTTTTGCAGCTTGGGCATGAGTGGGGAGTGTGGAGAATGGCCAGGGTTGTTTGTCAGAGAGGTGGGTTTGTGAGAGGAGCTGTGACTCCCTGGCCCTACTCCCAAGAAGCTCTGTGATATGCCTCGATGAAAGCTGGTGAGAGGTAGAGTGGACCTGGGACAGCAAGTGTGTGAAGCAGGTCCAGGAGCCTCTTCACACAGGCCTGGACGACCCTGGCCCATGACTGGGGGTCTCCAGGGCAGCTGCATGGGGGTGTTCTTCCCTTGGGAACATGTCCACAGGTCCAACTTGGCTGGGGTGTGAAGGCTGGCAGAAGCTAAGGGACATAGGAGCCTGTATACCGAACCCAAGGGAACTTTCTGTTTCCTTCTCCAGCTCTGGGAGTCCCCTTGAAGGTACAGCAGCTTGGATAGAACAGGAAGGTTTGGTAGTGGACGTTATGAGGGAAAGAGTTTACCTGTCTTCCACATCCTGGCTCCCAATAGAACATAGTGTCCTGGTTCTCTTGTACAGGAAAGGGTGGTTGGGGCCACCAAGTCATGACCATGACCAGGTCTGGGCCCATGCCAAGAAAGACCCAGAATCTCTTGTGCACCATTCCCGAAAGGCCATGAATAAAGAGACCAAGCTTTGACATGTAGCAGCAGCAAAGGGAGCCAAGATGGGAAAGATCCTTAAAATAGCCACCCAAGGAGTTGAGTGGTGATGACAAACCCAGCCTACCCTAAAGGCCCATGGACACAATGTCTGTTCTTTTCATTCAGAAACTATGAAATGAGCAAGTCATGCCTGTTGCCAATGCATCCCTTTCCTTGGTGGTTTTTTATACACCTTCTTCTTTTTCCAGAGCGGTAGGGGCAACCCCATGTTCCCAGGAGCGTGTACCAATGTTCCCTTCCTCTGTGCCGTTCCCTACCTGAAGAGACTTCGCCCTCACTGCTGGAGTCATCGATGCTCTCTACATGCAAACCTGTAGGACCTGAATCAGGAACAATGCTGTTATGAGAGAAACTGCCTCACTCATTCATCCCAGTTCTGTTGAGATGTCTATGGGCCATGCAGCATCTGCCTGACTCTTTTGCTCTGCTGTCAGATGTTCATGGGACTTGTGGACCCAGAGCCCTTCGAGGAGACAGGGATTGGAGTTTCATCCCTTCTAATGAGACCAGGATGCTTTAGCTGTCACTTCAGTGTCAGTTCTACATGACCATGACCGCTCTCCCCTCTCAATGCAACCATCTAAAACTCCAGTCATTATGGAACTCTTGATGTGTAGCTAGTGGGAATGAGTAACTGGACATTTTCTTTTCATTGATGATTTCCCTATAGTTCATTGAGATAATAAATGACTTTGTAAAATGGATTCTAGACAGAGTCTTTCCTGGTTAGCTCAGCACTAAAAACCAACCAGGAGCGAGAGACAAGCCCTGCTCTCCCGCATATTTCTTCAGTCTTAGTGGCTGGCCTGACAGGTCCATTGATACGTAAGACATTTCTGGGCTCATGCACACCCACCAGGCACTGTTGGAGGCCTTTGGACCCTAAGAGATTAAGGTGAACCCCAAGTTCCTAGAATAAATGGGGAACAGATTCAGTGCAGCACTGACCAAAAGCACAATGTGATGTTCTCAAAATAGAGAAACTGCTACAATAGATATGGAACCACAGGAACACAAGGAGTCAAAACATTTCTGAATATGAAGTAGGTGGTGGCTCCCTAGAAGCTGACCTTCCAATAACTTGCATCATTCCCCTGAGCCAACAGCATGGTGCTGGCATAAAAATAGGCAGGGGCACGTGGGAGTGAAATAGAAATGCCCAAATAAAGGTGCTCATGTTGGCATCACGATGCTTGAGAAGAGGACCTCCTAGAAAAAGCATCCTCTTCTAAAACAGCGAACAGAATGAAAAGGCAGCCCACAGATTGGAGACACCATTTGCAAGCCTTATTTCAGAAAAGGTGTGTTCACTGACAAAAAGGAAAAACAACAAACAAAACAAAAAACAAAAAAAGAAGAACGGGATTTCACCAAATGAAAGAATCAAGAAAAAGACTTGAATAGGCTGTGCTGCAAAGGGAATGAATGACTGGCCAAACAGATGTATGAAAAAATGCTCAACATAAGGCATCGTGAGGGTAATGTGAACCCAAAGGATGCTGAGCTGTGGCATTGTCTGTTAGGGTAGTGAGGACCCAAATCAGGAATTCAAGCCCAAAACCCATGTCAGAAGGAAGCAGAAAATTTGAGACTTTCTAGGCAATTAGTGGAATGCAGAATGGTGTAACTACCCGGGAAGAGCCTGTTGAGTGTCCACAGAGAGCAGCGAAAGGTACTCCCGTGGATCCCGCACATGTGAGTGAGGAAAAGGGATGTCAGAAAATAAGATTCTGTTCAAATATGTGTTTCTCACGACAGAAAGTCTTGTTTGCTGCAAAAGAACCATGAAACCCTGACTTGGCTCTGTTTCCGTTCCCAGGCACTGAACTCCCTTGACTTGTCTATTGACCCAAACCTTCTGAAGAAAAAAAGCCCCTCTTGCATGGACAGATGGCTAGGGAAATGTGTGGTGATTTTCCTGTCACACCTGTTGAGGTTTGAGGTTCTCTTTCACCACTTTTAATTGCACAGAGCACCCCTCGTTCCTGCGGGGAGAGTGCCCAGGTCCCTACAGTGATGCTTAGTCCCTGAAGACGACCTCATTTCTCCTTTGTTAGGACACCTTTTGGGCCCACCTCAGAGGGCCCCAGCTAGGACCAGTGGTGGGTGTGTGATTTCCCATGGGAGAAGGCCAGTTTAATTCTTAGACTCATTATCTGCAGGGAAATGGTAGATCTCCATGGAGAAACACGGAGTGAATTGGCCCCATCTATTTCTGGCCACTGTTCCTTTGTCAGGGTCTTCCCCAAACGGGGTGTTGCACGAGGCTGCCCCAGAGCCGCCTGCAGAAGGAAGGAGTCTGTCTCAGCACTCAGTGCTTCCGATGAGGTTGGGGAGATCCGTTGTGGGGCCTCTGATGCAGAGATATGTGTGTGAGTGACGTGGCAAGAGGGAGGTACTGTGACCATTCATGCCCGAGACATAACATGAGAGACCCATGGACACTGACTCAGTAAGAGGGATTGGAAAAGACACACTTGTTTCTTTGGGGCACAGTTTCACCCTTCCTAGTTAGCGACACAATCTGTTTTCTAGGGGAATTGATGTGCATTTGCAAGGAAAGAGCACCTATTTAAATTGTAGGTGTTGAAGAGCTTTCACATGCATGGATGTTCATGATGTGATGATGGGAAACTTCCCTGAGAAAGTGGACACCATTAATCACCATGTTGAAGGGAACAGACATGTACGAGAACATACCATTCACCCAACAGACACACACACACACCAATCCTGAGAATCACAGCACATGGGTTCCCATGAAAACACAACACCTGCCCAGCACCCAATCCTATAGCACCTAAGATCAGCACGGTAGCTTCTGGGGGCAGGGTCAAGAGGCCTCGGTTCTCAGTCTGGAACATGACCCTTAGTCTCCTTGCAGCAGGATCTGGATTCTGGGTGGCTCTCAAGATGGAGCCTGCAAGGAAGGCCCACCTTGCCCATTGTCCAGGTTGTTCCAAACCAATGAGTTACTCTAGAGCACAGCATACTTACCACTCTCCCTTTCTAGCAGGGCCACCTGCGATTTCAGTAAAGAAAACATTATGGACATCAAATCATGCCTTGTCCTGTGTGTACAGCTCTTTTGTTCTCTTGGTGATGGGCAGGGCCATGGGCAGTGATATGGAATCTACCTAGAGGTTGCATGCCCTGGGTCCATTGGACAAAAGAGGTTCAAAGGTGGTGCAAGTAGTACCCATGAAAAAGCTCACTCCCCTCTTGACTGTAACAGAACCTGCTGTTTCCTGCAGGGTCTTTGGAATCAGGTATCCATGGGTAACAGACTCTCCCTCAATGATCTCCCCACCAAATAGATTGTATATGCTGAGATGTTTGGATCTGATTTCGAATATAAGAGAAACAAAGGATGCTGCACCTCACATGAAGAAAGGCTAACTTACCACCTTGGTGGAAAATGGGGCCTCTCCCTCTGTGCTGTCCACGTCAAGGCCATTGCACAGCTAGCCAGGGCATCTAGATAGATACACACAGAGAGTGTAGGGACACTGACGTGGCTCTTTGGGAATCACTCAGGGAGCTTTGCTTGGTGTGCTCGTGTGGACAAGTATGTGGAGGTGGGGAGCTAATCAGTATGGACTGAGCTGCAGCTGGCCCTTCTTGGATGGAGGATGAAAGATCCTGGAGATGAGCAGGGATGTAAATAGAAACTCTGCCTCCTATTGGAGCTACAGGGTATGGAGTAGCTGTGAAATAGTCCATCTCAAAAGCACACCTACTCCCTGCACCCAAACCTGCACCAGCTAAAGGCAGCAGAGTCATTTCAGGGGACAGGGCCATGAGGCTTTCCCAGAAAATACCTTTCCGTTACTAGAACTTTATTCCCAAGCCCACATGACCTGGAATCAGGGTGGTTCTCATCATGGAGCCTGCGAGGAAGCCCCACGTTTCCCCTTCACCAGGTTGTTGCAAACAAGTGAATTACTCTAGAGTACAGAATACTTACCACCCTCCCCTTCCAGCAGGGACACCTGTGATTTCAGAAAAAAAATATGAGGATCAAATCATGCTTTGTCCTTTTTGTGTGGCTCTTGTTCCCTGGGAAATGGCAGAAAACCAGATGGGGAAGTGTGCTAGAGGTCCGTGAGCCCCAAAGTATGAGGAGAGTAAAATGAGTCCTGCACAAATGCGCCCAGTCTTCCTAAAGGGTCCCACTGAACAAAATAGGTGGCAAGGAGGAATAGCTGCTACCCATACCAAAGCTCACTGCCCTACAGATGGTAGATGATCCTGCTGTGGTTGTCCCATCCCCCTGCAATGTCTTTGGGATTAGGTAGCATTTGGTAACAGATTCTCACTCAAACTTCTCCTTATCCTGTCAATTGTGCATGCTGAGATTTTTGTATGTGACTTGGATTAAAAAAGCCAAAAGAATTTTGTGTTTCCCACAAAGAAAGACCAACGTAGAACCCTGTTGAAAAATGGGGCATCTTTCTCTGTCATGCCTGTGGAACATTCACCTGCCTGTCCATCTACGAAGCTAGGGAGAGATACACAGAATTTTCAGTATACTGGTGGGGCTCAACAGGAAGAGCTCAGGGAGTTTAGCTTGGAGTGGGCATGCACGGGAGTATATGGAGACCTTGGTTTACATGGGTGTGGACTGAGCAAGCTTCTGCTGCATCAAGAAAGGTCAGGGTAAGGAGAAGGGATGGAGAGAGAGACACTGATTCCAACTTTAGCTACAGGGAATTGAATCAGGGTGACCTCTTCAATCCAAAAGAAGGTAAACACTAATATGCACGCTCCGTTTTGCTGACAGGCAAGTTCCTCCAACCACAGACTGTGCCGTGGTCATTGTCAAGACCATTTCTTTTCCAGGGCCAACCTATGCCGCTCTTACCTATCTCTCACCTCTTCTAGGTGATTGTATTTCTTCAGAAGAACACTTTGGCAGGGTTGCATTCAATGCTAACGCAACTACACTAGAGTTTTATATTTGTTCCTGAGTCATGCATGGTAAGGAAAACCAAAGACTCAGGATTTATAAGTACTGACATCTGTGCATTACAGGAGAGTCCCCATCCACAAAGTGCTGATTCTTCCCAGTCTTCCTTTCCTGTGGCATGTGGGTGTGTCCTTAATGTCAGCAGGACCCAGTTTCCCAGGAACCAGTAAGTTCATGAGAGAGTGGAGGACAGGCGAAAGAAGGGCACTCTCTAAACTGACCATGTAGCAAATTATCAGGAAGTTTGATTGGGCACCAAGCTAATGATGCTTTCCTGTCAGCTGCCATTTGCCAGTGAGCCTTCACTCTGTGTATTCAAGATGTGAACATTTTTGTAAGTCTGGTAATGGTGTTTTGGTAGACTAAAGTAGCTTCTGATTCTTTTGTGTTTTGACCATGTCTGAGAAATGTCCCCAGCTAGGACAGATGTGGGGTCCTTCCTTTCTCCCCATTCCTGTCTAAGGAAAGGGAATCCTAAGCAACCCTCCAGATGTAGCTGTGGTCAGCGAGGAATGTGGTGTTCTGGGGGGTGTGTGTACTGGGGATGAAAACTTTGACCTGTGCACTGAACTTCATTCAGTGGGAGATGTCTTCTGATGAAACACACCAACTCATCACACCCACATGCCCAGTCCCATCGTACCGACCCATACAAACAAGCCCCAACCCTCAGACACACCAAGCACACCACCTGAATGACCTACTGGTTTGCAACACTGTAGAACAGGGTTAGGATTAGGTTTTCTACAGGACACTCTGTTTGTTCAGTCCACCCCAGCCTCCGTTCCCAGGAGGAACTCAGAATGGGGGAAGCTCTTCAGACCAAAGGAGGAGTGAAAGTCCTACCTTGTTCTTCAGCTAGATCTGTTCCCCAAAAGTGACTGATGGGAGAACATGTACATGGGCCATTTCCGGGTGCCGCCTCCTGCAGTTGGAGAAAGGGAAAGTCAGTGAGGATCCTAGCACCCTGTGCACACCATGTGCACATATCTCTGTGCCCTTGGTGTCATAAGCAAGCTAGATAGGATGCAGTCATTGAGTTTATGATCCAAAGAAGGAGAAAATGTCCTCCAGAAAAGTTTTCAGCTTGGGATATTAAATCTCCCAAGTCCATTTTCTTCAGCAACTCATTTCAAAGCGATTTTCCATAGACACAATGACCTCCTGGAAAATGCTCATGACAATCCATTGCCTAAGGAGTGGTGGTGATGTTTTCTCAGTGCCCATGTAAATATAGTGTCTGTTGATGGTATAAACTCACTGCAGGCTCTCGGCACCAAGGAAATCGTCTCTCCCCTCTGGCATGTACATGTTCAGATGTTCATGGAAAGAGAAATCAAACACTGCTTGTCCCTGGACTCTGAAAAATAATCTGAGGGTTTAAGGGGTGGTGGGGGTGGGAGGATGGGGGAGCCAGGTGGTGGGTACTAAGGAGGGTATGTATTGCATGGAGCACTGGGTATGGTGCAAAAACAATGAATTCTGTTATACTGAAAAGAAAAAAAATTTAAAAAATTTTAAAAAGGAACATAAATAAAAATATTTTATGATTTCTGTAACATAATACGATGGGAGAAATAAAAACAACCTGAGTAACAGCATATATTTATACATGACAATACAATCAGCATGCTGCTTCAGGTAACACAATTATACCATTTTATCTAATTGATATCTAAATAGATCATTTTTCTGGCACAATTTTGAAAAACTTTCTTAATGATCTTATGAAAATATGTACTTTTAAGAAATTAAGTTTTGAATAATGTCAAGTAATCTCTGTCACTTTGGCAAATGCAGATAAGAGTTATTTGGAGTTTACGACTTGGTGAGGGTTTTCTTGGTGGTGGTGGTCTGAAAACAAGTATAGCTATTTAGAGTGCCTTAGAGATTACGATGGAGGAAATTGGATGGATTTCTGATATTCTGTCAAAATACACATTTCATTTCTGACACCCGGGGCTGGTTCTTTGAAAGAAATTTTCTGAAAAGACCAAAATGGAAACACATCAATTTCAGGAATCTTAATTTAAGGTGAGGTGGACTTTGGCATTTTAATGTTTCCTCTGATGTTTACCATAACCCGATGATGTACAAATAGCCTCACATGGCCCTTTGCATTGGCACATCATCATGTCAGTCAAGAAGTGAATTCTGCGAAAGAAAGAAAAAAAAAGGACCTCTGTTTACGGAATTAGGGACAGTCATCTGGGAGGCACAAAATGGAGAGAAATCAGGTGTGCTCCCGATTTTGAGCAGGGAGTACAGGTTCATAAGGGAAAAGCACAGGCACTTCTTTTGCAAGGATGATGGTGAGTCCTGGCAACTAACATGCATTGTGTTATCTCTCTTTCAGTCCAGAGTAGAAGGGTGTGTACCAGGTGGTGGTGGATCTGCAAGCCCGTCCATGGGCTGGAGGTCAAAAGCTCATGGTGCTCAGATACTTGAAGCAGGAAATGGTCCTATGGTTTCCTTCCTGATTGTCCTTCACACTCTAGTTCAGAGTGGCTCTCCTAGCAAATCTTCCATCGTTATGAATCCTCCTTGAGAATTCTCATTCATCTCTTTTCTGCCATCTTTCTAAGAGGAAAACAGCAATGATCTGAGTGTGTTTTCCTGCCATCCGTTTTCACTGTCTGGGTGGCTGGCAACCTGCTTTGGGTCCCTTCTGCCCCAGAAAGGTGGCAGTTTCCTAGTTCCTGGGTCATCCAAACTAGTTGAGCCTTTGGACTGAATCCCACTAAGAAGAAGATTTGAGGGAATCCCATCTAGATGGTACTTAGGGTCTCATTTCTGGGTAGATATGATGGCTGACTTGTATTCATGGAGGAACAATTTTTTTGACAATGTCAGTAGTACTGCAAGGAGAAACGCAAGGTAGAAGCCACTGGAAGATAACAAAATTAAAATACTCAAGATTCCAAGCAGTGCATTTCTTCCTCAGATTCTGGAGACTTTCCCCATCTGTTCTCACAGAGAGAATCTGGAGGAATGGCAAGACCCATGATGTTGTGTTCTGGCACCTCTGGTCTTCCTCTGGAAGAGAGCCTGCTGTCCCCTTTGACCCTGAACACAGAGGGGATGGGTGGGTCTGCTGTTGTGCTGGGTAGATGAAAGTCCTGGTCAGGAAAGGAGGAGGATGCCACTCCACAGACCCTCTGGGGAAGCCCGGGGTTTCCCCAGACAACCTCCATGTGGTTTGAAGGCAGGGAGCTGGTTTCAGTACCCCTGATCCCTGTCTCTTTCCACCTGTAGGTGTGAAGAAATACCAGCAATTTGCAGTCATCCTGATGTCCTACATGAGCATCAGCCTGAGCCTATCTAGCATGCGGTAGAGGTGTTTGTGGGTGAGACAGGTATGGTCTGACTTCACCTCCCCTCTAGGAGTCCTGGCCTGCCTCTCTCAGGGGCCTAGCAGCATGCCCTTGTTGTCATGCAAAGGCAGGGAAAGAATCAAGATTAAAGCAGAGATCAATGAGTTAGGAACTAGAGATACAGTAGAACACATAAAGAAACTAGCAGCTGGTTCTTTAAAAGAATCAAGAGGATTGATAAACCACGGCCAAACTCCAAAAGAAGAGAGAGAGTTCCCTAATTAATAAAATTATGAGTGAAAGGAGAGAGATCATGACTAACACCAAGGAAATAGGAACAACCATCAGAAATTACGATCAACAACTATATGCCAATAAGTTAAGCAACCTAGAGGAAATGGAAAATTACTCAGTCTTAGAAAAGGATGGGATTTATATCCTTTGGATCATGGATGGTCCCAGAGGGCATAAATTAAAGTGAAATAGGTAAGACAGGAAGGACAAACACCATAGGATTTCACTCCTGTCTAGATTGTGAAAAGCAAAAATAATGAATAAACAAACACAAAGCAGAATCAGAATGTCAATATAGATATAGATAAGAAAAAAAGATGGTTTTTCAGAAGAGAGTTGAGGGGGACATGGAAGAAATAGGTGAAGGGGTGTAGAACACACAGTCTTCCCATTGTGGGTTGAGTAAATCACGAGGATGAAAGGCACAGCATAAGGAATATGATCAATTGTATTGGAATAGTGTCTCTGGTGAGAGATGGTAGCTACACTTCTGGTCATTGTAATATAAGGTAAAAACTTGTCCAATCATTATAATGTTCACCTGACATTAACAAATTATTGTGTGTCAACTATGCTACAAAAAATAATCATGAGTCATAAAGTATACAAATATAAAAGGAATGGGTTTGTCTGAGTGTGACAGAAACCCAAAGGCAATCTAGCTGGAATTATCCTTACTCTACCAGTCTAGGGGCGAAAGGTAACTGGTCTCCTGAGGAGAACCCACTCTTCACTTCTATGGTGATTTACTTGTAGTTCAATTCTTTGCAGATTTTTGTTTCATCTTCTGTTGCCAGCTTTTTCTGTGTGCTGCTTTGGTTGGTGGTCAGTCCCAGGCCACATGCTCTTCTTCTCTTCATGGTCCACGCAGGGAAGTCCATTTACTCCCATTTTCCGAGGGTACCTCTGTGCTCTTTTTCTCTCCCCTGAGATCTAGAGACTGTGGATGGGCACAAGGATGAGACAGCTCTATCTGGCAGCTCGCTCTTTCAACAAGCAATTTATGGGATCTTCCTATGGGCTGTTGGCGTAGAGCTATGGTATTCTCCTGAAAACATTATTATTTTTTTAAGTTTCGGGGGTAAAATTTAGTGACGCATCAGTTCCATATAATACCTAAAGCTCATTCCATCAAATGCCCTCCATAATGCCCATCACCCAGTTTCCCCATGTCATGGCTACCTCTTCTCCAGCAACCCTCAATTTGTTCCCTAGTGTTCTCTCTTATGGTTTGCCTCCCTCCCTATATGCATCTTGTTTTTTTTTTCTCCCCCTCCCCCATGTTCATAGGTCTTGTTTCTCATATTACACTTCTGATAGAAATCATATGGCATTTAGCTTTCCGTGACTGACTTATTCCCTTAGCATTATACCCTGTAGTTCCATCCTCATCCTTACAAAAGACAATATTTCAGTTTTTTGGTGGCTGAATAATATTCTATCGTATCTATGAACCACATCTTCTTTAACCAGACTTTAAAATGTGCTGCTTTTGCACACAGCTGTTTATAATACTTTGTGGCATCTTTAGGAAGAAGACTCCCTCCCCTCTACTGTATCCTCAGCTATACCACACCAAATTCAAGTCTCCACCCTCCTGCCTTCGAAATGGTGGTCACTTTCCTACTTGTAGCCTTGCATCATTTATAAGATCACACATTTGATTGATTTCTTGAATGTTCAGAATGATTTGATAAATATATAGTTGTATTTGAGGAAGGAGAAAAATTTAATTCTCCCCCCAGAATTCTCTGATTGGATGCTGGACATGAAGACTGTGAACCTGGTGACAGGATGGATTTTGTTGTTCCCCTTCTATGAGAGATGAATGCCACTATGATCCTTACTGGTGACACAGATTCATCCCTTCCAGGCTTAGGTTCACTGTGGGAAGATATCCTAAACATAATATCTACCATATTCTCCACTTATATTTAAGCTTTGATGGATGAGGTGAGAGTAACGATTTCTCTATTGATTGCCATTTTGTTTGACTTATGTACAACTGTGACCTTTCAGGGGGTCTAATGGCCCATGTCTTCATTAATATCCATGTCAGTGTTTTAATTAATGCTGCATCTGTGTGGCACATTTACTTTGTAGTATTTATGACCATCACTGTAAATACAACCCAAATATTAATTTTTCCTCTTCAAGCACAGTTTACCTCTTTTCCTTTAAAACATGTTTTCCAGGTGATGATATCTGTCAGGGTTGTGACTCAGAAATCCATCAGTAATTGACTCACCTGACCTGTCTTGTGGTTGGTCACCAGAATGATGCCAATCTGAGAAATCCCTGGTGATTGGCCAGGGCATAGTGGTTAGATCCCATGCTGGTGACATCACATGAAGAAGGCATTCTGGTGTCCCAGGGAGGTTATAAAAACTTGACAACAGCCCAGTCCCCAGTGAAGCTAGAGACGGCAGTTCAGTCACAGCTCTTCCTTCTCTTCCTCAAGTTCTCTGCCCTGTTCCCTGCCCCTGCCCATGGCAAGTCTCCTACTCAATCTTCCAGCAGTGTACCTCTCTCCAATACTCTACACACCACCATCATGTTAGCACCTATGTTTTTTCCCCTCTGTAGTTCGGAGAGTCCTCATACCCATATACAGCAAAACCTAGACCCATTCCGCACTATGCGTCTGGCCCAGGTCCTCAGGGAGACATTCTCATTTGGCACGTGGGAGTGGGACACTGGCTATCAGAATACCATGGATTCTCAGCAAGCTGGGTCCCACACCCCTGGGGTCATATGTGTTTTCAGTACAGGAAAGTGGAGTCCACGTCCTGAGGGAACATTGGGCACATTACTACTCTGAAGCCCTCCAACATGGCTCAGCTCAGCACAGGGCACATGACAGGGCACATGAGTGCTCTGAACATCCAGCCAACCCAAATTTACACAATATTTGGAATATCTGGAGACATCAGGCAGAGGGGGAATTTTACAAAGCAAGTAGGTATTGGGAGAATGAATCACCACATCTCTATATGCAATGTTAGTCCTTGGAACACTGACCCTCAGTCCATGGACAGTCTGAAACAACTCAGCAGTGGACAAAATAATTTCCCAGAAACCTGGATAACCCAGAGCACACAGACCATCAATACTCAAACACAGCCTAAAAAAGAGACCTTCAGAACTCAGGAGACAGCACCTCCCAGGAACCCAAAGACTGGGAGGCTTCTGATTCCCTTTGACACTGGGAAGATGAATCACACAGACCCTGGGTGGACAACGAGCCTCCATACCTGAAGGTGGCCAACCCAGTGCAACACAAGGCAAGGAATTACAGAGAACATGCTTGCCAAGTGCCAAGAAACCATGGGTATTGCATCCCAGTTGTGCCACTTCCACTCAGTGAAGAGGAGAAGAATGAGGCACAAACAAGTCAGCTACAAGTGAAAGGGAGTAGGGGACAACAGTAGAAAAGACTGTTTCCCCGAGCAACTCCTCAGTCTCACTTTTATTGGATAGAAACAATTACCAAGAGAAGAGCTGATGAAGGTCAAACATTAGTCATATGCTTTATAGATAAACAAGAAGGAGGGCAAAATATGTCTGTACAAGCAGTATAAAGTTTATAGTTGAACAAGCACATTCAAAGGACTTATCTAACTAGCCACAGGCACTTTTGGGAGGAGTAAGGGGAAAAATGAAAACGGAAAAATGAAGCAGGCAGTGTTCTGCCTTGAGCTAGCCAGGCATCCCCAGGTGCTCAGCTTCAAGGCCGTATATCATGTTCTCCCCCAAAGGCCTGTTGCCAGTATGTGTTTTTCTTAAGACTATTTCTAAATGTGCTTTGTAACTAGTAAAATTTCCCATGGGTTATATTTTGAGTAATACATTGTTCTTAGGGGCAATTGCACAGCTGGTATTGTTAAAATGATTCAACTCAACAGAAGCATTACCACGGGCCTTTGTACCCAGTGGACAAATAATCAGCTCTCCACTAGGCCAAGCAGACACCTGGACACCAGACTCACCATGTGCCCATGGACCTGGAGACCAACAAGTCAGATGTCTGATAGGCCAACCAGGCACCTTGAAGAGCCTTCTCACCATGTTCTCATGGACATGGAGACTGACAAATCTGTTCTCTATCACACCAAGCAGGCGCCTGGAGAGGAGGTGCACCATGTGCTCTTGGACATGGGGACTGACAAGTAAGCTGTCTGGTAAGATAAGCAGCACCTTGACAGTGACAGGGCTCACAATGGTCCCTTGAATATTGAGCCCAAGAAAAGAGCTCTGGGCTAGGCCAAGCAGATAACTGGACTTGAGCCTCAGCATGTGCCCTTAGATCTGGAATCCAACAACTCAGCTCTTTGCTTGGCCATGCAGGCACCATGACAGTGGGCTTACCATGTGACTTTGGACCTGGAGACCAACAACTGAGATGTCTCATGGGTTAATCAGGCGTGTTGACAGTGGGATAACCATGTGCCCTTGGATCTGGGGACCAACAACGCAGCTCTGTGATAAGCCAAGCAGGCGACTTCACAACTGGTGCAACATGGGCCCAAGGACCTGGAAACCACAAAATCAGGTCTCTACTAGGCCAAACAGGCATCTGGACAGCTGGTTCACCCTCATCGCATTTGTTTAAGCATGAGAAAAGAAAAGGCACCATCATGGCCTTTATATGCTATATGAGGGAACAGAGTCTTGAGGACTATATAGAAACAGCCAGCATATGAGAAACTGGTCACTGAAGTTTTGGTGCCTTGATTACAAATCCCACACACTTTCTCTCACATCTCCACTACCTGGAAGGGGCTGTAAATTTCTACTCTGAGTTTGGCATCTACTGTGGCTTTGGTCTTTGCTCTGGAGCCTCGTGTGGGGGGCACATGCCAAGTGAAAGACAGCAGGTCCAGTGCATGCTCAGCATTCAAGTAGTTTTAACATCCAGTGGGTATTTCCCACCCTGATGCTTCACTGTTTTTCCTTCCCTCACTCCCAAACTCTTTTGATTACAGGCAGTATCAGCGTTAATCCTCCTACCGTCTTCAAAGTCTGGAGTTCTGGAGCAGTGCTCCTTGCTGTGGCAGTCAGGCCTTATGGCAGTCACATTGCACACTCAGGTGTGGAAGGAGTTGAGTAAAATTCACTCCAAACTTCTCTTATTGGTATCTAACATTTCACCTCCCATAATGTTGCCAGAAGTGGCAATGCAGCTCCCTTGTGGGTAATCTGTCTTCTTCCCCTGGACCAGCCATTGTTTCTATGTAATTACCAGAAGATACTCTCCTACAAAAATAAATAAATAAATAAGTAAAAAATTAAAAAAAAAAGAAACAAAAGATGTTCTTCAGGTATTGAGCATTAAGATGGGCACATGGTTTCCTTCTGAAGAGGAAGAAAGAATAGGCTATGTGTTGCAAGTTGGAGGAAGAAAACCTCAGCAATGGGAGAGGAAAAGCACCACTTAGGTTTCTCTCAAAGCGACCACTCAAAATAGCCTCTTGCTGTGTTATGTGGACCTTTTGAAGGAAACAAACTTAAGTCATCATATTGGATAAATATGAATATAAAATGAGACAAAGTATGGATTGAAGGTTCCTTTTTGATCATATATATACATATATATGATCATATATATATATATAATCATATATATATGATCAAAAAGGAAACCTAAACTTCAATATATATTTATATATATGATATTTATATATATATTATATATATATGATCAAAAAGGAAAATTCAATCCATAATTTGTCTCATTTTATATTTATATTTATCCAATATATATGATATCTATATCTGTCTATCTATCTAGTCAAATGCAACATATTTCATATATATGTATATATTGGCTTTGTTTGCTTAATTTGTTTGTTTAATTCATAAAATTTATAAAACAGTATAAAATTAATAAAATTATAAATTATAAATACAATAATTTTATATTTATATATAATATATAACATATTATTAGTAGTAATATTTATATATAATATATAACATATTATTATTATTAATATATTACTCTATCCCATAATAAGGCAGGGACCAATATTAGGCTCCAAAGATCATACTTGAGATTCTTTTTTTTTTATTACTTTTTGGCATAACAGAATTCATTGTTTTTGCACCACAACCAGTGCTCCATGCAATACATGCCCTCTGTAATACCCACAACCTGGGTCCCACAACCTCCCACACCCAGCACCTTCAATAACCTCAGATTGTTTTTCAGAGTCCCTAGTCTCTCATGGTTCATGTGCAGTTCCAAGTTCCCTCAACTCGCATATCCTCTCCATCTCCCTATGACCTCCATGTTATTTGTTATGCTTCACAAATAAGTGAAACCATATGATACTTGACTCTCTCTGCTTGACTTATTTCACTCAGCATAATATCATCCACTCACATCCATGTTGATAAAAAACTTGGGTATTCATCCTTTATGATGGAGGCATAATACTCCACCATGTATATGTACATCTTCTTTATCCATTCGTCCATTGAAGGGCATCTTGGTTCTTTCCACAGTTTGGCGACCGTGGCCATTGCTGCAATAAACATTGGGTTACAGATGGCCCTTCTTTTCACTACATCTGTATCTTTGGGGTAAATACCCAGCAGTGCAATTGCAGGGTCTTAAGGAAGCTCTATTTTTAATTTCATAAGGAATATCCACACTGTTCTCCAAAGTGGCTGCACCAACTTGCATTCCCACCAACAGTGTAAGAGGTTTTCCCTTTCTCCACATCCTCTCCAACACACCTTGATTCCTGTCTTGCTAATTTTGGCCATTCTAACTGATGTAAGGTGGTGTCTCAATGTGGTTTTAATTTGAATCTCCATGATGGCTAGTGATGATGAGCATTTTTTATGTGTCTGATAGCCATTTGTATGTCTTCATTGGAGAAGTGTCTGCTCATATCTTCTGCCCATTTTTTGATATGATTTTCTGCTTTGTGTGTGTTGAGTTTGAGGAGTTCTTTATACATCCTGGATATCAACCTTTTGTCTGTACTGTCATTTGCAAATGTCTTCTCCAATTCCGTGGGTTGCCTTTTTGTTGTTGTTGAATGTTTCCTTTGCTGTGCAGAAGCTTTTGATCTTGAAGTCCCAAAACTTGATTTTCGCTTTTGTTTCCTTTGCCTTTGGAGTCATGTCTTGAAAGCAGTTCCTGGGGCCGATGTCCAAAAGGTTACTGCCTATGATTTCCTCTAGGATTCTGATGGATTCTTGTCTCATGTTGAGGTCTTTTACCCATTTTGAGTTTCTCTTTTTGTATGGTGTAGGAGAATGGTCGAGTTTCATTCTTCTACAGAGAGCAGTCCAATTTTTCCAACACTATTTACTGAAGAGACTGTCTTTTTTCCACTGTATATTTTTTCCTGTTTTGTCGAAGATTATTTGACCATAGAGTTGAGGGTCTATATCTGGGCTCTCTACTCTGTTCCACTGGTCTATGTGTCTGTTTTTATGCTTTCTTGGTGATCACAGCTTTGTAGTAAATCTTGAAATCAGGTAAAGTGATGCCCCCAGTTTTGTTTTTCTTTTTCAACATTTCCTTCTCAATATGGGTCTGTTCTGATTCCATTCAAATTTTAGGATTCTTTACTCCAGGTCTGTGAAAAATGCCGGTGGAATTTTGATCAGAATGGCATTAAAAGTATAGATTGCTCTAGGTGTATAGACATTTTAACAATGTTTATTCTTCTGATCCAAGAGCATGGAATGGTCTTCCATCTTTTTGTGTCTTCTTCAATTTCTTTCATGAGAGTTCTGTAGTTCCTCGAGTACAGATCATTTACCTCTTTGCTTAGGTTTATTCCCAAGTATCTTATGGTTCTTGGTGCTAGAGTAAATGGAATTGATTTAGAGTAATCGATTTAACTAGAGTAAATGGAATATAATTATCCTTTCTTTATTTTCATTGCTACTGTATAAGAAAGCAACTGATTTCTGTACATTGGCTTTCTATCTTGCCATGTTACTGAATTGCTCTATCTGTTCTAGTAGTTTGGGGGTGGAGTCTTGGGTTTTCCATATAAAGAATCATGTAATCTGCAAAGAGAGAGAGTTTGACTTCTTCATTGCCAATTTAGATGCATTTTATTTCTCTTTGTTGTCTGATTGTTAGTGCTAGTGCTTGTAATACTAATTTCAACAACAGTGGTGAGAGTGAGTATCTTTGTCGTGATCCTGATCTCAACGGGAAGGCTGTCAGCTTTTTCCCATTGAGGATGATATTTGCTGTGGGTCTTTCACAGATTTTATGCAGTTCAGGAATGTTCCCTCTATCCCTATACTTTGAAACGTTTTAATTAGGAACGGATGCTATATTTTGTCAAATGTTTTTTCTGCATCAATTGAGAGGACCATGTGGTTCTTCTCTCTTCTCTTATTGTTTTGTTCTATCACAATGATTGATTTGTGAATATTGAACCATCCTTTCAACCCAGGGATGAGTCCCACCTGGTCATGGTGGATAATCTTTTTAATGTGCTGTTGGATCCTATTTGCTAGGATCTTGTTGAGAATTGTAGCATCCATATTCATCAGTGATATTGGTATGACATTCTTTTTGGTGTAGTCTTTGCCTGTTTTGGGGATCAGGGTAATGCTGGCTTCATTAAAAGAGTCTGGAAATTTTCCTTCTGCTTCAATTTTTTGGAACAGCTTCAGGAGAATTGGTGTTATTTCTTCTTTGAAAGTTTGGTAGAATTCCCCAGGGAATCTATCAGGTCTAGGCTCTTGTTTTTTGAGAGGATTTTGATCACTGCTTCAACGTCGTTACTAGATATTGGTATATTCAGGTTGTCAATTTCTTACTGGTTCAATTTTGGGAGTTTATAGTTTTCCAGGAATGCATCCATTTATTCTAAGTTGCTTAAGTTACTGGCATATAACTGTTGATAATAATGTCTGATGATTTTTTCTACTTCCTGGTGTTAGCTGTGATCTCTCCCTTTTCATTTATAAAAATATTAATCTGAGCTTTCTCTCTTTTCTTTTGGATTAGTGTGGCCAATGGTTTATCGATCTTATTGATTCTTTCAGAAAACCAGCTCCTAGTTTAATTGATACTTTCTACTGTATCTCTAGTTTGTACCTCATTGATCTCTGCTCTAATCTTGATTATATCCCTTCTTGTGTTTGGAGTTGGTTTAATTTGTTGTTGATTCTACAGTTCTTTATGGTGCAGAGATAGCTGGGGTATTCTGGGTTTTTCAATTTTTTTGAGAGAGGCTTGGATGGCTATGTATTTCCCCCTTAGGACCACCTTTGCTGTATCACATACATTTTGGACCAAAGTGTCTTCATTCTCATTGTTTTCCATGAATTGTTTAAGTTCATCTTTGATCGTCTGACTGATCCAAGCACTCTTAAGCAAAGTGTTCTTTAGCTTTAAGGAGTTTGAGTTCCTTCCAAGCTTTTCCTTATGATTGAGCTCCAGTTTCAAAGCATTGTGATCTGAGAATATGCAGGGAATAATCTCAGGATTTTGGTATTGGTTAAGTCCTGATTTTTGACCCAGTATGTGGTCTATTCTGGAGAAGGTTCCATGTGCGCTTCAAAAGAATGTGTATTCTGTTGTTTTCGGGTGCAATGTTCTATATATCTCTCTCAGGTCCATCTGGTCCAATGTTTAATTCAATTCTCTTGTTTCTTTATTGATTTTCTGCTTGGATGATATGTCTATTACTGAGAGAGGCATGTTGAGATCTCCTACTATTTATGTATTCATATCGATATTACTCTTTATCTTAATATTTTTCGTATGTAAATGGCTGCTCCCATATTGGGGGCATAGATATTTATAATTGTTAGATCATCTTGGTGGATAGTCCCTTTAAGAATGATGTAGTGCCCTTCTGTATCTCTGACTACAGTCTTTAGTTTAAAATCTAATTCATCTGATATGAGAATCGCTCTCCCATCCTTCTTTTGAGGCTGATTGGCATGAAGGATGCTTCTCGATCCCTTCACTTTCAGTCAGGGTATATCCTTATGTCCAAAATGGGTCTCTTGTAGACAACATATGGATGGGTCCTGTCCTTTTATTTAATCTGCAACCCTGTGTCATTTTAAGGGCGTATTTGGGCCATTCACTTTGAGATTGATTATTGATAGATATATTTTTATTGACATCATGTTACTTTTGAAGTCTTTCTGTAGATTGTCTCTATAATTCTGTTCAATGATATTCTTAGGATTTTTCCTCTTTTGTAGTACCCCCTTAATATTTACTGCAGTATCAGCTTGGTGGTCGCATACTCTTTTAAGCCTTGGCAGTCTTGGAAACTCTTTATCTTTCCATCTATTTTGAATATCAGTCTTGCTGGATAAAGTATTCTTGGCTGCCTGTTCTTCTGATTTAGTGCCCTGAATATATCTTGCCAGCCCTTTCTGGCTTGCCAGGTTTCTGTGGACAGGTCTGACATTATTCTGATGGGCTCTCCTCTGTATGTAAGGAGCTTCTTTGTCCTAGCTGCCTTCAAGAGGGCCTGCCTACATTTATAAATCTTCATTCTTACTATTAGGTGTCTCAAGGACTTTTAGGAATCTATAATCTTGGTGGAAAACCGTTCTGCCTCTAGTACATGAATGCTGGTTCCATTTGCGAGATTGGAAACATTTTCATTGACAACTTCTTCCTCTTTATCTTCTAGACTTCTTTCTTTCTCCTCCCCTTCAGGGATTCCAATATTTCTGACATTGGAATGTTTCATGGCATCATTTATTTCTCTCATTATGTTTTCATGCCTTCTAAGCTGTCTGTTCCAGGCTTCCTCCTGATTCTTTCTATCTGTTTGTCCTCCAGATCACTAATTCTATCTTCTGTCTCAGTTACCCTAGCTTTTAGAGAATTTATATTAGATAGGAACTCATTGAGAGCATTGTGAACATCATCTCTGGTGGCTTTCAGTTCTGCCCTAACATTGTGAACATCATCTCTTGTGGCTTTCAATTCTGCCCTAATCAATTCCTTTTGGTCATTAATGGCTTTCTCCCACCTAGCTATTGTCTGGTTAATTGTTATCCTGAATTCCCTTTCCAATATAATGTCTATGTCGATAACCTTTAGGTCTGTTGCAGAAGGCCCATCCTCTGAATTTTTCTTCTGGTGGGAATTCATCCTCCTAGTCATTTCGGTGAGAGATGGCTGAAAGGATGTACCTGGAAGTATCGATTGGTGCAGTCAAGGTGCACCCTGGAATGCTTCTGAGCAATCAGGAGTCCCCACCCAAATGAAAGAAAAAAGAAATAGAGAAAAAAGGAAAGAAAAAGGAAAAAAGGAAAAGAGAGAGAGAGATTGTAAAAAAAAGAAAGATAAAAGTGAAGGCCCAGTCCAAATGGGCCCTAAGGTAAGATTTATGATGTATACAAAGAAAAACAGACAAACAAAAAGACTGATAAAATTATATGATAAGAGAATATATATATATATATATATATATATATATATATATGCAAAAAATAAAAAGACCTCATCAAAAGAACGCCAAGTATAAGATTTATATACTATCAGGACAAACACAAATACACAGAAACACTGGCAGAAGAAAAAGAGAAAAAGATGGGAGAGTGGTTATAAATTCACAATGTGGGGGGCGCCTCGGTGGCTCAGTGGGTTAGGCCTCTGCCTTCAGCTCAGGTCATGGTCCCAGGGTCCTGGGATCAAGCCCCGCATGGAGCTCTCTGCTCAGTGAGGAGCCTGCTTCTGCCTCTCTGCCTAATGGTGATCTCTCTCTCTCTCTCTGTGTCAAATAAATAAATAAAATCTTTAAAAAAAAAGAATTTGAACACTCAAAAAATATTTTAAAAAAATTCGCAATGTGGGCAAGGAAAGTTATTTTGATTCTTCCTGGATGTATCTTGATATCTTTGTTAAAGGCCTCAACTTTCCTAAGATAAAGGGGGAGTAAAAATTGGTTTACCTATAGGGGTAGCATTGATTGTGGAAAGGGAATTACCTTGAAGTTTAACTCTATATGAATGTTAAAAAATAAAAATAAAAAAGAATAAACTAAACTAAACTAAAAATTTAAAAATAGAAAAGAAAAGAAAAACACAGGTATATGTATCAATAAGTTCAGGTTAAAAGGTTATTATGGAATTTGATGTAGTGAACATCTCACTGTGTTGGTAATTAGGTTAAAAAATTATCTATATATACATATAAAAAAAGGACCAGAATAATGGGAATGAATTAAAAATAAAAACTGTATCTATGAAGTAGTGGTGGTTTTTCTTTTGTCATCTTTTCCTTTTTTCTTTTATTTTCCCTGGTTGGCTTTCTGGGGGAGTGCCTACCACGTGGGTTTTCAGACCATGTTCCCTGAGTTAAGTCCTGCAGCCCCTCCTCAAGGGGGTGGGCTCTGAAGAAACCGGTTTTTTAGGCTTTTCTTCTCTGGAGGTTTTTATGTTTGTTTTTTCATTTGTTTTCTCACACCTTGACAGCTTTTGATGGTTTTTGGAGGTTTAGAGGAAAGCAAACTGAACCCAGACTTCCCTCTCAGAGAGAAGCCTCGGTCTGTTCCCCTCTGGGTGCTGCAGAGTTCATAAATTCCCACTCGCCTGCTGGCAGAGCACATTCTGAGTCATGGTACTTGGGGATGCAGGAACTCCTGTTGGTACCCAAAACCACAACTGTGGCAGTGACTGTCTGGGCAGCTCCAGACTGCCAGAGAGGTTCCAAGCAGCAATCACACACTGAGATTTTCCCGCTGGCCCTGGCTGTGAGTGCCTGGTCTTTCCAGGTCTGAGAGTGCCAGGCTGGCGCCTGCACACACCTCTCTCAGGGAAGGGCACAGGGCACGAATCAGACTCTAATACCATGGCTCGGCTCTCATGTGAGGACTGCAAAAATGCTGTGCTTCTGCTGGCTAGCAAAGCTCCCATTCCTTCATGGGATCCAGACCCCACACGCTCTCAGGCATGCTGGTGGCTCAGGGACCAAGACCTGGTTTCTCCACCACATTCTTTCTGACTTAATCCAGGGGTGGCTGTCCTGGGTCCAGGGACTTAAGCCCCTGTCCCTAAATTCCCCGATTCCCACAAATTTCCCCCCCAATCCTTTGCTCTTCTTGAGTGCTTTCAACCAGACCCCAAGTTAATGCTGGTCTGCAGACTGAGGGAACTCTCGAATTGGGGTATTACTTTCCAGTGGGTCACTTCTGGTGGCTCCCTCCCCCTTTTGTTTATCTTCCAATATCAGTCCCACATTCCCACTCTGCTTTACCTGCCCACTGGCATCTTCTGCCCCTGTAGATATCCAGACATGTATAACTATGTTCCCAGGCTGATTTCATGGGTGATCGGATTCCTTTGTTAGGTAATCAGCTCACTTTATTGTGCAGGTTGAAATGGCGCCTTCCTACTTCCCTGCCATCTTTTCTCCCCCTCATACTTGAGATTCTTGTCCCTCTATCCCTCCTAATCTTTTTTTTTCTTGATAATAAAGAAATAAATAAAATAATAAAACAATAAAAATATTTTTTCTTTATAATTCTCTATAGTTATCTAGTTCATAAACAGCTAAATATAAATGTGCAGCATATAAATCTTTTTTTATGGAAAGAGATATTAGAATGCACTAAAGGAAAAAAAAGAGGGCTTATGATGTAAATGTTCTGTTTGGTTATGTTTTTATTATTTTCAATTTTTTTAATCTGTTGAAATCATTTACTTAGTTTTCAGTGATAAAGATTATTATATTTTGTACCACTATTATCATTCACACAAATGTATAATTTAGAAAAAATAATATAATACAAAGTTCATAACTTTTTGGCTAACTTTTCATTTTGAAAACTCAATAGTTATGCACATTTAAAAAAATAGGTATACACATATCCTCATGTTCTTTGAAATTTTATTTTAAGTGACTGAATAGAATGTTTATATATTGTATTACCTTTCTTTTTGTTTCTTTTAATACTTAGATTTTTTAATATTGTATATACAATGGGAAGTAACAAATTTATGAAATTTTTTCTTCTTCTGTTGATTTCCCATATTGGCATTTGTCTAGAGATGCAACAAAGTTTGATTTAAGCATTAGTGTCCACAAAATATTTTCTAATTTTATTTAATTTTTTCTAATGGTAATCATCTTAATAGCTAATATTTCTAAGACTAATAGCTTCCTGTTTCAATGCTACTGATATTCCTGAGTGTTTGTGTTATCAATTACCATGGGTTAGCATAGAATGCTGCACTAGTTAATCAGTACAATCATTTTAGTACCATAAATAAGGCATGCATCATCATTTGTAGTTAGAATCTGAATAATCACATTCTAATGCAGATCAGAATCATAGATGTTATTTGAATTAGACCATATTATAAGAGCCAAATATAGGAATCTAGTGCTCATTTAAAATAAAACATATTTTATTGCAAAGTAGAAACTATCAGTAAGAAATTATGTGTGAAAGTCCTTAACTTCATGGTTAGAATTACCAAAAACACACAAAAATATAATGGATTACAAATTTTTAGGACAAATAAGATAAATTAACTAATTCATAATGGAGAAAGTAAAATAACAGATAGCAGATTGTATCACAAGTTTAATATTTCCAGAGATATTTGGTAAATAACATTTATAACTCTACAATATGCTTTCAGTGTGTATTCCTTTTAATTTATTTAATTACGTGGAAGTCATGGGAAGATTAGAAAAATGTTCTGCTGAGATATTTTATTTCATCATAATAAATCTTATAGTAAATAATTACTTTTGCATATTGACATTTGAAAGGGATAACATATTGAATTTATGTACAATAAATAATATTTATTTAATATAGAGTTAATATAAAGTTAAAGAAGTGTAAATATTTTGACAATATACAATTCATAGAGTTAATATTTAGAGTTTTATAGAGTTTAAAAGTGCATATATTTTGAAGAAAAGTTAAAATTTGAGAAAAATAAATAGATCTCATTATTTATTGTTTTCTTCCTTACCTCAGTTGAAGATAAGCATTGGTTTGTACCACAAGCATACAGAAACATGACTGCAGAAGAACCATAATTGCTGAGTGGGATGAGGTATTTGCTTTCTCTATTATCCAAATATTTAAAAATGTAATTACAAAATACTACATAAGAAAAATGTAGGTCAAATTTAATATCAGTCATTCTAAAATGACAAAAGTCCACATTACAATGGTTAATTATCGGTTCTCACCTTCACTTCAGATCAATACTGATTTTACTAAGGGTTAAAATGTATATTCGGAGAGGGGAGGAGTCAAGATGGCAGAGAAGTAGCAGGCTGAGACTACATCAGGTAGCAGGAGATAAGCTCGATAGCTTATCTAAACATTCCAAACACCTACAAATCCAACAGGAGATCAAAGAGAAGAAGAACAGCAATTCTAGAAACAGAAAATCAACCACTTTCTGAAAGGTAGGACTGGCAGAGAAGTGACTCTAAAACTACGGGAAGATAGACCGCGGGGGGAGGGGCTGGTTCCCGGCAAGCGGCAGAGCAAAGGAGCACAAAATCAGGACTTTTAAAAGTCTGTTCAACGAGGAACATTGCTCCAGAGGCTAAACCGGGGTGAAGCCCATGCGGGGTCAGTGTGGGCCCACATCTGCAGAGTCAGAGAATGATCTGGGGACTGGGAGTGTCGCAGAGATCGCAGGTTTTAGAATGGAGAAGCTGGCTAGAGAGACAGAGCCAAGGACTGAACTCTCAGCTCAGGGTTACCTTGAACGGGTCGCGGGCTGGGTGAGCTCGGAGCGCTGCTGGAGGCTGGGGATATGGGAGTGATTGGGTGCTGTCCTCTGGGGGCGCACTGAGGAGTGGGGCCCCAGGCTCTCGGCTCCTCTGGGCCAGATACTAGGAGGCCGTCATTTTCTTTCCTGTGCTCCAGAACTCTACTGAATGCGTTCAGGGAACAGAAGCTCCCAAAAGTGAACCAGAACAGATTACTTATTCTGGCCCCCCGGTAAGGGCGGTGCAATTCCGCCTGGGGCAAAGACACTTGAGAGTCACTACAACAGGCCCCTCCCCCCAGAAGATCACCAAAATATCCAGCCAGGACAAAGTTCATCTATCAAGAAAATCAGGTTCAATACCTAGGACAGCAGCGGAATTCCAGAGGAGGAGAAAGCAAAGCACGGAACTCATGGCTTTCTCCCAATGATTCTTTAGTCTTGCGGTTAATTCAATTTTTTTTTTCAATTTTTTTTCTTTCTTTTTTCTTCTTCTGCTAAATTTTTTAAAACTTTTACCCTTTTCTTTTTTAACTTTTTTTAACTAGTTTATATAAAAATATATATATTTTCTTCCTTTTTTATATTTTTTCTTTATTTGTTTTAATTTTTAAATTTTTTTCTTTATTTTTCTGAACCACTTTTTATCCCCTTTCTCCCCCCCAAAATTTGGGGTCTCTTCTGATTTGGTTACAGCGCATTTTTCTGAGGTCTTTGCCATCCTTTTAGTATTTTATTTTATCCTTCATATCCTCTTATCTGGACAAAATGACAAGGCAGAAAAAATCAACACAAACAAAAAAACAAGAGGCAGTACCAAAGGCTAGGGACCGAATCAACACAGACATTGGTAATATGTCAGATCTAGAGTTCAGAATGACGATTCTCAGGGTTCTAGGTGGGCTCGAAAAAGCCATGGAAGATATCAGAGAAACCCTCTCTGGATATATAAAAGCCCTTTCTGGAGAAATTAAAGCACTAATCTAACCAAGTTGAAATAAAAAAAGCTATTAATGAGGTGCAATAAAAAATGTAGGCTCTCACTGCTAGGATAAATGAGGCAGAAAAAGAATTACTGATATAGAAGACCAAATGACAGAGAATAAAGAAGCCAAGCAAAAGAGGGACAAACAGCTACTGTACCAGGAAGGGAGAATTCGAGAGATAAGTGACACCATAAGATGAAACAACATTAGAATAATTGGGATTCCAGAAGAAGAAGAAAGAAAGAGGGGAGCAGAAGGTCTATTGGAGAGAATTATTGGAGAGAATTTTCCTAATATGGCAAAGGGAACAAGCATCAAAATCCAGGAGGTGCAGAGAATTCCCCTCAAGGTCAACAAGAATAGGTCCACACCCCATCACCTAATAGGAAAATTTACAAGTCTTAGTGACAAAGAGAAAATCCTGAAAGCAGCCCGGGAAAAGAAGTCTGTCACATACAATGGTAAAAATATTAGATTGGCAGCAGACTTATCCCCAGAGACCTGGCAGGCCAGAAAGAGCTGGCATGATATATTCAGAGCACAAACGAGTAAAACATGCAGCCAAGAATACTTTATCCAGCTAGGCTATCATTGAAAATAGAAGGAGAGATAAAAAGCTTCCAGGACAAACAAAGACTGAAAGAATTTGCAAACACCAAGCCAGCTCTACCGAAAATATTGAAAAGGGTCCTCTAAGCAAAGAGAGAGCCTAAAAGTAGTAGATCAGAAATGTACAGAGACAATATACAGCAACAGTCACCTTACAGGCTGATAATGGCACTAAATTCATATCTCTTAAGTTACCCTGAATGTTAACGGGCAAAATGCCCCAATCAAAAGACAAAAGGTATCAGAATGATTCAAAAAACAAAAACCATCAATATGTTCCCTAGAAAAAACTCATTTTAGACGCGACGACACCTCCAGATTTAAAGTGAGGGGGTAGAAAAGAGTTTACCATGCTAATGGGCATCAGAAGAATGCTGGTGAGGCAATCCTTATATCAGATCAATTAGATTTTAAGCCAAAGACTATAATAAGAGATGAGGAAGGACACTATATCATATTCAAAGGGTCTGACCAACAAGAAGATCAAACAATTTTAAATATCTATGCCCCTAACATGGGAGCAGGCAACTATATAAACCAATTAATAACAAAATCAAAGAAACACATCAATAATAATACAATAATAGGGGACTTGAACACTCCCCTCACTGAAATGGACAGATCATCCAAGCAAAAGATCAACGAGGAAATAAAGGCCTTAAATGACACACTGGACTAGATGGACATCACAGATATATTCAGAACATTTCATGCCAAAGCAACAGAATACACATTCTTCTCTAGTGCACATGGAACATTCTCCAGAACAGACCACATCCTGGGTCACAAATCAGGTCTCAACTGATATCAGAAGATTGGGATCATTCCCTGCTTATTTTCAGACCACAATGCTCTGAAGCTAGAACTCATTCACAAGAGGAAAGCTGGAAAGAACCCAAATACAAGGAGACTAAATAACATCCTTCTAAAGACTGAATGGGTCAACCAGGAAATTAAAGAATTGAACAAATTCATGGAAACAAATGATAATGAAAACACAACAGTTCAAAATCTGTGGGACACAGCAAAGGCAGTCCTGAGAGGAAAATATATAGCAGTATAAGCCTTTCTCAAGAAACAAGAAAGGTCTCAAGTACCCAACCTAACCCTGCACCTAAAGGAGCTGGAGAAAGAACAAGAAAGAAACCCTAAACCCAGCAGGAGAAGAGAAATCATAAAGATCAGAGCAGAAATCAATGGAATAGAAACAAAAAAAAAAAAAAAAAAAAAAAAAAAAAAAAAAAAAAAACAATAGAAAAAATCAATGAAACTAGGAGCTGGTTCTTTGAAAGAATCAATAAGATTGATAAAACCCTGGCCAGACTTATCAAAAAGAAAAGAGAAAGGACCCAAATAAATAAAATCATGAAAGAAAGAGGAGAGATCACAACTAACACCAAAGTAATACAGATAATTATAAGAACATACTATGAGCAACTCTACGCCAACCAATTGGACAATCTGGAAGAAATGGATGCATTCCTAGAGACATAAACTACCACAACTGAACCAGGAAGAAATAGAAAACCTGAACAGGCCCATAATCAGTAAGGATATTGAAAGAGTCATCAAAAATCTCCAAACAATTGGACAGCCACATGCAGAAAAATGAAATTGGACCACTTCCTTACACCACACACGAAAATAGACTCCAAATGGATGAAGGACCTCAATGTGAGAAAGGAATCCATCAAAATCCTTGAGGTTAACAGAGGCAGCAACCTCTTCGACCTCAGCCGCAGCAACATCTTCCTAGGAACATTAGCAAAGTCAAGAGAAGCAAGGGCAAAAATGAACTATTAGGATTTCATCAAGATCAAAAGCTTTTGCACAGCAAAGGAAACAGTTAACAAAACCAAAAGACAACTGACAGAATGGGAGAAGATATTTGCAAACGACATATCAGATAAAGGGCTAGTTCCAAACTCTATAAGGAACTTAGCAAACTCAACACCCAAAGAACAAACAATCCAATCAAGAAATGGGCAGAGGACATGAACAGACATTTCTGCAAAGAAGACATCCAGATGGCCAACAGACACATGAAAAAGTGCTCCACGTCACTCGGCATCAGGGAAATACAAATCAAAACCACAATGAGATATCACCTCACACCAGTCAGGATGGCTAAAATTAACAAGTCAGGAAATGACAGATGCTGGCGAGGATGCGGGGAAAGGGGAACCCTCCTCCACTGTTGGTGGGGATGCAAGCTGGTGCAACCACTCTGGAAAACAGCATGGAGGTTCCTCAAAATGTTGAAAATAGAACTACCCTATAACCCAGCAATTGCACTACTAGGTATTTACCCTAAAGATACAAACATAGTGATCCAAAGGGGCACGTGTACCCGAATGTTTATAGCAGCAATGTCTACAATAGCCAAACTATGGAAAGAACCTAGATGTCCATCAACAGATGAATGGATAAATAAGAGGTGGTATATATACACAATGGAATACTATGCAGCCATCAAAAGAAATGAAATCTTGCCATTTGTGACGACGTGGATGGAACTAGAGGGTATCATGCTTAGTGAAATAAGTCAACCGGAGAAAGACAACTATCATATGATCTCCCTGATATGAGGACATGGAGAAGCAACATGGGGGGTTAGGGGGATAGGAGAAGAATAAATGAAACAAGATGGGATTGGGAGGGAGACAAACCCTAAATGACTGTTAATCTCACAAAACAAACTGGGGGTTGCTGGGGGGAGGTGGGATTGGGAGAGGGGGAGGGGGTTATGGACATTGGGGAGGGTACGTGCTATCGTGAGTGCTGTGAAGTGTATAAACCTGGCGATTCACATACCTGTACCCCTGGGGATAAAAATACACTATATATTTATTAAAAAAAAGAAATTATGAATACCCAAATTTTGTAGCAACATGGATGGGACTGGAAATGATTATGCTGAGTGAAATAAGTCAAGCAGAGAGAGTCAAGTATCATATGGTTTCACTTATTTGTGGAGCATAACAAATGACATGGAGGACATTGGGAGATGGAAAGGAGAAGGACGTTGAGGGAAATTGGAAGGGGGGGCGAACCATAAGAGACTATGGATTCTGAAAAACATCGTGAGGGTTTTGAAGGGGCGGTGGTGGGAGGTTGGGTGAACCAGGTGGTGGGTAATAGGCAGGGCACATATTGCATGGAGCACTGGGTGTTGTGCAAAAACAATACTGTTACGCTGAAAAAAATTAATTTAAATTTAAAAAATGTATATTTGGAGGTCATCCATGAATCATTAAAATAGATTTTAAAATTTTGATTTTTTAAAAGATTTTATTTATTTATTTCACACAGAGATCACGTGTAGGCGGGGGGGGGCAGGCTTACTGCTGAGCAGAGACCCCTGATGTGGGGCTCGATCCCAGGACCCTGAGATCATGACCTGACCTGAAGGCAGAGGCTTAATGCACTGAGCCACCTAAGCAAACCAAATTTTCATTTTTTGTGTATTTTTTTTAATGAAAGACATTTTTCCTACTTAAAGATTATTCTATTTGTTAAGATTAATTCATTATATAACTAAATTCTTGTTATCCAAAGATGTTATGGGATGTAATAAAAATTCAGTATGTGTTGAATTTAAAATAGAGACCACTTTAAACATATATAGTGACTTCTTTGACAACATTTTTGCCAAAATTGACTTTATAATGCAATTGAAAGTATTTAATTATCTTACACAACTTTAAATTATGACTAATAGATGTAAGCTTTTATATTTTTAATCACAATTACAATGACCATATTGATTTCTGATTCTTATTTGGAATTACTAAATCAGCATATAATTATCCATTGTAATATAAAATAAGTATTAAAATATCAAATGATAGGTTCCCATATTATACATTTTTACATCTGTTATAAAAAATTCTCAATAAACAAAAATTGTATACATTCCAAAAGTTGATTCACAATATAAGTAGATTGGGTGCCTGGGTGACTCAGTGGGTTAATCCTCTGCCTTCGGCTGGGGTCATGATCTCAGGGTCCTGGGATCTAGCCCTGCCTTGGACTCTGCTCAGCAGGGAGCCTGCTTCCTCCTCTTTGTCTTTCCCTGCCTCTCTGCCTACTTGTGATCTCTGTATGCCTAATCAATCAATAAATAAAATCTTTAAAAAAAAAAAAAACAGAATACAAGTAAATGTGTACCATATTTTAGAATTAAAGAGAACCAAAGACACTAAAATGCATTGTGTGGAAAATAATTACTCACCACAAATATTTGGAAAAAGACCAGGGTAATACTTTCATAAATAGAAGAATAGAGTTTAAATTAAAAACTTAATGAATGCTTGAAAATTAAAACTATTTAAAACTCAAATAGTAAAAGTTAACATAAATATTTTCAGTGGAAAGGGAAAAAAAACTTTACTGACAGATATATACACAATCACACAGACACACACCTAATATATATAAAGAAAAAGAGATAGAAGATAAAATAAGAAAGAAGAAATAAAGGAAAGGTGGAAGTATATTTTAATAGTAATGTTTATTTTTCTTTTTTCAAATCTAAAATATATCATTTGATGTGTTCAGGAAGAACAAATGATCTCAGATAAATATAAATGTGCAAGTTAAGTTAATATATATCATAATATATATTTTGAAGCCCTCTAGATTCACTATTTATCCTTATACAGATGATATCCTGGAGTCTAAACTACTTGAACTACATCAGTTCACTGCCAAAGGCATATGTTTGGATATAGCCAATGAAAGTAACTTACACTATGACAGATAAAGGTAACTAAGTACTGTACAAATGATAATTATTCAACTTTCTGTTCATAGAGGTACCTCCAGCTAGGCAAAATAGACTCCATCTGAAAGATAGACTGATTGAATGAATTAAAAACAATGGCAGTTTGGTAGTTTATACCTCTCTAGGAATGCATCCATTTCTTCCAGATTATCTAATCTGTTGGCATATAGTTTCCCATAATATGGTCTTTTAATTGTATTTCTTCAGTTTGGTTGTGATGTCCCCTCTCTCATTCATGATTTTATCTATTTGGGTTCTTTATCTCTTATTTTTGAAAAGTCTGGCCAGGGGCTTGTCAATCTTACTAATTCTTTCAAAGAACCAGCTCCTAGTTTCATTGATCTGTTCTTTTGGTTTTATTTCATTGATTTCTGCACTTGTATTTGTAATTTTTCTTCTCCTGCTGGCTTTACACTTTATTTGCTGTTCTTTCCTCACCTTCCATAGGAAGGTGTATTTGAGACATTTCTTATTTCTTTTTTTAATGATTCTTATTTATTTGAGAGAGAGCAGAGCAAGAGAGGGTGAGAAAGCAAGAGTGTGGGGGAGAGAGAGAAGGAGAGAGAGAAGCATGCTTCCCACTGGACAGGGAGCATGATTCAGGGCTCAATCTACGGACCCTGATGTCATGCCCTGAGCTGAAGGAGGACACTTAACAAACTGAGTCACACAGGCACACAAAACCTTTCTTGTTTCTTGATAAAGCTTGTAGTGCTATATACTTCCCTCTTAGGACCGCCCTTGCTATGTCCCAAAGATTTTGAACGGTTGAGTTTTCATTTTCATTTGTTTCCATGATTTTTTAAAAAAATATATTTATTTTCCTGGTTGACCCATACCTTTCTTAGTAGGATGCTCTTTAGCCTCCACGCCTTTGAGTTTTTTCCAATTTTCCTCTTGTAAATGTGTTCTAGTTTCAAAGCATCATGGTCTGAAAATATGCAGGAGAAGATCTTAATCTTTTGGTTCTTGTTGAGACATGATTTTTGATGCAGTATGTGATCTGTTCTGGAAAATGTTCCAATGAACTTGAGAAGAAAGTGCATTCTGTTGCTTTGGGATATAATGTTCTGAATGTATCTGTGAAGTCCATCTGGTCCAGTGTGTCATTCAAAGCCCTTATTTACTTGGTGATTTCTACTTAGATGATCTGTCTATTGCTGTGAGGGGTACTTTATATTACCCTACTATTATATATGTGTTTTTTGAATTTGTTATTAATTGGCTTATATGATTAGCTGCCTCCATGTTAGGGACATAAATATTTACAAATTTCTTGTTGGATAGGCCCTTTAATTATGATATAGTTTCATTTATCATCTCTTATACAGTCTTTGGCTTAAAATCTAATTTGCCTGATATAAGGATTGTGACCCCAGCTTTCCTTAGAGTTCTATTAGCATGATAAATTGTTTTCCACCCCCTCACAAGAAAAAGTGCTAAACATCACAGGACATCAAGGAAGCACAAATCAATATCACAATGAGATTCCACATAACACCAGTTATAATGGCTAAAATTAACAATCCAGGAAACAGCAGATATTAGTGATGATGCAGAGAAAGGGGAACACTCTTACACTGTTGGTGGGAATGCAAGCAACTATAGCCCTTCTAGAAAACAGTATGGAGGTTCCTCAAAATGTTGAAAATAGAGTTACCATATAACCCAGCAATTGCACTACTGGGTATTTACTCTAAAGATACAAATACAGTGATTTGAAGTGGAACTTGCACCCCGATGTCTATAATAGTACTGTCTACAATAGCCAAACTATGAAAATAGGCCAGCTGTCCATTGACATATGAATTGATGTGGCATAGATATCATCCATCATCAAAAAATGAAATCTTACCATTTCTTGTCATTTACAACAATGTAGGTGGAACTAAAGGATATTATGCTAACTGAAATAAGTCAATCAGAGAAAGACAATTATCATATTATGTCAATAACATGTGGAATATAAGAAACAAAACAAAGAATCACAGATGAAGAGAGGAAAAAATGAAACAAGATGAAACCAGAGAGAGACAAACTACAAGAAACTTTTAATCTTTGGAAACAAACTAAGGATTGCTGAAGGGGAGAGGGTGGGGGGATGAGGTGGCTGGGTGATGGACATTGAGAAGTGTATGTGTTGTGGTGGGTGTTATGTAAGACTGATGAATCACAGACTTGCACCGCTGAAACAAAAAATACATTATATGTTAATATAAAAATAGCACTGTACACTTAAAAATGGTTAAAATGGCAAATATTATGTATGTATATATACATTTACTGTAATAAAATATTAATATAAATAAATAAATTAAATAACAACAATAACTAACTTTATTCTTTGTACAATAAAATCACTTCAGTCTTAAGACCATAAATAGACTGGGGCGCCTGGGTGGCTCAGTGGTTGAAGGCTCTAACTTCAGCTCGGGTCATGATCCCAGGGTCATGGGATTGAGCCCCACATTGGGATCTCTGCTCCGCAGGGAGCCTGCTTCCTACTCTCTCTCTGCCTGCCTCTCTGCCTGCCTACTTGTGATCTCTGTCTGTCAAATAAATAAATAAAATCTTTAAGAAAAAAAAAAGACCACACATAGACTAAAAAAGAAGAGATAGGGGCGCCTGGGTGGCTCATTGGGTTAAAGTCTCTGCCTTCAGCTTGGGTCATGATCCCAGGGTCCTGGGATTGTGACTCATATTGGGCTCTCTGCTCTGCAAGGAGCCTGCTTCCTCCTCTCTCTCTCCCTCTCTGCCTGCCTCTCTGCCTACTTATGATCTCTATCTGTCAAATAAATTAATAAAATCATTTAAAAAATGGAAGAGATAGAAAATGATTTGCTATGAAAAAGAAAGGAAAGAGAACAGGAAGATTTATACTTATATCAGAAAAATATACTTTAAATGAAAATTAAATTTTAAAATTAAATTTTAAAATTAAAGCCAGCATAAATTTTTAATATAGTGTTTGATTCATTAGTTGCATATAAGAACGAGTGCTTGAACAAAATAAAAATAAATAAATAAAAATATTACACAATAATTATAATCAATCACCCAATAACTATCATAAATGACAAGGAATGCTACATATTGATAAAGGGGTATATTCACCAGTACACTGTCACATTTGTTAATATGTTAGCACCCAGTATCTTGAACTTAAGTATATAAAGCAAATATTAAATGACCTGAAGAGGAAAATAAAAACCAACATAGTAATAATAAGCAATTTCAATATTGCACTTTTAACAACAAAAAATCATACAAACAGAAAGTCAGTAATATAGTAGTGGACTTGAACTATTATGTAATAATTAACCTAACTAACATATACAAAATATTCCTTTCAATAGCAGCAAAATATATATTCTTTTGAAGTATACAATGAACATTCTCCAGGATTTGCTAATGTGGTAGGACACAAAAGAAAAACAAAACAAAAAGTCTTAGTTAATTTATAACTTTGAAATACATCAAGATCCTTCACTAACCACAGTGGTATGAAACTATTAATAATAGGTGGGAAATTCAGTAATATTTTACAACTAACACTCTAAGAACCAATAGGTCAAAGAAGAAATCAAAGAAAAAAATCTTTATCCAAATGAAAAGATAATATAACAAATCTTATAGGATGCAGCAAAAGCAATTCTAAATGAAAAGTGTATAGTAATAAATGTCGATATTAAGAAAAAATATCTAAAATAAACAACCTACATTTATATCTTAAGCAACAATAAAAAGAATAAACTAAACCCAAATATAGTTGGAAAAATGAAACAATAAATATCACAGCAGAAATAAATGAAATATACAGTAAAAAATAAATAAGATAATTGAGTCATCTTAATGATAAGCAAAATCTACAAGCCGTTTGCTACACAATCTAAGAAAAAAGAATCGAGATTTAAATATGTAAATTCAAAAATCTTAAAGGAAAATTACAACTGAAACAACAGAAATAAAATTAAGAATAAGAGCTAATTATAAAAAATTTTACAATAGAGGAAACAAAAGAAGTGTATAAATTCCTACAAACTTTCAATCTAATAATTCTGAATCAAGATAAAATAGAAAATGTGAATGAGTTAATATCAAAGAGATTGAAGCAGTAATCATAATAATAAAAACAACCAATGAAAGTTCAAGAGCAGAAGGATTTAAAGATGAATTTTACCGAATATTTTAAAAAAGAATAAATACAGGGGTACTTGGGTGGCCCAGACAGTTAAGCATCAGCCTCTGGCTCAGGTCATGATCCCAGCATTCTGGGACTGAGCCCCACATTGTGCTCCTTGCTCAGCGGGGAGTCTTCTTCTTCCTCCCCCTGCTCTTTTGCTCTTACTCACTCTCTCTCTCCTTCCCTCTCAAATAAATAAATAAAATCTGAAAAAATGAATTAATACAATTTTTTAAATCCTACAAAAATAGAAGTGAACATATTAACAAATCATTCTATGATGCCAACATTTGCCCTGTAACAAAGCCAGAGAAAGACACCAAAAAAAAAAAATAAATAAATAAAAACAAAAACACCCTACAGACCAAAATACCTGATGAACATATATAATAATCCTCGAGAAGGTACTAACAAACCAAATTCAGCAGTGCATTAAAAAGTCTATAAATTATGACCACAGCTGATTTGTCCCTGGATTAAAAAGATGTCTCAACTTAATGGAAGTCAATCAGTGTGATACAGCATATTGATAGGCTGAAAAATAAAAATTACAAAATCATATCAAAATACTCAAAAAAATGACATAACTCAACATCACATCATAATAAAAAACTTTCAATAAATTAAATATAGAAGGACTTTATTCACCACAATAAAGGTCATTTATGAAATGCCTGCAGCTAACATAATACCTAATGGTGAAAAACTGAAATATTTTCCTAAAAACCAGGAAAATGCAAGGATCCCCTCTTCCGCCCCTCATGTTCAAAATAGTATTAGTTCTTCTAGCCAAAGCTCAATGGGTTAAGCCGCTGCCTTTGGCTCAGGTCATGATCTCAGGGTCCTGGGATCGAGTCCCGCATCGTGCTCTCTGCTCAGCGGAGAACCTGCTTCCCTTCCTCTCTCTCTGCCTGCCTCACTTGTGATTTCTCTCTGTCAAATAAATAAATAAAATCTTTAAAAAAGGAAAGAAAATCTTTAAAAAAACAACTAAATTATAAATAAGGCAACACATTAGTCAGTGTTTGGAGATATTAACTTATATGTAGGAAACCCTAAAATTTCCACAAAAATAACTCTTAGAACTAATAAAATCAGCAATGTTGCAGAACAAAAATCAGCATAAAAATCAATCATTTTCCCACACCCTTATAACAACCATTCTGAAAAGAATATTTAAGATGGCAGAAAAAATAAAATACAGATAAATAAACTTACTGAAGAAGTTAAAGACTTCTGCATTTATTATTGCAAAACATTGAAAGAAATTAAGCAAGGTAAAGGTTAATAGGACAGTCTATGTTCATGGATAGAAAGCGTTGGTAATGTGAAAATGTTCATAAAACCCAGAGCAGCCCACAAATTAAAGATAATCACTATCATAATCCCAATGTAATTTTCCAAAAAAATAGGAATAAAATCCTGAAATTTATTTGGAAACCTACAAGATACTGAATAACCAAAGTAACTTGGATCAAGAAGAACAGAAAGAAGCCACGATGTCCTTCAACAGATGAATGGATAAAGAAGATAAGGTTCATGTACACAATGGAATGTTACTCAGCCATCAGAAAGAATGAATACTTACCATTTACATTGACATGGATGGACCTGTAGGGCATTATGCTATGTGGAATAAGTCAGTAAAAACAATAACAACAACAACCAAAAATTATATGGTTTCAATCATATGTGGAATATAAGAAATAGTGCAGAGGATCATAGAGGAAGGGAGGAAAAACTGAATGGAAAGAAATCAGAGAGGGAGACAACCATGACAATCTCTTGACAGCAGGAAATAAACTGAGGGTTACAGAAAGGGAGGAGGGTGGGGGTGGGGGGATGGGGTAACTGGGTGATGGGAATTAAGGAGGGAATGTGATATGATCTAGCACTGGGTGTTATATGCAACTAATGAATCATTAAACACTACATCAAAAACTAATGATTTATTATTATATGTTGGTTAATTGAATTTAAATGAAAAATTGAAAAAAAATAAAAACTAGAGATATTACCATTCCTGACTTCAAATATATTATGAAGCTATGGTAATGAAAACATTATGATATGGAATAAAAGTAGATATGTAGAGCAATGGAATTATTTGGAGAATTTTGAAATAACCCACAGGTATATGGTCAATTAATTTTTATAAGGGCACCAAAAATACACAGTGGGGAAATAATGGTCTCTTTATAAATGTTCTTGGAAATGCTACATATCCACATGAAAAGAAATAAATTGAAATCTTTTCCTGATGGACACTCAAAATTCAACTGTATTTGAGTCCTAAACATGACATTTGAGAAAATAAAACTTATAAACGAAGCTACGTTGTTGGGGCACCTGGGTGGCTCAGTTGTTAAGTGTATACCTTTCAGCTTAGGTCATGATCCCTGGGTCCTGGGATCAAGTCCCACATTGGGCTCTCTGCTCAGCGGAGGGCCTGCTTCTCCCTTTCCCACTCTCCCTGCTTGTGTTTCCTCTCTCTGTCAAATAAATAAATAAAATCTTAAAAAAAAAAAACTATGTTGTGGAAGCTTATACCATTGTATTTGGAAATGATTTCGTAGATCTGATACCAAATGCAGAGACAATAAAGCACTACACAAAACAAAAATTTGTCTGTATAGCAAAGGAAACACTCAACATGATGAAAAGGCAACCTAAGCAATGAAAAGAAGTATGTGAAAATTATATTTATGATGAGTGATTAACACCCAAAATATATAAGAAAATCCTATAAGTTAATAGCAAACAACTACAATGGCAGCAGCAACAACAACAACCCAAAACTAAATGATACCATTAAAAATAGGCTAAGAACCTTAATAAATATTTATTTAAGGTGTACCAGTACTTAAGTTATTGAAAAAGGTATTCAGCATCACAAATCATCAGGGATGTGAAAATCAAAACCATAAGGAGATATCACTTCACAAATGTTAGGATGGCTATTTTCAAAAATAGAAACAAATGATAATACGTGAGTAGGGATTACAATAATGGGAAAAGTGCAGTGGGAGATACAGGCTTCCAGTTACAGAATTAATAAGTCAAGGGAATGAAAGTAACTGCAAAGGGAATATAAGGAAGAAATATGAGAATGTGGAGAAAAGGAACACTTTGTGCACTGATGGGAATATAACTTAGAGCAGTCATAATGGAAAACTATGTGGATATATATCAATTTAAAAATAGAATCACCATTTGATCCATGAATCCCATTTCTGAATGTATCGCTGAAGAAATTAGTCAGAATCCCAATGACTTATGAGCATTTAATTGCTTAATGCAACCTTATCCATGGTAGCAAGTATACTTAAACAATATAAAAATTTTTGAAGGAAATATGGCTAAAGGGAATGTGGCCTGTAATACATACAAGGAATATTATTCAGCTTAAAGATGAAAGAAATCTTACCATTTGAGGCAACATAGAAAAAATGGAGGACACTGAAATGAATGAAGGAAAGAATTAGATAATAATGAACACAATAATAATAAATTAATTAAAGTTGATTTATTACATTTTTTAAAAGCTAAGGTTAATTACAGACATGTTCATAGAGTGAAAATCACTACAAGTATAAAGTTATGATAGACCAATTATAGTCATTACAAATTAACGTTTACTATGGGCTGATACCAATTAAACAAGTCAATGGAGACAAAGATAACACTTATTCCCACAACTGAAATAAAACTATTTCACAAATTACCACTCTTAGAAAATATTCAGGGCACAGAATATCAGCAGCAGTGGTGAGATAGCAAAATAGCAAATAATTTGGCTCTGTGTTTTCCTTTTCTGTTTCTTTTTTCATTTTTATGTTAAGCACAGTGATAGTCCAATATGCTTCCATGTATAGTTGTTGTTGTTGTTGTTTTATGTCTTTTCAGTGTTCCAGAATTCATTTTTATGCACCATACCCAATGCTCCATGCAACACGTGTCCCCCATGATATCCACACCAGGCTCACACAACCCCCCACCCTGCTCCCCTCCAAAACCCTCAGTTTGTTTCTCAGAGTCCACAGTCTTTCATGGTTCTTCTCCCCCTCCAATTTCCCCCAACTCCCTTCTCCTCCCCATCTCCCCATGCCCTCCATTTTATTCCTTATGCTCCACAAGTAAGCAAAACCATATGATAATTGACTCCCTCTGCTTCACTTATTTCATTCAGCATGTCTTCCAGTCCTGTCCATGTTGATCATCCTTTCTGATGGAGGCATAGTACTCCATAGTATATATGGACCATATCTTCTTTATCCACTCCTCTGTTAAAGGGCATCTTGGTTCTTCCCACATTTTGGTGATTGAAGCCATTGCTGCTATGAACATTCTGGCAGAGATGATTCTTCTTTTTACTACATCTGTATCTTTGGGGTAAATACCCAGTAGTGCAATTGCAGTGTCATAGGGAAGCTCTATTTTTAATTTCTTAAGGAATCTCCACACTGTTACCCAAAGTGGCTGCAACAAATTGCATTCCCACCAACAGTGCAATAGGGTTCCCCTTTATCTATATCCTCTACAACACATGTTGTTTATTTTCTTGTTAATTTTGGACATTCTAAAATGTTATCTCTGTGTGGTTTTGATTTGAAACTCCCTGGTGTCTAATGAGGATGAACATTTTTTCATGTGTCTGTTAGCCATTTGTACGTCTTCTTTGGAGAAGTGTGGTTTCATGTCTTCTACCCAGTTTTTGACGTGATTATCTGTTTTGTGTGGGTTGAGTTTGAGGATTTCTTTATAGATCTTGGATATCAGCCCTTTTTAAAGTAGTGTCATTTGCGAATATGTTCTCCCATTTCATGGGTTGCCTCTTTGTTTTGTTGACTGTTTCCTTTGCAGAAGCTTTTAATCATGATGAAGTCCCAAAAGTTCATTTTCACTTTTGTTTCCTTTGCCTTTGGAGACATATCTCAAAGAAGTTGCTGTGGCTGATGTCTAAGAGATTACTGCCTATGTTCTCTTCTGGGATTCTGATGGATTCCTGTCTCAATGTTGAGGACTTTTATCCATTTTGAGTTTATCTTTGTGTACGGTGTAAGATAATGGTTGAGTTTCATTCTTCTATACATAGCTGTCGCGTTTTCCCAGCACCATTTATCAAAGGGACTGTCTTTTTTCCACTGTATATTTTTTCCAGCTTTGTCAAAGATTATTTGACCACAGAATTGAGGGTCCATATCTTGTCTCTATACTCTGTTCCACTGCTCTATGTGCCTGTTTTCGTGCCAGTACCATGCTGTCTTGGTGATCACAGCTTTTTAGTAATGCTTGAAATCAGGCAACGTGATGCCCCAGTTTTGTTTTTCTTTTTCAACATTTCCTTAGAAATTCGGGGTCTCTTCTGGTTCCATGCAAATTTTAGGATTGTTTGTTCCAGCTCTTTTTAAAATACCAGTGGAATTTTGATCGGAATGTCATTGAATGTATAGATTGCTCTAGGCAGTATAGACATTTTAACAATGTCTATTCTTCTGATCCATGAGCATGGAATGGTCTTTCATCGCTTCTATGCATAGTTTAACAGACATTTATATCTTATTGAAAAAAAAGATGTTACAAAAGGAATGTATTATACACTGTTAAATAAGTTAAACACCGTGTTATTCTCATATACTTCCACCCATTAGTTCAAAAACACTTATATAATTTTAAAATATATTACCCAACACATATTACATCATTAGTTTCAGATATAGTGCTTAATAATTCATCAGTTGCTTATAACACCCAGTGATTATCACATCACATACCCTCACTTATGCCCATCACCCAGAAACCCCATCTGCTCCACACATCTCCCCTTCAAACACCCTCAGTTTGTTTCCCATAGCTAAGAGTCTCTCATGGTATGTGTCCCTCTCTGATTTCTTCCCATTGAGTTTTCCCTCCCTTCTCTGATGGTCCTCTATACGCTTTCTTATATTTCACATATGAGTGACAACATATGATAATTGCCTTTCTCTGATTGACTTATTTCACTTAGCATAATACTCTCCAGGTCAATCTATGTCGATGTAGGGGTAAATAATTATCATTTCTGATGGCTGAGTAATATTCCATTGTATATAAATAATACCATATCTCCTTCATCCATTCCTATGTCAATGGACATCTCAGCTACTTCCACAGTTTGGCTATTTTGGACATTGCTGTTATAAACATTGGGTTGCAGGTGCCCCTTCTGTTCTGTACATCTGTACTTTGGGGTGAATACCTAGCAGTGCAATTGCTGGGTCATAGTGTAGCTTTATTTTCAAGTTTTTTAAGAACCTCCATTCTGTTTTCCATAGTGGCTGTACCTGTCTGCATCCAAATAATAGTGTAAGAGTGTTGCCCTTTATCCACATCTTCATCTCATTTTTTGTTTCCTGTCTTATTAATTTTTGCCATTCTGATTGGTATGAAGTGGTATCTCATTGCTGTTTTCATGCATATTTCCCTGATGACAAATGATGTTGAACATTTCTTCATGTGTCTTCTGGCCATTTGTATGTCTTTTCGAGAAATGCCTGTTCATATTGTCTGCCCATTTCTTGACTGGATTATTTGTTTTTTGGGTATTGAGTTTAAGAAGTTCTTTATAGATCTTGGATATATTTATCTGATATGTCATGTGAAAATATTTTCTCCCATTTCTTAGGTTGCTGTTTAGTTTTGTTGACTGTTTCCTTTCAATATCAAAAAGCCATCTACACAAAACTCCCAGTGAATATCACTTTCAATGGATAAAAATGAAAGTGTTTCCCCTCAGGTCAGGAATAGGACAGGATGCCCACTCTCATCACTGGTGTTCAACATACTACTGAAAACCTTAGCCTCAACAATCAGACAACACAAAAATCTCTATCCCAAAATTTCTATTACTCATACAGCAATTCAGCACTGTGCAGGACACAAAATCAATGCACATAAATCAGTTCCATTTCTATATGTTAACAATGAGATGGAAGAAAGAGAAATTTAGGAATTGATCCCATTTACAGTTGCGCTTACCTAGAAATAAACATAATCAAATAGGTAAAATATCTGTACTATCAAAACTTTATAACACTCATGAAAGTAAGTAAAGAAGACATGAAGAAATGGAAAACCATTCTATGCTTATGGATTGGAAAAAAAAATACTGTTAAAATGTGTATGCAATGTAAGCCAATCTACACATTCATTGGAATCCCTATCAAAATACCACCAGTGTTTTTCACAGCGCTAGAACAAACAATTCTAAAACCTGTATAGAATCAGAAAATTATAAAATTTTTATAGAATCAGAAAGGACCCTGAGTAGGAAATAGAATGTTGAAAAAGAAAACCCATGCTAGAGTCATCAAAACTCTGGAATTCAATCAGTATTACAAATATTTATTTATGAAGATAGTAGGGTACTGGAACTAAAACAGACACATAAATCCATGGAACAGGAAAAACAAAAACAAAACAAAACAAAACAAAACCCAGAAATGGTCACGCAATTCAACTAATCTTCAACAAATTAGGAAAAATATCTATTGGAAAAGAAGAGTTGTTTCAATAAATGTCTGGAGAATTGGACAGCCACAAGTAGAAGAATGAAACTAGACCATTCTCTTAAACAATACACAAAGATAAACTCAAAATGGACAAAAGATATAAATATGAAAACAGAACTCCATCAAAATATAAGAAAGCTCTTGGAACTCAGCCACAAAAAAATTCTTGAAAGACACGTCTCCAAAGGCAAAGGAAACAAAAGCAAAAATGAACTGTTTGAACCTTATCAAAATAAAAACGTTCTGCACAACTGAGGAAAAGCATATATATATATATTATATATATATATATATGCTTTTTATATACTATGTATCAAAGAGTTAAGTGCAGAGATACTTCTGTATCATTCTACACTTAAAATAAGAAGTCACTTTAGGTATTCTCTCGTTTCATGCAAATTTTAGGATTGTTCCAGTTTTGTGAAAAGTGCTGGTGGTCTTAACATTTTCTTGATCTTTCTTTGGGATGAATTCCTCCATCTTGGAATTTTATCTAGGTCTTAGGTTCTTTATGTTAATAAAGCTCATTGTGCTACTTGCTCCTGAAAGTAGTGGCTGTATTATGAAAAGATCATATACTGTACAGGACCTGGGGCTTCTGGAAGTGTTTCCAGTATATACTGTCTGAACTTTGTTGTTGTGTTTTTTCTGGTCTTTCCTTCAGATCAGTCCTCAGCAGAGTTTCTCCTTGATTAAAGTGGATAGTGTTTGGATCTTGTCCACAGCGTCAAGAGTTTTAACTAGGTGTGTTTTGGTCTGCTTGTTAAGAGTCTAGCTCCCATTTCCCCTAGAGTTCAAGTTTTGCAGTGTTCTATGGTCAGCAGACTTGGTGTAGGTTTTGTGGTTTCCTTCTGGGAGTCAGGACTGATGCAGCTCTGAATTTCAGGGATACTTGTCCTAATTCAGAATTACTTGCAGAATGCAGTGTAGTGGGGTGTAATCATCTCAAGACTCCACTGTGGGTTCTGTGCTGGTCAATGAAGTCAATCCATGCTAATGGGTAGGAAAGAAATGGTAACAACCTGCTCTCTCATCCTGGGGTAGGTGATTTGTGCCTTTTGCATTCAAGAAGCCCTAACAGAAAAGCAATCAATCTCTCCTGGCATGTCATAGGCATCATTCAGGTCCCTGCTTTTCACCTTTTTGTGTACAAGCAAATGCCCACCTAAAAGTACAGTGTTCCTGTGTTTTTTAAGTTTATTTTTATAAAGATTTTGTTTATGTATTTTTTGGAGGAAAAGAGAGCACAAGCAGGAGGAGTGGCAGGCAGAGGGTGAAACAGGCTCCCCGCTGAACAAGGAGCCTGATGCAGGATTTGATCCCAGAACCCCTGGATCATGACTTGAGCAGAAGTCAGACACGTAACTAACTGAGCCACCCAGGTGTCCCTGCTCCTTTGTTTTGTTTTTTTTTTTTTTCCTCATTTTATTTTTTTCAGCGTAACAGTATTCATTCTTTTTGCACAACACCCAGTGCTCCATGCAAAACGTGCCCTCTCCATTACCCACCACCTGTTCCCCCAACCTCCCACCCCTGACCCTTCAAAACCCTCAGGTTGCCCCAACCTCCCACCCCTGACCCTTCAAAACCCTCAGGTTGTTTTTCAGAGTCCATAGTCTCTTATGGTTCGCTTCCCCTCCCCAATGTCCATAGCCCGCTCCCCCTCCCCCAATCCCACCTCCCCGCAGCAACCCCCAGTTTGTTTTGTGAGATTAAGAGTCATTTATGGTTTGTCTCCCTCCCAATCCCATCTTGTTTCATTTATTCTTCTCCTATCCCCCTAACCCCCCACGTTGCTTCTCCATGTCCTCATATCAGGGAGATCATATGATAGTTGTCTTTCTCCGATTGACTTATTTCACTAAGCATGATACGCTCTAGTTCCATCCACGTCATCGCAAATGGCAAGATTTCATTTCTTATGATGGCTGCATAGTATTCCATTGTGTATATATACCACATCTTCTTTATCCATTCATCTGTTGATGGACATCTAGGTTCTTTCCATAGTCTGGCTATTGTAGACATTGCTGCTATAAACATTCGGGTACACGTGCCCCTTCGGATCACTATGTTTGTATCTTTAGGGTAAATACCCAGTAGTGCAATTGCTGGGTCATAGGGTAGTTCTATTTTCAACATTTTGAGGAACCTCCATGCTGTTTTCCAGAGTGGTTGCACCAGCTTGCATTCCCACCAACAGTGGAGGAGGGTTCCCCTTTCTCCACATCCTCGCCAGCATCTGTCTTTTCCTGACTTGTTAATTTTAGCCATTCTGACTGGTGTGAGGTGATATCTCATTGTGGTTTTGATTTGTATTTCCCTGATGCCGAGTGACGTGGAGCACTTTTTCATGTGTCTGTTGGCCATCTGGATGTCTTCTTTGCAGAAATGTCTGTTCATGTCCTCTGCCCATTTCTTGATTGGATTGTTTGTTCTTTGGGTGTTGAGTTTGCTAAGTTCCTTATAGATTTTGGATACTAGCCCTTTATCTGATATGTCGTTTGCAAATATCTTCTCCCATTCTGTCAGCTGTCTTTTGGTTTTGTTAACTGTTTCCTTTGCTGTGCAAAAGCTTTTGATCTTGATGAAATCCCAACAGTTCATTTTTGCCCTTGCTTCCCTTGCCTTTGCCGTTGTTCCTAGGAAGATGTTGCTACGGCTGAGGTCGAAGAGGTTGCTGCCTGCATTCTCCTCAAGGATTTGGATGGATTCCTTTCTCACATGGAGGTCCTTCATCCATTTGGAGTCTATTTTCGTGTGTGGTGTAAGGAAGTGGTCCAATTTCATTTTTCTGCATGTGGCTGTCCAATTTTCCCAGCACCATTTATTGAAGAGGCTGTCTTTTTTCCATTGGACATTCTTTCCTGCTTTGTCGAAGATTAGTTGACCATAGAGTTGAGGGTCGATTTCTGGGCTCTCTATTCTGTTCCACTGATCTATGTGTCTGTTTTTGTGCCAGTACCATGCTGTCTTGATGATGACAGCTTTGTAATAGAGCTTGAAGTCCGGAATTGTAATGCCACCAACTTTGGCTTTGTTCTTCAATATTCCTTTGGCTATTCGAGGTCTTTTCTGGTTCCATATAAATTTTAGGATTATTTGTTCCATTTCTTTGAAAAAAATGGATGGTATTTTGATAGGGATTGCATTAAATGTGTAGATTGCTTTAGGTAGCATAGACATTTTCACAATATTTATTCTTCCAATCCAGGAGCATGGAACATTTTTCCATTTTTTTGTGTCTTCCTCAATTTCTTTCATGAGTACTTTATAATTTTCTGTGTATAGATTCTTAGTCTCTTTGGTTAGGTTTATTCCTAGGTATCTTATAGTTCTGCAATTGTAAATGGGATTGACTCCTTAATTTCTCTTTCTTCTGTCTTGTTGTTGGTGTACAGAAATGCAACTGATTTCTGTGCATTGATTTTATATCCTGACACTTTACTGAATTCCTGAACAAGTTCTAGCAGTTTTGGAGTGGAGTCTTTTGGGTTTTCCACATATAGTATCATATCATCTGCGAAGAGTGATAGTTTGACTTCTTCTTTACCAATTTGGATGCCTTGAATTTCTTTTTGTTGTCTGATTGCTGAGGCTAGGACTTCTAGTACTATGTTGAATAGCAGTGGTGATAATGGACATCCCTGCCGTGTTCCTGACCTTAGCGGAAAAGCTTTCAGTTTTTCTCCATTGAGAATGATATTTGCGGTGGGTTTTTCATAGATGGCTTTGATAATATTGAGGTATGTGCCCTCTATCCCTACACTTTGAAGAGTTTTGATCAGGAAGGGATGCTGTACTTTGTCAAATGCTTTTTCAGCATCTATGGAGAGTATCATATGGTTCTTGTTCTTTCTTTTATTAATGTGTTCTATCACATTGATTGATTTGCGGATGTTGAACCAACCCTGCAGCCCTGGAATAAATCCCACTTGATCGTGGTGAATAATCCTTTTAATGTACTGTTGAATCCTATTGGCTAGTATTTTGGCGAGAATTTTTGCGTCTGTGTTCATCAAGGATATTGGTCTGTAGTTCTCTTTTTTGGTGGGATCCTTGTCTGGTTTTGGGATCAAGGTGATGCTGGCCTCATAAAATGAGTTTGGAAGTTTTCCTTCCATTTCTATTTTTTGGAACAGTTTCAGGAGAATAGGAATGAGTTCTTCTTTAAATGTTTGGTAGAATTCCCCTGGGAAGCCGTCTGGCCCTGGGCTTTTGTTTGTTTGGAGATTTTTGATGACTGTTTCAATCTCCTTACTGGTTATGGGCCTGTTCAGGTTTTCTATTTCTTCCTGGTTCAGTTGTGGTAGTTTATATGTCTCTAGGAATGCATCCATTTCTTCCAGATTGTCCAATTTGTTGGCGTAAAGTTGCTCATAGTATGTTCTTATAATTGTCTGTATTTCTTTGGTGTTAGTTGTGATCTCTCCTCTTTCATTCATGATTTTATTGATTTGGGTCCTTTCTCTTTTCTTTTGGATGAGTCTGGCCAGGGGTTTATCAATCTTATTGATTCTTTCAAAGAACCAGCTCCTAGTTTCATTGATTTTTTCTATTGTTTTTTTGGTTTCTATTTCATTGATTTCTGCTCTGATCTTTATGATTTCTCTTCTCCTGCTGGGTTTAGGGTTTCTTTCTTGTTCTTTCTCCAGCTCCTTTACGTGTAGGGTTAGGTTGTGTACTTGAGACCTTTCTTGTTTCTTGAGAAAGGCTTGTACCGCTATATATTTTCCTCTCAGGACTGCCTTTGCTGTGTCCCACAGATTTTGAACTGTTGTGTTTTCATTATCATTTGTTTCCATGAATTGTTTCAATTCTTCTTTAATTTCCTGGTTAACCCATTCATTCTTTAGAAGGATGCTGTTTAGTCTCCATGTATTTGGGTTCTTTCCAGCTTTCCTCTTGTGATTGAGTTCTAGCTTCAGAGCATTGTGGTCTGAAAATATGCAGGGAATGATCCTAATCTTTTGATACCAGTTGAGACCTGATTTGTGACCCAGGATGTGATCTATTCTGGAGAAGGTTCCATGTGCACTAGAGAAGAATGTGTATTCTGTTGCTTTGGGATGAAATGTTCTGAATATATCTGTGATGTCCATCTGGTCCAGTGTGTCATTTAAGGCCTTTATTTCCTTGTTGATCTTTTGCTTGGATGATCTGTCCATTTCAGTGAGGGGAGTGTTCAAGTCCCCTACTATTATTGTATTATTATTGATGTGTTTCTTTGATTTTGTTATTAATTGGTTGATATAGTTGGCTGCTCCCACGTTAGGGGCGTAGATATTTAAAATGGTTAGATCTTCTTGTTGGACAGACCCTTTGAGTAGGATATAGTGTCCTTCCTCATCTCTTATTATAGTCTTTGGCTTAAAATCTAATTGATCTGATATAAGGATTGCCACTCCAGCTTTCTTCTGATGCCCATTAGCATGGTAAATTGTTTTCCACCCCCTCACTTTAAATCTGGAGGTGTCTTCGCGTCTAAAATGAGTTTCTTGTAGGCAACATACTGATGGGTTTTGTTTTTTTATCCATTCTGATACCCTGTGTCTTTTGATTGGGGCATTTAGCCCATTAACATTCAGGGTAACTATTGAGAGATATGAATTTAGTGCCATTATTAGTCTGTAAGGTGACTGTTACTGTATATTGTCTCTGTACCTTTCTGATCTACTACTTTTAGGCTCTCTCTTTGCTTAGAGGACCCCTTTCAATATTTCCTGTAGAGCTGGTTTGGTGTTTGCAAATTCTTTCAGTTTTTGTTTGTCCTGGAAGCTTTTGATCTCTCCTTCTATTTTCAATGATAGCCTAGCTGGATAGAGTATTCTTGGCTGCATGTTTTTCTCGTTGAGTGCTCTGAATATATCATGCCAGCTCTTTCTGGCCTGCCAGGTCTCTGTGGATAAGTCTGCCGCCAATCTAATATTTTTACCATTGTATGTTACAGACTTCTTTTCTCGGGCTGCTTTCAGGATTTTCTCTTTGTCACTAAGACTTGTAAATTTTACTATTAGGTGACGGGGTGTGGACCTATTCTTGTTGACTTTGAGGGGCGTTCTCTGCATCTCCTGGATTTTGATGCTTGTTCCCTTTGCCATATTAGGGAAATTCTCTCCAATGATTCTCTCCAATAGACCTTCTGCTCCCCTCTCTGTTTCTTCTTCTTCTGGAATCCCAATTATTCTAATGTTGTTTCGTCTTATGGTGTCACTTATCTCTCGGATTCTCCCCTCATGGTCCAGTAGCTGTTTGTCCCTCTTTTGCTCGGCTTCCTTATTCTCTGTCATTTGGTCTTCTATATCACTAATTCTTTCTTCTGCCTCATTTATCCTAGCAGTGAGAGCCTCCATTTTTGATTGCACCTCATTAATAGCTTTTTTGATTTCAACTTGGTTAGATTTTAGTTCTTTAATTTCTCCAGAAAGGGCTTTAATATCTCCAGAGAGGGTTTCTCTAATATCTTCCATGCCTTTTTCGAGCCCGGCTAGAATGTTCAGAATCGTCATTCTGAACTCTTGATCTGACATATTACCCATGTCTGTGTTGATTAGGTCCCTAGCCTTCGGTACTGTCTCTTGTTCTTTTGTTTGTGGTGATTTTTTCCGCCTTGTCATTTTGTCCAGATAAGAGCATATGAAGGAGCAAATAAACTACTAAAAGGGTGGCAAAGACCCCGGAAAAATGCGCTGTAACCAAATGAGAAGAGACCCCAAATTGTGGGGGGGAGAAAGGGGATAAAACAGCTTCTGAAAAAAAAAGAAAAAAAAAAAAAAGAAAGAAAAAAAATTTAAAAAATAAAACAAATAAAAAAATACAAAAAAGAAAGAAAAAATATATATATTTAGATGAACTAGTCAAAAAATGTTAAAAAAGAAAAGGGTAAAAGTTTTAAAAAATTTAGCAGAAGAAGAAAAAAGAAAAAAGGAAAAAAAATTAAAAAAAGAAAAAAAAATTGAAAAAAGAAAAAAAAAATTGAAGTAGCCGCAAGACTAAAGAATCATGGGGAGAAAGCCATGAGTTCCGTGCTTTGCTTTCTCCTCCTCTGGAATTGCTCTGCTGTCTTAGGAATTGAATCTGCTTTCTCCTTGATAGATGAAATTCGTTCTGGCTGGATATTTTGTTGATCTTCTGGGGGAGGGGCCTGTTGTAGTGACTCTCAAGTGTCTTTGCCCGAGGCGGGATTGCACCGCCCTTACCGGCGGCCGGACTAAGTAATCAGCTCGGGTTCGCTTTTGGGAGCTTCTGTTCCCTGAACGCTTTCCGTAGAGTTCCGGAGGACGGGAATGAAAATGGCGGCCTCCCAGTCTCCGGCCCGGAGGAGCCGAGAGCCTGGGGCCCCACTCCTCAGTGCGCCCCCAGAGGACAGCACCCAATCACTCCCGTATCCCCAGCCTCTAGCCGCGCTCGGAGCTCACCCAGCCCGCGACCAGTTCAAGGTAACCCCGAGCTGAGAGTTCAGTCCTCGGCTCTGTCTTGGCAGCCGGCTTCTCCGTTCTAATAGCTGCGAGCTCTCCGACACTCCGACACCCCCGATCCTTCTGTGACCCTGCGGGGCCTGGAGCCACGCTGGCCCCACGTGGGCTTCACCCCGGTTTAGCCCCTGGAGCAATGTCCCTCAGTGGAACAGACTTTTAAAAGTCCTGATTTTGTGCTCCGTTCCTCCGCCGCTTGCCGGGAGCCGGCCCCTCCCCCCGCGGTCTATCTTCCCGTCGTTTTAGATTCACTTCTCCGCCAGTCCTACCTTTCAGAAAGTGGTTGATTTTCTGTTTCTAGAGTTGCTGTTCTTCTTCTCTTCACTCTCCCGTTGGATTTGTAGGTGTTTGCAATGTTTAGATAAGCTATCGAGCTGATCTCCTGCTACCTGATGTAGTCTCAGGCTGCTACTTCTCCGCCATCTTCGAAATGAAATCCCTGCTCCTTTGTTTTATCTCAAGCATATCAGCTGGGTTTCATTACTGTAAATTTTAGATACTCTGCAAGTTGTAGAAACTTGTTGTTCCTCTGAGAGAGGCTCTCACCACACTGTGGCTGGTACAAGTTTGTCCCATGGCAGTTGCACAAATGTGTAGAGGCTTCAAGTTTATGGTGAAGTGTAGTAAAAAGCCAGTGCCCAGGTTAGATGCTCTCAGCAGTTTTCTCTGTTCTTATGCTAATGGAGAGGAAAGTGCAATGGTGCCCACCAGCTCTTTTGTGCCTGGAGAGGAAATACCACCTGTCCCAAGCAAAGAAACTGTCTCTCCCAGTACATGGGATCCTCAGACCACACTGCCTCTTCCCAGACCTCTGCCCTCCTTCTCCACAAACGCACCGTTTTCTGATAGGCACCACACTAGAGATGGGATAGACTTTAAAAACTTCAGTCTTTGAGCTCTACTCTTTAGAAAAGGTTAATATAAACAGACAATTTCATTTTCCCAGGAAATAGTTGTGTGGGAGTGTTTTGCTTGTGCAGTCACCTGCATGCTGCTCTCTTTTTATCTCTCTCTCTCTCTTTTCTCCATAATCAGGGTTCCTTTCCCTCAAAAGCACCAGCCATTCTTTTCTTCCCCAAATCATGTCTCTGTCTTTTCTATTTTCCCTGATGTGGCCTCCTTTCTCCCTCTAGTTGTGCAGTTTGTTCCCTTAGTCCTCAGATCAATTTCTTGCATGTTCAGAATGATTTAATATTTATCTAACTGTGTTCTTGGGACAAGGTAAGCATAGGAACTCCCTATAGTCTATCTTAACTCCTACTACTACTATTACATTTTCTATTGGAAATCTTAAAATAACATTTTGAAAACTGAAAACAATTTTAAAAATACATTTTATTTATCTATTATATCTAAATATTTTCTTTATAATGTCTTAGGAAATAATATTATTTACTGATATATTAAAAATATTTATTTATTTATTTTCATCAAAGAGAGAGTGAGAGATTGAAAGCAAGAGCACGTGCAGGGGGGCAGCAGGCAGAGGGAAAAGCAGGCTCCTCATTGAGCAGGGAGCCAGATGCAGGACTTGATCCCAGAGCATTGCTATCATGATCCAAGCCAAAGACAAATTCTCAACCAACTGAGCCACCCAGACATCCCAATATTTTAGATTTTTATACTATCTATTCTAGATCCAATATTTATTTTATATTTACAGTATTTATCAATTTGGAATATGCACATATCAAGCGCTCAACAGCAAATGTTACTTTGTGGCTATGATATTGAACAATGATGTTCCATATAAGAAAGTTAAATTAAATAAAACTAAGGTATGTATATGTAATCACACATTCTATCTTATACATAAAATAAAAGACACACACATATATATATATTTTGATTATATGTTACTAATATGCAGATATTTAGTATTATATAATTTATATTTAATGTTTAAAATAATGCATAAAAGTATATATTACTACATACATTATATGAATATATAGAATAAATATATAGATAATATGCTATATATATTTGCAATGTTACAAATTTTATATGCATATTTGCAGCATATATTATTTATATATATTAAAGTAATTTTAAAACTGTCATTTACATAAACCTCTACCAAGATAAAACAGAATGAGAGAAAAGAAGAGAGAAATTATAAAAAAATTACCTTAGGAATTAACAACACAAAAAATTAAAGGCTGGGCCCAGAATGTTTGCCCGAATATGTTCATCCATTTCACCCAAGTGCTCTACCTATCTCCACTCATACCTATGTCATGTCTTCATTCCCTAACCCATCCAATTTGTAAACCCATCTCCCAGGGCTCTGGCCATGACGTACACTGTGAGATGCTGGTCATTGTGTTGTAATTCTCAGAAGTCAGAAACTTCTATCTGTGTCTTGAAGCAGGTGGTTAACATCATCTTCTGGGATGTCAGAAATTACCTCCATAAACCAGATTTAAGAAACAATGAAGTTACTTGTTACATAATTTCTTACTAACATTGGTAATATTCCTGTTTGATGACATAAATGTTTTCTTTGTCTTAGATACTAATAAAAGTGTTGGAATTCGATAGGTTCAAACATAAAAGGTAGATTCAAAAAGTTATTCATGCATTTAATCCAACTCCAAGAATATTTTACTGGAAATTTAGTTTAAATAGAAATAGTTTTTGTGAGTTTCATAAGAAAAGGACAATGCTTATTTTAATTCATCAGGGTTATTATTTGTGGAAATAGCTAAAACTTACCAAGTGAGCACAAGGAAAATTTATTTATTAAAAACTTTTTTTAGCAAGGGCATCAACAACTATCACTTCTATTTGGCAAATTATTAAAGTTAGATAGAAAAGTGGGGAAACTTAAAAAAAAAGAAAAAAAAAGGAACAAGGAAGTATTTCAAGAATATGCTGATTGGAGGCTATTGCCATGATGAAGTTGAGGTAAGCCAGAGGTACATATTTGGCTTTCTCTGGTTAGCCCAAAATTTGAAGCAGGAAAAAAATAAAGAAGCTCTCAGTTATTAAGGAAGTTCACACTTGTGTCTGGTTGTTATTGGGTTTATTGTTTGGCTTCCTGAGTTGTTGGTAGGGATAGTTGGTCTGACTTTTTATTAGTCTGACTTACAGCAATCTGGTTTTTAAGACCAGATTCTGTAGACTGTGGTTCATAGTTCTGCTTCTAATCAAGGTCTGGTTTTTGACTATATATTCTGTACCTCATATTTTTTTTAATTTAAACTTCATACTTTGATGGAGTTGTTCATAAATATAGTAGAAAATGTTACATATTTAAAGTAAGAATGTCATATATGTTTGAAATATTTAATTATATTAGTTTTACTATCTACAACTAGTATATATTGGTTTTACTACCTACATAGTAAAACTAATATATATTATATATAATATAATACATATATTATATATGTGTATATGAGTGCACGTGTATATATATACATATACACACACACACATCCATCCTCTCTTTTATATATATATAGTGGATAAAGAATAACAAATGCTTATGGAAAATTTACTAGTTAAATATAACATATATGACTAGAAATTGAAAAGCAAAACTCATAACAAAACTACAAAAGTGATTTGACAATAAATTTGAAAATGTAAAATATATTCTTTTGCAAAAAAGAATTTGTATTCAACTCAATAAGAAAAAGAAAATATGAATAGGTCATAGTAATTAAAGAAATTATTTGATAATAGAAACTATCCTAATTGTGAATCAGTAAACCTGTGAGTTGACAGACTTACTAAGTTACTGAAGAGGATGAAATTGCTGGTGACCCAGAAAAACTGTTTTCGTTGTTTAATTGTTGTTGTTTTTAATTTGTCTTGCAATTCCTTCATATATTAGGTAACAAATTCAGAAAATAAAGTCAGCCTGGATTGTTGCTTGAAGGTTGTAGGATAATTACGAAAATAAACACCAACAAAAATCAAAACTTTGACTCTTAAATCTTTTTGATGATCTCAAATTTTTTTTAAGATTTTATTCATTTATTTGGCAGAGAGAGATCACAAGTAGGCAGAGAGGCAGGCAGAGAGAGAGAGAGAGAGGGAGAAGCAGGCTCCCTGCTGAGCAGAGAGCCCGATGCGGGACTTGATCCCAGGACCCTGAGATCATGACCTGAGCCAAAGGTAGCAGCTTAACCCACTGAGCCACCCAGGCGCCCCTGATGATCTCAAATTTGTGGGAAACAATCACTTAAATGTTCTGAATTGCCATAGGTCAGGGTGATAATATTTTGAATATACAGCTCCCCTTTGCTTTCATAAATCCTTTACTAGGGTCTATGTACCATCACTCATATTAGTTTGTGAACAGTAAGAACTACAATGATCTTAAGTCCTGGAGGTACCTAAGCCTCTGGTTATTTAGTACTAAATATACCACCGGGGTGTATAAAATGCTCATTGTTCACACATCTAAGCAGCTAATTTAATATAAAATGATATCTCAAAATATTAAAGTTGTCACAGGAATGAGATCCTAGGTGATTGTTTAAAACTCCAAATAAAGAGTCTTCCTTCTATTTCTGCTCTGCCCAAAAAATTGCCATGAAGATATTACCATGAAATAATGGTATGAAAACAGTTAAATTTACTTCTCAAATATGAACATATGAAAGGGAATAGGAAGGGGGAAAGGGAGAAGGAGAGAGATAATTTTCTGATGCTGCATTGAGCATGGAGACCATTATGGGGCTTGGTCTCATGACACTGAGATCATGACCTGAGATGAAATCAAGAGCTGGATGCTTAACTGACTGAAACATCATTATGCCCCTAAATTACTATTTTTATTTTGTTTATTTTTTAAATATAATTTTATTTTTCCAGTGTTCCAAGATTCATTGTTTATGCATCACACCCAGTGCTCAATGCAAGACAGCCCCCCTTAATATCCACCACCAGGCTCACCCAACACCTCAGCCCCCTTACCTCCAAATCCCTCAGTGTGTTTCTCAGAGTCCACAGTCTTTCATGGTTCATCTCCCCCTCCAATTTCCCCCAACTCTCTTCCCATCTCCTTATCTCAATGACCTCTGTGTCGTTCTTTATGCTCCACAAGAAAGTGAAACCATATGATGGTTGACTCTCTCTGCTTGACTTTTTTCACTCAGCATAATATCTTCCATTCCCATCCATGTTGATATAAAAGTTGGGTATTCATCCTTTCTGATGGAGGCATACTATTCCATTGTATATATTCTTCTTTATCTAGTAATTTGTTGAAGAGTATCTTGGCTCTTTCCAGTTTGGTGACTGTGGCCATTGCTGCTATGAACTTGGGGTACAAGTAGCCCTTCTTTTCACTACACTTGTATCTTTTCTTTTTTCTTTTTTTTAAGATTTTATTTATTTATTTGACAGACAGAAATCACAAGCAGGCAGAGAGGCAGGCAGAGAGAGAGGAAGGGAAGCAGGCTCCCTACTAAGCAGAGAGCCCAATGCGGGGCTCGATCCCAGGACCCTGAGATCATGACCTGAGCCGAAGGCAGCGGCTTAACCCACAGAGCCACCCAGGCGCCCCCATTTGTATCTTTTCAGTAAATACCTAGTACTGCAATTACATGGTCATAGGGTAGCTCTATTTTTAATTTCTTAAAAAATCTCCAGACCTTTTTCCAAAGTGGCGACACCAACTTTCATTCCCACCAAGGGAAAGAGGGTCCCCTTTCTCCAAAAATATGTGTGTGTGTGCATGTGTGTGTGTGTATATATACATATGTATATATATATACATATATATATGTATATATATATATACACATACAGTGTATGGGAAAAAGTGGGAAAAAGACAATCTCTTCAGTAAATGGTGCTGAAAAATTGGAAAGCTATGAATAGAAGAATGAGTCGGGCATCTGGATGGCTCAGTGGGTTAAGCCTCTGCCTTAAGCTCAGGTCATGGTCTCAGGGTCCTGGGATAAAGCCCTTCATTGGGCTTTCTGCTCAGCAGGGAGCCTGCTTCCCCCTCTCTCCCTGCCTGCCTCTCTGACTACTTGTGATCTCTCTCTCTGTGTCAAATAAATAAATAAAATCTTTAAATAAAGAAAAAAAAGAATGAAACTTGACCATTCTCTTACACCATACACAATGATAAACTCAAAATATATATGTCAGAGACAAGTTCTAAGATGGCGGAGAAGTAGCATCCTGAGACTACATCAGGTAACAGGAGATCAGCTCGATAGCTTATCTAAACATTGCAAACACATACAAATCCAACGGGAGAGTGAAGAGAAGAAGAACAGCAACTCTAGAAACAGAAAATCAACCACTTTCTGAAAGGTAGGACTGGCGGAGAAGTGAATCTAAAACGACGGGAAGATAGAGCGCGGGGGGAGGGGCCGGCTCCTGGCAAGCGGCAGAGCAACGGAGCACAAAATCAGGACTTTTAAAAGTCTGTTCCACTGAGGGATATTGCTCCAGAGGCTAAACCAGGGTGAAGCCCACGCGGGGCCAGCGGGGCCCCAGGCCCCGCAGGGTCACAGAAGGATCGGGGGTGTCGGAGTGTCGGAGAGCTCACAGGTATTAGAACGGAGAAGCCGGCTGCAGAGACAGAGCCGAGGACTGAACTCTCAGCTCGGGGTTACCTTGAACTGGTCGCGGGCTGGGTGAGCTCGGAGCGCGGCTAGAGGCTGGGGATACGGGAGTGATTGGGTGCTGTCCTCTGGGGGCTCACTGAGGAGTGGGGCCCCAGGCTCTCGGCTCCTCTGGGCCGGAGACTGGGAGGCCGCCATTTTCATTCCCATCCTCTGGAACTCTACGGAAAGCGTTCAGGGAACCGAAGCTCCCAAAAGCGAACCCGAGCCGATTACTTAGTCCGGCCGCCGGTAAGGGCGGTGCAATCCCGCCTCGGGCAAAGACACTTGAGAGTCACTACAACAGGCCCCTCCCCCAGAAGATCAACAAAATATCCAGCCAGGACGAAGTTCATTTCTCAAGGAGAAAGCAGATTCAGTTCCTAAGACAGCAGAGCAATTCCAGAGGAGGAGAAAGCAAAGCACGGAACTCATGGCTTTCTCCCCATGATTCTTTAGTCTTGCGGCTACTTCAATTTCTTTTTCTTTTTTCAATTTTTGTTCTTATTTCAATTTTTTTTTCTTTTTTCTTTTTTCTTCTGCTAAATTTTTTAAAATATTTTACCCTTTTCTTTTTTAACGTTTTTTGACTAGTTCATCTAAATATATATATTTTTTCTTTCTTTTTTATATGTTTTTATTTGTTTTATTTTTAAAATTTTTTTCTTTTTTTTTTCTTTTTTCTTCTTTTTTTTTCAGAACCTGTTTTTATCCCCTTTCTCCCCCCCCCACAATTTGGGGTCTCTTCTGATTTGGTTACAGCGCATTTTTCCGGGGTCTTTACCACCCTTTTAGTAGTTTATTTGCTCCTTCATATCCTCTTATCTGGACAAAATGACAAGGCGGAAAAATATCACCACAAACAAAAGAACAAGAGACAGTACCGAAGGCTAGGGACCTAATCAACACAGACATGGGTAATATGTCAGATCAAGAGTTCAGAATGACGATTCTGAACATTCTAGCCGGGCTCGAAAAAGGCATGGAAGATATTAGAGAAACCCTCTCTGGAGATATTAAAGCCCTTTCTGGAGAAATTAAAGAACTAAAATCTAACCAAGTTGAAATCAAAAAAGCTATTAATGAGGTGCAATCAAAAATGGAGGCTCTCACTGCTAGGATCAATGAGGCAGAAGAAAGAATTAGTGATATAGAGACCAAATGACAGAGAATAAGGAAGCCGAGCAAAAGAGGGACAAACAGCTACTGGACCATGAGGGGAGAATTCGAGAGATAAGTGACACCATAAGACAAAACAACATTAGAATAATTGGGATTCCAGAAGAAGAAGAAACAGAGAGGGGAGCAGAAGGTCTATTGGAGAGAATCATTGGAGAGAATTTCCCTAATATGGCAAAGGGAACAAGCATCAAAATCCAGGAGATGCAGAGAACCCCCCTCAAAGTCAACAAGAATAGGTCCACACCCCGTCACCTAATAGTAAAATTTACAAGTCTTAGTGACAAAGAGAAAATCCTGAAAGCAGCCCGAGAAAAGAAGTCTGTAACATACAATGGTAAAAATATTAGATTGGCGGCAGACTTATCCACAGAGACCTGGCAGGCCAGAAAGAGCTGGCATGATATATTCAGAGCACTCAACGAGAAAAACATGCAGCCAAGAATACTCTATCCAGCTAGGCTATCATTGAAAATAGAAGGAGAGATCAAAAGCTTCCAGGACAAACAAAAACTGAAAGAATTTGCAAACACCAAACCAGCTCTACAGGAAATATTGAAAGGGGTCCTCTAAGCAAAGAGAGAGCCTAAAAGTAGTAGATCAGAAAGGTACAGAGACAATATACAGTAACAGTCACCTTACAGACTAATAATGGCACTAAATTCATATCTCTCAATAGTTACCCTGAATGTTAATAGGCTAAATGCCCCAATCAAAAGACACAGGGTATCAGAATGGATAAAAAAACAAAACCCATCAGTATGTTGCCTACAAGAAACTCATTTTAGACGCGAAGACACCTCCAGATTTAAAGTGAGGGGGTGGAAAACAATTTACCATGCTAATGGGCATCAGAAGAAAGCTGGGTTGGCAATCCTTATATCAGATCAATTAGATTTTAAGCCAAAGACTATAATAAGAGATGAGGAAGGACACTATATCCTACTCAAAGGGTCTGTCCAACAAGAAGATCTAACAATTTTAAATATCTATGCCCCTAACGTGGGAGCAGCCAACTATATCGACCCTCAACTCTATGGTCAACTAATCTTCGACAAAGCAGGAAAGAATGTCCAATGGAAAAAAAGACAGCCTCTTCAATAAATGGTGCTGGGAACATTGGACAGCCACATGCAGAAAAATGAAATTGGACCACTTCCTTACACCACACACGAAAATAGACTCCAAATGGATGAAGGACCTCAATGTGAGAAAGGAATCCATCCAAATCCTTGAGGAGAATGCAGGCAGCAACCTCTTCGACCTCAGCCGTAGCAACATCTTCCTAGGAACAATGGCAAAGGCAAGGGAAGCGAGGGCAAAAATGAACTATTGGGATTTCATCAAGATCAAAAGCTTTTGCACAGCAAAGGAAACAGTTAACAAAACCAAAAGACAACTGACAGAATGGGAGAAGATATTTGCAAACGACATATCAGATAAAGGGCTAGTATCCAAAATCTATAAGGAACTTACCAAACTCAACACCCAAAGAACAAACAATCCAATCAAGAAATGGGCAGAGGACATGAACAGACATTTCTGCAAAGAAGACATCCAGATGGCCAAGAGACACATGAAAAAGTGCTCCACGTCACTCAGCATCAGGGAAATACAAATCAAAACCACAATGAGATATCACCTCACACCAGTCAGAATGGCTAAAATTAACAAGTCAGGAAATGACAGATGCTGGCGAGGATGTGGAGAAAGGGGAACCCTCCTCCACTGTTGGTGGGAATGCAAGCTGGGGCAACCACTCTGGAAAACAGCATGGAGTATCCTCAAATGTTGAAAATAGAACTACCCTATGACCCAGCAATTGCACTACTGGGTATTTACCCTAAAGATACAAACATAGTGATCCGAAGGGGCACGTGTACCCGAATGTTTATAGCAGCAATGTCTACAATAGCCAAACTATGGAAAAGACCTAGATGTCCATCAGCAGATGAATGGATAAAGAAGAAATGGTATATATACACAATGGAATACTATGCAGCCATCAAAAATGAAATATTGCCATTTGCGACGACGTGGATGGAACTAGAGCGTATCATGCTTAGTGAAATAAGTCAATCGGAGAAAGACAACTATCATATGATCTCCCTGATATGAGGACATGGAGAAGCAACATGGGGGGGTAAGGGGATAGGAGAAGAATAAATGAAACAAGATGGGATTGGGAGAGAGACAAACCATAAATGACTCTTAATCTCACAAAACAAACTGGGGGTTGCTGGGGGGAGGTGGGATTGGGAGAGGGGGAGCGGGCTATGGACATTGGGGAGGGGAGGCGAACCATAAGAGACTATGGACTCTGAAAAACAACCTGAGGGTTTTGAAGGCTCAGGGGTGGGAGGTTGGGGCAACCTGAGGGTTTTGAAGGGTCTGGGGTGGAAGGTTGGGGGAACAGGTGGTGGGTAATGGGGAGGGCACGTTTTGCATGGAGCACTGGGTGTTGTGCAAAAGGAATGAATACTGTTACGCTGAAAAAATAAATAAAATGGAAAAAAATATACAAAGGCAAAAATAAAATCAATAATAAAGTACAGTAATATACGAGTACTACAACAAAAAAACAAAAAGAACAACAACAACAACAACAACAACAACAACAACAACAACAAAAGGAAGAGTTGATAAGGATTGACTGGGGCCAGATGATGGTTTATTGAATTTCAACCTATGTCCCTATGGAATGCAGCCATTTTCAGAGCACCACTCATAATCCTAAAATGCCAGACCTTGGCTCTGAGCTCCCTTGTTTCTTTTCCTCTTCTTGTGCTTGTGCATCTCCCCTCCTACATGGAGCATCCACTGTCTGTTCCGCTGCAATGGCCTGTTGTTCTCCCATTTTTCTCCTGATCTGGATCCATTAGAACATGTCATTTTACACAACAGGCACTGTTTGTTTATGCCATGAAATCCTTTGGGGAATGGACATGGTAGGGTTAAGGTAGGCTTCTGCTGCAATATTTCCATTCAGTACCATGGAGGGAAGCTGCACCGACCTGCAGGAATGCTCAGGGATCTTAGGCTGTTGAATCCTCCTTAATGCGTCCTTTTGTAGATACGCGTTGCCGTCCTGAAACTGGCACAAAAGCCTTTTGATGGCTTCAGTTGAGTAATGGTTCTCTTCAATCATTCTTTGTGCTTGTGCCTGTGGGATCCAAACCAATGAGTCCGTCCCGGGCCTAAGGTTCTAGTGTGTAAGGTCTGCCTTTGGTGCTTGGTAAGCTTGGAAGATGGGGAGGCCTTTTGGGTGTGGTTTCTGGAGATGCTAGAGATGAAGCTAGCACTCGTGTCATCGATGTGAACCCGCATTTTTTGGATCATGATTCACTTTCAAACGCACTGGTTACTTATGATACATCCCTTTTGACCACGTTTCCTCCAATGAATGTCCCATTTAATCCTCTTTTAGAAACAGAGACTCTCACTAACCTGCCTTGGAACAAACAGCAAATTTTGTGTGCCCGTTTAGAATCTCATTGTCTGTGCCTTTTTTCTTGCTTTTTCACATGTTTCTTTACTTCCATGAGTGAGTGAAATCATATGTTAATTGTCTTTCTGTGACTGACAGATATGATGCAGCCCAATGCTCTCCACCTTTCAGCCACATGTGACAAGTAGCAATAATTGCTTCTTGCTTATGGCTGGATAACAGTCTGCGGTGCTTTTGGATGACATGGAGATGTTAGGAGTGTTTGGGAGGTCCAGGATTGTCTTCAGTCATATACACACGTGGAAGATGACCACATCACCATAAACATGGAGTAAATGGACTTGAAGCCTATAAATCACACTACACAGCAAAAGAGATTAAGTTGAAGAGACCATGGGATAATTGTGTCAACATGGCTTAGGGGAGAAGTAGATGATTTGTGCTTCAGAGGGAGGGAACCAAGGCCAAAGACAAAGGCACAGGAGAGAGGAGCACACTGAGAATCCACAAGTTGAATTTTGACCCATAGCTGTGGCAGAGAAATGGAGAGGGTTCTAATTGCATGAGTTCTTGCAACCAAAGGGTCTTGAGGCCCGGGTATCTCAGAACAGCAGGCTTGGCAGACATAGACACCAAAGAACACTGTGTTTCTCCTTGGGAAGACACCAGCAACCAACCAGGTGCAGACAGCCTGGAAACCTTGATCAGAGACAATAACTGTTGACGAAGTGGTTTGATTATTGTTTCTTGCTGGGCATCCATGATAGGCACTGTTCATGGAGATGCCTTGATGGGGGCCAACGAAACTTGGGGCTCTCCCACCGCCAGCATAAAGGCTGAGCTAGTGGCCACCAGAGAATGCTGAGGACATTAGCTGCGTAACCTGCAAACATGAAGTCTCAAACCTGGAACACTGCTGAGACTGCCTTCCCCAGGCCATGTTGCTTAGTCCCAAAGAACAGACCATCCTGCAGGTGAATAGAAGAAAGCTCTGCCCACATCCTATCTCCTGACCACAGCATTCAGCTGGCCTTAGTAAGGTTGAGTGGGATGAAAGTCTCTTTTTACAGGCACACCAGAGCCCACCAATCTAAAACTCAACGTATTCGGTCCAGACACCCAACACTCCGAATGGCCATCAAAGAGAGCCACTGCAGAGGACTGGCCCAGAGAAGAGTGGACAGCCACAACACAACCCCAGAAGGCATGCCACACACACCAGAAATACCCTCAAGTTCCAGCCCTTGTTCACTCCATGAGCTCCTCTTCCCAAAGAAATTACCCTCAGGGTGGAAAATAGAATGCTTTTCTAGAATACAGAGAAGAAGACAGAAACCTAGAACAATTTAATGATGGAAGAATCAATTGATGCCAAAGAACAAGAACAAGATATATCATGGCCACACAATCAAAGTAAAACCTAAACATGTCACATGCCTAATGGTAGATTTAAGGCAGGAACCATAATACTCACTCTGCATCAGAAAAACTTAGAAGGCATCAGGAACTCTTGGACCACAAAGAAAAACTAATAAAAAAATAAAATAAAGAGACCCTGAGGAAAAATTTTAGTAGCAGATTGGACGCCAAGTCCAGGAAGCTGGCAGAACCAGAGGATCCAATGAGTTACCCGAAAGACAAGTACTGGGAAAAAAGGAAGAAAAGCAAAGGAGAGAAGGAAGAATGAGGAACATGACAACGGACTTAGGGAAATCCTTAAGTGAAATGATGTAATGGATGCTTATTTTAGGAGAACTAGAAGAGAGAGAAAAAGGAGGGCACAATATTTCTTTGAGAAATCAGAGCTGAAACCATCCCTCCTCTGGGGGTAGAAACAGAGATCCAGATTCTGAGGCACAGAGGACTCCCAGCACCATCAACAGAAGCAGTGCAACACAACATATAGTGTCATTCACCCTGCAAAGCTAGCAATGGAGGAATTCTCTTCACCCAAATATGCTTGGGAGAAGAGTATTTCTATACCCAAGTCCCTGACTTCAAGGCGACCAGCTATGTAAGATTGAGAAGCACGTTGTATAGACAAGCCACACCAGCCCAAGTCAAAATCCGTATAGCCTGCCTGTCTGAAAAAAAGACTGAGCAGGTGTTCTTGTCTAGAACAACAAGGTGTTAAGAAGACGAAGATTGTGTCTCGGGGTGTCTCCATCATTTCAGAGGCGGACGTCAGCTCAGCTCCTGATTCCCATCTTATTGGATACTCTCCGAACTCAGTTTCCCTGCTCAGCAGCAAGTCTGCTTCTCCCTCTCCAACTCCCTCACTGATGATGATCTCTCTGTCTCTCTCTGTCAAATGCATGCATGCACATCATTGAAAAACAACAACAACAACAGTTACTAAAGATTGACTGGGGCCAGTGTATGGTTTTTTGAATTTGGACCCATGTCTCTATAGAATGCACCCAGGTCCAGAGCACTTCCCACCATTCTAAAAATCCAGACCTTGGCTCTATGCTCCCTTGTTTTTTTATCCACTTCTTCGTCGTCCTGACTCTACCCACCAGCATGGAGCATCTTCTGTCTGTCCCACTGCAATGGCCCCTTTTTCTCCCATTGTTCCTCCACACCGGGCTCCATTAGAACATAATCATCTTTTCACAGCAGGCATTGTTTGTTTATCCCATGAAGAACTTTGGAAATGGAAATAGGAGGGTTAAGGCAGGCTGGTGCTGCAACATCTCCATTCAGTTCCACAGAGGGAAGCTGCACCACCCTTTGGGAATACTCAGGGATATTAGGCTGTTGAATCCTCTTCAATGCATCCTTTTGTAGATACACGTTGTCTTCCTGTAACTAGCATGAAAGCCTTTCTGATGGCATCACTTGTGCAATGGGCCTCTTCTTACAAGCTCTGTGCTTGCTCCTGTGGGCTCCAAACCCATGTGTCCTTCCTGTGCCTGAGGTTCTAGGGTATAGTGTCTGTCTTTGGTGATTTGTCAGCTTTGAAGATGGGGAGGCCATCATTGATGTTTTCTGAAAATGCTAGAGGAACTCATGTCCTCGCCGTTGAAGACTCCAAACAGTCCTCAAGCATCAAAGAGCACTCCTCTTTCCCCAGGACAGGAAAAAGCTTGCTGTGGCATGTGGGTCTTAACTCGGAATGGGAGCCAGCTGCATGGCCCATGAGACCATGCCCACCCAGGAGGGCTGTCCTGGGCACAAACAGACATTGTGACCCTCAAGGTGTGCCCGCTTTCAAACCATCGCCCTCACTAGCTGGACCAGGAGCCCGCATATAGGGACTGCCATACTCTAAGGCCCAAATCCTCACCTTCGGTCGGTTTTGCAGGCGCCAGAACCCAGAAGTCGACTCTGAATCCCTGCTATGGCGGGACCCCTGAGATGAAAAACAGCACTCTTGCATTCCCCCCAAAGGCATCAAAACCTTGGGAGCTGTGCAGAATCCCCACAGAGGCAAAATATTCTATGGCTCCATGAGGCTACCGCTACATTCCGTGACCAACTGAGACACACAACCCAGACAGAAAACACTGCGCTTCCGCCTCCCCATCCAACTCATTTCCGATCCCGGGCACTGTCCTAATGGTCCGCAGATTGGGCCTGCCATCATCTCGCCCAGAACCCTATCCTGAGTTTATGTTTGCAGACTTTTGTCCCCAAAGCCCTGGCCAAAAGGCCCTCCAGGATGGGGCCTCTTGAGTCCAAGCGCTGGACTCTGCCTGCCCACCCGAAGGAACCTCTGCTTGTCACATTTGCACAAACCTACAAGATTGGGAGACACCTGCGATGCTCCTGAACCAACCCCAAATTCGTTGACCGCCTTGGAAAAAGGCGCTTCCAACAAATGCCAGACACCTACCTCCAGGCAGACACCCAGGTCAATGGCCCTGAGTCAGAAGTGTAAACTGACTGACCCCCTAGGACTACAAAGGAAACTTAGCTGAGCTTTGCAGGCATCTTCCTTCAGTGTCAAACTCTGCAATACATACATATGGTCCAACACTTGATCCCTGAACCAAAAAAACAGAATACCTCCTGACCCAAGAAGGCAACCTCACTCTTGGGAGCTGCGTCCAACCCTCAGGGGAGGAGAACCCTGCTAGGCGTCTGTGACCCCCCCCACAATCTAAGGTCTCCCTGGACACAAGTCAGCATTGTGACCAATCAGTATGAGGCACCCTGTCACCTCAGGCCCCTGGGACCTTTGCCCCAGAGCCACCAGATCATAATGACCTTGTTCCTGGGCGTGTAGTGTAAGCGGAGCTGCTCTTCTCAGGCATCCATGGGTGACATCTGCTATAATATCATTCCATTTAGGGTCACTCGTGCCATCAAAAGGGACGCCACCTTTCACGCAGAGGGAAATCTTACTGTTCGGAGCTGCTCACAAGCCCCAGCCTGGGAAGACCTCCATGGTCTCCTGGGGCCACCCCTCCACTCATTGACTATCATGGACACAACTGTAATGTGAGCCCCATTCTGACACGTGCCCTGAATCCGGTGCTGGAGAACGCAATTCAGATGCTTCACATTGGAAATGCCATGTGCTCGGCACTGAAAGGAACCGGCACTTGTGCGTTCAGAATTTTGTCCTCACCATCCTGGCCCACCAGCTCTCCAGATTGTTCATCTGGGAGCCACAACGCAGTCTTCTGCTGGCCCTTCAGAAAGAGGAAGTTCCCTAGGGGCCTGCCCAGAATCCCCACGTGAGGATCAACCTGCTTGGACCACTACAGCATGCCAATATCCTAGTCTGCCCTGTGCACTAATGCTCTGTCTGACACAGCCTGAGCCCCGACCTCCCATCAGCCCTCGCCCTCCAGGTAGCGCTCCCCATATTCTGCAGGTGGGACCTGCCATAGCCAGATACTGTCATTCCTACCCAACCTGTGTACTCAGGCGTCAGTGCCCAGACCAGAGCTCAAATCGGGCCTATGAGGGAACCTCAAGCATAAAAGAGCACTCCACATTCCTCACAAGATGAAAAGCTTATTGTGGGGATGGGGGTCTAACCCTCAGAGTGGGAGACAGCTGCATGTCCCATGAGACCACGCCCACCCAGTAGGACTGCCCTGGCCACAAACAGGCATTGTGACCCTCAGCCTGAGCCCAGTTACAGGATATCTGCACCCGGGGGTCAAACCTCCCAGAGATCTCATGATACCCAAGAGGCCTCCCTGTTGTGAGATCTTTAAACGTTGCAGTGGAAATATGAACACCTGGTGAGTCGTTGTCACCTTCTCCATGGCCGAATTTACAGTCTTTGTCGGTGACTCTCACCACCAGCCCTCTGCACTCCTGAGAAGGGCAAGGAGCCACAATTCCAACTTACCCCCGAAAGGTCAAGAAATGCTCAATACTACAACCAAGCCTCAGGCCAGGAACTCCACACTCCACATATGTGTATGGTCCTCTGACCCATTCAGGATCCTTGTGACCAGGACAAGGGCCACCCGAGGAAAATTCCCAGTGAACAGAAGCAACCATGCCAAAGACATGCCTGTAGTCTTCAACAGTGAGGACACGAGCTCCTCTGAGCATCGCCAGTAACCATACCAAGAAGGCCTCCCTATCATCCAAGCTGATCAAACACCAAAGGCAGACCCCACACCCTAGAACCTTAGGCCCAGGAGGGACTGATTGGTATGGAGCCAACAGGAGCAAGTACGGAGCCTGGTGGAGCAGGCCCATTGCCCATGTGAAGCGATTGGAAAGGATTCCATGCCAGTTTCAGGAAGACAACATGTATTTACAAAAGGACGCCTTGAAGAGGATTCAATGGCCTAAGATCCCTGAGCATTCCCACAGGGTATTGCAGCTTCCATCTGTGGAACTAAATGGAGATGTTATAGCACAAGGCTGCCTTAAGCCTCTCATTTTCATTCCACAATGGTTTTCATGGGATAAACACACAGTGCATGTTGTGGATGATGGGCATGTTCTAAAGGAGCCAGGTGAGGAGGAACAATGGGAGAACAAGGGGCCATAGCAGCGGGACAGAGAGCAGATGTTCCATGTTGGTGGGGAGATGCAAGACGACGAAGAAGAGGAGAACAAATAAGGGAGCTCAGAGCCAAGGTCTGGCATTTTAAGATGGTGGGATGTGCTCTGGGCATAGCTGTGTTCCATAGGGGCAAAGGTCCAGATTGAATAAAGCATCCTCTGGCCCCAGTCAGTCCTTATCTACTGTTTCTTGTTGTTGCTGTCTTTGTTTTTCAACGATGTGATTGCATGTATGGGACAGAGATAGACAGCAAGAACACAATCAGTGGGGGAGCTGTGGAGGGAGAAGCAGACTTGCATCTTAGTTGGGAACCTGAGGTCGGAGCCATTCCAATGAGCCTGGGATAAGGAGCAGAGCTGAAGGCCGCTTCTGAACTGATGGAGACTGTGCCTGGACACAATCTTTGTCTGCTTAACACCTCATTGTACTAGACAAGAACTCCTGCTCTCTCATTCTTTAGAAATCCAGGGGGTAGGGTTTTGGCATGGGCTGGTGTGGCTTTCTATATACAACGTGCTGATAGAGCTGGCATAGCTGGTCGCCTCGAAGTAATGCACTTGGCTTTAGAAACACTCTTCTCCCAAGTATATTTGGGCGAAGAGAATTCCTCCATTGCTAGCTTTGGAAGGGTGAATGACACTATGTCTTGTGTTGCTCTGCTTCTGTGGATGGTTCTGGGAGTCCTCTGTGCCTCGGAATCTGGATCTCAGTTTCTTCCCCCAGATGAGGGGTGTTTGCAGTTCTGATTTCTCAAAGAAATGTTGGGCCCACTATTTTCTCTCTCTTCTAGGTCTCCTACAATAAACACCCATAGACATTCATTGCAGTCACAGATTTCCCTAAGTCCATTGTCTTGTTCCATCCTTCTTCCTTCTCTCCTTTGCTTCACTTCTTTTTTTCCCAGTACTTGTATTCCAGGTACCTCATTGGATCCTCTGGTTCTGCAAACTTCCTGAACTTTGCATCCAGCCTGCTAAGAAATCTTTTCAGAAGGGCCTCTTCATTTTATTTAATTTTTTTTATCATCTTTATCTCTGTGGTCCGAGACTCCCTGATTCCTTTAAGGTTTTTCTGATCCATTGTGAATACCCTGGCTGCTGCTTAAATCCTCTACCGGCATGTGACATGTACAGGTTTCACTTCGATTTCTTGGCCATGACCAGTTCCTGTTCTTTTGCCACAGCATCAATTGATTCTTCCATCATTGCCTTAGTTCAGGTCTCTGTATTCTTCTCTGTATTCGAAAAGCGCCTTCAGTTTTCTATACTGAGAGAAATTTCTTTAGGATGAAGGTGTCAGGGAGTGCCACTGGCTGACCCTTGATGGAGTCTCCGGTATATGTGGCATGTCCACTGGGTTGGGTTGTGGCTGTCCACTCTCTTTTGGACCAGTCCTCTGCAGAGGCACTCATTGCCTGCCGTTCAGCAGGTTTGGTGTCTGGACCGCATATGGTGAGGTTTAGCTTGGTCAGCTCTGGTGTGCCTGTGAACGGAGACTTTCAACCCATTCAAACTTTAAGGCCTGCTGAATGCTGTGGTCAAGAGAGAGGATGTGGGCAGGGCTTTTTTCTAGTCCCCAATGGAGGGACTAATCAACATGGCCTGAGGAAGTTAGTCCCAGCAGGTGTGAGTATCCTGGCTGCTGCTTAAATCCTCCACCTGGCATGTGACATATACAGGTTTCACTTCGGTTTCTTGGCCATGACCAGTTCCTGTTCTTTTGCTTGTGGGGTGACAATGCTGGCTTGTGTCCAGGGAGATCTTAGAATGTGGCGGGGGCTCAGGCGCCATGCAGGATTCTCTGCCCCTGATTGTTCGCCACAGCACCAAAGATCCAGGTTGCTTTCTGGGGACAGGAGGTTTTCTTTTTTGTGGCTAAGCGATCAAATGTTGGACCATATGTAGGTATTCCAGAGTTTGCCTCTGGAGTAGGATGCCTGCAAGGCTAAGCTAGGGTTCCATTGAGGTCCTAGGGATATGTCAGGTTCCACCTTCTGACTCAAGTCCGTGGACCTGGGTGTCTGCCAGGAGGTAGGTGTCTGGCTTGTGTCTGATTACTCCTTTTTTCCAAGGCAGCCAACGAATTTGGGGTGGTCTCTCTGTCATTGTATGTGTCTCCCAATCTGGATGGTTTGTGCAAATGTGACGGGCAGAGTTTCCTTTGGTGGGCATTCAGAGTCCTGTGCTATGCCTCCAGAGGCCCCATCCTGGAGGGCCTTTCCGCCAGGGCATCGTGGACAAAAGTCTGCAAACACAAACTCGGGATAGGGTTTTGGGTGAGGTGATGGCAGGCCCAAACTAGGGACAGTGAGTGCAGTGTCATGGGATCTGAAATGAGGGCAATGCAGAGGCAAGAGTGCAGGCTTTTTGTCTGGGTTGTGTGTCTCAGTTGGCCATGGAATGAAACAGTAGCCTCATGGCGCCATGGGAGATTCTGCCTCTGTGAGGATTCTGCCCGGCTTCCAAGGGTTTGGTGTCTTTTGGGGGGAAAGGAAGAGTTCTTTTTTCCATCTCATGGGTACCACCATAGAAGAGATTCCAGAGTCAGGTTCCGGGTGCCTGTGCCTCGAGGGGCATGTCAGACCAGATATTCGGGCTCCTGGTCCAGCTAACAAGGGTGCTGTTTTGAAAGCAGACTCAGCCTGATGGTCACAATGCCTGTTTGTGGACAGGGCAGCCCTCTGAGTTGGCGTAGTGTCATGGGCCATGCAGCAGGCTCCCACTCTGAGGGTTAGAGCCCCATCCCCACAGCAAGCTTTACTGTCGTGGAGAAGGAGGAGTGCTGTTTGATGCTTGAGGTTCCCCATAGGCTGGGATTTGAGCTATGGTCTGGGCACAGATGCCTGAATAACCAGGTTGGGTAGAGATGACAGTCTCTGGCCTTGGCACGTCCCACTTGCAGGATATGGTGCCTGATACCTGGGGGGCTGATGGAGGTCAGGGCTCAGGCTGTGTCAGACAGAACATTATTGCACAAGGTGGCCAAGTACATTGGGGTGCCTTCGAGGTACTTGCAGGTTGATCCTCACGTGGGGATTCTGGGAAGACCACTAGGGCCACCTTTTTTTTTTGTTGTTGTTGTTGTTTTTTTATCTGGAGGGCTGGCAGAAGATGGCGTTGTGGCTCCAGAATGAATAATCTGGAGGGTTGGCGGGCCAAGAGGGTGAGGATGGAATTCTGAATGCACAAGTGCCTGTGCAGTTCAGTGCCGAGCACATGGCATTAAAAATATGTAGCGTCTGACTGGAGATCTCCAGCACCTGAATCAGGGCACGTGTCAGATGATCTCTCACGCTGGAGTTTGTGTCGATGGTGGCCGAGGAAGGGAGGGTTGCCCTCATGTGGCCATGTAGGTCTTCGCAGGCTGGGGCTTGTGAGCTGCTCCGAACAGCAAGCTTTCCTTCTGCTGGACAGGGGGAGTCCATATTGGTGGCACCATGGTCCCCCGTATGTAAAGACGTCATAGCAGAAGTCACCACATGGATGCCTGGAATGCCCAGCTCTGCTTAGCCTTCCAACCCAGAAACAAGACCATTTCGATGTGGTGGAAGTGCGGCAAAGTGCCCAGGGGGCTGTGGTGAATGGGAGCCTCATTCTGATGGGTCACAATGCTGGCTGGTGTCCAGGGAGACCTTAGAATGTGGCGGGGGCTCAGGCTCCATGCAGGATTCTCCTCCCCTGAGGGTTGGTCGCAGCTCCAAAGAGCCAGGTAGCCTTCTGGGGACAGGAGGTGTTCTGTTTTGTGCTCAGGGATCAAGTTTTGTACCATATGTAGGTAATCCATAAACTTACTCTGGAACAGATGCCTGCAAACCTCAGACAGGGTTCTGTTGAAGTCCTAGGGGCATATCAGATTCCATCTTCTGACTCAGGGCCATTGACTTGTGTGTCTGCCTGGATGTAGGTGTCTGGCATGTGTCAAACTGCGGTCTATGTCCAGAGCGGCCAAAGAAATTGGGTGGGCTCATTGCCTGGGGATCTGAAATTAGGGCGACGGGGAGCGGGAGTGCAGAGTTTTCATCTGGGTTTTGTGTCTCGGTTTGCATGGCATGATGGGTGGCCTCATTGGTGCATGGGAGACTCTGCGTCAATGGGGATTTTGCATGGCTCCCAAGGTTTTGGTGTCTTTCTGAATGAAGGGAAGAGAACTGTTTTCCTTCTCAGGGGTCCCATCATAGCATGGATTCCAGAGTTGGGTTCTGGGTATGGGTGCCTGAAGACCCTGACCAAGGGTGAAGATTTGAGCCTAGAGGCATGGCAGAATGGATGCAGGCTCCTGGTCCAGCTCCTGAGGGGGATTTAGTGAAAAGCGGCTCAGACTTATGGTCACAATGCCTGGTTTTTTCCCACGGTGGACCTCCTGGGTGGCTGTGGTCTCAAGGGCCATGCAGCAGGCTGCCACTCATAGGGTTTGACCCCCATCTCCACAGCAAACATTTCTGGCCATGGAGTGCCTGGCCATGGCCTGGCCAAGGAGGAGTGCTCTTTTGTGCTTGAGGTTCCCCAATAGTCCACAATTTGAGCTATGGTCGGGGCACAGATGCCTGAACACCCAGGTTGGGTATAGATAAAAGCCTGGGGCCAAGGCCGGTCCCACCTGCAGGTGATGGCGCCCGCTACTTGGGGGGCTGACATCAGGTCGGGGCTCTGGCTGTGTCACACAGAGCATTAGTGCACAGTGTGTCCTGTATATTGTGGTTCCGACTAGGATGTTGATCCTTACATGGGGATTCTCGGCAGCTCATGGGGCCCTTCTTCTTTCTGGAGGGCAGGAAGAAGGCTGTGTTGTGGCTCCATAATTCCAAATCTGGTGGGCTTTCAGGCCAGATGGATGAGGATGAAAGTCTGAATGCAGATGCGCCGGTTCATTTCAGTGCCAAGCACATGGCAGTTCCAATGTACAGTGTGTGACTCGAGATCTCCAGCACCTGAGTCAGGGCGAGTGTCAGATCGTCGCTCACTCTGGAGTTTGTGACCATGATGGCAAATGAATGGAGAAGTGGCCTCATGGAAATTTTCCCAGACTGGGTCTTTTGAGCTGTTCCGAACAGCAAGCTTTCCTTCTGTGGGACAGGGGGAGTCCATTTTAATGGCTCCAGAGTCCCCCCTGTGGAAAGACATGGTAGCAGAGCTCACCCCATAGATGTCTGGAAAGCCCAGCTCAACTTATCCTTTTAGCCCAGGAACAAGGCAGTTTCGATCTGCTGGCTCTGGTGCAAGTGCCCAGTGGATTGAGCTAACAGGGCCTCATTCTGATGGGACATAATGCTGCTTGTGTCCAGGGAGACCTTAGAATGTGGTGAGGGCTCTGGCGCCTTGCAGGATTCACCTCCTGTGAGGGTGGGACACAGCTCCCAGGAGCCAGGTGGCCTTCTGGGGACAGTACGTGTTCTGTTCTGTGGCTCAGGGACCAAGCGTTGGCCTATATGTAAGTATTCCAGAACCAGCCTCTGGGGACAGATGCCTGCAAATCTCAGTTAGGGTTCCATTGAGGTCATAGTGGCATGTCAGTTTAAATCTTCTGACTCAGGGCCATTGTGCTGGGTGTCTGCCTGGAGGTAGGTGTTTGGCATGTGTCAGACTGTGCATTTCTGTCAAGAGCAGCCAAGGAAATTGGGTGGGATCAGGGGCCTTGCAGGTGTCTCCCAATCTGGAGGGTTTCTCCAATATGACGGGCAGAATTTCCTTCGGGAGGGCCGGTAGAGTCCTCTGTCGTGGCCCCCGAGGCCCTATCGGAGGCCTGTTACAGGTGACTCCCCATCGTGGAGGGCCTGTCAGCCAGGGCTTTGGGGACAAAAGTCTGCAAACACAAATTGGGGTTAGTGTGAGGGCAAGGTGATGGCAGGCCCGATCTGCAGACCATAAGGGCAGTGCCTCAGGATCAGAAATTAGGGCGATGGGAAGGCAGGAGGGGAGGCTTTTCTGTCTGGGTTGTGTGTCTGGGTTTGGCACGGAATGGAGGGTTGGCCTCATGAGTCCATGGGAGGTTCTCCCTGTGCAGATTTTGCATGACTCCCAAGGTTTTGGAGTCTTTCTGGATGAAAGGAAGAGTGCTGTGTTCCATCTCAGGGGTCCCGCCATAGCAGGGATTCCAGAGTGGGCTTCTGGTCTGGGTGCCTGAAGAACCCAACTGAGCATGAGGATTTGGGGCTAGGGGCATGGAGGCCTGATATTCGGGCACCTGGTCTAGCTAGCGAGGGGGCTGGTTTGAAAGTGGGCCCAGGCTGAGAGTCACAATACCTGTTTGTTGCCAGGGCAGCCCTCCTGTGTGGGCTTGGTCTCACGGGCCATGCAGCTGGCTCCCACTCTGAGTATTAAACCCCCATCCCCACAGCAAGCTTTTCCAGCCATGGGGAAGGAGCAGTGCTCTTTTGAGCTTGAGGTTCGCCCATAGGTCGGGATTTGAGTTGTCGTCTGGGTCCAGATGCCTGAATACCCAGGTTGGGTAGGGATGACTGCCTGGGGCCATAGCCCACCCCACTTGCAGGAGATGGCGCCCGCAACCTGGAGGGATGACTGGGGTCGGGGCTCAGGCTATGTCAAACAGTGCATTAGTGCACACTGTGGCCTGGATATTGGGGTTCCTTCTAGGGCCGTGTGGGTTGATCCTTACCTGGGGATTCTGGGCAGACCCATAGGACCATTCATCTTTCCGGAGGTCAGACAGAAGACTGTGTTTTGTGGCTCCAGAATTCCCAATCTGGAGGGCTAGTGGGCAAGATGGGTGAGAACGTAAGTCTGAATGCACAAGCGCCTGTTCAGTTCATCACCGAGCACATGGCAGTTACAATGTGCAGCGTCTGATTGGAGTTCCTCAGCACCTGAGTCAGGGAGAGTGTCGAAAGTTCACTCATGCTGGAGTTTTGTCCATGATGACCAATGAATGGAGACCATGAGGCCATGGAGGTTTTCCCAGACTGGGGATTATGAGCTACTCCGAACAGCAAAGTTTCCTTCTGCAGGACACGGGGAGTTCATATTGATGGCTCCATGGTCCCACATATGGAAAGACATGGTAACAGAGATCACTGCACAGATGTCTGGAAAGCCCAGCTCAGCTTATACTTTCAGTCCGGGAATATGCAGTTTTGAACTGGTGGCCCTGGGGCAAGTGCCCAGGGTGCTTAGATCACAGGGAACCTCGTGCTGATTGGTCACCATGATGGCTCGTGTTCAGGGAGACATTAGAATGTGGTGGGGTCTCAGGCGCCATGCAGGATTCAACTGCCATGAGGACTGGAAGCAGCTCCCAAGAGCCAGGTTGCCTTCTGGGGATAGGAGGTATTCTGTTTTATTGTTCAGTGACCAAGCATTGGACCATATGAGGTATTCCAGAACCTGCCTCTGGTGACAGATGGCTGCAAAGCTTAGCTAGGGTTCCACTGAGGTCCTAGAGGCATGTCATTTTCCATCTTCTGATTCAGGGCCATTGACCTGGGTGTCTGCCTGGAGGTAGGTGTCTGCATGTGTCAGACTGTGTATTTCTGCCTAGAGCGGCCATCGAAATTGGGTGGGCTTAGGGGCCTTGCAGGTGTCTCCCAATCTGGAGGGTTTGTGCAACTGTGACGGGCAGAGTTTCCAACGGGAGGGCAGGCAGAGTCCTGCGCAGAGGCTCCAGACACCCCATTCTGGAGGGCCTATGGCCAGGTATTTGGGGACAAAAGTCTGCAAATACAAACTCAGGTTAGAGTGAGGGGTGAGGTGATGGCAGGCCCGATCTTCAGATCTTGAGGGCAGTGACTCAGGGTCTCAAATTAGGGCATCGGGGAGTCGGGTCCGCAGGCTGCTCTGTCCGGGTTGTGTGTCTCGACTGGCCACGTAATGGAGTGGTGGCCTCATGGGGCCATGAGAGATTCTGCCTCTGTGAGGATTCTGCCCAGCTCCCAAGGGATTGGTGTCTTTCAGAGGGAAGGGAAGAATGCAGTTTTCTGTCTCAGGGGTCCTGCCATAGCAGGGATTCCAGAGTCAGATTCTAGATCCTGGCACCCGGAGAACCCAACCGAGGGTGAGGATGTGGGCCTAGCGACATGTCACGCCCAATATGCAGACTCCTAGTCCAGCTAGCGAGGTGGCTCGTTTGAAAGTGGGCTCAGGCTGAGAGTCACAATGCCTGTTTTTGGCCAGGGTGGCCCTCCTGTGTGGGTGTGGTTTCATGGGCCATGCAGCTGGCTCCCACTCTGAGTGTTAAGCCCCCATCCCCACAGCAAGGTTTTCCCATTGTGGGGAAGGAGGAGTGCTCTTTATTGCTTGAGGTTCCCCCATAGGTTGGGATTTGAACTCTGGTCTGGGCATAGACGACTGACAACACAGGTTGGGTAGAGATGACAGTCCCTGGCCATGGCAGGTCCCCCCCTGCAGGATGTAGGGGCTGCAGCCTGGGTGGCTGATGGGAGGTCGGGGTTCAGGCTGTGTCAGACAGAGCATTAGTGCAGAGGGCAGCTGAGGATATTGGGGTTACTTCGAGGTCCGTGCTGGTTGACCCTCACTTGGGGATTCTGAGCCGACCCCTATGGAACTTCTGATTTCTGGAGGGCAGGCAGGAGACTGCGTTGGAGCTCCCGAATGAACAAACTGGAGGGCTGGAGGGCCACGAATTGAGGACGAAATTCTGTACGCAAAAGGGCTAGTTCCGTTCAGTGCCGAGCACCTTGCATTTGCAATGTGCAGAGTCTGACTCGAGAACTTTTGTACCTGTGTTAGGGCACGTGTCAGATGGTTGCCAACCCTGGAGTTTGTGTATATGATGGCTGACGAGTGGAGGGGTGGCCTCATGAGGCCATTTAGGTCTTCCCAGGCTGGAGATTTTGTTCTGCTCTGAACAGCAACCTTTCCTTCTGTGGGACAGGGGGAGTCCGTTTTGATGGCAGGTGGGTACCCCATTGGGAAAGACATCGTAGCAGAAGTCCCCGCATGGATGCCTGGAAAGCTCAGCTCCGCTTACCCTTCCAGACCAGGAACAAGGCTGTTTGGATCTGGTGGCTCTGGAGCAAAGTGCTCAGGGGGCTGAGGTGACAGGGAGTCTCATTCTGATGGGTCACAAGGCTTGCTTGTGTGCAGGGAGACCTTAGAATGTGGTGGGAGCTTGGGTGCCATACAGGATTCTCTTCCCCTGTAGGTTGGACGCAGTTCCCAAGATCCAGGATGCCTTCTGGGGACAGGAGGTGTTTTGTGTTGTGGTTCAGGGGTCAAGTGTTAGAACATATGTAGGTATTCTAGAGTTTGCCTCTGGAGGCAGATGCCTGCAAACCTAGCTAGGGTTCCATTGAGGTCCTGGGGGTATGTCAGATTGCATCTTTTGACTCAGGGACATTGGCCTGGGTGTCTGCCTGGAGGTAGTGTCTGGCATATGTCCTAATGCACTTTTTTCAAAGGCATCCAATGAATTTGTGGGGGGCTCAGGAGCATTGCAGGCGACTCCCTATCTGGACGGCATTTCCAAATGTGATGCGCAGAGTTTCCATCAGGTGGGCATTCAGAGTCCTGTGCTGTGCCTCCAGATGTCCCATCCTGGAGGGCCTGTCTGCCATGGCTTCGGGAAAAGAAGTCCACAAACACAAACTTGCGATAGCGTTTTGGGTGAGGTGATGGCAGGCCCAATCTAGGGACAGTGAGGGCAGTGCTGTCGGATCTGAAATGAGGGCGACACGGAGGCAGGAGTGCAGGATTTTCTGTCTGGGTTATTGTCTTGGTTGGCCTCAAATTGCAGCAGTAGCCTCATGAGGCCATGGGAGATTTTGTTTCTGTGAGGATTCTGCCTGGCTCCCAAGGGTTTGGTGTCTTTCGTGGGGAATGGAAGAGTGCTGTTTTCTGTCTCAGTGGTCCTGGTTCAGCTAGCAAGGGGGCTGGTTTGAAAGTGGGTTCAGCCTGAGGGTCATAATGCCTGTTTGGGTCCAGGGCAGCCCTCCTAGGTGGGCGTGGTCTCATGAGCCATGCTGCTGGCTCCCACTCTGATGGTTTGACCCCCATCCCCACAGCAAGCTATTCCCTCCGTGGCAAAGGAGGAGTGCTCTTTTATGCTTGAGGTTTCCCCATGATTGGGGATTTGAACTATGGTCTGGGTTGGGTAGAAATGACAGTCTCTGGCCTTGGCACGTCCCACTGGATGGTAATGGGGCCCGTTACCTGGGGGGCTGATGGGAGGTCGAGACTCAGGCTGTGTCAGACAGAGCATTACTGCACAGAGTGACCACAGATATTGGGATGCCGTCGAGGTCCCTTCAGGTTGATCCTCACGTGAGGATTTTGGGCAGACACCTTGGGCCCTACTTCTTTCTTTGGGCAGGCAGAAGACTATGTTGTTGCTCCCGAATGAACAATCTGGAGGACTGGTGGGCCAGGTCGGTGAGGACGGAATTCTGAATACAGAAACACCGGTTCTGTTCAGTGCTGAGCACATGGCATTTCCAATGTGCAGCTTCTGAGTCCATATATCCAGCACCTGAGTCAGGGAACGTGTCTGATGGTCACTCACGCTGGAGTTTGTGCCCATCTATATGGACAGCAGGTACACCTTTGCTACTCTCCATATACCTGGGGCTATTTATAAAGAAAGGGGCCATTTAACAGCAGAAGGAAAAGGAATTAAAAACAGAGGAGAAATATTGGCTCTCTTCCAGGCTATCTACTACCCAAAGAGGTGGCAATTATGCATTGCCTGGGACACCAAAAGGGGAGTGATCTGATCTCAAAAGGAAACCAATTAGTTGTTCAAGCTGCAAAGAAATCAGCTCAAGAAACAGTACAAGAACTAGTTACACTCCTGGATCCAGCCATACCAGAAACACCAAAGTTTTCAGAAGATGATTTAAAGTATTTACAGAAATGGGTTAAATTGGTCTATGAAGGGGACTGGGCTAAGACTGAAGCGGGATAAATAATTCTTCCCCGAAGACTAGGCAAAAAGTTAGTAGACCAGATACATCAGGGTACTCATTTGGGGACATGCAAACTCAAGGAGTTTATAGGCTCCAGGTTTCTAAATTAGGGCATATGGTACAGGATGTAGTTGATAGATATGTTCAATGCCAGGCAGTTAATGTGGGAAGAACTAAAATGGGAAGAGGGAATAGAAAAAGAGCTTAGGAAACAGGAATTTATTGGGAAATAGATTTTACAGAAATTAACCCTGGAAAATATGGGCACAAGTACATATTAGTTTTTGTAGATACTTTTTCAGGCTGGGTACAGGCTATTCCCGCCAAATATGAGACGGCAGGAGTGGTAGCCAAAAAGCTACTAGAAGAAATAATTCCTAGGTTTATGCTGCCTCGCACAATCAGGTCAGAAAATGACCCTGCATTTGTGAGTTCAGTCTCACAGGCATTGGCCAAGGCCATGGGCACTAATTGGAAACTACATTGTGCCTACCTGCCCCAGAGTTCTGGGCAAGTAGAGAGAATGAACTGGACTCTTGAAGAGACCTTGAGAAAACTAATTCTGGAGACTGGATGTGGATGGGTGGATCTCCTCCCTTTTGCCCTCCTCAGGGCATGATGTACACCATATTTAAGCATGGTGACCCCATTTGAAATAATGTTTGGGAGACACACACACCCCCGTCCTCGACTACAAGATGTTGCCCTAGCAGAAATGACTGATAAATCTGTACTCCAGTCACTTCAGGCATTACAGTCTGTCAAATAAAATCCCACTCAGGGATCTGGACTGCCCACACTGGGATGGAGACAGAGGTGGTACCACATCCTTAACAACCTGGGGACTTGGTTTGGATAGGTCGCTATCAAGTAGGAAAATTGGAACCTTGCTGGAAGGACCATTTACTGTTATCTTGAACACCCCCACAGCAATAAAAGTAGAAGGCATTAGGGCCTGGATTTATGCACGTCATGTCAAACGAGCCGAGGACAAGGACACTCCCCAGAGATGGAAGGTGCAGTCGACAGACCCCGCTGACCATGGACTAAAGCTAAGACTAAAAGAACTGTGAGTTTATTGTTTCTCCTATTGTTACCTGTTCATGTAAAGTATAGGTGGGAAATTAGATGAACGGAATTAGGAAAAAATGGAAAAGGTTATACAAAGTGTTGAATGGCTAACAAAGTGTTGAATGTGCACTACTGTTACTTTTTGGCTCCAGTATTACACGCTCAGTTTAAGCCCCTTACAATAGGAGAACATAGAATTGGCTGAAAAGTCAAGGGTTTGCCTACTCTCCAAAGAAAAGGGGGTAATGTAAGGGCCTGGTTGGCCATAGGGAGTCATTTTGTGTTTATGTAGTGAACTTAGATTGACCCCAACCCTCCCAGAGGAACTTACTTGCAAAGCATAGATACAAGGGCGGGTCAGGCCAGGTGAAGACATCCAATCAGTGGGGAGCACATATATCTACTAGGGCAAATTGAAATTCAATTGGCCACCTCTGTGTTACCTAGCAGCTGTGTGTGTGTGTGTGTGTGTGTGTGTGTGTGTGTGTGTGTGTGGCACACCTAGAATGCCTGTGCAGATTTTTCTGTGTATTGCAATCCCATTAGCCACCTGTGTGTGGGCCAGGCTCAACCACCTCTCTAAAAGTTGGTCTGTGAGGTTGCAGAGGGGAGCAGGAGGAGTCAGAGTAGCCGGTAGGGGAGTCATTGGGAGCAGCCTTGTCGCCCTGAGCAGTAGCACCAGCAGCAGCAGCGGCAGCGCCACTGTGAGTGGCCTTGCCACCTCAAGCAGCAGCACCAGCAGCGGCAGCACCACCGTGAGTGACCTCATGACTCGGGCAGTAGCGCCAGCAGCGGCCTCGCTGCTCTGAGCAGGAGCAGCAGCAGCAGCAGCAGCAGCAGCAGCAGCGCCATCGCAAGCAGCCTCGCCACCTCAGGCAGTGCCACCACCAGGCGCAGCCTCTCAGGAACCGATGGGGCAGCCTCATCAGGAGCAGCATTGCTGGGAGCCTTGTTGGCTGCGGCCTCATCTGGGGAGCGGCTTCACCGGGAGTGGCCTGTGGTACAGTGAGAGTGGGGCAGGGAGCCTCCAGGAGGGACCTCATTGTCTGGGAGGCGGTGGCCCCCAGCATGGCTCAGGCACATACTGGTCAGTTTTGTTTCTAATGCATAAGGCTCAGGTCATTTTGTTTTTAATTGATGGGGCTCGGGCACCTACTGGTCAGTTTGGTTTCTAATGCAGGGGCTCGGGCACCTACCAGTCACTTTGGTTTCTAATGCATGGGGCTCAGGCACCTGAGCTTTGGTTTCTGATGCATCACTTTGGTTTCTGATGCATGGCGCAAAATAAAGCTTTGCTTGATTTTCGCTTTGTGTCAGTCTCGTTCCTTTGATTACGGACCCTAACAATGGCATTTCCACTGTGCATCATCTGAATCGATATCTCCAGCCCCTGAGTCAGGGCAAATGTCAGATGGTCACTCATGTTGGTTTTGTGTCCATGATGGCCGATGAATAGAGGGGTGGTCTCATGAGGCCATCTCAGGCTGGGGCTTGTGAGCTCTCCGAACAGCAAGCTTCCCTTCTGTGGGACAGGGGGGCCCTTTTTGATGGCACCAGCATACCCCGTATGGAAAGACATCATAAGTCATCAGAAGTCACCACATGGATGCCTGGAAAGCCCATCTCCGCTTACACTTCCAGCCCAGTAACAAGGCAGTTTTGATCTGTTGGCTGTGGGGCAAAGTGACCAGAGGGAGCTGAGGTCACTGGGAGTCTCCTGCTGATGGGTCACAATGCTGACTTGAGCCCAGGGAGACCTTAGGATGTGGCACGGGTTCAGGCACCATGCAGAATTTTTCTCCCCTGAGGGTTAGACGCAGCACCGAAGAGCCAGGTTGCCTTCTTCGGACAGGAGATGTGCTGTTTTTTGCATAAGGGACCTAGCGTTGGAACATAGGTAAGTACTCCGAATATTCCTCTGGGGACAGATCCCTGCAAACCTAAGCTAGGATTCCATTGAGATCCTAAGGGCATGCCAGTTTCCTCTTCTGACTTAGGGCCACTGACCTGGGTGTCTTCCTGGAATTGGGTGTCTGGCATGTGTCAGAATGGGCATTTCTGACTAGAGGGGCCAACGAAATTGGGTGGGCTTAGGGTCCTTGAAGGTCTCTCCCAATCTGGAGGGTTTGTGCAACTGTGATGAGCAGAATATCCTTCGGAAGGGCAGGAGAGTCCTGAACTGTGGCTCAAGAGACCCCATCCTGGAGGGCCTGTGGGCCAGGGTTTTGGGGACAAAATTCTGCAAACACAAACTCGGTTTAGGATGAGGGGCGAGGTGATGGCAGGCCCGATCTGCAGACCATGGGGGCAGTGCCTCAAAATCTGAAATTATTTCGATGGTGAGGCGAGAGTGCATGCTCTTCTGTCTGGGTTGTGTGTCTCGGTTGGCCAAGGAACAGAGTGATGGCCTCATGGTCCATGGAAGATTCTGACTCTCTGGGGATTTTGCATGGCTCCCAATGTTTTGGTGTGTATCTGGATGAAGGGAAGAGAGCTGTTTTCCGTCTCTGGGGTCCCACCATAGCAGGGATTCCAGATTTGGCTTCTGTGTCCGGCACCAAGAGAACCCGACCGAGGGTGAGGATTTGGGCCTAGAGGCATGCCAGGCCTGAAATGCAGGCTCCTGGTCCAACTAGTGAGGGTGCTCTCAGGCTGATGGTTACAATGCCTGTTTTTGCCCAGGGCAGACCTCCTGGGTGGGCGTGTTCTCATGGGCCATGCAGCTGGCTCCCACTATGAGGGTGTGACCCCCATCTCCTCAGCAAGCTTTTCCAGCCATGGGGAAGGAGCAGTCCTCACTTGTGCTTGAGGTTCCCCCATAGGCCGGGATTTGAGATATGGTCTGCATACAAAAGCCTGAACTCCCAGGTTTGGTAGACATGACAGCCTAGGGTCATGGCCGGTCCCACCTGCAGGAGATGGCACCTGCTACCTTGGGGGCTGACTGGAGGTAATGGCTCAGTCTGTGTCACACAGAACATTAGTGTACTGTCGGCCTGGATATTGGTGTTCCATCTAGGGCCGTGCAGGTTGATCCTCACATGGCGATTCTGGGCAGACCCATAGGACCCTTCTTCTTTTTAGAGGGTAGGCAGAAGGCTGCGTTGTGGCTCTGGAATTCCCATTCTGGATGGCTTGTTGGCCAGGAGGGTGAGGACGGAAGTCTGCACGCAGAAGCGCCATTTCTGTTCAGTGCCGAGCACATGGTAGATCCAATGTCCATCGTCTGACACTAGATCTCCACCACCTGATTCAGGGCGAGTATCAGATGGTCGCTCATGCTGGAGTTTGTGTGCATGATGCTAGATGAATGGAAGGGTGGCCTCATAAGGCCATGGTAGTTTTCCCAGGCTGGGGCTTGTGAGATGCTCTGAAGAGCAAGCTTTTCTTCTGCAGGACTGGGGGAGTCTGTTTTGATGGCTCCATGGTCCCCCAAATGGAAAGACATGGTAGTAGAGCTGACTGCATAGATGTTTGGAAAGCCTAGCTCAGCTTATCCTCTCAGGCCAGGGACAAGGCAGTTTCGATCTGATGGCTCTTAGGCAAGTGCCCAGTGGGCTGAGTTGATGGGGAGCCTCATGCTGATGGGTCAGCATGCTGGCTTGTGTCCAGGGAGGCCTTAGAATGTGGCAAGAGCAAGGCAGAAGGTAAGCCCCATGGCTTGGCCAGGAGACAACCTCCAGTGGTGGTACAACTAAAGGCGATGGCTATGGCTGTTCATTTTCGGCAGCAACCCCTTCACCAGGAAGCAATGGAAGGGATCAAAAAGCACATTAACCACCTCCGAGGAGAAGCGATCCTAGTTCCTTGCAAATCTCCATGGAACAGACCTTTGACGCCCATCAAAAAGGCCGAGACTGTGGAGTACTGACACATTCAGTAATTGTGGGAAGTTAATAAATGGGTTGAAGATATCCACCCGAAGGTAAATAACCCATATACTCTACACTCCTTCCTGGGCCCCAAAAGAACTGTGCATACCATCTCAGATCTCTAGGATGCATTTTTCTGCATATCTTTAGCATGGGAATCTCAAACACTTTTTGCTTTTGAGTGGTCCAACTCTCAGTCAGGATTCCATAATTTTTAACGGGGCACTACATGAGGATTTGCATGAGTACAGAACCTCCAACCCAGTAGTCACTCTACTACAGTATGTTGATGACTTGCTAGTATCCGCTGAGGACGATGAGTCTTGTTTGAGGAGGGCAAGAGCTCTCTTACAGACTCTGCAAGAAAAAGGGTATTGGGTGTCAGCAAAGAAAGCACAGCGCTGTCAGAGCCATGCCACATATCTAAGCTTTTTTTTAAAGATTTTATTTATTTATTTGACAGAGAGAGAGATCATAAGTAGGCAGAGAGCCAGGCAGAGACAGAGGGGGAAGCAGGCTCCCCGCTGAGCAGAGAACCCGATGTGGGAATCAATCCCAGGACCCTGGGATCATGACCCGAGCCGAAGGCAGTAGCTTAATCCACTGAGCCACCCTGGCGCCCCGCCACATATCTAAGCTAAGCTTTGATCTCCACGAGGAAGTGCGTTCACTGAGTCCAGGAAATAGGTGATCACCTGATACCCCCACCCAACCACGTTGTGACAAGTCAGGGCGTTTCTTGGACGGCGGGCTTCTCTGTGCTGTGGATACCGCAGTTTGCGGAGATTGCCCAACCTCCCTTCGAAATGGCAAAAGGGGGGGCGCTCACTATGATAGAGTGGACAGCTGAGGAAGAAGGAGCATTTCAGGAATTACAAACAGCTGTACTGAGTGCATTGGCCATCCCAGATGTTACCAAGCCCTTTCACTTGAATGTGGATGAAAATGCAGGCATGGCCAAAGGAGTTTTGACTCAGAATCTGGGGCCTTGGCAAAGGCCAGTAGCCTATCTTAGCAAGAAACTAAATCCAGTAATAGCGGGGTTCCCCTCTTGCCTCTGCATAATTGCTGCCACGGCCCTCTTGGTCAAGGATGCAAGTAAATTGAATTTGGGTCAAAATCTCATCTTGACCACTACCCACGCTATCGAGGGCCTTCTCCGGACTGGACCAGACCGATGGACGACAAACACCTGAGAGACGGGGTATCAGGCCCTCCTCCTCAATGTACCAAGAGTAACCTTAGGATCCCTGGAAATGCTAAATCCAGCCACGCTGCTGCCAGAGGAGCTGAATGACCATCCACACAACTGTGTGGATGTCCTAACCCAAGTTGCAGGAATAATATCGGATCTCAGAGACATTCCCCTCCCGGATGCCAAGATGACTCTGTTCACAGATGGGAATAGCTACGTGGTAAATGGAAAGAGGTATGCGGGGGTTGCGGTGGTTTATCCTGAGCAGAAACTCTTTACAGCAGCCCTGCCACATAGAACTTTGGCACAAAAAGTGGAACTGATTGCAGGCACTAAGGCACTGCAGATGGCCAAATGTAAAACGGCCAACATCTATAGGGACAGCAGGTATGCCTTTGTTACTCTCCATATACATGCGGCTATTTATAAAGAAGGGGGCCTATTAATAGCAGAAGGAAAAGGAATTAAAAACAGAGGAGAAATATTGGCTCTCCTCCAGGCTATTTGTGACCCAAAAGTTGTGGCTGTTATGCATTGCCCGGGACAAGAAAAGGGGACTGATCTGATTTCAAAAGGAAAGCAATTAGCAAATCAAGCCACAAAGCAAGCAGCCCAAGAAACAGTACAAGAAATAGTTACACTCCTGACTCCAGGTCTACCAGAAAAACTGAATTATTCAGAAGAAGATTTAAAGTATTTACAGAAATAGGTTAAATTGGACTATGAAGGGGACGGGCTAAGACTAAAGCAGGAAAAATAATTCTTCCTCGAAGACTAGGCAAAAAGTTAGTAGACCAGATACATCAGGGTACTCATTTGGGGACATGCAAACTCAAGGAGCTTATAGGCGAGCAGTTCCAGGTTTCTAACTTAGGGCGTATGGTTCAGGATGTAGTTGATAGATGTGCTCAATGCCAGGTAGTTAATGTGGGAAAACTCAAATGGGTAAGGTAAGGAACCAGGAATTTATTGGGAAATAGATTTTAGAGAAATGAAACCTGGAAAATATGGGCACAAGTACATGTTAGTTTTTGTAGATACTTTCTCAGGCTGAGTAGAGGCTTTTCCCGCCAAACATGAGATGGCAGGAGTGGTAGCCAAAAAGCTACTAGAAGAAATAATTCCTACGTTTGGGCTGCCTCTTGCAACCGGGTCAGACAATGGCCCTGCATTTGTGAGTTCAGTCTCACAGGCATTGGCCAAGACCGTGGGCACTTATTGGAAACTACATTGTGCCTACCGGCCCCAGAGTTCTTGGCAAGTAGAGAGAATGAACTGGACTCTTGAAGAGACCTTGACAAAACTAATTCTGGAGACTGGCGGTGGATGGGTGGATCTCCTTCCTTTTGCCCTCCTCCGGGCATGGTGTACACTCTATTTAAGCAAGGTGACTCCATTTGAAATAATGTTTGGGTGACTCCCCTCACTGTCCTCGACTACCAGAGGTTGCCCTAGCAGAAATAATTGATAAATCTGTACTCCAGTCACTGCAGGCATTACAGTCTGTCTTTAAAAAAGCCCACTCAAGGATCTGGATGGCCCACACTGGGACGGAGACGGAGGTGGAACCACATCCTTACCAACCTGGGGACTTGGTTTGCATATGTCTCTTTCAAGGGGGAAACTTGGAGCCTCGCTGGAAGGGACAATTTACTGTTATCCTGACCACCCCATGGCAGTAAAATTAGAAATCATCAGGGCCTGGATTCACATGGGTCATGTCAAATGAGCCAAGGATGAGGTTGTCCCCCAGAGATGGAAGCTGCAGCCAATGGACCCTGGTGACCATGGACTAAAGCTAAGACTAAAAAACTTTGAGTTTATTTTTTCTCCTATTGTTACCTGTTTATATAAAGTATAGGTGGGAAATTCGATGAATGGAATTAGGAAAAAAATGGAAATGGTTATACAAAGCGTTGAATGGCTAACTCATCATCCAACTGTGCATTACGGTTACGTTTTGGCCCTTGTGTTATAAACGCCCTAATGTCATTTGTACCAAAGAAAATTGGAGTGATAAAAATGTTAGTCTTACATGTTAATAAACCCCCTTACAACAGGAGAACATAGAACTGGCTGAAAAGTCAAGGATTTGACTAATTTCCAAAGAGAAGGGGGGAATGTAGGGGCCTGATTAGCCAAAGAAACTGTCAACCCCGGATATAGGGGCACGCCAGGCCAGATAGCCACATCCAATCATTGGGGTGCACATATATTAACTGTGATGAGTTGAAATCTAATTGGCCACCTGTGTGTGAGCCCAACTCAACCACCTCTCTAAATTTTAGTCTGTGAGGCTGGGAGGGGGGAGAAATAGGAGGATTTAGAATAGCCATTTGAGAAGTAGGGGGAGTTAGAATAGACGTTAGAGATGTAGGAGAAGTTAGAATAGCCATTAGGGAAGTAAGAGGGGTTAGAATATCCATTAGAGATGTAGGAGGAGTTAGATAGCCGTTAGAGAAGTAGGAGTTTGAATAGCCATTAGAGAAATAGGAGGAGTTAGAATAGCCATTAGAGAAATAGGAGGAGTTAGAATAGTCATTAGAGAAGTAGGAGGAGTTAGAATAGCCGTTAGAATAACACAATAGCTGTCAGAGTGGCCATTGGGAGCCATTAGGGTAGTCATAGGAGTCATAGCATTGGGCTCATCAGGAGCAGCACGGTCCCGAGCCATGGTCCTGCCAGCACCAGCCTCGCCACCACGGGCTGTGGCCTCGCTGGAGTGGCCTCGCCAGAGTGGGGTCATTCCGGGGAGCGGCCTCATTGGCATGTGGGCTCGTCATCGATCGGCCTCCTCCAGAGCAGTCTCTTCATCGTCAGGAGCAGCCTTGTCTGAAGCGGCCTCTTCATTGTTGGGAGTGGCCTTGTCTGGCGTATGGCCTCATCTGGGGAGCGGCCTCCTCTGGGGAGTTGCCTTGTCGGAGTGGCCTCATGGGGAGCAGAGACTGTGTCATCAGGATATTCGTACTCATCATCCTCACCTCTTTGTCATCGGGAGCGTCGTCCTCGTCATTGTCTCCTCTACGTAAGAGATGACCCCGACCGGTCTGTTTGGTTTCTGATGCTTGGAGTGAAATAAAGTTTTTCTTGATTTTCACTTTGTGTCAGTCTTGTTCCTTGGATCATGGACCCTAAAGCTGTTTTCTGTCTCGGTGGTCCCGCCATAGCAGGGATTCCAGAGTTGGTGTCTTTGACGTGTGCTTGGAGAACCCGACCGAGGGTGAGGATTTGGGCCCCTGGTCCAGCTAGCAAGGGGGCTGGTTTGAAAGCGGGCTCAGGCTGAGGATCACAATGACTGTTTGTGGCCAGGGAAGACCTCCTGGGTGGGCATGGTCTCATGGATCATGCAGCTGGCTCCAACTCTGATGGTTAGACACCCATCCCCACAGCAAACTTTTCCTGTCATAGGGAAGGAGGAGTGCTCTTTACGCTTGAGGTTCCCCAATTGGCTGGGATTTGAGCTATGGTCTGGGCACAGAAGCCTGAATACCCAGGTTGGGTAGTGATGACAGTCTCTGCCCTTTGCACATCCCACATGCAGGATATGGGGCCCGCTACCTGGAGAGCTGATGGTAGTTCATTACTCAGGCTGTGTCAGACAGAGCATTAGTGTACAGGGTAGCCTAGTCTGGGCAGCCATCGAGTTTCGTGCAGGTTGATCCTCAAGTGGAGATTCAGGGCTGAACCCAGGGTCCCTTCTTCTTTCAGGAGGGCAGGCAGAAGCCAGCATTGGGACTCCCGAATGAACAATCTGGAGGGCTTGCGGCCCAGGTGGGTGAGGACGGAATTCTGAACACACCATTCTCTTCAGTGCCAAGCCCCTGCCATTTCCAATGTGTAGCATCTGACTCGAGATCTCCAGCACTGGAGTCACGGCTCACGCTGGAGTTTGTGTCCGTGATGGCCAATGAATGGAGGGGTGGCCTCATGAGGCCATGGAGGTCTTTCCAGGCTTGGGCGTGGAAGCTTCTCTGAACAGCAAGATTTCCTTCTGCACTACAGGGGGAGTCCGTTTGAATCGCATCACGGTCCCCCGTATGAAAGAAGTCTTATCAGAAGTCACTGAATGGACGCTTGGAAAGCCCAGCTCCACATACTCTTCTAGCCCAGGAACAAGGCCATTTGGATATGGTGACTCTGGGGCAAAGGGCCCAGGGGGCTGAGGTGACAGGGAGATGCATTCTGATGGGTCGCAATGCTGGCTTGCGTCCAGCGAGACCTTAGAATGTGGCGGGGATTCAGGCGCCATGCAGGATTCTTCTCCCCTGAGGATTGGACGCAGCTTCCAAGAGCAAAGTTGCCTTCTCGGGACAGGAAGTCTTCTGTTTTGTGGCTCAGGGATCAAGTTTTAGACCATATGTAGGCATTCTAGAGTTTGTCTCTAGAGACAGATGCCTGCAAACCTAAGCTAAATTTCTGTTGAGGTCCTAGGGGTATGTCAGGTTCCATCTTCAGATTCAGGGTCATTGACCCAGGTGACTGCCTGGAGGTAGGGGTCTGGCCTGTGTCCAAAGACCCCTTTTTTCCAAGGTGGCCAACGAATTTTGGGTGGGCTCAGGGGAATTGCAAGTGTCTCCCAATCTGGAAGGGTGTGCAAATGTGAAGGGAAGAGTTTCCTCCGGGTGGGCAGGCAGAGTCCTGCACTGTGGCTCCAGAGGCCCCATCCTGGAGGGCCTGACGGCCAGGTTTTTGGGCCTGGCCCAAAAAAACTTTTGTTTTCACAGACAAAATTCTGTAACCCAAACTCAGGATAGGGTTAGCGGCAGGGTGATGGCAGGCCCAATCTTCAAACCGTGAAGGCATTGCCGCGGGATTTGAAATGATGGCAATGGGGAGGCAGAAGCACGGGCTTTTCGGTCTGGGTTGTGTGTCTCGGTTGGCCACGGAATGGAGAGGTATCTTCGGGGGGAAGGGAAGAGTGCTATTTTCCATCTCATGGTCCCCCCATAGCAGGGATTCCAGTTTCGGCTTCTGCGTCTGGGCGCCAGGAGACCCCCACCAAGGATGAGGATTTGGGCCAAGTTGCATGTCAGGCCTGATATTCGGGTTCCTGGTCCAGCTAGCGAGGGGGCTGGTTTGAATGTGGGCTCAGGCTGAGGGACACAATGCCTGATTGTGGCCGGGGCAGTCCTCCTGAGTGGGCGTGGTCTCGAGGGCCATGCAGCTGGCTCCTACTCTGAGGGTAAGACCTCCATCTCCAAAGCAGCTTTTCCCATCCTGGGGAAGGAGGGGTGCTCTTTGATGCTTCAGGTTCTCACATAGGCCGGATTTTAGCTATGTTCTGGACACATACGCCTGAATATCTAGGATGTGGAGAGATGACAGTCTCTGGCCTTGGCACATCCCACCTGCAGGATATGGGGCCCGATATCTTGGGTGCTGATGAGAGGTCGGGATCAGGCTGTGTCAGACAGAGCATTAGTGCACAGGGCGGCCTAGGACATTGAGGCGCCGTCGAGATCCATGCACATTGATCCTCACGTGGGGATTCTGGGCAGACTACTAGGGTCCTTCTTCTTTCTGGAGGGCAGGCAGAAGACTGCGTTGTGGCTCCCGAATGAACCATCTGGAGGTCTGGAGGGCCGGGAGGTGAAGACGGAATTTAAAAACACAAGTTCCGGGTCTGTTCAGTGTCGAGCACAATACATTTCCAATGTGCAGATTCTGACTCGAGATCTCCAGCACCTGAGTAAGGGCACGTGTCAGAAGTCGCTCACACTGGAGTTTGTGTCCATGATGGCCGACGAATGGAGAGGTGGATTCATAAGGCCATGGAAGTTTTCCCGGGCTGGGGCTTGTGAGCTGTTCCAAACAGCAAGCTTTCCTTCTGCAGGACAGGGGGAGTCTGTTTGGATGGCACCAGGATCCCCCATATGGAAAGACGCCATAGCAGAAGTCACCACACAGATGCTTGGAAAGCCCAACTCTGCTTACCCTTCCAGCTCATACAAGGCCCTTTTGATCTGGTGGCTCTGGGCAAAGTGCCCAGGGGGCTGAGATGACAAGGAGGCTCATTCTGATGGGTCACAATGCTGACTGGTTTCCAGGGAGACCTTAGAATGTGGCGGGGGCTCAGGTGCCATGCAGGATTCTCCTCCCCTGAGGGTTGGATGCAACTCCCAAGAATCTTGTTGATTTCTGGGGACAGGAGGTGTTCTGTTTTGTCGCTAAGGGATCAAGTGTTGGACCATATAGTTATTCCAGGGATTGCCTCTGGAGGCAGATACCTGCAAACCTAGGCTAGGGTTCTGTTGAAGTCCTGGGGGTATGTCATGTTCCATCTTCTGACTCAGGGACATTGACCTGGGTGTCTGCCTGGAGATAAGTGTCTGGCATGTGTCCGCAAGCAACTTTTTTCCAATTCAGTGAGCGAATTTGGGGTGGACTCAGGGGCATTGCAGGTATCTGTCAATCTGGAGGGTTTGTGCAATTGGTATGGCAGAGCTTCCTCCCGGTGGGAAGGCATAGTCCTGTGCTGTGGCTCCAGAGGCTCCATCCTGGAGGTCCTGTCGGCCAGGGCTTTGGGGACAATATTCTGCAAACACAAACTTGGGATAGGGTTCTGGGCGAGTGATGGCTACCCAATCTGTGGACCATGAGGGCAGTGCCGTGGCATCTGAAATTATGTCGATGGGGAGGCGGGAGTGGAGGCTTTTCTGTCTGGGATGTGTGTCTTGGTTGTCCACGGAATGTATGGTATCCTCATGGGGCCATGGGATATTCTAACTTTGTAAGGATTCTACCCAGCTCCCAAGGTTTTGGTGTCTTTCATGGGGAAGGGAAGAGAGCTGTTTTCCATCTCAGGTGTTGTCATAGCAGAGATTCCAGAATCAACTTCTGGGTCGGGTTGACTGGAGAAACCAACAGACAATAAGGATTGGGCCTAGGGGCATGTCACGTCCAATATGTGTGTGCCTGGTTCAGTTAGCGCACTCAGGTTGAGGGTCACATGCCTGTTTGTGGCCAGGGAAGACCTCCTGGGTGGGCGTGGTCTCATAGGCCATGCAGCTGCCTGCCACTATGAGGGTTTGACCCCCATTCCCACAGCAAGCTTTTCCCGTTGTGGGGAAGGAGGAGTTCTCTTTGATGCTTGAGGTTCCCACATAGGCCACGATTTGAGCTTTGATTTGGGCACAGACACCTGAATAGCCTAGTTGGGTAGAGGTATCAGTCTCTGGACTTGGCACATCCCACCTGAAGGATATGGTGCCCACTACCTGGGGCCTGATGGGAGGTCAGAGCTCAGGCTGTGTCAGGCAGAGCATTAGAGCACAGGGCGGCCTAGTACATTGATGTGCCGTCGAGGTCCTTGCAGGTTGATGCTAACTTGGGGATTCTGGGAAAAACCCTAGGGCCCTTCTTTCTAGAGGGCAGGGAGAAGACTGGGTAGTGGTTCCTGAATGAACAATCCAGAGGGCTGGCGGGCCAAGAGGGTAGGACGGAATTCTGAACATACAGGTGCCAGTTTCTTTCAGTGCTAAGCACATGGCATTTCCAAAGTGCAGCATGTGAATCGAGATCCCCAGCACCTGAGTCAGGGCATATGTCAGGGCATATGTTCGCTCATGTTGGAGTTTGTGTCCAGGATAGCTGACAAATGGAGGAGTGGCCTCATGACGCCATGGAGGTCTTCCCAGGCTGAGGCTTGTAAGCTGCTCGGAACATCAAGCTTTCCTTCTGCGGGACAGGGGGAGTCCGTTTGGATGGCACCAGCATCCCCATATGGAATGATGTCATAGCAGAAGTCACTGGGCGGATGCCTGGAAAGCCCAGCTCCTCTTAGCCTTCCAGCCCAGGAAGAAGGCCGTTTTGATCTGGTGTCTCTGGAGCTAAGTGCTCAGGGGACTGAGGTGACAGGGAGCCTCATTCTGATGGGTCACAATGATGGCTGGTGTCGAGGGAGAACTTAGAATGTGGCGAGAGCTCAGGCTCCATGAAGGATACTCTTCCTCTGAGTAGAGATGCCCTGTCTCAGATCCTTCCATTCCAAAGCCTCCACTGCACGCTCATTCAGCTTGAAGCGGTTACAGAAGGCAGACCTCTGCCCCTGTTCCATAGAAATGGAATGAAGGATTGACCATGGGGAATTATAACAGGGGAAAACATAGCATGTCTGACTCCCTGTTGTTTCTATTCCCTTTTAACCTACAGGGGAAAAGCCTCTGTTGAGCCCGGCACATAGGCATGTTACAGCTAAGATGTACAGAAACTTCTTTACCATAAACCTACCTCCCCTGAGGAAATAAAAGAATAGTCACAGCATAACTTGGCAGGGGTGGTGGGAGGGATGGATTGAAACCATGCCTCATAAGGTAAATGGGCTGATGCTAGCTGAAAACTCATAGCATGTTTTTCAGAAAATTGGTTCCCCCTACTGAGCTACTGTCTCGTTTCAGGCCTTGCTACCAAATACCAGGCATCTCTGCAGAAGTCTGGACTGAAGGTCGACTGATGGGGCTGCACCCTATCAACAAGCACGGCCCTGATACTCCTTACCTGAGAGGAGCCTGAGACCCCATTCCGGTTAGACCAGCTATCACAGCATGCCCACAGCCCCTTCTCCTTCTCCTAAGGTAACATCCTGACATAAGGGACTCAATTTTCCTCCTTCCCAGGTCAAGTCTCCACCCCAAAGTAAACATGGGGATAGACAGTATATAGGATGTTTCCCCACTGTGCAGGCTCCATCTTTCCCCGTGAATAATCGTAATGTCCCTGTCCTTTTTCTTTTGAAGTTTGATTGTTATTTAGTAAGTTAGTTATTTCAGAGAGAGAGAGAGAGAGAGCGCACACGCATGGACACACGAGTGGGGGGAGGGACAGAGGGAGAGGGAGAAGACTCCCCACTGAGCAGGGAGCCCCAGAGAGGCAGGGCTCAGTCTCAGTACCCTAAGATCATGACCTGAGCGAAGGCAGATGCTTAATAGACTGCGGCGCCGCTCCATTCCTTTTTTTTGGGGGGGGGGGAGAGAACAACATTACATACTTTTATGTTTTAAAAAATTCCATTCATTCATTCATTTTCCATTATCTGTGGACCCAATGCAGGGCTTGAACTTATGATCCTGACTGAGATCAACAGTCATGTGCTCTTCTGACTGAGCCAGCCAGGTGCTCCCTCCAGTGCATTTTTTTTTAAACAACCCAGGGATCAAGGCTCAGAGTAACCATTTGCCCAATGAGACCCACACTCACCCCTCTGTGCAGAGGTGCTATCTGTGGAGCTGGTTTATGGTTCCCCATCTTCCTTTCTTCTTTTAGTGGACAGAAATTGGTGTGTGAAACAGTCAGTGGCTATGTGGAAATGAGACAGAGGGTTTCGCCTGGAAATCAGGTGGGAGATGGAGGACTGGTCGATGAATAATCAATCAACTGTTCATGTCGCTTTAGAGGAGTGGGCTTGATCGGCCCTGTAACTCGGTGGATGAGTGAGAACTGTCCCCTGTCAGGCGGCTCTTAGCTCTTATCCCTTATCACTCCATGCCTGTGTTTGCCTTCTGACCCCTAAGACACCACCATCATCAGTCCATGCCTGTGTTTGGCCTCTCAAATCTAAGACACCACCATCATGTGTTTCCTGTCACTCTCTGACTGATTGAGCCACACCATGCCACACCCTCCTACCTGCACCCCCCACCCTTGGAAGGCTTTCAGGTCAGACGTCATCCTCCACATCCATGATTCCCACAGGGTTTACCTGCATTTCCTGGGTTAGGAAAAGGAAGGGACTCTTTTTGCCCCCAGATGAGGTCACCTCTTGAGACAAGCTCTTTCTCCTTCCTTCCCCCCTGCCTCCTCCCTCCAGAAGTTTGTGAGCCACAGCCTAAGGGTTGGGGGGTTTGAAGAATGCCATTCAATGGAGAGAAGCCCCAGGCTCTGACTTTAACAGAAATATTTCTGCATTTGAATGAAAGGATTTGATTGAATGAGGCCCATTAGAATGGGTCACCCTGAACCTCTCTTCAGCTGTCCTCCCATCCTCCACCCCCCCACCCCTGCCATCTTCAGGTCGAATTGGGAGCAGTAGGCTGGGGGTGGGGATGGCAGGGGGTGGGGTGGTGGCAGTGTGGTGGTGGTACTGTTTATCCTAAGTAGTGAACTAGGCCCCAGGTTCCTAGTAAAAAATCATGGTCGGGTGCAGATGAGTTGGTCTCTCAGGCAAAGTGGTTCAACTGTTGGCAAGATTTCTGTGGATGAGGGGACTTTTTCTCTGGGATCATGCTCACATATACATCCCTGGCTGAGAAGAGGGCAGGGGGAGCCCTGGTAGGGGGAGGAGGACCCAGATCTGGAGCTCTGGACTACAGCTACTGCCTACCCCCGCGTTGGGGATGGGGGTGGGAGGGGCTGAGGGCTGGGGGCCGAGGGTTGTGCTGTCCGCTCACGCTGACTCCTGCAGCTCAATTCATTCTGGAACCTTCTATTTTTTTCTGCAGAGGTGCCAGGTGCTGCAATGACCAAAGCTCAACTAGTCTCTTTGCCTAGTTTTAAAATGCCCGATTCTCCTGACTTCTCGGTAAAGGGACCGAGCCACACCCTCCCATCCTGCCAGACACCCCGTGCAAGTACTTCCACTTGAAGAGGGCTTTCACCTCATTCCGAAAGTAAACAAACTACACCCACCCACACCCATCCCCTTGTCACCAATATGTAAAACCAACCCACAGAAATCCAGCTGGTCTTCTTCAGCCCAATGTGCTTTAGAGAGTCACTCTCTTCAACACACCTTAGGCTCAAGGACATGCTGCTGTCTTCCTTTCTCTGGCACAATTCCATCCAGAGATGAGCCTCGTACTGTATCTGCAAGATACAGTGCTCCTGGGAGCCAGGAACAGCAGACAACACTCACTGGATGATAGCATCCTACCTTTGGAATGACGTCCATACCTAAGCATGGTCTCTGGAAATCTTTGACATTTGCGTGCCTCTGCTGAGATCATTGCTTGGGAAACTCCAGTATCTAGAGCCAATCTTGTCTATGTTCCTCTGACCGTTACTTGCCCTTACTGTTGGCCTGATATTTTGCCTGATTGTTTATGGAGAGATTATATCCCTTCCGGCAAGAGCTGAATGTGAATCCTCTGCTCACCCCACCATGGAGAAGAATATGCACAGGCCCGCACCCATCTTCTCCTTCTCTACCATGTTGATGAAAAATGTGGGCCGCCCTCCCTCCCTCTGTCCTGTCAAAACCCAAACCTGAGATAAGGTTTAGATGTAAAGGAAACCAGAATACTGTTTTCAACTATAGACACTTCTAAAACGTAGCTGCAGCAGCAGCAACAGCAAACACACAACCCCCCCAACTGCAGGTGCAAGGAGGGAGAGATAACTCTCCCCCCTTTCTACCCTGAAGCATCCCCTGCCCATTCCCCTGGGAGATGTCTCCCCTATCACAGAAGAGGGAGTGAGTGACATCCTTTTTTCTTTCTTCTTCTTTCTTTTTTTTGAGTGAGAGAGAGAGAGGGAGAGAGAGAGAAGAGAGGGTGTACACACACACACACATGCATGTATATATGTATATGTGTATATACGCACTATATGTATATGTGTACACACACGCACGCACACACATATATTCTGGGCGTGCAGAAGCAGGGGGAGTGGCAGGCAGAGGGAGAGGGAGAAGCAGGCTCCCGGCTGAGCAAGGAGCCTGATTTGGGACTCAATCCCAGGAACGTGGGATCAGTACCTGAGCCAAGACAGCCGCTTACCCTTAAGGGACTAAGCCACCCAGATACCCTGTGAGGGACATCCTTATCTTCAAGGACAGCAAGTTGAGAATGAACATGAGAATTTTGGACAAACTTATCTTGTTTCTTTCTTTCTTTCTTTCTTTCTTTCTTTCTTTCTTTCTTTCTTTCCTTCTTTCTTTCAAATCTGTGTGTTCTTGTAGCCTCCCCACACAGTGTAGTTACTCTTCCACAATCTCCTCTTCTTGTTCAACCCAATATACCAGCAACTAGGATTTGCTCCTTCTCGGGGTCTGGCTTTCCTCGGGAGGGCTTTTTCATGGGACACTTTTAGGAAACAAATTTGTAGGCTCCTTTTCCTGTTACTCTGTCTCATGTCAATATCATCTTAAGGTCTGCCACCAACCCTGAGGTCTTCCTTTACAGCATCTTTGAATTCTCCCTCCTTCATGACCTCATTCCTTCCATGCACAGCCCTCCACTCGGCTCCCACACTCCCCCCCCCCCGGCAAAGGCCAGAAATATGGGGGATGGCCTCTCCAAGCTAAACATACTCTTACTGTACGGCACAGCAATCCTGCTCCTTGGTATGTATCGATGACCCAAACGAGTTGAAGACGGATGTCTGCACAGAAACGTACATGCAGACTTTCACGGCCCCTTCACTAGGAACAGCTTGAACCTGGAGGCAATCAAGAATTCCCTCAGGAGGAGAATGGATACAGAGACTGGGGTACATCCAGGCCACGAAAGAAATGGCTCTTGGGGCTTTGGAAAGAGATGAGCGAGCTATGGGGAGCTATGTGGAGCCAGGTGGGGAAACTTCCGCGTGTCTTGCTGACTGAGAGAAGCCAGTCAGAAGAGGAGAACACACCTCATGGTTCCAACTCCATGTGACATGCTGAAGGAGGCCAAACTATGGAGAGGCTCATGAGATCAGTAGGCTGGAGAGCAGAGTATGAACTGTAGCAGACAGTGTCATGGATGGACAGGTGTGTGCAGAGGGTTTCTCCCCCTCTTTGACCAGGTTTTGCTTCAAAGGAGTGCAGCCCAAATTGTAACCAAAGGAGGAAGGATGCTTCCCAAAAAATCTCAAGGAAAAATACTGCAAGCAACAGAAATAGCTACTAGTCTCGCTCTGGAGGAAAGGGTGGGGAGATTCAGCCAGTTGGCCTGAAAGTTGGCGGTAACTGTCTTCTCCCAGAATATGGAGGCATCAGAGTAGTACTAGATGACGTGGAGTATTTTCTTACTTAGAGAAGTGACATTCTGAGAAAATATATAGACTGAAAAAAATCATGATTGAAATGGTATCCCGTGAAATTACTCAATCCACTGAAGTGGTGAAATCTTGCCTCGTGTGAGTAATTTCAATGTCTGTCTTTCATAATAAACGAATGATATTCAAACTAATGATAAGGAAGGTAAGAAGGAAGGCTGGCAGGCAGGCAGGCAGGCAGGCAAAAGGGACAACAAAGATCATTCGGCTGCCAGGGGTTTTGGTGGGGGTGGAGGGTATGTGTGTGTGGGTGGGTGGAGGGGAGGGCTCAGGTGGGTGGGTAGGGTGACTAGGCAGAACACAGAGGATTTTTAAGGCGGTGGGACTATTCAGAGAGCTACTGTGGTGGTAAGTAAGATACCTTTGTCGAAACCCACAGAAGAAGGGGTGCCTGGGTGGCTCATTGAGTCAAGTCTCTGCCTTCAGCTCTGGTCATGACCTCCGGGTACTGGGATCGAGTCCCGAATCGGGCTCTCTGCTTGGCGGGGAGCCTGCTTTCCCCTCTCTCTCTGCCTACTTATGATCTGTCTGTCTGTCTGTCTGTCTGTCTCTCTCTCTCTGTCAAATAAATAAATAAAATCGTTATAAAAAGGAAAACAAAACCCCAGAGAATGGACAATGTTGGGCTCTGAGTGGGTGATGATGATGCCTCCGTGTGGATTCATCCATTGTAAGCGATACACCAGCTTTGCCACAGATGGTTGGATGGTCGATAGGCTTGTGGGGGGAGTGGGAAGCTCTCAGGTAGCAGACATGTGCTCTGAGTGCTGGGGGCGGGGCAGGGGCCAGTGAGAAGTGAGCGATTGCAGAGCAGGTGTCCTGTGGGTACTGCCCGTATTCTCCAGTGAATTTGGATGTGAACCCAAAACCACTCAAAATAAGTAAATAAGTAAGTAAATAAATAAATAAATAAATAAATAAAAAGAAAGGCCCATGAAAGGTGTGTGTGTGTGCGCACACATGTGTGCGCGCGTGCACACACACACACACACACGAAGGAACAAACCCAAAAACAGACAGACAGGCAGACCGGATGTGGAGCTGCTGGGGAAATGGCCAAGCAAGAATTGCAGAGATGTGTTTGGTGCAAAAAGGTGCTTTTATTACAGCACGGGGACGGGACCTGTGGGCAGAAAGAGCTGTGCTGGGATTGTGAGGGCTACCTGGTGATACGGTTTCCAGTTAGTGGGGGTTAGGGATGAGGTCAGTCTCCAAGTAATGTGTGTATGCTGCGAGCAAGGTCTCCGAGACCTTGCGGGGCTACCCACTGTCAAGGTGAGGTGAGTCCCTCTTGTTTTAGCAAAGCATTAGTCATGGGACCCTTTTGATGTGTGTCTTTGGACCCCGTGTTGGAAGAGGGATGTTAGCATATCGTGGGCATGTGTGGCTATTGGAGTGAAGGGACACTGACTAGAGAGATCCTCACGGGTAAAACATGGAACAAAATCCTTGAGGGAGTTGTAGGGGTGTTACACCCTCTATGTGTGTCAGGGATTCATCAGTGGGTTACAAGTGGTCAGGGGACCTCGCTGTCACCTCATTTCTCTTGCCTTGGCTCTCTTCATCTGGTCCGAGTGACATTCCAGGTGGACAATCTCACTGCTGGGTGGTGGTGGGGTGGTGGTGGTGTTTGGTCGTGGTGGTGGACACACATTCTCCTCTACCTGCTTAGGGTCTGTGGCTGGGACTAGGATGACGACCAACAGAAGAGCTTCCCTGGAGATGGGCATGCAACCATGGGTTGGTGTTTGCCTGCACAGGGGGGCCTTCCCTAGGGCCTGAAGACAGGGACTCGAGGGGTGCCTGGGTGGCTCGTTAGGTTTGGCTTCCGCCTTCCACTCAGGTCATGATCTCCGGGTCCTGGGATGGAGCCATGCATTGGTCTCTCTGTTCGATGGGGAGCGTGCTTCCGCCCCTCCACCGCCTCTCTCTGCCTACTTGTGATCTCTGTCTCTCCAATAAGTAAATAAGATAAAACCTTAAAAAAAAAGAAAAAAAGAAAAGAAAAATGAAAGACAAGACAAGACAGAGACTTGATCCACTCGTGAATAACGGACAAGACAAAGGGGTTTGGGTAAGGGGCAGGCAGGCTGTGGCAAAGACAGCCCGGGAAGACGGGGGTGGGTGTGGGTGTAGGGAGCTGGTTGAAGAAGGTTCATCAACATGGACGGTTCAGACCCTAATTCTCCGGCTCCCCTCTCCTGTCTCTGGTGATGGAGGATGGCTTTCTGCTTCCTGGTTCCAGGGAAGGTACCTGTCACATGGGAGTTGGCTCTCTTGGTCTTCTGAAGACCAGAAGGGTCGGAATATTCTTCTGGTAGCTGCTGTGTCTACAAGAAGTGGAATTTGAGATAACCGACATGCCTCAGTGGGCACCTTTTCAGGGTGACAGGTTCTGATTTCCTTCAGGGCAGTCTGGGTAAGTGGCTTACGGCTGGGTCCTTGTTTCTCGGGAATCCCTCTCCCCATCTCTGGTCCCGCCATCGCTGGCTCCTTTCTTTCCGGCCATTCCCGAGGCTCCTCCACAGCGGCAGGGTGCCTGGCATAGGCTCCTGGGCCTGGGTGTTAAAAAGAAAACTGGAAGTTTCCCTTGCATTCGACCCTGGGCCCTGCAGAGTTTGTCCTTGCTATGGTTCTTCTGTCTTTTTAATCACCTCTGGGATGATCAGGGATGGACTCCCTGCCTCTCAACCCCAGACTTCATGTCCTTTTGGAATTAGATATAAAACGGCCTCGCTGGTTTTCTGAGTTGGTGGCCTTGTCATAGACACGACCTGCTCAAAGGGACCTGACCTTGAAAATCTTGGATTTCTTCCTTGCCTTTGGCCCTGTGGAAGACTTCCCATCTGAATGGATTGTACCCCATTCTCCTAGTGACCCTGATCCAACCTCTGGGAGCATTTCCTCATTTTGTTTCTCTCTGAGCAACACCCTCCAACAACACCACCCCCCACCTCCCACTCCTGGCTGATCCTCCAGGCCTCTGTGTGTCCTTTGCCCTTGGGTCCCCTTCAGAGGGTGTTTCACGGAGCTTAGGTTTTTAATTTTGTTGACTTCCAACCCCTCCGTTTCTTCTTTATGGATCGCGCCTCAGGTGTCCAGTCTTAAACCCTCTTTGCCTGGCCCTAGATCCCCAGATTTTCCCCTAGAATCACCCCCCAACACACACACACACACACACACACACACACACACACACACATACACGTGTGTTCCAGTGTTCTGTTTCCCATGGAAGTGTGAGAACCATTTGGAGTTCACATTTGTAGGAGGAGTGAGGTCTGCCTGTTTGGATGGAAGCTTTCCTCTTCTTCTTTCTTTCTTTCCTTCTTTCTTTCTTTTTTTCCCCTCCTTAAAAAAGAATGTTGGTCGTGGTGGTGGGAGGGAGGGAGGGAGGGAGGGAGGACGAAGGAGCGAAGGAGTGAAGGATGGAAAAGGAGGGTCAGAGAGAGGGAGGTGAGAAGCAGAGTCTCTGCTGAGTAGGGAGCCCCAATGGATGGATGTGGGGCTTGATCCCAGGACCCAGAGATCATGACCTGAGCTTAAGACAGAGACATTTCACCAACCGAGCCACTTAGGCGCCCCAGTTTTCTTGTTTCTTTGTCTGCCTGCTGGCCTGCATGTTGGGTCTGTGGATGTCTGATGACTGACTGTCCTCTGATTTCATGGGGAGGTGGGCCATGTTTCCTCCTTTGAACGGCCTTTGCGCATCGGCGGAACTTCGGTTGGGCTTGGGCATATCTCTTTCGGTATCTGCTCCGTTCCATCGATTCATCGACCGACTGACCGTGTCTCTCTGTCTGCCAACATCACAGGGTCTCCATGGCCTCTACAAAGAAAGCATTCGAACAGGGGTGACTTTATTTCTGATTTTTGTTTTGTTTTCCTTTGTTGTGTTTGACATCGCCATAGCGATTCAAATTTCTTTTGCATGTCAGCTCTGTACACCCACCCAGTGTGGCCTTGGAACTCAGGACCCCCACAGATCAAGAGTTGCCTTCCTCGGGGGTCCTCCGGACCGAGTCATCTAGGTGCCCTGAAAGACTTGTACTTGAAACACAGGTGTGAAGTCTGCGCCCATGAACTTTGCACTGGGAAACCTTATTTGGATCGTCGCACTCTTGGGGAAATACTGGTGAAGGAATGTCGTGTAGCCAACGACGGAGGAACCGACTTGGGAGGAAAACCTTTTCCAGTTTCTGCTGTTTGGTCAATTCTCTCGACTCAATAGGTGCCCAGCCTTCAGAGTCACATTATTTGCTTGATTTCTCTCTTTTCTGCGTTTCCTCATTTACTTTTATAGTGAGTGCTCCGGATGGATGGTTGACAGAGAACAGTTTACATCCTGGTGTGTGTGTGTGTGTGTGTGTGTGAGAGAGAGAGAGAGAGGGAGAGAAAAGTGGGGGGGGGTCACGGTGGGGTTGAGATGGGTAGGGATTGTTGCAAAGTGGGATCAGGGATTCACGGAGGTGAGAAGGCGGCAAAGAGAAAGGCTTGGAAAGGAAGCCATGAAAAAGCCCATGTTCAAATGGTGAAGTTTCATGGGAGAAGAGTTACCTCTAATCAAAGGCATTCTTGCTGGACAGTAGCTTCTGCCCTCTCCGCTGGGGGATATGAGGGCCAGGGTTTTGAAAGGTTCCTCCTGGGCTTTTGTAAAACACAAAAGTGCCAGAGCACCTAGACAGGATGCTGCTGCTCTGTTGCCCTCTAGTGTCCTCTCCCCCTGCCACTGCTGTTTCTGTTTTCCTCTGACCCCACTTCCTGCCCAGGGGTGTTTATCTTGGATGGATAATGCTGCTCTGTGTGTGTGTGTGTGTGTTTGTGTGTGTGTGTGTCTTCAAGGTTTTATATTTTTAAGTAATCTCTCCACTCATCCATCCAGCATGGTGCTGGACCTCAGGATTCCCCGCACATCAAGATTCGCAGTCATGTGGTCCTCAGAGGGAGCCAGTCATTTGCCCCGAGATATGTGTACTTGAAAATCCAGCAAACAAACAAAAGAATCAATGAATAAAGTTTTTTTTTTTCCTTTACATGCCGAGGGAAGTTCTATGCCTTGTTTTTCTTCCCCTCCTTCACACCTCATGGAATAGTTAGTTCATCATCATTTACTATTAATATTTACCTCTTCTCAAGCACCGCCCCTTCCCCCAGAGCTCAAATCCTGGCTTATGGGGGAACCTCAAGCATAAAGAGCACTCCTCCTTCCCCATGACGGGAAAAGCTTGCTGTGGGGATGAGGGTCTAACCCTCAGAGTGGGAGCCAGCAGCATGGCCCATGAGACCACGCCCACCAAGTAGGGCTGCCCTGGCTACAAACAGGCATTGTGACCCTCAGCCTGAGCCCTCGTTCAAACCAGACCCCTTGCTAGCTGGACCAGGAGCCCTCATATTGGGCCTGACATGCCCTTTGGCCAAAATCCATACCCTCGGTCAGGTTCTCCATGGGCCCGGACCAAGAAACTGACTCTGGAATCCCTGCTGTAGTGGAACCCTGAGACGGAAAACAGCACTCTTCCCTTCCCTCTGAAAGTCACCACACCTTTGGGACCTGGGCAGAATCCACAAAGAGGCAAATTTCCCATGGCCCCTGAGGCTACCGCTACATTCCCTGCCAAATGAGACACACAACCCAGACAGAAAAGCCTGCACTCCTGCCTCCCCGTCACCTTCATTTCAGATCCCCCGGCACTGCCCTCACGGTCTGTATATCGGCCTGCTGTCACCTCGCCCCTACCTCTATCCCGAGTTTGTGTTTGCAGACTTTTGTCCACAAAGCCCTGGCCGACAGGCTCCAGGATGGGCCCTCTGGAGCCAGAGCGCTGGACTCTGCCTGTCCACCAGAAGGAAACTCTGCCCATCACAGTTGCACAAACCCTCCAGATTGGGAGACACCTGCAAGGCCCCTGAGCCCACCACAAATTTGTTGGCCGCTATGGAAAAAAATGTGCATTCAGACACATGCCAGACGCCTACCTCCAGGCAGACACCCAGGTCAATGTCCCTGAGTCAGAAGATGGAACATGACATACCCCTAGGACCTCAATGGAACCCTAGCTTAGGTTTGCAGGCATCTGCCTCCAGAGTCAATCTCTGGAATACCTTCATAAGGTCCAACACATGATCCCTGAGCCATAAAAGAGAACACCACCTGTCCCCAGAAGGCAACCTGGCTCTTGGGAGCTGCGTCCAACCCTCAGTGGAGGAGAATCCTGCATGGCGCCTGAGCCCCCACCACATTCTAAGTTCTCTCTGGACAGAAGCCAACATTGTGAGCCATTAGCATGAGGCTCCCTGTCACCTCAGCCCCCTGGGCACTTTGCCCCAGAGACACCAGTTCAAAATGGCCTTGTTCCTCGGCTGGAAGGGTAAGCTGAGCTGGGCTTTCCAGGGATCCATGTGGTGACTTCTGCTACAATGTCTTTCCGTATGGGAGACCCTGGAGCCTTCAAAAGGGACTCCCCTTGTCCCACAGAAGGAAAGTTTGCTGTTCGGAGCAGCTCACAAGCACCAACCTGGGAAAACCCCCATGGCCTCATGAGGCCACCCCTCCACTCGTCGGCCATCATGGACCTAAACTCCACTGTGAGCGACCATCTGACACGTGCCCTGACTCAGGTGCTGGAGATTTGGAAGTCAGACGCTGCACATTGGAAATGCCATGTTCTTGGCACTGAACTGAAATGACGCTTGTACGTTCAGACTTCCGTCCTCACCCTCCTGGATCACAAACCCTCCCGACTGGGAATACTGGAGCCATACCGCAGCCTTCTGCCTGCACTCCAGAAAGAAGATGGGCCCTATGGGTGTCCCCAGAATCCCAATGTGAGGGACAACCTGCACGGCCCTAGACGGAACCCCAATATCCAGGCTGCACTGTGCACTAACATTCTGTCTGACACACCCTTATCCCTGACCTCCAGTCAGCACCCAAGGTAGCAGGCGCCATCTCCTGCAGGTGGGACTGACCATGGCCCAAGGCTGTCGTCTCTAGCCAACCTGAGTGTTCAGGAAACTGTGGCCCCAAACATAGCTCAAATCCCGGCCTATGGGGGAATCTCAAGCACAAAAGAGCACTCCTCCTTCCCGAGGGCCCAAAAAGCTTGCTGTGAGGATGGGGTCAAACCCTCATATTGGGAGCCAGCTGCATGGCCCATGAGACCATGCCCAACCAAGAGGTCCGCTCTGGGTACAAACAGGCATTGTGACCATCAGCCTGAGACTGCTTTCAAATTAACCCCCTCACTAGCTGGATCAGGAGCCCGCATATAGGGCCTGCTGTGCCCTTAGGCGGAAATCCTCACCCTAGGTCGGGTTCTCCATGGGCTTGTGGCCAGAAGCCAACTCTGGAATCCCTGGTATGGTGGGACCATTAAGATGGAAAACAGCACTCTTCTTTTCCCCTGAAAAGACACCAAAGCCTAAGGAGTCAGGCAGAATCCTCAAAGAGGCAGAATCACCCATGGCTCCATGAGGCTACTGCTACATTCCATGGCCAACCGAGACACACAATCCAGACAGAAAAGCTGGCACTCCCGCCTCCCTGACACCCTCATTTCCGATCCCGTGGCACTGCGCTCACCGTCCTCAGATTGGGCCTGCCATCCCCTCACCCCTAAACGTATCCCGAGTTTGTGTTTGCATACTTTTGTCCATAAAGCCCAGGCCGACAGGCTCTGCAGGATGGGGCCTCTGGAGCCATATCACAGAACTCTGTCTCCCCATCCGAAGGAAACTCTGTCCGTCACATTTGCACAAACCCTCCAGATTGGGAGACACCTGCAAGGGCCCTGAGCCCACCCCAAATTCATTGGCTGCCTTGGAAAAAATGTGTATTCGGACACATGGCAGACACCTACCTCCAGGCAGACACCCAGGTTAATGGCCCTGAGTCAGAAGTTGGAACCTAGCATAATCCTAGGACCTCAATAGAACCCTAGCTTAGGTTTGCAGACATCTGTCTCCAGAGGCAAACTCTCAATTACCTACATATGGTCCAACGCTTGGTACCTGAGCCACAATACAGAACACCTCCTATACCCATTAGGCAACCTGGCTATTGGGAGCTGCGTCCAACCCTCAGGGAAGGAGAATCCTGCAGGGCTCCTGTGCCCCACCACATTCTGAACTGAACCGGGTCTTGTGGGATCAGACTTCCATCCTCAACCTCCAGGCCCACAAGCCCTCCGGAATGTTAATTCTGGAGCCATAACGCAGTCTTCTGCCTGCCCTCTAGAAAGAAGAAGGGCGCTAGGGGTCTGCCTAGAATCCCCACGTGAGGATCAACCTTCACAGACCTTGACGGCACCCCAATATCCTAGGCCGCCCTGTGCACTAATGCTCTGTGTGACACAGCCTGAGCCCCAACCTCCCATTGTTAGGGTCTCTGATCAAAGGAATGAGACTGACACAAAGCAAAGCTTTGTTTCCCACCATGCATCAGAAGCCAAACAGACCAGCAGGTGCCCGAGCCTTGCTGGGGGCCACTGCCTCCTTGCACTGGGGTCCCTCCTGGAGGCTCCCTGCCTCACCCCCACTGTACCACAGGCCGCTCCTGACGAGGCCGCTCCCCGACCATCTAGTGACAGTGCTGCTGCTTGGGCGGTGAGGCCGCTGCAGATGAGACTGCTACCCGGATGAGGCCGCTGGCGATGAGGCTGCTCCTGACGAGGCCGCTCCCTGACCGTCTAGTGACAGTGCCGCTGCTCGGGCAGTGAGGACGTTCGCAGCAGCACCACTGCTCATGGCGGCGAGGCTCCCAGCAATACCGCTCCCGATGCTCCCGATGACGAAAAGGGTGCTGTCACTCTCCACAACCCCAACACTACCACTCCTAACACTACCCTAATGGCTCCCAATGGCTCCCCTAATGGCTACTCTAACTCCTCCTGCTACCCCCCACCTTGCAGCTTCACAGACCAGCCTTTATAGAGGTGCTTGAGCCCAGCCCACACACAGGTGGCCAATGGGATTGCAACTCACCTCAGTAAATATATGCACGCCCCACTGATTGGACGTCTCCATCTAGCTGGCCTGGCCCGCCCCTACAAAGAGCACTCCTCCTTCTCCACAACTGAGAAAGCTTTCTGTGGTGATGAGGGTCTAACCCTCAGAGTAGCATCTAGGTGCATGGCCCATGAGACCACGCCCAACCAGGAGGGCCGCCCTGGCCACAAACAGGCATTGTGAACCTCAACCTGAGCACGCTTTTAAACCATTCCCCTTGCTATCTGGACCAGGAGCCCACATATCAGGCCTGACATGCCCCTAGGCCCAAATCCTCACCCTCAGTGGGTTCTCCAGGCGCCCAGTGGCAGTCCGTTTTGATGGCTCTAAGGTCCCCCATATGGAAAGACATGGTAGCAGAGCTTTCTGATGGATGTTTGGAAAGCCCAGCTCATCTTAAGCTTGCATCCCAGGAACAAGGTATTTTCGATCTGGTGGCTCTGGGCCGAAGTGCCCAGGGGGCTGAGTTGACAGGGAGCCTCATACTGATGGGTCACCATTCTGGATTGTGTCCAGGGAGACCTTAGAATGTGGCAGAGGCTCAGGCGCCATGCAGGATTCTCCTCCCCTGAATGTTGGAAGCATCTCCCAAGAGCCAGCTTGCCTCCTGGGTCAGGAGGTGTTCTGTTTTGTGGCTTAGGGACCAAGTGTTGGACCATATGTAGGTATTCCAGAACTTGCCTCTGGAGACAGATGCCTGCAAACCTAAGCTAGAGTTCCGTTGAGGACCTAGGGGCATATCAGATTCCATCTTCTGACTCAGGTCCATTGAACTGGGTGTCTGCCTGGAGGTAGGTGTCTGGCATGTTTCAGACTGCACATTTTTGTCCAGAGCGGCCAACAAAATTGGGGTGGGCTCAGGGCCTTGCATGTGTCTCCCAATCTGGAGGGTATGTGCAAATGTGATGGACAGAATTTCCTTCGGTTGGGCAGGCAGAGTCCTGCACTGTGGCTCCAGAGGCCCCAGCCTGGAGGGCCTGTCGACCAGGGTTTTGGGGACAAAATTCTGCAATCACAAACTCAGGATAGGGTTAGGGGCGAGGTGATGGCAGGCCTGATCTGTGGACCATAAGGGCAATGCCTCAGGATCGGAAAGGAGGGCTATGGGGAGGCGGGAGTGGAGGCTTTTCTCTCTGGGTTGTGAGTCTCAGTTGGGCCAGAATGTAGGGGTGGCTTCATGGGGTCATGGGAGATTCTGCCTCTGTGAGGATTGTGCCAGACGCCCAAGGGTTTAATTTCTTTCGGGGTGAAGGGAAGAGTGCTGTTTTCCATCTCAGGGGTCCCACCATAGCAAGGATTCCACAGTCGGCTTCTTGGTTTGGGCAATAGGAGAAACCGAGCAAGGGTGAGGATTTGGGCCTGGGGGGATGGCAGCCCCGATATGTGGGCTCTTGGTCCAGCTAGCGAGGATGCTTGTTTGAAAGCACGCTCAGGCTCAGGGTCACAATGTCTGTTTGTGGCCAGGGCGGCCCTCCCGGGAGACGTGGTCTCATGGGCCATGCAGCTGGCTCCCACTCTGAGGGTTTGACCCCCATCCCCACAGCATCCTTTTTCTGCTATGGGGAAGGAGGAGTGCTCTTTTTTTTTTAAAGATTTTATTTATTTATTTGACAGAGAGAGAGATCACAAGTAGGCAGAGAGGCAGGCAGAGAGAGAGGAGGAAGCAGGCTCCCCGCAGAGCAGAGAGCCCGATGCGGGGCTCGATCACAGGACCCTGAGATCACGACCCGAGCCGAAGGCAGCGGCTTAATCCACTGAGCCACCCAGGCGCCCCGGAGTGCTCTTTTGTGCTTGAGGTTTCCCCATAATCCATGATTTGAGCTAAGGTCTGGGCACAGAAGCCTGAATACCCAGGGTGGGTAGAGATGAAATCCTTGGGACATGGCCAGTCCCACCTAGATGTTATGAGGCCTCTTAACTTGGAGGATGACGGGAGGTCGGGGCTCAGGCTGTGTTAGACAGAGCATTAGTGCACAGGGCGGCCTAGGATATTGGCATGCCGTCGAGGGCAGTGTAGGTTGATCCTCACGTGGATATTCTGGGCAGTCCCAGAGGGCCCTTCTTCTTCCTGGAGGCAGGCAGAAGAGAGCATTGTGGCTCCAGAATTCCCAGTCTGGAGGGCTGGCAGGCCAGGAGGGTGAGGACAGAAGTATGAATGCACAAGTGCCAGTTCAGTTCAGTTCCGAGCGCATGGCAGTTCCAATGAGCAGCGTCTGACTTGATCGAGATCTCCAGCACCTGAGTCAGGTCGAGTGTCAGATGGTCGTTCACGCTGGAGTTTTTGTCCATGATGGCCAACGAATTGAGGGGGTTTTCATGAGGCTATGGAAGATATCCCAGGCTGGGCTTGTGAGCTGCTCCAAACCACAAGCTTCTGCAGGACAGGTGGAGTCTGTTTTGATGGCCCCAGGGACCCCCACATGGAAAGACTTAGTAGCAGAGCTCTCCACATTCATGCCTGGAAAGCCCAGCTCAGCTTATACTTGCAGCCCAGGTACAAGGCAGTTTCGATCTGGTGGCTCTGGGCTGAAGTGCCCAGGGGGCTGAGTTGGCAGGGAGCCTCATGCTGATGGGTCACCATTCTGGATTGTGTCCAGGGAGACCTTAGAATGGGGGGGGGGGGCTCAGGCGCCATGCAGGATTCCCTTCCCCTGAGGGGTGGATTCATCTCCCAGGAGCCAGCTTGCCTCCTGGGTCAGGAGGTGTTCTGTTTTGTGCCTCAGGGTCCAAGTGTTGGAACATATGTAGGTATTCCAGAACTTGACTCTGGGGACAGATGCCTGAAAAACATAAGGTAGGTTTCCGTTGAGGTCCTAGGGGCATGTCAGGTTCCATCTTCTGACTCAGGAACACTGACCTGGGTGTCTTTCTGGAGGTAGGTGTCTGTCATTTGTCAGACTGCGCATTTTTGCCCAGAGGGGCCTACAAAATTGGGGTGGGCTCAGGGCTTTGCATGTGTCTCCCAATCTGGAGTGTATGTGCAAATATGACGGGCAGAGTTTCCTTCGTGAGGGCAGGCAGAGTCCTGCGCTGTGGGTCCAGAAGCCCCATCCTGGAAGGCCTGTCGGCCAGGGCTTTGTGGACAAAAGTCTGCCAACGCAAACTCGGGATAGGGTTAGGGGAGAGGCTATGGCAGGCTGGATCTGCAGACCGTGAGGGCAGTGTTTCGGGATCTGAAATGAGGGCGATGGGGAGGCAGGAGCGCAGGCTTTTCTGTCTGGGTTGTGTGTATCGCTTGGCCACGGAATGTAGGGGTGACCTCATGGGTCCATGTGAGATTCTGCCTCTGTAGGGATTCTCCCCGGCTCCCAAGGGTGTGGTGTCTTTCAGAGGGAAGGGAAGAATCCTGTTTTCTGTTGGGTTGTTGGGCTCCGGGAGTGCAGGAGGAACGGTAGATATGAACCCCGGTTCCTGCTATCTCCCAGCCTCCTCCCCTCCTTTCCTTAATCATTGACTCTCCTACCAAAAGGATGTATGCCCTGGTCATGTCTCTGTAGGTAACCTGCTACCTATGCAGGAGACAGATAAAATACCCCAGCCAACTCCCTCCCATTGTGACTTCCCCCACTCTACTTTCTAGAGTCCCATAACCTCCCGGAGGATGCCCACCTCCTCCTGGGTGTAACTTTCCTGGCTCCCCTTCTCCTGAGCCCTGAAACTTCTCCAGATCTTACCTTTAATAAATCTTGCCTTGCACCCACTTCACCTAGTGTTGTTTTTTTATCTCGCCTATAAAACCTTACATTTGGTGCCAAAACCCAGGAGGAGATTGAGCCCCACCCTTCTGGGGAGGCTCTCTCCTCTCCCTAGCCGGACCTGGACCTGCCTTTCCGATTGCCACTTCTGAAGCCGTGGTGAGGTTCCCCCAATTCCGTGCCCCCTCCAGAAAGCCCTGCCCTAATTGCGGCCGTGTCAGGGCGGACCCAGCCGGTCATCAGGTGAGCTCCGTGACTCCGAGAGGCTGGGAGACGTCTTAACCTCTATGGCTGTGGACACAGTTTTTCCGAAACCCAGTGGTGGATGAGGGGACGCCTTCCTCTAGCCCTAGGGTTGCCCAGCAACGAATCGTGGGGACCTCCCAATCAAAATTCGACCCTAAAACATCCCGGGGATATTTTAGGCTTGTTGGCCAATCTTTAAACCCTGGAACTTGACCAGGACCTGCAAAAATGACGTTACTGTACTGTCGCTTATCCACAATACCAATTAGGCAATCAGTCCCAATGGCCTCCGGAGGGCACGTTTAATTATCAGATTTTCATGGACCTAAATAACCTCAGCAGACACCAAGGCAGATGGGCCAAGGTCCCTTATGTTCAGGATTTCTGAACCGGTGCACTCATCTATCCATCCCTCTCCCCACTCCCATCAGAACTCCTGACAAAGTTACTGGCAATAGATGTGAAACTTCCATCAAAGTTTACTGAAGGTCAAATAAGCTCATGTTATTTGTTAAAATCTGTTAGCAAAGAAATTACTAAACTGACGGTTAATTGTCTGTCTCAAAGTTTGAATGGGTAATTGCTGAGATAACTTTCAAAGTCTTTGGTAACCTGAAAGTTTAAAGTTTTGACTGGATGACAAATGGAATTAAATTTGTTGGACATTTAGGTCTTTTCCAAAGAGGATAAAATGCCAAGTCATTGATTACTGAACATAGGTTTGTGCTTTTGGCTTCTTACAGCAAAGAAAATAAGAATATTTAAATCTGTTAGTAAGCATGGTTTGTGCTTAACTGATTCATAAATTGGCATCTAAAGAATTCTGTTATAACTGTTCACAATTGATTAATAACTGACTACAGGTTAATAACTAAAGTTGTTTCTAAGAGTACAAAATTCTGCTAACTGTAAGACTGATGGAAATAAAGGAATCAACTCTGTATGTAGGAAAGTAGAAGATATGTAAGAAAGATTTAAGGAATAGCAGTACATTTTGTTGAAAGTAAAAGAAGATACTTTTCCCCTAAATGAGATGGTTGTTTGGGACAAAACCTGAATGCAAAGGAAAGTTGTAGAAGGTTTGTGAAGGGAAATCATTCAGGAACCCAATGAAAACCCGGCCATGTTTCTTTTTTGTAAATATTTTATTTATTTTTATATGTAGGCAGAGAGGCAGGCACAGAGAGAGAGAGAGAGAGAGAGAGAGAGAGAGAGAAGAGAAAGAAGGCTCCCTGCTGAGCAGAGAGCCCAAAGTGGGACTCGATCCCAGGACCCTGAGATCTGAGCCGAAGGCAGAAGCTTTAACCCACTGAGTCATCCAGGTGCCCGCTGGCCATGTTTCTTAACCTACTTACTGAGGCGCTGATTCAATATACTCGCTTAGACCCGGCCTCTCTGGCAGCGGCGACTGTTTTAACTACCCACTTTATTTCTCTGTCAGCTGCCAACATTCGGAAAAAATTAAAGAAAGTGGAGGACGGCCCTCAAACTCCCATTTCTGATTTGGTGAAGATAGCATTTAAAGTCTTTAACTCCTGAGAGGAGGCAGCAGAACTGAAGTGCCAAGCCAGACTCCAACAGAAGGTTCAACTGCTGACCCAAGCCCTGGTAGCAGCCCTGAGGCCGGCAGGTTCTGGGGCCCAAAAAAAAGGGAGCACCTAACCGAATCCTTCCAGGGGCTTGTTTCAAGTGCAGAGCTGAGGGACACTGGGCCAGTTAATGCCCCAATCCAAAAGCACCTAATAGGCGGTGCCCTCAATGCCGCGTGATGGGCCACTGGAAATCGGACTGCCCCAGCCTCAGGCGATTCCCAGCGCCTCCACGTGGAGGAAACCCTGAGACGGTAAGTCCTGCCTTCCAACTTCTCTGATTGGAGGATGACTGACGGAGCCCAGACTCGGACACCCCTCTCACCCATGCCAAGCCCAGGGTCACACTCCAGGTAGCGGGTAAGTCCATTTCCTTTCTGTTGGACGTGGGGGCTTCCCACTCTGTCCTGCCTTCCTACTCGGGTCCTACTCGTCCCTCCCCAGTTGCAGTTATGGGAATCGATGGTACTTCCTCCACTCCAAAGGCCACCCCACCCCTTACATGTAGCTTGAATGGGTTCCCCTTCTCACACTCCTTCCTCATAATCCCTTCCTGTCCTGTACCCCTACTAGGCAGGGACATCCTCCACAAACTTTAGGCCTCCATTTGTCTCTCTCCCTCTCCCTCAACTTCTGCTCACCTCGTCTTTCCTCTACTCCCCTCTGACTTGTCCTCTATCCTGGACTGTCTCCCCTCTGTAGACCCGCATGTATGGGACATTTCCAGACCTGTAGTAGCGACCCACCAGCCAGGTCTTAAGCCCATCAGTGACCTCCTCCTGCAGCAAGGTCTCCTTATCCCCATTAACTCTCCAAGCAACTAGATGTCAGCGCCCAGTGATGGCAGCCCTGCCTCAGGGCCCTAGCGGCAGCCACTTCTCTGACAAAGGAGGCCTCAAACTTACCTTAGGGCAGCCCATCACGGTCTTCTCTCTCCATCGACTGATGGACTTAGTCAGCCGCAAATCCTTGGCACAACTCACTCCTTCCCGTCTCCAACTCTACACCTGCTGTTCATAGAAACCCCCAGGGCACACACTCTGTATCCCCTCCCCTAAATCCCGCCACTCTCTTGCCGACAGCTTTGTCTACCCCTACTCCATCCCATTCCTGCTCTCAACTCCTGGAAGAACTCTCTCCCTCCCATCCAGGACTTTTGTACTGGCCGCTGCCTGACCCCGATCACACTCTGTTCGTGGATGGGAGCTCCCTCATAGTGTCAGATGAATGGCGACACATGGCCTATGCAGTGGTCTCCCTGGACTCTGTCATAGAAGTGGCTGTCCTTCCCATTGGGACTACTTCTCAAAAGGTAGAACTCGTGGCTCTCACCAGGGCCCTTCACTTATCTGAGGGCCCACAGCTCACTATTTATACTGACCCCAAATATGCTTTCCTTATTACCCACACTTACTCTGTCCTCTGGCGAGAAAGGGGGTTTCTCCAGACCAGAGGAACCCCCATAGTCAACGAATATCTTATTGCCAAAGTCTTCAAGGCTCTCATTTACCCTACCAAAGTGGCTATTGTCCACTGCCATGGCCATTAGGCCTCTAAGGACCCCATCTCTTTGCGGAACAACAGGCCGACTCTATTGCCCAGCTGACGGCCTTAAACTCCTCTCCAGTGCCTCTCCTGTTTCTCAAAACTCCCCACTGTCCCTCATACACTTATGAGACTCAGGCTCTCACAACATTAGGCAGCAGGTTGGGTGACATGGGATGGTATTTTGTCCATGACAAAATTTCCCTCCCAAACAGCCTAACCCACACCCTCATTACTGACACCACCAGTCTCTCCACACTGGTCCAAAGGCCCTGTACTAATTTCTCCAACCTCTCTTTCACCAAGCCCTCCTCCAAAAAACCATTACGGAGGTACACCAGGCCTACAGAACTTGTTCTGTGGTCAACGCCCAGGGCGGCCTCTGCAGATTGGGACTCACCCATCAGCTCCGCGGGCATCAGCATGGCGAGGACTGGCAACTTGACTTCACTCACATGCCTCAATACAAAACCTTCAGATACCTACTAACTCTTGTAGTCAACTTCACAGGCTGGATCAGCAGTGGTCTCCGTGATTCTCATTGAGCACATCATCCCAAGATTTGGACTCCCTCAAACCCTACGATCGGACAATGGACGAGCCTTCATCTCCAGCATCACACAACAAATCTCCGAGAGCCTCAACATCACCTGGAGACTCCATAACCCCCATCACCCACAATCCTCTGGTAAGGTCAAGAGGGCCAATGGCCTCCTCAAGGAACAACTCACAAAGGCACTTTTTTAAAAAATATAAATTTATTTATTTTTTTCAGCGTAACAGTATTCATTGTTTTTACACAACACCCAGTGCTCCATGCAATATGTGCCCTCCCTATTACTCACCACCTGGTTCCCCCAACCTCCCACCCCTGCCCCTTCAAAACCCTCAGGTTGTTTTTCAGAGTCCACCAAATGCACTCTTGAAACCCGCCTCTATTGGCCAACCCTTCTCCCACCAGCACTCGTCCACCTTAGGGCCTCCCCTCGTGCCCGTCACTCAGCCCCTTTGAGCTCCTGTACGGCAGGCCCTTCCTACTCAATCACAACCTGCCTGCCTCTCCTACACTCCTCCTATCTTATCTGCCCATGTGACCCTCTTAGAAGCCCTCCTAAGGGCTCATGCAGATGCTCTAAATCCTAGGGACCAAGTTCTCCTACAAGACCGTCACCCAAAGTCCTTACAGCCCAGGTGGACCAGCCCCCATACTGTTATTCCACAACTCCCAAAGTGACAAAACTCCTAGGACACCACCCGTGGGTACACATCTCCAATCTAAAACCAGTCCCACCACAGGATGGCTGGACTTCCCAAACCCTGGGGCCCACGTGGTTGTGGATTTCCCACACCACTTCTCCTCACCCTCCTCCTTCTACCCCTCCCCGCCCATAGCTGCCCCTCTGGTGACCCTGGGTTCAGGTGGCACTTCTTCCTAGTGGAAACTTGGACCTATGGGGACACCACATGGTCTACTCAGCTGGTCACCACAGATTGCCAGCCCTAGCGGAAATGGCCATCTTCTCCAACCCCCTCCCATGACAGAAAAGGGCTGTGTTTCTTCCCCTGATTATTGGGGTCTACTTGTTGTCTTCCCTAGTGGCCACCGGGCTGGGCACCAGGGCCCTAGCTCACTCCATAGACACTATCCGAGATTTATCCGAACAGCTCCGGACAGCCATGGAGGCCTCAGCTGAGTCCTTGGCATCCCTACAACGACAGGTTACCTCAGTGGCCCAGGTAGCCCTACAGAACTGACGAGCCCTGGACCTGCTCACCAAAGACAAGGGAGGAACCTGTTTATTCCTCAATGAAGAATGCTGCTATTATATCAATGTATCCTGTATAGTCGAAATGAATATCGGTGCCCTGGCAAAAATCTGTGACTCATTGGTGACCTGCATCGCCCTGGAATAAACCCCTCTCAATGGTGGCTCTCTTCCTTAATGACCTGGTTCCTTCCAATCCTAAGTCCCCTTATTCTCCTCTGCCTATTAGCACTAATCGCTCCCTGTGTTCTTGGCTTCATTCAGGATCCCATCCAGGAGGTTTCCAGGGTCGCTGTCAACCAACTCCTCCTTCATCCCTATACCCACCTACCCACATCTGAAGGACCCTATAAGGACGACCCTTCGCCAGCAGGAAGTAGCCAGACCTGAGTCGCCACCTCTATTACACCAAAAACGTTGGAATGATGGGTCAGCGGGCTCCAGGAGTGCAGGATAAACAATATAAAAGACCCCCAGGTCCTGCCTTCTCCCAGCTTCCTCCCCCCCTTCCTTAACCCTTGAATCTCCCGCCAAAAGGATGTATGCCCAGGTCACATCTCCATAAGTAACCTGATACCTATGCAGAAAACAGATAAAAGACCCCCCCAACTCCCTCCCTGTGCAACTTCCCCCACACTGCTTTCCAGAGTCACAAAATCTCCAAACCTCCTCCGAGGGTGCCCACCTCCACCTGGGCGCAACTTTCCTGGCTCCCCTTCTCTTGAGCTCTGAAACTTCACTGGAGAGTGCCTTTAATAAATCTTGCCTTGTGCCCATTTCGCCTGGTGTCATTGTTTATCTCGCCTATAAAACCTTACATTTTCCACCTCACAGGTCCCGCCATAGCAGGGAATTAAGAGTCGGCTTCTGGATCAGGGCACCTGTAGAACCAGACTGAGGGTGAGGATTTGGGCCTAGGGGCATGTCAGGCCCGATATGTGGGCTCATGGTCCAGCTAGTGAGGGGGCTTTTCTAAAAAGGGATCAAGCTGAGGGTCACACTGTCGGTTTGTGACCAGGGCAGCCCTACTGGGTAGACGTGGTCTCATGGGCCATGCAGCTGGCGCCCACTCTGAGGGTTTGACCCCCATCCCCACAGCAACCGTTTTCTGCCATGGGGAAGAAGGAGTGCTCTTTTGGGCTTGAGGTTCCCCCATGGACCAGGATTTGAGCTAAGGTCTGAGCACAGATGCCTGAATACCCAGGTTGGGTAGAGATGACAGACTCGGGCCATGGCCAGTCCCATCTGCAGGTTAAGGGGCCTTTTACCTCAGTGGGTGACGGGAGGTCGCAACTCAGGCTGTGTCAGAAAGAGCATTGGTGCACAGGGCGACTGAGGATATTGGGGTGCCGTGGAGTGTCATGCAGGTTGTTCCTCAAGTGGGGATTCTGGGCAGACCCCTTGAGAACTTCTTCTTTTGGAGGGAAGGGTGAAGGCTGTGTTGTGGCTCCAGAATTCCCAATCTGGAGGGCTTGCCGGCCAGGAGGGTGAGGACGAAAGTCTGAAAGCACAAGCGCCAGTTCAGCTCAGTGCCAAGCGCATGGCAGTTCCAATGTGCAGCATCTGACTCGAGATCTCCAGCACCTAAGTAAGGGCGAGGGTCAGATTGTCGCTCATTCTGGGGTTTGTGTCAATGATGGCCAACGAATGGAGGGGTGGCCTCATGAAGCCATGGAAGTTATCCCAGGCTAGGGCTCGTGAGCTGCTCCGAACCACAACCTTTCCTTCTTTGGGACAGGGGGAGTCTGTTTTGATGGCTCCAGGGTCCCCCATGTGGAAAGACTTGGTAGCAGAGCTCTCTGCATGGATGCCAGGAAAGCCCAGCTCGGCTTATCCTTGCATCCCAGGAACAAGGCAGTTTCAATCTGGTGGCTCTGCTGCAAAGTGCCCAGGGGACTGAAATGACAGGGAGCCTGATGCTGATGTGTCACAATGCTGGCTTGTGTCCAGGGAGACCTTAGAATGTGGTGGCGACTCAGGCGCCATGTAGGATTCTCCTCCCCTAAGAGTTGGACTCAGCTCCCAATAGCCAGGTTGCCTTCTGGGGGCAGGAAGTGTGCTGATCTGTGGCTCAGGGACCAAGTGTTGGACCATATGTAGGTGTTCCAAAACTTGCCTCTGGGGACAGGTGCCTACTAACCTAAGCTAGGGTTCCATTGAGGTCTTAGGGGCACATCAGGTTCCATCTTCTGACTCAAGGCCATTAACCTGGGTGTCTGCCTGGAGGTAGGTGTCTGGCATGTGTCCGACAGCGCATTTTTGTGCAGAGTGGCCAAAAAAATTCGGGTGGGCTCAGGGGACTTGCAGGTGTCTCCCAATCTGGGAGCTGTGACGGGCAGAGTTTTCTTTGGGAGAGCAGGCAGAGTCCTGCCCTGTGGGTCCACAGTCCCCATCCTGGAGGGCCTGTTGGCCAGGGCTTTGGGGACAAAAGTCTGCAAACACAAACTCAGGATAGGGTTAGGGGAGAGGCTATGGCAGGCCTGATCTGCAGACCATGAGGGCAGTGCTTCGGGATGTGAAATGAGGGCCATGGGGAGGCAGGAGCACAGGCTTTTCTGACTGCCTTGTGTGTCTCCATTGGCCACGGAATGTAGCGGTATCCTCATGGGTCCATGGGAGATTCTGCCTCTGTGAGGATTCTCCCCGGCTCCCAAGGGTGTGATGTCTTTCAGAGGGAAGGGAAGAGTGCTGTTTTCCGTCTCAGGGTTCCCGCCAAAGCAGGGATTCCTGAGTCGGCTTCTGTGTCCGGGCTCCTGGAGAACCCGACCAAGCATGAGGATTTCGGCCTGGGAGGATGGCAGGCCCGATATGCGGGGTCCTGGTCCAGGTAGCGAGGGGGCTGGTTTGAAAGCGGGCTCAGGCTGAGGGTCACAATGCTTTTTAGTGTTAATGCCCAGGGTCAGACCTGCAGATGTGCGGCACCCGAAGGGAGTTGGCTGGGCCTTTTCCAGCCAATTCTCATGAGCATTCTGTCCAAACAGGGATCGATTTGGGTAGAATTCTCGTGAGAATTGGCCAGCGTTGGGCAGTCTTGGGGCCCGCCCTGTTCCCCGTGGCCGAGGGCCATTTCTCGCTCAGGGCAGTTTGTGGCCCCCTGGAAAACGCTCCGACGCTGGGTTCCCCAGAGCCGGGCAGCTATTCTGAAGCAGAGTTGATGGCCATGGCAGGTCCCACCTGCAGGATATGGGGCCCGCTACCAGGGGGCAGATGGGAGGTCAGGGCTCAGGCTGTGTCAGACAGAGCATTAGTGCCCAGGGAGGCCTAAGATATTGGGGTGCCGTTGAGGTCCGTGCAGGTTGATCTTCCTGGGGATTGTGGCACGGTGTCTGCCTCTGACGTTTCGGGAACCTGGGGCACCCAGATTCCACCCAGATTGGACTGGTATCGTGGGAGTTTGAATGTATCTCTCACTCGATGGCTGGGACGCAGCTCCAATCGGCACCCTTTACGCTGGGATGGTCGTGGGACTCGTGGCGTGGGACTCAGGGTTCCTCAGGTGGAGGCCCTGAAAAATAGGACCCTGGAGACGGAAGGCTCAGCAAGAAGGCGAGGGTCCATGCCTGGGTTTTGGGGCAGGCCCGGCTCCACTGGACAGCGCCAGGGAGGGGAGCACAGGAAGCTGAGGAAGAGGAGGCGTCGGCCTCACCTGTGCCTGACTAACAGAGGTCTTTCTGATGGTATTGGGACGCGACCACTCCGGATTCCGGGCCAGGCCGAGGGGGCGGACATGCAGATGTGTGGCATCTGAATCGAGGTTGCCGGGCCTTTTCTGGCCAATTCTCATGAGCATTCTAAATCGAGATTGATTTGGGCAGAACGCTCATGAGAACTGACCGGCGTTGGCAGCCCTCAGGACAGCCCTGTTCCCCGTGGTTGAGGGCCCTTTCTCACTCGGGGCAGGTTGCAGCCCCCCAGAAAATGCGCGGAAATGACATGGCTGACATGTACCATGTTGCAGGGGAGCTTTCCTGAAGCAGAGTTGATTGAGGGGCTGTGGCCGGGGGTATGCCTCTGATGTTTCAGACATCTGGGGTACCCAGGGATGGGGATGGCCTCTGTGGGAGAACAAATGTATCTCTCGCTTGAAGGCTGGGATGCAGCTCTGAAAAGCACCTTTTGCTCAGGGATGTTCAGGGGACTCGTGGCGCGGACTCAGGTTTCCCCAGGTGGAGGCCCCAACGGACTGGACCCTGGAAACGGAAGGGTGAGTAAGCAGGTGAGGGTCCATGCCCGGGTTTCGGGGCAGGCCTGGCCCCATGTGCCAGCGCCAGGGAGGGGACCCCTGGAGGCTGAAGAGCAGGTGGCTTCGACCTCAACTGCGCCTGACTCATGGATGTCGTTCTGGCCATGTTGGGAATCGAATAATCGGGATCCCAGGCGACGCCCAGGGGCAAACTGCAGACATGCGGTGCCCGAAGTGATTTGGCTGGGAGATTTCCGGCCAATTCTCAGGAGAGTTCTGCCCAAATCGGGATCAGTATTGGCAGAAGGCTCGTGAGATTTGGCCGGAGTTGGGCACCCCTGAGGACTGCCCTGTTCCCCGGGACCAAGGGCCCTTTCTCAATAGGGCAGGCCAGGGCCCCCTGGAAAATGTGCCAAGACAAGCGGACCAGCTGGGGACTGTGATGAAGGGCAGCTTCCCTGAAGCAGAGTTGATTGAGGGTTTGTGGCCTGGTGTCAGCCTCCGACTTTATGGGTACAGGGGCACCCAGGGATGGGGCTGGCCTCTGTGGGGGAACAAATGTATCTCTTGCTCGAAAGCTGGGACGCAGCTCCAAAAGGCACCATTGGCGCCAGCATGGATGGGGACTCCTGGTGCAGGACTTAGGGTTCCCCATGTGGAGTCCCTGAAACAGGACCCTGGATAGGGAATGCTAAGCCAGCAGGGGAGGCTCTGTGCCCGGGTTTCGGGGAAGGCCAAATCCCACCGGCCAGCGCCAGGGAGTGTACCCCCAGAGCCTGAGGAGCAGGAGGCGTCAGTGTCCCCTGCGCCTGCATCACAGAGGTCTTTCTGGCAGTGTTGAGATGCGACCACTCGGGATCCAGGGCCAGGCCCAGTGGGCAGACCTGCAGATGTGCGGTCCTGGAAGCAAGTTGGCTGGGCGTTTTCTAGCCTATTCTCATAAGCGTTCTGCCCAAATTGGGATCGATTTGGGCAGAACCATTGTTAGAATTGGCTGTCATTGGACAGCCCTTTGGATTGCCCTGTTCCCCATTGCCGAGGGCCCTTTATCACTCGGGGCAGGTCACGGAACCCCACAAAACATGCTGAGATGACGTGGCTCAGCCGGGGGACCCGGCACAGGGAAGACTTCCCAAAGCAGATTTCATTGAGGGGTTGTGGCTGGGCATCCGCTTCCGACGTTTCAGGCGGCTGGGGCACCCAGGGAGGGCTGGCCTCTGTGGGGGAACAAATGCAATTCTCGCTCAAAGGCCAGGACGCAGCCCCAAAAGGCACCTTTTGAGCCGAGAATATCAGGGGACTCATGGGGAATGATTCAGGGTTCCCAAAAGTGGAGACACCGATTGACAGGATGCTGGAAACGGAAGGCTGAGCCAGCAGGCGAGGGTCCATGCCTGGGTTATGGGTCAGACCCGGCCCCATTTGATAGCGCCAGGGAGGGGACCCCCAGAGGCAGAGGAGCACGAGGCATTGGCCTCACCTGTGATTGACTCACAGAGGTCTTTGTAGCAGTGTTGGGACGTGACCACTTGGGATCCTGGGCCAGGCCCAGGAAGCAGACCTGCAGTCGTGCTGAACCTGAAGCCAGTTGGCTGGGCATTTTCCAGCCAATTCTTATGACCGTTCTGCCCAAATAGGGATTGATTTGGGCAGAACGCTCGTGAGAATCGGCCATCGTTGGGTAGCCCTGGTGAACGCCCTCTTCCCCATTGCCGAGGGCCCTGTCTTACTCGGGGCAGGTCACTGCCCCCTGGAACAACCGCCGACACGACCCTTCCCAGCCGGGTTCATTGGCACAGGGCAGCTTCCCCAAAGCAGAGTTGATTGAGGGGTTGTTGTCGGCGTCAGCCTGCGACGTTTCAGGTGGCTGAGGCACCCGGGAGGGCTGGCCTCTGTGGGGGAACGAATGTATCTCTCACTCGAAGCCTGTGACGCAGCTCCGAATGGCACCGTTTGTGCCGGGATGATCGGGGGACTCGTGGTGTGGGACTCAATGTTCCCCAGGTGGAGGCCCAGAAAAACAGGACCCTGGAAATGGAAGGCTGAGCAAGCAGGCGAGGGTCTGTGCACGGGTTTCGGAGCAGGCCTGGCCACATCTGCCAGCGCCAAGGAGGCGAGCCCCATAGGCTGAGGATCAGAAGGCTTTGGCCTCACCTGTGCCTGACTCACGGAGGTTTTTCAGGTGGTGTTGGGACACGACCACTCCGGATTCCGGACCAGGGCCAGGGCAGACATTCAGACGTGGGGCACCCGATGTTAGTTAGCCAGGGGTTATCCGGCCAATTCTCATGAGCCTTCTGCAGATATCGGGATTGATTTGGGCAGAAGGCTCGTGAGAATTGGTGGCGTTGGGCTTCCCTGGGGACTGCCCCGTTCCCATTGCCAAGGGCAATTTCTAGCTCGGGGCAGGTCGTGGCCTCCCGGAAAATGCGCCAAGACAACAAGGCCAAGCCGAGTTCCCCGGCACCACACAGCTATTCTGAAGTAGAGTTGATTGAGGGGTTGTGGACGGGCATCCGCTTTCGACGTTTTGGGAGGCTGGGGAACCCAGGGATTGGGCTGTGGTCTCTGGGGGTTTGAATATATCTCTCGCTCGAAGGCTGGGATGCAGCTCCCAAAGGCACCTTTTGTGCTGCTATGGTAGGTGGAGTTGTGGTGTGGGACTCAGGGTTCCCCAGGTGGAGGCCCCGAAAAACAGGACCCAGGAGATGGAAGACTGAGCAAGCAGGCGAGGGTCCATGCCTGGGTTCCGGACAGGCTCGGTCCCATGTGCCAGTGCCAGGGAGGGGACCTCCAGAGGCTGAGGAGCAGGTGGCTTCGGTCTTGCCTCCACCTGCCTCACAGATGTCGTTCTGGCAGTGTTGGGATGCGACCACTCAGGACCCCGGGCCACGCCCAGGGGTTGGACCTGCAGAATGCAGCGCCGGAGACACCTTGGCCAGGCATTTTCCACCCAATTTTCATGAGCGTTCCACCCAAATCGGGATCAATTTGGGTGGAACGCTCATGAGAATTGGCTGTCGTTGGGAAGCCCTGGCGACTGCCCTGTTCCCCTTGGCTGAGGGCCCTTTATTGCTTGGGGCAGTTCATGGAACCCCGGAAAATGCACAAAGATGATGCAGCCGAGCAGTGTACCACGTTGCAGGGGAGTTTTCCTGAAGCAGAGTTGATTGAGGAGTTGTGGCTGGGGGTGTATGCCTCTGACGTTTTGGGGGTCTAGGGTACCCAGGGATGGGGATGGCCTCTGTGGGGGAAAGAATGTATCTCTCGATCAAAGGCTGGGATGCAGCTCAGAAAGGCAACTTTTGCTCAGGGGTGTTCAGGGGACTCATGGCGTGAACTCAGGATCCCCAGGTGGAGGCCCCGAGGGACAGGACCCTGGAAACGGAAGGGTGAGCAAGCAGAACAGGGTCCATGCCCAGGTTTTGGGGATGGCCCGGCCCCACAGGTCAGCGCGCCAATGAGTGTACCCCCAGTGGCTGAGGAGCAGGAGGCTTCGGCTTCCCCTGCGCCTGCATCACAGAGGTCTTTTTGGTGGTGTTGAGATGTGACTTCTCGGGATCCCGGGCCAGGCCCAGGGGGTGGACCTGCAGACGTGCGGCGCCAGAAGCGAGTTGGCTGGGCATTTTCTGGCCAATTCTGACAAGTGTTCTGCCCAAATTGGGATAGATTTGAGCAGAATGCTCGTGAGAATTGGCAGGCGTTGGTTATCCCTGACGATCGCCCTGTTCCCTGTGGCCAAGGACCCTTTCTCAATGGGGCGGGTCGCGGCCCCTGGAAAATGTGCCAGGACGAAGCGGCCCAGCTGGGACCGTGAAGAAGGGCAGCTTGCCTGAAGAACAGTTGATTGAGGGTTTGTGGCTGGGCGTCTGCCTCAGACTTTTCGGGCACAGGGGCACCCAGGAATGGGGCTGGCCTCTGTGGGGGAACGAATGTATCTCCCACTCAAAGGCTGGACGCAGCTCAAAAAGGCACCGTTTGCGCCAGGATGGTTGGGGGACTCAGGGTTCCCCATGTGGAGGCTCCAAAATTCAGGACCCTGGATAGGGAAGGCTAAGCCAGCAGGGGAGTGTCTGTGCCCGGGTTTCGGGGAAGGCCTGGCCCCACTGGCCAGCGCCAGGGAAAGTACCCCCAGAGGCTGAGGAGCAGGAGGCATCGGCTTCCCCTGGGCCAGCATCACAGAGGTCGTTCTGGTGGTGTTGATTTGCGATCACTCGTGATCCTGGGCCAGGCCCAGGGGCGGACCTGCAGATGTGTGGCACCCGAAGAGAGTTGGCAGGGCATTTTCCGGCCATTCTCCTGAGCGTTCCACCCAAATCAGGATTGATTTGCACAGAATGTTCATCGGAATTGGCCGTCGTTGGGCAGCCCTGGGGACGGCCCTGTTCCCTGTGGCCGATGGCCCTTTGTCACTTGGGGTAGGTCCCAGAACCCCGGAAATTCCGCCGAGATGTCGTGGCTCATCCTGGGGCTCCGGCGCAGGGAAGCTTTCCTGAACAAAGTTGATTGAGGGGTTGATGCTGGGTATCCGCCTCCGACGTTTCGGGAGGCTGGGCCACCCAGGGATGGGGCTGGCCTCTGTGGGGGAACGAATGTATCTCTGGCTCCAAGCCTGGGACGCAGCTCCGAATGGCACCCTTTGCACTGGAATGGTCGGGTGACTCGTGGTGCGGGACTAAGTGTTCCCCAGATGGAGTTACGGAAGGACAGGACCCTGGAAACGGAAGGCTGAGGAAGAAGGCGAGTGTCCGTGCCCGGGTTTTGGGGCAGGCCCAGCCCCATTTGTCAGCACCAGGGAGGTGACCCCCTGATGCTGACGAGCAGGAGGCGTTGGCCTCGCCTGCGCCTGACTCACGGAGGTCCTTCTCGCGGTACTGGGACGCGACACCTCGGGATCCTGCACCAGGCCCAGGGGATTGACCTGCAGACATGCGGGGTCCAAAGTGAGTTCGCCGGGCTTTTTCTGGCCATTTCTCATGAGCATTCTACTGAAATCGGGATTGATTTGAGCAGAACACTCGTGAGTATTGGCCGGCATTGGGAAGCCCTGGGGACCGCCCTGTCCCCCTTTGCTGACGGCAATTTATCACTCGGGGCAGGTTGCGGCCCCCCCGGCGTGGCTGAGCTGGGTTCCCCGGTGCAGGGCAGGTTTCCTGAAGCAGAATTGATTGATGGGTTTTGGACAGGCGTCCGCCTTTGACATTTCTGGAAGCTGGGACACCCTGGGATTTGGCTGGCCTCTGTGGATGAACGAATGTATCTCTCGCTCGAAGGCTGGGATGAAGCTCCTAAAGGTACCTTTTGAGCTGGGATGGTTGGGGGACTCATGGCTCGGGACTCAGTGTTCCCCAGGTGCATGCCCGAGGGGCAGGACCCTGGAAATGGAAGACTGAGCAAGATTGGGAGGGTCGGTGCCCAGGTTTTGAAGCAGGCCTGTCCCCATGTGCCAGCGCCAGGGAGGGGACCCCTGGAGGATGAAGAGCAGGAGACTTCGGCCTCACCTGCACCTGACTCATGGATGTCGTTCTGGCGCTGTTGGGACGCGACCACTCGGGATCCCAGGCCAGACCTAGGGGCGGACCTGCAGACGTTCGGCGCCGGTAGCCAGTTGGCTGGGCGTTGTTCCGGCCAGTTCTCTCTAGAGTTCTACCCAATTCGGCATTGATTTGGGCAGAATGCTTGTGAGCATTGGCCGGAATTGGGCAGCCAAGGGGACCACCCTGTTCCTCGTGGCTAAGGGCCCTTTGTTGCTTGGGGCATGTCACGGTCCCCCCCCCAGAATGACGTGGCCCAGCCAGGGGCCCAGCCACAGTGCAGCTTTCCCAAAGCAGAGTTGATTGAGGCGTTGTTTTTGGGCTTCTGTCTCCGACGTTTTGGGCTGCTGGGGCACCCAGGAATGGGGCTGGCCTCTATGGGGGGACGAATGTATCTCTCATAGGACGGTTGGACGAAGCTGCGAAAGGTACTGTTTGCACTGTGATGGTTGGGGGACTCGTGGAGTGGGACTCAGTGTTCCCCAGGTGGAGGTCCCGAGAAACAGGACCCTGGAAACGGAATGCTGAGCAAGCAGGCGAGGGTCGGTGCCCGGGTTTCGGGGCCGGACCGGCCCCATCTACCAGCATCAGGGAGGGGACGCCCAGAGGTTGAGGAACAGGAGGCATCAGCCTCACCTGCACCTGACTCACGGAGGTCTTTATGGCGAGGTTGGGACGTGACCACTCGGGATCCTGGGCCAGGCCCAGGGGGCGGACCTGCAGACGTTTGGCACCTGAAGCGAGTTGGCCCTTCATTTACCATCCAATTCTCATGAGCGTTCTGCCCAAATTGGGATTGATTTGGGCAGAATGCTTGTGAGAATTGGCCGGTATTGCGCAGCCCTGGGGACTGCCCTGTTCCCCATGGCCGTGGGCCCTTTCTTGCTTGAGGCAGGTCCTAGGCCCCCGGAAAATTCATTGAGATGACACGGCCCAGCCAGGGGCCCTAGCGCTGGGCAGCTTTCCTGAAGCAGAGTTGATTGAGGGGTTGTGGCCGGGCATTTGCCTCTGATATTTCAGGCAGCTGGGGCACCCAGGGATGAGGCTGGCCTCTGTGGGGGATCGAATGTATCTCTCAATCAATGGCTGGGACGCAGCTCCGAAAGGCACTGTTAGTGCCAGGACTGTCGGTGGACTGGTGGCGCGGGACTCAGGGTCCCCAGGTGGAGGCCCCGTGGGACAGGACCCTGGAAATGGAATGCTGAGCAAGCAGGCGAGGGTTGGTGCCCGGGTTTCGGGGCTGGACCAGGCCCATCTGCCAGTGACAGGGAGTAGACCCCTGGAGGCTGAGGAGCAGGAGACTGAGGAGTAGGAGACTTTGGCCTCGCCTGCTCCTTACTCAAGGTGGACTTTCTGGTGGTGTTGGGACACAACAACTCCAGATCCAGGGCCAGGCCCAGGGTCAGACCTGCAGATGTGTGCACCCTAAGTGAGTTGCAAAGGCGTTTTCTGACCAATTCTCACATGCGTTCTGCCCAAATCGGGATCGATTTGTGCAGAATCCCAAATCCTCAGGGATTTGGGATCCTCAGGTATCCTCTCCAGAGGATGGGACCTGATGTGGGTTTGTGTCCATGGAGACCTTGGAATGTGACTGTGGCTCAGGGGTCCTGTAGGAATCTCTTACCCAGAGTGTTTGACACAGCTCCAAAGAGCAAGATTCTCCTGTGGAGACAAGAGGTGTTCTGTTTGGTGCCTCAGGAAACGCCCATATGCTGCTATTTGTAGCCAGGCCTCTGAAGAGAGACGCCTGGAAACCAAAGCTAAGGTTCTGATTAGGCCCTAGGATCCTGTCTGGTTGAGTCTTCTGTCTCCGGGGACATCAGTCTGGGTGTCTGAGTGGAGATATTTGCTCAGCTTATGTCAGAATACCAGTTTGTACAGGGCTGCCTACACAATTGGGATGGCCTCCATAGCCTTGGAATTCTCTCTTAATCTGTTGGGTTGTGGCCAATGGAATGGGCAGAGTTTCCTTGAACAGGGCAGGCACAGTCCTGCAGTGTGGCCCCAGGGGCCCCAGCCTGGAGGGTGTGTGGGCCAGGCTGTGGGGACAGAAGTCTGAAAACACAAACTCGGCTTAGGTTTGGGCCCGAGGGTATGGCGGACTCAATCTACAGACCATGAGGGGAGCTCCTCAGGATAGGAAAGAAGGGCAATTGGGAGGCAGTTGCTCAGGCTTTTGTCTCTGGAGTTTGTGTCAAGTATGGCTGTGGAAAGGAGGAGTGGCCTCATGGGCCATGAACGGATCTCCCTCTCTGGGGATTTGGCCCAGCTCCCAAGATTTTGGTGTCATTCTGTGGGAAGGGAGGAGTCCTGTTTTCTGCCTCAGGCGTCCCTCCAAAAGCGGGATTTCAGAGCAGAGCCCTGGGTACAGGGAACTGGATAACCCGGTTATCCACTGGATAACCTGGGTACAGGGAACTGGATAACTCTGGTTAGGATTGGGGGCCTCGGGGCATGGCAAGCCCCATATGCAGGCTGTTGCTCCAGCCACTGAGAGGACTTACTTGAACACGGAGCTCACGCTGAGGGTCATAATGCGTGTTTGTGCCCAAGGGGACCCTCAAGCATGGACATCATCTCATGGGCCCTGCAGGTTACTCCTACCCTGAAGGTTTGAGTCCATGCCAATAGCAAGGTTTCTTGCCATGGGGAAGGAGGAGTTTTGATTTGTGCATAAGGTTCCCCCCTGTGCATGGATTGGAGATAAGGTCTAGGTTCAGATGCCTGTAAAGCCAGGTTGGGAAGAGTTGATGGCCTAGGACCATGGCAGTTCCCATGTGCTGGGTGTGTGGCCAGCTGTCTGGGTGTCTGTCGGGAGTTCTGGGCTCAGGCTGTGTCAAACAGAGCATTAGTGCCCAGAGCAGCCTATAAAATTGGGGTGTGCTCAATGGCTGTTCAGGTTGATCCTCATTTGGGGTTTCTGGGCAGGCCCATAGGGCAACGTTTTTCTTCTGGTGGGCAGGCAGAATGCTGTGTTGTGGCTCCGGAGTTCCCAGATTGGAGGGCTTGTGGGCCAGGAGTATGAGGACGGAAGTCTGAAAACACAAACTAGGGTTCAGTTTGGGGCTGAGGACAAGGGAGACCACTCTGGAGAGGCTGAATCAAGATCTCCTGCATCTTAAATTGGGGCGAATATTAGACTTTGGCTCACACTGGAGTTAGCGTCCAGGATGGCCCCTGCATGAAATGGGGCCTTATGAAGCCATGATGGCTTTCCCACACTGTCGGTTGTGAGCTGCGCCAAACCGCGAGGTTTCCATTTGCGGGACAGTTGAGTCCAGTTGGATGGCTCCAGGACACCCCATACGGAAAGTCTCGAGAGCAGGATTCTAAGGATGGATGCTTGGACACCCCACCTCCCATTCCCATTGGCTCCTAGCATCAAGGCAGGTTAAATCTGCTGGCTCTGTGCGATCTACCCAGCGTTCTGATTGAAATGGACTCCTGAGGATGGGTCATAATGTGGGTTTGTGTCCATGGAGACCTTGGAATGTGGAAGGTGCTCAGGGTCCCTGCAGTATTCTCCTACCTGGAGGGTTTGACACAGCTCCAAAGAGCAAGTTTCCATATGGAGACGAGAGGTGTTCTGTTTGGTGCCTCAGGAAACCCCCATATGCTGCTATTCGAAACCAGGCCTCTGAGGAGAGATGTCTGGAAACAAAAGCTAGGGTTCAGATTATTCCCTAGGGTCCTGTCCGGTTCAATCTTCTGTCTCTGGGGACATCACTCTGCGTGTCTGAGTTGGGGTAGTTGTTCTGCTTGTGTCAGAATGCCCCTGTTTATCCAGGGTGGCCTGCACGATTGTGATGGCTTTGGGGTTCTTGTTGGTTTATCCTAATCTGTAGGGTTGTGGCCAATGGAATGGGCAGACTTTCCTTGGAGAGGGTAGGCACAGTATTGCACAGTGGCTCCAGAGACCCCAGCGTGGAGGGTGTGTGGGCCAGGGCTGTGGAGAAAGAAGTCTGAGAACACAAACTCGCCCTAGGTTTATGGCCCAAGGGTATGGCAGGCTTGATGTACAGACAGTGAGGGGCGCTCCTCAGGATAGGTAATAAGGGCGAGTGTGAGATGGTAACTCAGGCTTTTGTCTCTGGATTTTGTGTCAAAGGTGGGCATGGAATGGAAGGGTGTCCTTATGGGCCATGGATGAGTCTCCCTCTCTGCGGATTATTCTCGGCTCCCAAGAATTTGGGGTCATTCTGTGGGAAGGGAAGAATCATATTTTCTTTCTCAGGGGTCCCTCCAAAACAGGGATTCCAGAGCAGAGCCCTGGGTACAGGTGACTGGAGAACCCGTGTTTTGTTTAGGATTGCGGCTGGGGCATGGCACCCCTGATATGCAGTACTTGGTCCAGCCAAGGAGAGGCTTTATTCGAAAATGGGGCTCACACTGAGTTTCCCAATGTGTGCTTGTCCTCAAGTCACTCCTCAAGCATATGCGTGGCCTCATGGGCCATGCAGGATTATCCTACTCTGAGCGTTTGATCTTGATACCCATCAGCATCCCAACAGCCAGGTTTCTTGCCACGGGGAAGGAGGAGTTCTGAGTTATGCATCAGGTTCTCCCAGGTGTAGGGATCTGAGATAAGGTCTAGGGACAGATATCTGAAAGCCCAGGTTGGGAAAAGATGACAGCCTAAGGCCAAGGTGGGTCCAATCTGCTGGATATGCAGCCAGCTGTCTGTGTGTCTGAGGGGAGGTCTGTGCTTAAGCTGTGACAAACAGAGCATTAGTGTACAGGGAAGCCTATGAAATTCTCACTGGGTCGAGGTCCTTACAGGTTCATCCTCATTTGGGATTTCTGGGCGGACCCATAGGGCACTTTTTTTCTTCTGGTGCAGAGGCAGAGTGCTGCATTGTTTCTCCAAAATTCCCAGTCTGGTGGGCCTGTGTTCCAGGATTCTGGTGTCTGAAGTCTGACCCAAGCTAGGTTTATGGTTAGGTCTAATGCGTGATCACTGATTTGCAGATGCTGAGGAAAGGTCACGGACTTGAAGTTAGGTCAACTGTTATGGATTCACTCAGACTACCATTTGGGTCCACTAGGGCCTTCCTATGTGTGCTTGGCCTTCTTGGGCCATGGAGTTTTCACTTGCTCTGGGGATTTAGCGAAGCTCCAAATAATTTTTTTCATTTGGGGGGATTTGGAGTCCTGTATAGGTTCTCTATATAGTCTCCATATGGATGGATTCGACAGCAGTTCCCAGGGTATCTATACCTGAAACTCAACCTCGGGTTTGCAGTAGGGCCTGGGTGCATGAAAAGTCTGAATTATTCACACTGGTGCCAGCTACTAGGTGGCTGACTGGAGGTCAGCACTCTGGATGAGGGTAGAATGTGTATTATTGTCCAAGGCAGGCTGTCGTCAATGGGATAGCTTTGGGGATTCGTGCAGCTAGTATGGGGGTCACGTGCTTCTCAATAAGGCACATTTTCCTTCTGGAAGGCAGGCACAGTCCCGTGGTATGGCTCATATTTCTCTATCTGGAGGTATTGTGGAGCAGGACTTTGAGGATGGAAGTCTGAGAACCCAAGCTAGGCATAGGGTTAGGGCCTAGGGCATGTCAGGCCCAATCTATAGATGGTGAGGCAAGCTCCATGGGATCTGAGGTGAAGGCAAGTGTCAGGATGTCGCACAGGCTCAGTTTGTGTCCATGAGTCCCGCTGAACTCATAAGTGGCCTCATGGTGGCATGGAGTTTCCTCCCACTCTGGGGATTTCACAGTTCCAAATAGCTTGGTTTATTTCTGGCTGTTGGTGGTGTCTTGTTTTATGGCTCAGGGGTCCCCCATATTGAGGGATTCGAGAGCTGCGATCCAGGTATTGATACCTGAAAACCCAACTGAGGGTTATGATTAGATCCTAGTGGCACTACAGAACTTATACCCTGGCTCTGGGCTGTGGCACCCCTGGGGCTATGTTCAAAATGGGGCTCAGGATAAGGGTCACAATGGGTGATTGTGCCAATGATGGCAGGTAAAACTAGACGTGTCCTCAGGGGCAAAGCACATTTCTTCCATCTGAGGATTTTGCATAGCTCCAAAAGGCAATGTTTCCCTCTGGGGGTCAGGAGATTTTTTTTATGGATCAGGAGCCCCCCATGTAGAAGGATTCCAGAGAAGGGCTCTGTGTATGGATGCCTGAGAACCCAAACTAGGGTTAGGATTTCAGCCTAGGGGCATGGAAGGTTAGGGTTAGGGTTAGGGTTAGGATTAGCCTCTGGGTCAAGCTGCCTCAATGGCTGATCAGTGGTCGGGACTCAGGTTGTGCCCTCCTGTGCATTAGGATCCAGGGTGTTATTCAAACGAGTGGTGGTATTGGGGCCCTGCATGTTTGTCTAATCTAGGGGTTTTGTGCAGCTCCATAGGGCACAGTTTCAATCTGGAGTGCAGGGATCATCCAGTGGTTTGGCTCTTGAGTCCCCAATCTGGAGGACGTATGTTCCAGGAATCTGGGGACCGATATTTGAAAACCCAATCTAGGTTTACATGTATGGTTTAGGCTATGGATCTCTGATCTGCAGATGCTGAGGGAAGGTCACCGGATTCTGAATTGAAGGAGAGTGTCGGGCATTCACTCACACTAGAATTGGTGTCCTAGGGCCGCTGAAGTTGTGGGTGTCCTGCTGGGGCATGGAGGTTTCTTCCGCTTGGGGGGCTTTGCACAGTTCCAATACTATGGTTTCAATCTGGAGGACAGAAGGAGTCCTGTTGTATGGCTCTAGTGTCCTCCAAATGAAAGGATTCCAGACCAGCACTCTGGTTATGGATTCCTGAAAACTGAACCTAGGGTTTGGCTTAGGCATGGGACATTGGAAGTCCGATCTGCTGACTCTGGCACCAGCTAATTGGGTGGCTGACTGGAGGTCGTTGCTCAGCTGAGGGACAGAATGTGTATTAGTGTGGAGGGACAGCTTCTAACTGTGGGTGGCTTAGGGGTATCGTGCAACTTTCTCCTAATCTGGGGTTTGCATGCAGGTCCATAGGGCATGTTTTCCATCTGGAGGCCGGCAGAGTCTTGTAGTGTGTCTCCGGGGTTCCCTAGCTGGAGGGATTGTAGACCACGACTGTGAGGATGGAAGTCTGAAAAGACAATCTAGGAGTATGGTAAGGGCCTAGGGCATGATAAAACAAATCTGCAGTTGCTGAGGCAATCTCCCCAGGATATGAGGTTAAGGTGAGTGTGAAGAGGTTGCTCAGGTTGGAGTTTGTGTCCATGAGATCCGTCAAATCTGGAGTGGCATCATGGGGGCATGGAGATTTCTCCCGCTCTGTGAAATTTACATAGTTAAAAAATAGTTTGTTCTATTCTGGGGAATAGGTACTGTCCTGATTTTTGGCTCAGGAGTGCCCCATATGGGGGGATTTGAGAGTAGGGCTACAGGTATGGATGCCTGAAAACCCAAACTAGGTTTAGGATTAGGTCCTAGCGGCATCATAGGCCTTAGGTTCTGGCTCTGGGTGGAGCTACTCATGGGGTTGTGTTGAAAATGGGGCTCAGGTTAGGGGTCACAATGGGTGTTTGTGTCCAGCATTAATGGGTGTGTCCTCAAGGGCATTTCAGATTTCGCACAACTCTGGGGGATATACATATCTCCAGAAAGCTTCTGGGGGAGAAGAGGAGTTCTTTTTTGTGACTCAGGGGTCCCCTATGTGGAGGGATTTGAGAGAAGGGGACTGGGGATTGATATCTGAAAACCCAACCTATTGTTACGATTCCTACCTAGGGGAATGGCCACTCTGACGTGCTGACTCTGGCGCCAGCTATGTGGGTGGCTACTGGAGGTCGGGGCTCAGGTGAGAGACAGAATGTTTTAGTGTCCAGGGCCAGCTTCCATAAATGAGAGTGGCTTTGTGGGTTCATGCAGCATTCTCCAAATCAGTGGGTTGCGTGCAGCTCCATAGGGCACATTTTCCTTCTGGAGGGCAGGAAGAGTACTTTGCTCTTTCTCAGGTATACCCTATCTGGAGGGTTCATAGACCAGGACTCTCTAGATGGAGGCCTGAGAACCAAGCTAGGTTAGGGCATTAGGCATGAAGGCCCAACATATGTACGCTGAGGCAAATTCCAGGGAATCTGAAGTTAAGACAAGGATCAGGATGTCGCTCAGTCTGGAGTTTGTGTAGATTAGATGTGCAAAATATAGGTTTAGTTTCATGGTGGCAAGGAGAATTGTCCCAATGAGGGGATTTTGTGCACATCCAAGTAGCTTGGTCTATTCTGGGGTTAGGTCCTGTGTTGTTTTAGGAATCTGGATTGCCCTATATGGAGGGATTTGAGAGCAGGGTTCGAGGTATCAATGCCTGAAAACCCAGCCTAGGTTTTACATTTGATCCTAGTGGCATGGCAGGACTTAGATCCTGGATCTGGCCCAGCTACCCATGTGGGTTTGTTGAAAATTCTCCCAGAGATGGAAGGTGCTGTCGACAGACCCTGCTGCCCATGGACTAAAGGTAAGACTAAAAGAACTGTGAGTTTATTGTTGCTCCTATTGTTACCTGTTTATGTAACGTGTAGGTAGGAAATTAGATGAATGAAATTAGGAAAAATGGTAAAGGTTATTCAAAGCAGTAAGTGGCTAACTCATCAGCCAACTGTGCATGAGTGTCATTTGTATGAAAGAAAACTAGAGGGATAAAAATGTTAGACTTACATGCTCAATATAACCCCTTACAACCAGAGAACATAGAACTGGGTGAAATGTCAAGGATTTGCCTAATCTCCAAAGAAAAGGGGGGAATGTAAGGGCCTTGTTGGCCATAGGGAGTCATTTTGTGTTTATGTAGTGAGCTTTGATTGACCCCACCCGTCCCAGAGGAACTTACTTGCAAAGCTTAGATACAAGGGCGGGTCATGCCAGGTGAAGACATCCAATCAGTGGGGAGCACATATATCTACTAGGGCAAATTGAAATTCAACTGGCCACCTCTGTGTTACCTAGCAGTTGTGTGTATGTGTGTGCATGTGTGTGTGTGTGTGTGTGTGTGTGTGTGTGCGTGTGGTAGACCTAGCATGCCTGTGCAGTTTTCTCTGTGTATTGCAATCTGAATGGCCACCTGTGTGTGGGCCGGGCTCAACCACCTCTGTAAAAGCTTGTCTGTGAGGCTGCAGAGGGGAGCAGGAGGAGTCAGAGTAGCCGGTAGGGGAGTCATTGGGAGCAGCCTTATTGCCTCCAGCAGCAACACCAGCAGCGGCAGCACCGCCACAATTGGCCTCGTGCCTCAAGCAGTAGCACCAGAAGCGGCCTCGCCGCCCTGACCAGGAGCATCAGCAGCAGCAACAGCAGCAGCGCCATTGCAAGCAGCCTTGCCACCTCAGGCAGTGCGACCACCGGGCACAGCCTCTCAGGAGCCGACACTGCAGCCTCATCAGGAGCGGCATTGCTGGGAGGCTCCTTGGCTGCAGCCTCATCTGGGGAGCGGCCTCACCAGGAGCTGCCTGTGGTACAGTGAGGGTGGGTCAGGGAGCCTCCAGGAGGGACCCCAGTGTCTGGGAGGAAGTGGCCCCCAGCAAGGCACAGGCACCTACTGGTCAGTTTGGTTTCTAATGCATAAGGCTCAGGCACCTACTGGCCAGTTTGGTTTCTAATGCAGGAGGCGTGGGCACCTACCGGTCAGTTTGGTTTCTAATGCATACAGCTCAGGCACCTACTGGTCATTTTGTTTCTAATGGATGGGGCTCGGGCACCTACCAGTCATTTTGGTTTCTAATGCAGGGGCTCGGTCAGCTACCAGCCACTTTAGTTTCTAAGAAAACTAAGAGAGTTTAGGCAGCTGCTTGGGAATATTCCTTAAAGTCTCTTTCCTGAATTATACTAACCCCAGTTGACTCCAGTTATAGCCCTTAACACAGGAAAGGAGTGAGGAAGAATCCCCACATCTATTATGAGGAACAGAGACAAAAGTCAGATTCCCCTTAACTCTCTGCCTGTCCCATTCCCACAACAAAACAAGCAACACAGCAGACAACAAAAAGACAAGACAAAGACAACTGTAGGCTCAGCAGTAGTGCCAAAGGTGGGGAATTTCTAGGGGGACTCAAACCTCCGCCCGCCTCGGTAGACTCAAAATCCCAATGACTGCCTCAGTGGACTTGAACACCCAATGACCGCCTAGGAGGATGCGAACCCCATGACTGCCTAGAGGGACTCAAATCCCCTGTTGACTGCATAGGGGGACTCGAAACCCCTGGTGATCATCTAGGGGGAGTCAAACAACCTGACGATCTAGGTGGACTCAAACCCCCACCCCGATTGCCAAGGGGGACTCGACCTCATGTTGATCTACCAACAGAGGAATGGGGCATCTCCGCATCCACTCCAGCCCTGTGGAGCATAGCTGCATCCAGCTTGTCCCCGGTGGGCCATACCCTGGAGCTCTAACCAGACAGACGAACAAGATCCCAACACCTCCAGAGGCTTTCCCATAAATTCTGATGCTGGCTCAGTTCTCGTTGTTTGATCCCGGGCGAGCCCCCAGTGTTAGAGTCCATGATCAAAGGAACAAGACTGACACAAAGTGAAAATCCAGCAAAGCTTTATTTCACGCCAAGCATCGAAATGAAACCAATCGATTGGGGCCAAATCTTACATAGAGGCTACAACGATGAGGACGCTGCTCCGGATAACAAAGAGGCAAGGATGATGAGGAGTACAACCCTGACGACACAGACTCTGCTCTTCTAGGTGTCCTACAATAAGCACCCATTGACATTCATTACAGTCAAGGATTTCCCTAAGTCCATTGTCATGTTCCATCATTCTTCCTTCTCTCCTTTGTTTCGTTTCTTTTTTTCCCAGTACTTGTATTCCAGGTACCTCGTTGGATCCTCTGGTCCTGCCAGCTTCCTGGACTTTGCATCCAGCCAGCTACCAAATCTTTTCATAAGGGCCTCTTCATTTTATTTAATTTTTTTATTACCTTTATCTCTGTGGTCCGAGATTACCTGATTCCTTCTAGGTTTTTCTGATCCAGAGTGAGTATCCTGGCAGCTGCTTAAATCCTCCACCTGGCATGTGACATGTACATGTTTCACTTCGATTTCTTAGACGTGACTAGTTCCTGTTCTTTTGCCTCGGCATCAATTGGTTCTTCCATCGTTGCCTTAGTTCAGGTCTCTCTATTCTCCTCTGAATTCGAAAAGCGACTTCTGTTTTCTACCCTGAGAGTAATTTCTTTAGGATGAAGATGTCATGGAGTGCCACTGGCTGACCCTTGATGGAGTTCTGGTATATGTGGTATGCCCACTGGTTTGGTTGTGGCTGTCCGCTCTCTTCTGTGCCAGACCTCTGCAGAGGCACTCATTGCCTGTCGTTTGGAGTGTTTGGTGTCTGGACCGAATATGGTGAGGTTTAGCTTTGTTGGCTCTGGTGTGACTATAGAAGGAGACTTTCAACCCACTCACCCTTACAAAGGCCTGTGGAATGGTGTGGTCAAGAGAGAGGATGTGGGCAGGGATTTCTTCTAGTCCCCAATGGAGGATCTGTTCTCCTGGTATTAACCAATGTGGCCTGAGCAAGGTAGTCTCATAGTTCCAACAGGTTTCCAGGGTTGGGACGACGTGATTGCAGGTTAGGCAGCTAATGTCTGCACCGTCCTGTCTGTGGCCTCTAGCTCGGGTTTTATGCTGACGGTGGTAGAGCCCCAAGATTCTTTTGCCCCCATCGAGGCATCTCCATGAACAGTGCGAATCACAGATGCACAGCAAGAAAAAATAATCATACCACTGTGTCAACAAGTATTGTTTCTGATCATGGTTTCCAGGCTGTCTGCACCCGGTGGCTTGCTGGTGTGCTCTTCAGGAGAAACACGGTGTTCACTGGAGTCTATGTCTGTGAAGCATTCTGATATGTGATACCCAGGCATCAAGACCCTTTGGTTGCAAGTACTCGTGCCATTCAAACCGTCTCCATTTCTATGCCAACAGCTATGGGTCAGCATCCAACTTGTGAGTTCCCAGTGTGGTCCTCTCTCCTGGTCCTTTGTCTTTGGCCATGGCTCCCTGTTCTCGGAAGCACCAACCGTCCACTTCTCCCCAAAGACATGTCTACAACCTTCTCCCATGGTCTCTGCGACTTCTTCTCTCTTTTGCCATGGAGTTTGATTTGAAGACTTCAGGTTCATTGACACCATGGTTCCCCTGATGTGGTCATATTCTTGTTGTGCTGATGGCTGAAGACAAGCCAGGAGCTCCCAGAAAATTCTGTAATCTCCGTGACCTCCCAATGCCCTACAGACTCTTACACAGCCATAAGCAAGAAGGAATCTTGAAACTTGCCACATGTGGCAGAAAGGGTGTTAACATGGGTTCTGTCCCATCTGTCAGTCACAGAAAGTCAAATAACATACGATTTCACTTCCTTGTGAAAAGAAAAGAACCTGTGAAAAATCAAGAAAAAAGGGACACGCAATGAGACTCTAACCAGACACTCAAAATTTGGTGTTTGTTCCACAGCAGGTTAGGGAGAGTCTGTGATTCTAAAAGATGATTTAATGGGACATTCATTGCAGGAAATGTGGCTGAACGAGATGGAACATGAGTTTCAATATCTTTGAAGGTCAATTGTGATCCAAGGGATAGAGGCTTCATATCTCTTAAAATATCATTCTAAGTGTTTTTGTGAAACACACCCTCCCTCCCACCCACCCCCACACACTTAAATGGGTCCCACAGAATTTAGGGAGCAATTGAGGCATAACACTCATGGAAACAGACCTCAGAGAAAATACCTTAAGGAAAAAAAGTATCAACGTCAGAAACTGACCTAACCGGAAAAGTTAACTTCTTACCTATCAAGAATTAATTAAAGAATTCAGGACTAAACTCTCCTAAACAACCTAACATAAAAGTCCCCTACACACAAGTATGCCAGCATATCCAAGACCTGAGAGAAAAGGATAAATTCCAAGACCCATACCCACTACCAAGACTAGGTCATGAACATACACAGCTGACGTCTCAGGTAATGATGAAAGGGTTTGAAGCATTCCTCAAACACCTCTCAACACCCCAATAGCCAGTTCAAACCAATTTGCTGGTCAACACTCCGAGATATTTAATGAAGGCAATACCTGTTCTTCTCATCTATTCCCGAAATGTAGGATGAGGGAAAATCTAATTTTCTATGTTCAAAGACCCAATTCCGATAAGGTCCTCAAAGGAAACGAATTGCATACCATTTTAATCAGTAAGATAATAAAACTATACTACATTTCTTGCCTCTTTCTCTCTTCATCTTCATGGGAAACAGTCTGTTTTCCTTTGTTATCAATACCTTTGACTTTGTTCAGGAAGACAGCCTTTCATCCCTCCTACTTTTGTGAGATAGTGTTCCCTGATTCTTTAGTTTCATATACCACAGAGTGCTCATCAAGAGCATATATGCTACACCTCCTCCATACCATGAACCAGTTCCCACATTCCTACCATGACTCATCCTTCTGTAACCCTCAGCTTGGTCCCAGAGTCCTGAGTCTCTCCTGGTTGGTCTCCCTGTCTGACTTCTCCTTACGTTTTCCCTTGCTTTTACTCATGTCAATGGTACTCCTCATGGGCCACATATGAGTGAAGCCATATGATATTACCCTTATACTCCTTGGTTTTCCAAGGTAAAGACACTCAGTCAGGTGTAAGGTTAACCTGGGAGTACTAAAAACATTCTGCCAATTAGAGTGGCCCACTTCCTCCACAGGGTGCCCACCAGAAGGAACATTTGCCTTGGCTCAGATCTATTCTACCCTGAGTGAGGTCTTTGATCTACATCGTGACCAAATACCATACATTGTGGCCTGGCAATATCTGATAGAAGAGCCACCATCATGGCTCAAGTCCCAACTTCCCCCTCCTAATGAAACCATCTCTCTCCCTCTAAGGTAGGTCAGAGAACTAAAACCAGAACAGAGAGATGAGGGGAACCAGGGAAGAAAACCGTCCTACCTCCATTGGATATGGAGGATGTGGAATTTCCACCCATTTTTCTGTCCCCTAAATCTGACTCTCTATCCCGAGATGCCTTTACCAGTCTATCTCTTATGTGGTCGGGGTCTACCTATTGACCACCAAGCAGAGAGACCACTCTGATCCTACCCTTTCCTCTATCTCCCTCATCCTCCCTTTACCTCACCAGTACTGTCAGCGCCAGTGCTGCCTCTCCATGAGCTTGCTCTAGCAGATGGGAGAGGACGTCCCCACCTAAGCTATTTCCCTTTCCCCTCTTCCGATATCTATAACTGGAAGACCCAACACAAATCCTTTTCTGTCTAACCTCAGGATTTAATTAGTCTCTTGGAGACTGTTTTTCTTACCCACCAAACTACCTGGGTGGATATTCAACAGTTCCTTATGGCTCTCTTTAACGTGGAAGATAGGGATCACATCATGTGAGAAACACATAAGGGGGTAAGTAACAGACTTGGCAGGGATCTCGAGCCCCACCGAATGGAAGACTACTGCCCAAGGGAACCCCATGACTGGGATCCAAATTCTGATGAAGGTAAGGAGAGCTTGTGTTTCTAATGCCAGGCTCTAATCGGAGGCATCCATACAGCTGCAAAGAGACCCATAAATTTATCCAAAATTAATATGGTGACTCAAGGTAAGAATGAGTCTCCAGGAGCTTTCCTAGAAAGGCTAATTGAAGCCTATAAAATGTATAGCCCAATCGACCCTGAGGCACCCAAAAATCTGAGGCCAATGAATCTTGTGTTTGTTAGAGAGTCACCCCCAAACATACAGAGGAAACTTCAGAAAATCGAAGGATTTGAACGGCAGAATCTGACTGAGTTCGTGGGAATAGCAGAAAATGTGTTTAACAACAAGGATGCACAAGAGGATGAAAAACAGACAAAAACTTGTTAAGGTTTTGTCATTACATGAGGTGGGGAGGAAACAGGTTGGGGATATTAAATAGAAGGAAAAGCCTAAGCACAGAGAAGGTAGGTGGGAAGACTCAGATTCAGAACAGTGCACTTATTGTAAGGGAAAAGGACATTGGGCCAGGGAGTGAACCAAGGAATACGGCAATGCTTGCCACCAAGACTAAAGGGGCCATGGTTCGGAGCCTCTTCCCGAACCTCAGGTAAAAATTGAAGTGGAGGACTAGACAAAGTGAAGACTAGGCAAATGTTAGTAGACCAGATACATCAGGGTACTCATTTGGGGATATGCAAACTCAAGGAGCTTATAGGTGAGCAGTTCCAGGTTTCTAACTTAGGGCATATGGTTCAGGATGTAGTTGATAGATGTGCTCAATGCCAGGCAGATAACGTGGGAAGAATTAAAATGGGAAGAGGGAAAAGAGAAAGAGGTAAGGAACCAGGAATTTATTGGAAATAGATTTTACAGGAATGAAACCTGGAAAATATGGGCACAAGTACATTTTAGTTTTTGTAGATACCTTTTCGGGTTGGGTAGAGACTTTTCACACCAACCATGAGACAGCAGGAGTTGGTAGCCAAAAAGCTACGAGAAGAAATAATTCCTAGGTTTGGGCTGTCTCTCGCAATTGGGTCAGACAATGGCCCTGCATTTGCGAGTTCATTCTCACAGGCATTGGCCAAGGCCATCCCCTAATTGGAAACTACATTGTTCCTATGGGCCCCAGAGTTCCAAGGAAGTAGAGAGAATGAACTGAACTCTTAAAGAGACCTTGACAAAACTAATTCTGGAGACTTGGTGTGGATGGGTGGATCTCCTTCCTTGCGCCCTCCTCAGGGCGAGATATACACCCTATTTAAGCAAGGTGACCCCATTTGAAATAATGTTTGGATGACCCCCTCTCTCTGTCCTCGACTAAAAGAGGTTGCCCTAGCAGAAATGACTGATCAATCTGTACTCCAGTCACTGCAGGCATTACAGTCTGTCTTTAAAAAAAGCCTGGGGCGCCTGGGTGACTCAGTGGATTAAGCCGCTGCCTTCGGCTCAGGTCATGATCTTGGGGTCCTGGGATCGAGCCCCACGTTGGGCTCCCTGCACTTCAGGGAGCCTGCTTCCTCCTCTCTCTCTGCCTGCCTCTCTGCCTACTTGTGATCTCTCTCTCTGTCAAATAAATAAAATAAAATCTTAAAAAAAAGCCCACTCAGAGATCCTGACTGCCCACATGGAGACGGAATTGGTACCACACTATTACCAACCCAGGGAAATGTTTTCCATATGTCGCTATCAAGTGGGAAACTTAGAGCCTTGCTCGAAGGGACCATTTACTTTTATCTTGACCACCCCCATGGCAGTAAAAGTAGAAGTCATTAGTGCCTGGATTCATGTGGGTCATGTCAAATGAGCCAAGGATGAGGACACTCTCCAGAGATAGAAGCTGGAGGCGACAGACCCCACTGACCATGGACTAAAGCTAAGGCTAAAAAAAACTGTGGATTTATTGTTGCTTCTATTGTTTTCTGTTTATGAAATCTCTAGGGAGGAAATTAGATGAACAGAATTAGGAAAAAATGGAAAAGATTATACAAAGTTTTGAATGGCTAACTAATCAGCCGACTGTGCCCTACTGTTACTTTTTGGCCCCAGTATTACAAGCTCAATATAACCCCCTTACAACAGGAGAGCAGAGAACTGGCTGAAAAGTAAAGGATTTGACTAATTTCCAAAGAAAAGGGGGGGATGTAGGGGTAGGCCAGGCCAGCTAGAAGGAGATGGCCATCAGTTTTGCATGCATATATTTACTGAGGTGAGTTGCAGTCCCATTGGCCATCTGTGTGTGGACCGGGTTCAACCACCTCTATAAAGGCTGGTCTGTGAAGATGCGTGTGGGGAGGGTAGTATGAGGAGTTAGAGAAGCTGGTAGCAGTTTAAAAGTGACATTAGGGGAGCCATTTGTAGCCATTAGGGCAGTGGTAGGAGTGGTAATTTCGGGGTTGTGGAGAGTGACAGTGAACATTTTATCATCGGGAGTCGTGCTGCCACGAGTGGCTCACAGCCCAAGCAGTGGCGCTGTCACTAGACGCTCAGGGAGTGGCCTTTTCAGGAGTGGCCTCGTGCCGGGTAGCTGCCTCACCTGCAGTGGCCTCATCAGGAGTGACATTTCTGGGAGCCTTGCCGCCCCGAGAAGCGGTGCCGCATTGAGCAGCCTCACCGCCCAAAGCTGCAGCGCTGTCACTAGTCCGGGGAGAGGCCTCATCCGGATCAGCCTCACCACCCCTGAGCAATGGCGCCACTGGGATCAGCCTCGTCAGGAGCAGCCTCGCACAGGGGAGCGGCCTGTGGTTCAGTGAAGGTGTGGCAGGGAGCCTCTACGAGGGACCCCAGGGCAAGGTGGTGGTCGACCACAACAAGACTCAGGTACCTACCAGTAAGTTTGATTTCTAATGCATAGGGCTCGGGAAAATAGTGGTCAGTTTGATTTCTAATGCATGGGGCTCGGGCACCTACCATTCAGTTTCGTTTCTGAAGCATGTGGTGAATAAAGCTTTGCTTGATTTGTGCTTTGTGTCAGTCTCATTCCTTTGATCACAGACCGTAACAATCAGCATGTAAAGTTAACTGATGATGACAGGTGTGATGTCCAGGGCTCTTCTTTCAGGGATAGCAATCATGCAGAATGTCACTCTACTTGAGGCCTTTGCAAAGGTGAACACCCGCAAAATGCCAAAGACATGCCTGTAGTCTTCAACAGCTAGGACATGAGTTTCTCTAGCATCTCCAGTAACCGTACCAAGAAGGCCTCCCCATCTTCCAAGCTGACCAAGCATGAAAGGCAGACCCTGCACCCTAGATCCTTAGGCCCAGGACGGACTCATTGGTTTGAGCCAACAGGAGAAAGCACGGAGCCTGGTGGAGCAGACCCACTGCTGATGTGAAGGCATCGGAAAGGCTTCCATGCCAATTTCAGGAAGACAACATGTATCTACAAAAGGATGCCTTGAAGAGGATTCAACGGCATAAGATCCCTGAGCATTCCAACAGAGTGGTGCATCTTCCTATAGTGGAAATAAATGGAGATGTTGTAGCACAAGGCTGCCTTAGGCTCCCATTTTCATTCTGCAAATGGTTTCCATGGGATAAACACACAGTGCCTGTTGCGGATGATAGGCATATTCTTAAGGAGCCAGGTGAGGAGGAACAATGGAAGAACAAGGGGCCATTGCAGTGGGACAGACAGCGGATGCTCCATACTAATGGGAGATGCAGGAAGATGAAGAAGAGAACAAACAAGGGAGTTCAGAGCCAAGGTCTGGCATTTTAGGATGGTGTGAGGAGCTCTGGACCTGGCTGTGTTCCATGGGGGCATAGGTCCAAATTGAATAAAGCATCCTCTGGCCCCAGTCAAACCTTATCTACTGTTTCTTTTTGTTGTTGTTGTCTTTCAAAGATGTGCTCGCATGTATGAGACAGAGAGATAGAGCGAGAACATAATCAGTCTGGGAGCTGGAGAGGGAGAAGCAGAATTGCCTCTGAGTGGTGAACCTGAGGTGGGACACATTGCAATGAGCCTGGGAAAAGGAGCAGAACTGAAGGCTGCTTCTGAATTGATGGCGACACCCCTGGACACAATCTTTGTCTTCTTAACACCTCATTGTTCTAGACAAGAACTCCTGCTCTGTTATTGTTTAGAAATGCAAGGGATAGGGTTTTGGTTTGGGAGGCTGTGGCTTGCTCTGTACAACGTGCTGATAGAGCTGGCATAGCTGGTTGCCTTGAAGTAAGGCACTTGCCTTTAGAAACACTCTTCTCCCAAGCGTGTTTGGGCGAAGAGAATTCCTCCATTGCTAGTGTTGAAGGGTGAATAACACTATAGCTTGTGGTTCTCGGCTTCTGTGGATGGTGCTGGGAGTTCTCTGTGCCTCGGAATCTGGATCTCTGTTTCTGCTCCCAGATGAGGGATGTTTTCAGCTCTGATTTCTCAAAGAAATTTTGGGCCCACTATTTTCTCTCTCTTCTGGATCTCCTACAATAAGCACCCATAGACATTCATTGCAGTCACGGATTTCCCTAAGCCCATTGTCATGTTCCATCATTCTTCTTTCTCTCCTTTGCTTCGCTTCTTTTTTTCCCAGTACTTGGATTCAGGTACCTCATTGGATCCTCTGGTTCTGCCAGCTTCCTGAACTTTGCATCCAGCCTGCTAACAAATCTTTTCATAAGGTCCTCTTCATTTTATTTAATTTTATTTTATCACCAATATCTCTATCTGACACAGGCCGAAACCTACCTCCAGGCAGAGAGCCACGTCAATGTCCCTGAGTCAGAAGATGGAACCAGACCCACCCCTAGTACCTCAATGGAAATCTAGCTTAGGTGCAGGTAGCTATATCCAGAGACAAACACTTGATCCCTCAGCCACAAAACAGAACACCTACTGCCCCAGAGCAGAACCTGGCCGTTGGAGCTGCGTCCAACCCTCAGGGTAGGAGAATCCTGCATGGCACCTAAGCCCCCGCCACATTCTAAGGTCTCCCTGGAAACAGGCCGGTTTTGTGACTATCAGATTGAGGCTTCCTGTCACCTCAGACCCCTGGACACTTTCCCCAGACAATAGATAGAAACGGCCTTATTCCTAGGCTTGAAGGGTAAGCAGAGCCGGGCTTTTCAGGCATCCATGCGGTAACTTCTGCTACAACGTCTTTCCATGTGGGGACCCTGGTGCCATCCAAACAGACTTCCCCTGTCCCGCAGAAGGATATCTTCTTGTTTGGAACAGATCACAGGGCCCAGCCTGGGAAGACCTCCATGGCCACATGAGGCCACCCCTTCATTCATCGGCCATAATGGACAAAAACTCCAGCGTGAGCGACCATCTGACACGTGCCCTGACTCAGGAGCTGGAGATCTAGACTCAGACATTGCACATTGGAAATGCCATGTGCTCGGCACTGAATGGAACCAGCACTTGTGCGTTCAGAATTCGGTCCTCATCCTCCTGGCCAGCCAGCCCTCCAGATTTTTCATTCAGAAGCCCCAACGCAGTCTTCTGCCTGCCGTCAAGGAAGAGCAAGGGCCCTAGGGGTCAGTGAGAAGCCCCACGTGAGGATCAACCTGCACAGACGTCGATGGCACCCCAATGTCCTAGGCTGCCCTGTGCACAAATGCTCTAACACAGCAGAGCCCCGGCTTCCCATCAGCCCCCAAGGTAGCGGGCCCCATGTCTTGCATGTGGGCTGTACCATGGCAAGAGACTGTCTCTACCCAACCTTGGTATTCAGGCATCAGTGCCCAGACCATAGCTCAAATCCTGGCCTATGTGGGAACCTCAAGCGTAACAGAGCACTCCTCCTTTGCCACAATGGGGAAAGCTTGCTTTGGGATTGGGGATCTAACCCTCAGAGTGGCAGCCAGGTGCATGGCCTATGAAACCATGCCCACCCAGGAGGGCTGTGCTGGCCACAAACAGGCATTGTGATCCTCAGCCTGAGCCCGCTTTCAAACCAAACCCCTTGGCAGCTGGTCCAAGAGCCCGCATGTCATGCCTGTCTTGTCTCTAGGCCCCAATACTCACCCTCGGTCGGGTTCTTGAGGCGCCCAGACCAAGAAGCTGACTCTGGAATCTCTGCTATGGCGGGACCCATGAGATGGAAAACAGCTCTCCTACCTTTCCCCTGAAATACACCAAAACTTGGGAGCCGGACAGAATCCTCACAGGGGCAGAATCTCCCATGGCCCCATGAGGATACTGTTACATTCCATGGCCAACCAAGACACACAACCCAGACAGAAAAGCATGCACTCCCTCCTTCCCCTCGCCCTAACTTCAGATCCTGAGGCACTGCCCTCACGGTCCGCACATTAGGCCTGACATTACGTCGCCCCTCACCAAAACCCAAGATTAAGTTTGCAGACTTTTGTCCCCAAAGCCCTGGCCGACAGACCCTCCTGGATGGGGCCTCGGGAACCAGAGCGCAGGACTCTGCCTGCCTTCCCAAAGGAAAATCTGCCCATCACAGTTGCACAAACACTCCAGATTGAGAGACACCTGCAAGGCCCCAGAGCTATCCCAATTTTGTTGGTGTGTCTGGACGAAATGCACAGTCTGACACATGCCAGACAGCTACCTCCAGGCAGACACCCAGGTCAATGGCCCCGAACCAGATGATGGAAACTGATAAGCCCCTTGGACATCAACAGAACCCTAGCTTAGCTTTACAGGCATCTGTCCCCAGAGGCAGGTTCTGGGATACCTACATATGTTCCAACGCTTGGTCCCTGAGCCACAAAACAGAATACCTCCTGTCCCCAGAAGGCAATCTGGCTCTTGGGAGCTGCGTCCAACCCTCACGGGAGGAGAATCCTGCATGATGCCTGAGCTCCCGCCACATTCTAAGGTCTCCCTGGACAAAATGTAGGGGCCTGATTACCCAGAGGAACTGTAAACCCCGGACATAGGGGCGGGTCAGAACAGCTAGATGGAGACATCCAATCAGTGGGGCATGCATATATATACTGAGGTGGGTTGCAATCTCATTGGACTCCTGTGTGTGGGCCCAGCTCAACCACTTCGAGAAAGACTGGTCTGTGAGGCTGGGGGTGGTAGTAGGAGGAATTAGTGTAGCTGTTGAGAGCCATTGGGAGCCATTAGGGTTTCAGGGTCATCCAGATTGACAATGGCCTCTTCATAATCAGGAGCGATGGGAGCGGCATTGCTGGGAGCCTCATCCGGAGTGGTCTCATCCAGGGGAGCTGCCGTTTCAATCTGGTGGTCTGGGGCAAAGTGCCCAGGGGGCTGAGGTGACAGGGAGCCTCATTCTGAGGGGTCACAATGCTGGCCTGTTTCCAGGGAGACCTTAGAATGTGGCGGGGGCTCATGTGCCATGCAGGATTCTCCTCCCCTGAGGGTTGGACACAGCTCCCAAGAGCTGGGTAGCCCTCTGGGGACAGGACGTGTTCTGTTGTTTGGCTCAGGGATCAAGTGTTGGACCATATGTACATATTCCAGAGTTTGCTTCTGGAGATAGATACCTGCACCTAAGCTAGGGTTCCGTTGAGGTCCTAGGGGTTTGTCAGGTTCCATCTTCTGACTCAGGGCCATTGACGTGGCTGTCTGCCTGGTGGTATGTTTCTGGCCTGTGTCAGATAGAAATAAAGGTGATAAAATAAAATTAAATAAAATGAAGAGGACCTTATGAAAAGATTTGTTAGCAGGCTGGATGCAAATTCAGGAATCTGGCAGAATAAGAGAATCCAATGAGGTACCTGGAATCCAAGTACTGAGAAAAAAAGAAGTGAGGCAAAGGAGAGAAGGAAAAATGATGGAACATGACAATGGGCTTAGGGAAATCCGTGACTGCAATGAATGTCTATGGGTGCTTATTGTAGGAGATCCAGAAGAGAGAGAAAATAGTGGGCCCAAAATTTCTTTGAGAAATCAGAGCTGAAAACAACCCTCATCTGGGAGCAGAAACAGAGATCCAGATTCCGAGGCACAGAGGACTCCCAGCACGATCCACAGAAGCAGAGCAACACAAGCTATAGTTTCATTCACCCTTCAACACTAGCAATGGAGGAATTCTCTTCACCCAAATATGCTTGGGAGAAAGAGTGTTTCTAAAGGCAAGTGCCTCACTTCGCAGCGACCAGCTATGCCAGCTCTAGCAGCACAATGTATAGAGCAAGCAACCCCAGCCCAAACCAAAACCCAATCCCTGCATTTCTAAACAATAACAGAGCTGGAGTTCTTGTCTAGAACAATGAGGTGTTAAGAAGACAAAGATTGTGTCCAGGGGTGTCTCTATCAGTTCAGAAGCGGCCAATTCATGTTCCCCACTCAGAGGCAATTCTGCTTCTACCTCTCCAGATCCCTCACTGATTATGTTCTCGTTGCCTCACTCTGTCCCATACATGCAAGCACATCTTTGAAAAACAACAACAACAACAAGAAAGAGTAGATAAGTATTGACTGGGGTCAGAGGATGCTTTATTCAATTTGGACCTATGGCCCTATGGAACGTAGTCAGGTCCAGAGCCCCTCCCACCACCCTAAAATGTCAAATCTTGGCTCTGAGCTCCCTTGTTTGTTCTCCTCTTCTTCGTCTTCCTGCATCTCCCCACCAGCATGGAGCATCCGCTCTCTGTCCCGCTGCTATGGCCCGTTGTTCTCCCATTGTTCCTCCTCACCTGGCTCCTTTAGATCATGCCCCTCATCCACAACAGAGACTGTTTGTTTATCCATGAAAACCATTGTGGAACGAAAATGGGGGGCTTAAGGTAGCCTTTTGCTGAAATATCTCGATTTAGTTACAAAGAAGGAAGCTGCACCACCACGCGGGAATCATCAGGGATCTTAGGCCGTTGAATCCTCTTCAAGGCATCCTTTTGTAGATACATGTTATCTTCCTGAAACTGGCACAAAAGCCTATCCGGTGGCTTCATGTGGGCAATGTGTCTCCTTCCCCAGTCTCCGTGATTGCTCCTGTTGGCTCCAAACTGATGAGTCAGTCCTGGGCCTAAGGTTCTAGGGTACAGGGTCTGCCTTTGGTGCTTGGTCAGCTTGGAAGATGGGGAGTCCTTCTTAGTATGGTTACTGGAGATGCTAGAGGAACTCGAATCCTCGCTGTTGAAGACGACAGGCATGTCTTTGGCATGGTTGCGGGTGTTCACTGGGAGCTTTCCTTCGGTGGCCCTTTTCCTGGTCACAAGTGTCCTGATTGTGTCAGAGGACCATGCACATGTGCGGAGTGTGGAGTTCGTGGCATGAGCATTGGTTGTAGTCCTGAACATTCCTTGAACTTTCGGGGGTAAGATGGAATTGTGGATCCTTGCCCTTCTCTGGAGTGCAGAGGGCTGGTGGTGACAGACCCAGCCAAAGACTATAAATTTGGTCATGGATAAGGTGACACTGACTCGCTTCGCAAACTGTCTTGGTGAAATACCCAGGCGGCTCCAATGGTTTGGGAGGGCTTTGTCACCTCCTGGCTGACCCATTACTACTAAACCCATGTGGAGTGATTAGACATGGTTTGGGGAGGAGTGGTTGCTAGGAGCTCAAAACTTTGTGACATCACAGAAGCTAACTTCACTGAAGCAGCAATCCCTCTCTCATGAGCTATGAGTCCTATGGCTTTAGGTAGGAAGCCCTGGGAAGGCCCCAAAAAGAGCCCTGATTGCCTACTCATGAACTCAGGCGGTCTCTGCAGTTTCTTTCCCATGTCACCTTTCTCTACAAAGAGAAAAGAAAATGACATTCGGTTTACCATCATTTAGGCCACATTTCTGGAGAGAGAGACAGGTGTTCTTATTTCCACTGCAATATCTAGTGATCTCAATAAACAGGGAGGCCTCTTGGGTATCATTAGCTCTCTGGGAGGTTTGACATCCTAGTGGGGAGAGCTTCCTTTCGTAGGTTCTTTTCCCAATTTGTTCTAAGGAGAAGGGTCTGTCCTTGGTGCTTGGTCAGCTTGGAAGATAAGGGAAGGAATAAGTGAAGGAAAGTCACATTTCAAGGAAACGTGCTAGGGCTTGCATGCATTGTGCTTCTGTATCCTGATATCCTGGTATTCTGAAACACCAGTCCTAAGGGAGGAGAGCTCTGTCTACCTGATTTTACCTGAAACACCTTTGAAAATGCTTCTAGGAGAGTGACATTCTTCATGATCACTACCTCTGAAAGAAGAGCCCTGGACAGCACACCTGTCATCATCAGTTAAGGTTATATGCCGAGGTAATGGGGAGGGCCATGTTGATCAACTTTCTTAATTCAGAGAAAAAGGATCTTCCCAGATCGATGGCCTGCCATGCCCACTCGAGCAGAACTGTGGAAAGAGCCGAGGTGCCCTTCAATAAATTACTGGATAAAGAAGATGTGGTCCATCCAGGACACAGATGATACCTCCAACATCGAGCAGGATGAAACCCTGATACTTGCCTTGACATGAGTGACACAGGGCTGTGTTTTTCTCACTGAAATCAGAAGGAGTCCAAGGGAAATAACATATGGCTCATTCATATGTTGTCCATGAGTAGTACCATGGACATGAGTAAAAGCAAGGGAAAATGGAAAGAGAAGAAGTCAGAGAAGGAGACAAACCAGGAGAGACTCAGGACTCTGGGAACAGAGCTGAGGGTTATAGAAATTTGAGACGTGCCAGGAATGAGGGAACTGGTTCATGGTATGGAGGTGGTGTGGCATATATGTGGTTGATGAGCATTCAGTGGTATATGCAACTAAAGAATCAGCGAAAAATATTTCACAAAAGTATGAGGAATGAAAGGCTGGCTTCCTGAACAAAAGAATCGTATTGAAAAGAAAGAAAAATAGACCATTTCCCATGTAGATGAAGAAAGAAAGAGGGAAGAAATGAAGTTTAATTTTATTATCTTACTGATGAAAATGGAATGCAATTGGTTTCCTCTGAGGTCCTTATCTGAATTGGATCTTTGGACATTGCAAATTAGATGCTTCCCTCTTTCTACATTTGGAGAATAGATGAGAAGAACTGGCATTGCCTTCACTAAATGTTGCAGAGTGTTGACCAGCAAATTGGTGTTATCACCTGGCTTGTTGGGGGATGGGAGGTGTTTGAGGAATGCTTCAAACACTTTTGTCATTACCTGAGATGTCAGATGTATATGTTCATGACCTAGTCTTGGTAGTGGGTATGTTTCTTGGAATTTATCCTTTTCTCTCAGGTCTTGTATTTGCTGGCATACTTGCGTGTAGGGGACTTTAGGTTAGGTTGTTTAGGAGAGTTTAGTCTTGAATGCTTTAATTCCTTCTTGATAGGTAAGAAGTTAACTTTTCCAGTTTTGTCGGTTTCTGACATTGATACTTTTTTCCCTTATGGCATTTTCTCTGAGGTTTGTTTCCATGAGTGCTTCTCCTAATTTGCTCCCTAAATTCTGTGGGACTCTTTTAAGTGTGTGTGGGGGGTAGGAGGGAGGGAAGGTGTGTTTCAGAAAACGCTTAAATGATATTTTAAGAGATGTAAAGCTGCTCTTCTTTGGATCACAATTCACCTTCAAACATATTGAAACTCATGTTCCCTCTTGTTCAGCCACATTTCCTGCAATGAATGTCCCATTTAATCCTCTTTTAGAAACACAGACTCTCCCTAACCTGCCATGGAACAAACTCCAAATTTTGAGGGCCCAGTTAGAGTCTCATTGTGTGTCCCTTTTTTCATGATTTTCACATGTTCCTTTACTTCCACGAGTGAGTGAAATCATATGTAATTTGTCTTTCTGTGACAGACAGATGGGCTGCAGCCCCATGCTCTCCACCTTTCTGTCACATGTGGCAAGTTAAAAGATTCCTTCTTCTTTAGGCTGAGTAAGAGTCTGTGGTGCATTGGGAGGACAGTAAATTGCAGAAATGTCTGGGAGCTCCAGGCTTGTCTTCAGCTATCAGCACAACCGGAAGATGACCACATCAATGGAACCATGGAATCAATGATCCTGAAGCCTTGAAATCAAACTTCATGGCGAAAGAAAGAAGAAGTCGCGGAGACCATGGGAGAAGTGTTTTGACATGTCTTAGGGGAGAATTGGACGGTTGGTTCTTCCTAGGGCAGGTAGCCATGGCCAAAGACAAAGGCCCAGATGAGAGGACCACATTGTGACCCCACAAGTTGGATGCTGACCCATAGCTGTTGGCGTTGAAATTTAGATGGTCTGAATGGCAAAAGTACTTGCAACAAATGGTCTTTAGGCTCAGGAATCTCAGATCAGTATGCTTGACAGACATAGACTCCAGAGAAAAACTGTTTCTCCTGCAGACCACTCCAGCAAGCAACCACGGGATGACAGCCTGGAAACCATGATCAGAAATAATACTTGTTGACACTGTGGTATGATTATTGTTTCTTGCTGTGAATCCGTGATAGGCACTGTTCATGGAGATGCCTCGATTGGGGCAAAAGAATCTTGGGGCTCTACCCCCGTCAGCATAAAGCCCAAGGTAGGGGCCACAGACAGGATGGTGCGGATATTAGCTGTCTAACTTGCAAACACGTAGTCCAAACCCTGGAAAACTGTTAAAACTATATTTCTCAGGCCACGTTGCTTTGTACCAGGAGAACAGATCATCCATTGGGGACTAGAAGAAAGCCCTACCCACATCTTCTCTCTAAGTTTTTTTTTTATTATTTTTTAATTTATTTCTTATTTTTTATAAACATATAATGTATTTTTATCCCCAGGAGTACAGGTCTGTGAATCACTAGAATTACACACTCCACAGCACTCTCCATAGCACATACCCTCCCCAATGTCCATAACACCCTCCCCCTCTCCCAATCCCAGTCCCACCAGCACCCCTCAGTTTGTTTTGTGAGATTAAGAGTCACTTACGGTTTGTCTCCCTCCCAGTCCATTCGTGTTTCATTTATTCTTCTCCTATCCCCCAATCCCCCATGTTGAATCTCCATGTCCTCATATCAGGGAGATCATATGATAGTTGCCTTTCTCCGATTGACTTATTTCACTAAGCATGATACCCTCTAGTTCCATCCACGTCCTCACAAATGGCAAGATTTCATTAGTTTTGATATCTGCATAGTATTCCATTATGTATATATACCACATCTTCTTTATCCATTCATCTGTTGATGGACATCTAGGTTCTTTCCATAATTTGGCTATTGTAGACATTGCTGGTATAAACATTAGGGTGCATGTTCTCCTTTGGATCACTATGTTTGTATCCTAAGGATAAATACCCAGTAGTGCAATTGCTAGGTCATAGGGTAGTTCTATTTTCAACATTTTGAGGAACCTCCATGCTATTTTCCAGAGTGGTTGCACCAGCTTGCATTCCCACCAACAGTGGAGGAGGGTTCCCCTTTGTCCGCATCCTCGCCAGCATCTGTCATTTCCTGACTTGTTAATTATAGCCATTCTGACTGGTGTGAGGTGATAACTCATTGTGGTTTTGATTTGTATTACCCTGATGCCGAGTGACGAGGAGCACTTTTTCATGTGTCTGTTGGCCATCTGGATGTCTTCTTTGCAGAAATGTCTGTTCATGTCCTCTGTCCAGTTCTTGATTGGATTGTTTGTTCTTTGGGTGTTGAGTTTGCTAAGTTCCTTATAGATTTTGGATACTAGCCCTTTATCTGATATGTCGTTTGAAAATATCTTCTCCCATTCTGTCAGTTGTCTTTTGGTTTTGTTAACTGTTTCCTTTGCGTGCAGAAGCTTTTGATCTTGATGAAATCCCAATAGTTCATTTTTGCCCTTGCTTCCCTTGCCTTTGCCAATGTTGCTATGAAGATGAGCTGCGGCTAAGGTCAAAGAGGATGCTGCCTGTGTTCTCCTCAAGGATTTAGATGGATTCCTTTCTCACATTGAGGTCCTTCATCCATTTGGAGTCTATTTTCGTGTGTGGTGTAAGGAAGTGGTCCAATTTCATTTTTCTGCATGTGGCTGTCCAATTTTCCCAGCATCATTTATTGAAGAGGCTGTCTTTTTTCCATTGGACATTCTTTCCTCTTTTGTCGAAGATTAGTTGACCATAGAGTTGAGGGTCTATTTATGGGCTTTCTATTCTGTTCAATTGATCGATGTGTCTGTTTTTGTGCCAGTACCATGCTGTCTTGATGATGACAGCTTTGTAATAGAGCTTGAAGTCCGGAATTGTGATGCCACCAACTTTGGCTTTCTTTTTCAATATTCCTTTGGCTATTTGAGGTCTTTTCTGGTTCCATATAAATTTGAGGATTATTTGTTCCATTTCTTTGAAAAAAATGGATGGTATTTTGATAGGGATTGCATTAAATGTGTAGATTGCTTTAGGTAGCATAGACATTTTCACAATATTTATTCTTCCAATCCAGGAGCATGGAACATTTTTTCATTTCTTTGTGTCTTCCTCAATTTCTTTCATGAGTACTTTATAATTTTCTGTGTATAGATTCTTAGTCTCTTTGGTTAGGTTTATTCCTAGGTATCTTATAGTTTTGGGTGCAATTGTAAATGGGGTTGACTCCTTAATTTCTCCTTCTTCTGTCTTGTTGTTGGTGTACAGAAATGCAACTGATTTCTGTGCATTGATTTTATATCCTGACACTTTACTGAATTCCTGAACAAGTTCTAGCAGTTTTGGAGTGGAGTCTTTTGGGTTTTCCACATATAGTATCATATCATCTGCGAAGAGTGATAGTTTGACTTCTTCTTTACCAATTTGGATGCCTTGAATTTCTTTTTGTTGTCTGATTGCTGAGGCTAGGACTTCTAGTACTATGTTGAATAGCAGTGGTGATAATGGACATCCCTGCCGTGTTCCTGACCTTAGCGGAAAAGCTTTCAGTTTTTCTCCATTGAGAATGATATTTGCGGTGGGTTTTTCATAGATGGCTTTGATAATATTGAGGTATGTGCCCTCTATCCCCACACTTTGAAGAGTTTTGATCAGGAAGGGATGCTGTACTTTGTCAAATGCTTTTTCAGCATCTATTGAGAGTATCATATGGTTCTTGTTCTTTCTTTTATTAATGTGTTCTATCACATTGATTGATTTGCGGATGTTGAACCAACCCTGCAGCCCTGGAATAAATCCCACTTGATCGTGGTGCATAATCCTTTTAATGTATTGTTGAATCCTATTGGCTAGTATTTTGGCGAGAATTTTTGCATCTGTGTTCATAAAGGATATTGGTCTGTAGTTCTCTTTTTTGGTGGGATCCTTGTCTGGTTTTGGGATCAAGGTGATGCTGGCCTCATAAAATGAGTTTGGAAGTTCTCCTTCCATTTCGATTTTTTAGAACAGTTTCAGGAGAATAGGAATTAGTTCTTCTTTAAATGTTTGGTAGAATTCCCCTGGGAAGTCCTCTGGCCCTGGGCTTTTGTTTGTTTGGAGATTTTTGATGACTGTTTCAATCTCCTTACAGGTTATGGGCCTGTTCAGGTTTTCTATTTCTTCCTGGTTCAGTTGTGGTAGTTTATATGTCTCTAGGAATGCATCCATTTCTTCCATATTATCAAATTGGTTGGCGTAGAGTTGCTCATAGTATGTTCTTATAATTGTCTGTATTTCTTTGGTGTTAGTTGTGATCTCTCCTCTTTCATTCATGATTTTATTTATTTGGGTCCTTTCTCTTTTCTTTTTGATAAGTCTGGCCACGGGTTTAGAAATCTTATTGATTCTTTCAAAGAACCAGCTCCTAGTTTCATTGATTTTTTCTATTTTTTTTTGTTTCTATTTCATTGATTTCTGCTCTGATCTTTATGATTTCTCTTCTCCTGCTGGGTTTAGGGTTTCCTTCTTGTTCTTTCTCCAGCTCCTTTACATGTAGGGTTAGGTTGTGTACTTGAGACCTTTCCTGTTTCTTGAGAAAGGCTTGTACAGCTATATATTTTCCTCCCAGGACTGCCTTTGCTGCATCCCACAGAGTTTAAACTGTTGTGTTTTCATTATCATTTGTTTCCATGAACCTTTTCAATTCTTCTTTAATTTCCTGGTTGACCCATTCATTCTTTAGAAGAATGCTGTTTAGTCTCCATGTATTTGGGTTCTTTCCAGCTTTCCTCTTGTGATTGAGTTCTAGCTTCGGAGCATTATGGTCTGAAAATATGCAGGGAATGATCCTAATTTTTTGATACCAGTTGAGACCTGATTTGTGACCCAGGATGTGATCTATTCTGGAGAAGGTTCCATGTGCCCTAGAGAAGAATGTTTATTCTGTTGCTTTGGGATGAAATGTTCTGAATATATCTGTGATGTCCATCTGGTCCAGTGTGTCATTTAAGGCCTTTATTTCCTTGTTGATCTTTTGCTTGGATGATCTGTCCATTTCAGTGAGGGGAGTGTTCAAGTCCCCTACTATTATTGTATTATTATTGATGTGTTTCTTTGATTTTGTTATTAATTGGTTGATATAGTTGGCTGCTCCCACGTTAGGGGCATAGATATTTAAAATTTTTAGATCTTTTTGTTGGACAGACCCTTTGAATATGATCACTTATTATAGTCTTTGGCTTAAAATCTAATTGATCTGATATAAGGATTGCCACCCCAGCTTTCTTCTGATGCCCATTAGCATGGTAAATTGTTCTCCACCCCCTCACTTTAAATCTGGAGGTGTCTTCACATCTAAGAGTTTCTTATAGGCAACATATAGATACTTTTTGGTTTTTAATCCATTCTGTTACCCTGTGTCTTTTGATTGGGGCATTTATCCCATTAGCATTCAGGGTAACTATTGAGAGTTATGAATTTAGTGGCATTATATTGCCTGTAAGGTGACAGTTACTGTATTTTGTCTCTGTACCTTTCTGATCTACTACTTTTTGGCTCGCTATTTGCTTAGAGGAGCCCTTTCAATATTTCCTGTAGAGCTGGTTTGGTGTTTGCAAATTCTTTCAGTTTTTGTTTGTCCTAGAAGATTTTTATCTCTCCTTCTATTTTCAATGATAGCCTAGCTGGATAGAGTATTCTTGGCTGCATGTTTTTCTCATTTAGTGCTCTGAATATATCATGCCAGCTCTTCCTGGCCTGCCAGGTCTCTGTGGATAAGTCTGCTTCCAATCTAATATTTTTACCATTGTAGGTTACAGACTTCTTTTCCCGGGCTGCTTTCAGGATTTTCTATTTGTCACTAAGACTTGTAAATTTTACTATTAGGTGACAGGGTGTGGACCTATTCTTGTTGATTTTGAGGGGAGTTTTCTGCACCTCCTGGATTTTGATGCTTGTTCCCTTTCCCATGTAAGGGAAATTCTCTCCAATAGTTCTCTACAATATACCTTCTTCTCCCCTCTCTCTTTCTTCTTCTTCTGGAATCCCAATTATTCTAATGTTGTTTCACCTTATAGTGTCACTTATCTCTTGAATTCTCTTATAGTGGTCTAGTAGCTGTTTCTCTCTCTTTTGTTCAGCTTCTTTATTCTGTCATTTGGTCTTCTATATCACTAATTCTTTCTTCTGCCTCATTTATCCTAGCAGTGAGAGACTCCATTTTTGATTGCACCTCATTAATAGCTTTTTTGATTTCAACTTGGTTAGATTTTAGTTCTTTAATTTCTCCAGAAAGGGCTTTAATATCTCCAGAGAGGGTTTCTCTAATATCTTCCATGCCTTTTTCGAGCCCGGCTAGAATGTTCAGAATCGTCATTCTGAACGCTTGATCTGACATATTACCAATGTCTGTGTTGATTAGGACCCTAGCCTTCGGTACTGTCTCTTGTTCTTTTGTTTGTGGTGATTTTATCCGCCTTGTCATTTTGTCCAGATAAGAGGATATGAAGGAGCAAATAAAATACTAAAGGGGTGGCAGAGACCCCAGAAAAATGCGTTGTAACCAAATGAGGAGAGACCCCAAATTGTGGGTGGGAGAAAGGGGATAAAAAGAGGTTCAGAAAAAAAAAGAAAAAAAATTTAAAAAATGAAACAAATAAAGAAAAAATATAAAAAAGAAAGAAAAAATATATATATTTAGATGAACTAGTCAAAAAATGTTAAAAAAGAAAAGGGTAAAAGTTTAAAAAAAAATTTAGCTGAAGAAGAAAAAAGAAAAAAGAAAAAAAATTGAAAAAAGAAAAAAAAATTGAAGTAGCCGCAAGACTAGAGAATCATGGGGAGAAAGCCATGAGTTCCGTGCTTTGCTTTCTCCTCCTCTGGAATTGCTCTGCTGTCTTAGGAATTGAATCTGCTTTCTCCTTGATAGATGAACTTCGTCCTGGCTGGATATTTTGTTGATCTTCTGGGGGAGGGGCCTGTTGTAGTGACTCTCAAGTGTCTTTGCCCGAGGCGGGATTGCAGCGCCCTTACCGGCGGCCGGACTAAGTAATCGGCTCGGGTTCGCTTTTGGGAGCTTCTGTTCCCTGAACGCTTTCCGTAGAGTTCTGGAGGACGGGAATGAAAATGGTGGCCTCCCAGTCTCCAGCCCGGAGGAGCCGAGAGCCTGGGGTCCCACTCCTCAGTGCGCCCCCAGAGGACAGCACCCAATCACTCCCGTATCCCCAGCCTCTAGCCGCGCTCGGAGCTCACCCAGCCCGTGACCAGTTCAAGGTAACCCCGAGATGAGAGTTTAGTCCTCGGCTCTGTCTCTCCAACCGGCTTCTCCGTTCTAATACCTGCGAGCTCTCCAACACTCCGACACCCCCGATCCTTCTGTGACCCTGCGGGGCCTGGGGCCACGCTGGCCCCGCGTGGGCTTCACCCCGGTTTAGCCCCTGGAGCAATGTCCCTCAGTGGAACAGACTTTTAAAAGTCCTGATTTTGTGCTCCATTGCTCTGCTGCTTGCCGGGAGCCGGCCCCTCCCCCCGCGGTCTATCTTCCCATCATTTTAGATTCACTTTTCCGCCAGTCCTACCTTTCAGAAAGTGGTTGATTTTCTGTTTCTAGAGTTGCTGTTCTTCTTCTCTTCGCTCTCCCGTTGGATTTGTAGGTGTTTGCAATGTTTAGATAAGCTATCGAGCTGATCTCCTGCTACCTGATGTAGTCTCAGGCTGCTACTTCTCCGCCATCTTGACTCCTCCTATATTACTTTTTTATATTTTTTATTTGTTTTCTTTTTATTTATTTATTTATTTATTATTTATTTTTATTTTTATTATTTTTTATTATATATATATAATAGTTAAAAAAAGTCAAAATGTAAAGGGTAAATGATCAAAAAATTTAACAGAGGAAGAAAAAAGAAAGAAAAAAAATTGAAAAAAAATTAAATTAACCACAAGAGTAAAGAATCGTGGGGAGAAAGCCATGAGTTCCGTGCTTTGCTTTCTTTATCTCTGGAATTCCGCTACTGTCCGAGGTATTGAACCTGCTTTACTTGGTAGATGAACTTCGTCCTGGCTGGATTTTTTGTTGATCTTCTGGGGGAGGGGCCTGTTGTAGTGACTCTCAAGTGTCATTGCCCAAGGCGGAATTGTACCGCCCTTACCAGGGGCCGGACTTAGTAATCTGCTTGGGTTTGCTTTCGGGAGCTTTTGTTCCCTGAATGCTTTCCATAGAGATCGGGAGGATGGGAATGAAAAAGGCAACTTCCCAGTCTCCGGCCCAGAGGAGCCAAGAGCCCGGGGCCCCACTTCTCTGTGCACCCCCAGAGAACAGCGCCCAATCACTCCCATATCCCGAGCCTCCAGCCGCACTCTGATTTCACCCAGCCTGCGACCAGTACAAGGTAATCCCGAGCTGAGAGATCAGTCCTCAGTTCTGTCTCTGTTGCCGGATTCCATGTTCTAATACCTATGAGCTCACTGACACTCCGACACCCCTGATCCTTCTGTGACCCTGTGGGACCTGGGGCCATACTGACCCCGCATGGGCTTCACCCCGGTTTAGCCTCTGGAGCAATGTCTCTCAGTGGAACAGACTTTTAAAAATCCTGAATTTGTGCTCCATTGCCTTGCCGCTTGCCAGGAGCCGGCCCTTCCCCCCGCGGTCTTTCTTCCCGTTGTTTTGTATTCACTTCTCTGCCAGTCCTACCTTTCAGAAAGTGGTTGATTTTCTGTTTCTAGACTTGCTGTTCTTCTTCTCTTTGATCTCCCATTGGATTTTTATGTGTTTCCAATGTTTAGATAAGTTATATACCTGATCTCCTGCTACCTGATGTAGTCTCAGCCTACTACTTCTCCACCATCTTGACTCCTCCCCCCTGTGGATGTAGGTGATATTCCCCAACCACTCCTGGCTGCCCTAAATGGAAAACAAATAATTTACATGTAGAGATCACCATCTTGCAGGATCTTCCACATCTTCTCTCTTGACCACAGCATTCAGAAGGCCTTACTAAGGTTGAGTGGGTTGATAGTCTCCTTTCACAGGGACACCAGAGCCAACCAAGCTAAGCCTCACCATACTCGGTCCAGACACCAAACACTCCGAACAGCAGGCAACGAGTGCCTCTGCAGAGCCCTGGCCCAGAGTAGAGTGGACAGCCACAATCAACATAGTGGACATGCAAAATATAATGGAGACTCCATCAAGGTTCAGCCAGTGACACTCCATGACATCTTCAGCCTAAAGAAATTACTCTCAGGTTAGCAAACAGAAGGTGCTTCTTGAATACAGAGAAGAATCCAGAGACCTGAACTAAGGCAACGATGGAAGAATCAATTGATGCTGATGCAAAAGAAGAGGAAATGGTCATGGCCAAGAAATCAAAGTGAAACCTGTACATGTCACATACCAGGTGGAGGATTTAAGCAACAGCCATGACAATCACTCTGGAACAGAAAAACCTAGAAGGAATCAGGGAGTCTCAGACCACAGAAGTAAAGGTTATTAAAAAAATTAATAAAATGAAGAGGCCCTTATGAAAAGATTTGTTAGCAGACTGGACGCAAAGTTCAGAAATCGGGCAGAACCAGAGGATCCAATGAGATACCTGGAATCCAAATACTAGGAAAAAAGAAGCGAAGCAAAGGAGAGAAGGAAGAATGATTGAACATGACAATGGACTTCGGGAAATCCTTGACTACAATGAATGTCTATGGGTGCTTATTGTAGGAGATCGAGAAGAGAGGGAAAATAGTGGGCCCAAAATTTCTTTGAAAAATCAGAGCTACAAACATCCCTCATCTGGGAGCAGTAACAGAGATCCAAATTCTGAGGCACAGAGTACTCCCAGCACCATCCACAGAAGCAGAGCAACACACGACATAGTGTCATTCACCCTACCAAAGCTAACAATGGAGGAATTCTCTTCGCCCAAATATGCTTGGGAAAAGAGTGTTACTTAAGCCAAGTGCCTGACTTCGAAGCGACCAGCTATGCCAGCTCTAGCAGCATGTTGTATAGAGCAAGCCACACCAGCCCAAGCCAAAACCCTATCCCCAGCATTTCTAAACAATAAGAGAGCAGAAGTTCTTGTCTAGAACAATGAGGTGTTAAGAAGACAAAGATTGTGTCCAGGGGTGTCTCCATCAGTTCAGAAGCGGCCTTCAGCTCTGCTCCTTGCCCCAGACTCTTAGGAAAGTCTCCCACCTCAGGTTCCTCACTCAGAGGCAAGTCTGCTTCTCCCTCTCCAGCTCCCAGACTGATTATGTTCTCGCTGTCTTTCTCTGTCCCAAACATGCAAGCACATCGTTGAAAAACAACAACAACAATAAGAAACAGTAGATAAGGTTTGACTTGGGTCAGAGAATGCTTTATTCAATTTGGACCTTTGCCCCTACAGATGCAGCCAGGTCCAGACCACCTCCCAATATCCTACAATGCCAATCTTGGCTCTGAGATCCCTTGTTTGTTCTCCTCTTCTTCGTCTTCCTGCATCTCCTCACCACCATGGAATATCCGCTCTTTGTCCGGCTGCAATGGCCACTTGTTCTCCCATTCTTCCTCCTCACCTGGCTCCTTTAGAACACTCCCATCATCCGCAGCAGGCACTGTTTGTTTATCCCATGAAAAAAAAATGTTGATTGAAATTGGGAGGCTTACGGCAGCCTTGTGCTGCAACATCTCCATTTAGTTCCACAGAAGGTAGCTGAATCACCCTGCGGGAATGCTCAGGGATCTTAGGCCACTGAATCCTCTTCAAGGCGTCCTTTTGAAGATCCATGTTGTCTTCCTAAACCTGGCACAATAGGCTTTCCGATGGTTTCACATGGGGAATGGGTCTCATCCACCAGGCTCTGTGCTCCATTCTGTTGGCTCTAAACTGATAAGTACATCTTGGGCTTACGGTTCTAGGTGTAGGGTCTGCCTTTGGTGCTTGGTCAGTTTCGAAGAAAGGGTGGCCTTCGTGGTAAGGTTACTGGAGATGCTAGAGGAACTCGTGTCCTCACTGATGAAGACTACAGGCATGTCTTTGGCATGGTTGCAGGTGTTCACTGGGAGCTTTCCTTGAGTGGCCCTTTTCCTGGTCACAAGGGGCTTCATTGGTTCGGAGGACCATGCAAGTGTGCGGAGTGTAGAGACCCTAGCCTGTGGGTTGGTTGTAGTCCTGACCATTTCTTGTTCTTATGGGGGTAAGATGGAATTGTTAATCCTTGCCACTCTCCAGAGTGCAGAGGGCTGGTGGTGACAGTCCTGGCCAAAGACTATAAATTTGGCCAGGGACAAGGTGACACCGACTTGCTTCACAAACTGTCTTAGTGAAATACCCAGGGGGCTCCAACAGTTTGGGAGGGCTTTGGCACCTCCTGGCTGAATAAATGTTGGCCTTTGGTGCTTGGTCAGCTTAGAAGATAAGGGAAGGAATAAGGGAAGGAGAGTCACATTTCAAGGAAACGTGCTAGGGCTTGGATGCATTGTGCTGTTCGTGTCCTGATCTTCTAGTATTCTGAAACACCAGTCCTAAGAGATGAGGGCTCTGTCTACCTGACTTTACCTGAAACACCTTTGAAAATGCTTCAAGAAGAGTGACATTCTGCATGATCACTACACCTGAAAGAAGAGCACCAGACAGCAAACCTGTCATCATCAGTTAACATTACATGCCGAGGACATGGGGAGGGTCATTATGACCAGCTGTCTTAATTCAAAGGAAAAGGATCTGCCCAGATCGATAGCCTGCCATGCCCACTCTAGCAGAACTGTGGAAGGAGCCATGATGACCTTCATTAGGCTACTGGATAAAGAAGGCGTGGTCCATCCAGGACACAAATGATACCTCCGACATCGAATGGATGAAACACTGACACTCGCCTTGACATGAGTGACAGAGGGCTGGGATATTCTCAGTGAAATCAGAAGGAGTCCAAGGGAAATATCATAAGGCTTCACTCATATGTGACCCTTGAGGAGTACCATGGGCATGAGTAAAACAAGGGGAAAGGGAAAGAGAAGAAGTCAGACAGGGAGACAAACCAGGAGATACTCAGGACTCTGGGAACAAAGCTGAGTGTTACAGAGGGATGAGACATGCCAGGAATGAGGGCACTGGTTCATGGTGTGGAGGTGGTGTGGCATATATGCTGTTGATGAGCACTCAGTGCAATATGCAACTAAAGAATCAGGGAATACTATCTCACAAAAGTATGAGTGATGAAAGGCTGGCTTCCCGAACAAAAGAAAAAGTATGGAAAAAAAGGAAATACAGGCCATTTCCCCTGTAGATGAAGAAAGAGAGAGGAAAGAAATGAGTATAATTTCATTATGTTACTGATTAAAATGGTATGCAATTGGTTTCCGATGAGGTCCTTATCTGAATTAGGTCTTTGGACATTGCAAATTAGATTCGTCCCTCTTTTTATATTTCAGGTATCAGTGAGAAGAACCGGCCTTGCCTTCATTAAATGTCTCAGAGTGTTGACCATCAAATTGGTTTGACCTGGCGTTTTGGGTGTTGGGAGGTGTTTGAGGAATGCTTCAAACACTTTCGTCATTACCTGATATGCCAGATGGGTATGTTCAAGAGCAAGTCTTGGTAGTTGGTATGTGTCTTTGAATTTATCCTTTTCTCTCAGGTCTTGGATTTGCTGGCATACTTGTGCATAGTGGACTTTTAGGTTAGGTAGTTTAGGAGAGTTTAGTCCTGAATGCTTTAATAATTCTTGATAGGTAAGAAGTTAACTTTTCCGATTTTGGCGGTTTTTGACTTTGATAATTTTGTTCCTTAAGGTATTTTGCCTGAGTTCTGTTTCCATGAATTCTACTCTTCACTTGCTCCGTAAATTCTGTGGGACTCTTTTAAGTGTGTGTGTGGGGAGGTGGGAAGCAGGGTGTGTTCCACAAAACGCTTAGAATTATATTTTAAGAGATGTGAAACCGCTCTTCATTGGATCACGATTCACCTTCAATTATCATGAAACTCATGCTTCATCTCGTTCGGCCACATTTCCTACAAAGAATGTCCCATTTAATCCACTTTTAGAAACACACACTCTCCCTAACGTGCGTACAACAAACACCAAATTTTGTGCCCGGTTAGAGTCTCATTGTTTTTCCCTTTTTTCTTGCTTTTTCACATGTTCCTTTAATTCCATGAATGAGTTAAATCGTATGTTATTTGTCTTTCTGTGACTGAAAGATGGGCTGCAGCCCAATGCTTGCCACCTTTCTGCCACATGTGGCAAGTTACAAGATTCCTTCTTGCTTATGGCTGGGTAAGAATCTGTGGTTCATTGGGAGGACAGGGAGATTTCATAAATGTCTGGGAGCTCCAGGCTTGTCTTCAGCCATCAGCACAACCGGAAGATGACCACATCAATGGAACCATGGCGTCAATGAACCTGAAGCCTTCAAATCAAAGTGTAAGGCAAAAGAGAGAAGTCACTGAGACCATTGGAGAAGGGTGTAGACCTGTCTTCAAGAAGACATCCTTCAGAAGGCAGGAAGTCAGGGCCAAAAACAAAGGCAAAGGAGAGAGGAGCACACTGGAAAAACACAATTTGGATGCTCACGTGTAGAAATGGAGACGGTCTGAATGGCTCGAGTACTTGCAACCAAATGGACTTTAGGCCTGGGTATCTCAGATCAGAATGCTTGACAGACATAGACTCCAGAGAACAGCTGTGTTTCTCCTGCAGAGCACACCATCAAGCAACCGGGTGCAGACAGCCTGGAAACCATGATCAGAAACAATACTTGTTTGATTATTGTTTGTTGCTGTGCATCCGTGATAGGCACTGTTCATGGAGATGCCTCGATGGGGGCAAAAGAATCTTGGGGTTCTACAACCATCAGCATAAAGCCCGAGTTAGAGGCCACAGACAGGACGGTGTGGACATTAGCTGCCTAACCTGCAATCACATAGTCCCAACCCTAGAAACCTGTTGGGACTACCTTCCTCAGGACACGTTGCTTAGTACCAGGAGAAAAGACCCTCCATTGGTGACTAGAAGAAAGCCCTGTCTACATCCTCTCTCTTGACCACAGCATTCAGAAGGCCTTAGTAAAGTTGAGTGGGTTGAAAGTCTCCTTTCAGAGGCATACCAGAGCCAAACACCCTAAATCTCACCATATGTGGTCCCAAAACCAAACACTCCGAATGGCAGGCAACGAGTGCTTCTGCAGAGAACTGGCCCAGAAGAGAGTGGACAGCCACAGCCTAACCAAGTGAGCATGCCACATATACTGGAGACTCCATCAAGGGTCAACCAGTGGCACTCCATGACATCTTCATACTAAATAAATTAATCTCAGGGTAGAAAACAGAAGTCGCTTTTTGAATACAGAGAAGAATCCAGAGACCTGATCTTATGCAACGATGAAAGAATCAATTGATGCCCAGGCAAAAAAAGAGGTCATGGTCAAGAAATCGAAGTGAAACCTGTACATGTCACATGCCAGCTGGAGGATTTAAGCAGCAGCCAGGATACTCACTCTGGATCAGAAAAACCTAGAAGGAATCAGGGAGTCTCAGACCACAGGGATAAAGGAGATTAAAAAAATAAATTAAATAAAATGATGAGGCCCTTATGAAAAGATTTGTTAGCAGGCTGGATTCAAAGATCAGGAAGCTGGCAGAACCAGAGGATCCAACGAGGTACCTGGAATCCACGTACTGGGAAAAAAAAAGAAGTGAAGCAAAGGAGAGAAGGAAGAATGATGGAACATGACCATGAACTTCAGGAAATCCGTGACTGCAATGAATGTCTATGGGTGCTTATTGTTGGAGACCCAAAAGAGCAGAGTCTGTATCGTCAGGGTTGTTGTCCTCGTCATCCTCACCTCTTTGACATCAGGAGTGGCGTCTTCATCATCGTCGCCTCTATGTAAGAAATCGCCCCAACCGGTCTGTTTCATTTTCGATGCTTGGCGTGAAATAAAGCTTTGCTTGATTTTCGCTTTGTGTCAGTCTTCTTCCTTTGATCACAGACCCTAACAATGGGGCCTCGCCCGGGAACAAGCAACGAGAACTGAGCCAGCATCTGAATTTATGTGAAAAGCCTCCGGAGGTGTTGGGATCTTGTTCGTCTGTCTGGTTGGAGCTCCAGGGTATGGCCCACCGGGGACAAGCTGGATGCAGCTATGCTCCCCAAGGCTGGATTGATGCGGAGATGCCCCATTCCTCTGTTTGTAAATCAACATGGGGTTCGAGTCCCCCTTGGCAGACAGGGAGGTTTGAGGCCCCCTAGATGGTCAGGGGATTCAAGTCCCACTAGGCAGTCAGGGGGTGTGCGTCCTCCTAGGCGGTCATCGGGTGTGTGAGTCTCCCGTGGTAGTCTTTGGGGGCTTGAGTCCCCCTAGGCAGTCAGAGGGTTTGAAACCCCTAGAAAATCCCCACCGGTGGCAGGACCGCTGGGCCTGCAGTAGTCTTTGTCTTGTCTTTTTGTAGTCTGTTGTGTTGTTTCTTGTGTTTGGGGGAATGGGACAGGCAGAGAGTAAGGGGACTCTGATTTTCATCTCTCTGTTCCTCATAATAGATGTGGGGTTTCTTCCTTACTCACTTCCTGTGTTAAGGATTATAACTGGAGCCACTGGGTTTAGTCTAATTTGGCACAGATACTTTAAGGAATATTCCCAAGCAGCATATGGCAGCTGTAGATGAATACCTAGTTTACGAGCCAGTCTCAAAACCAGAGGAGACAAAGGCAGGGAGCCTTCTCCAAATCCTACAGGTCGAGTTTCCTGAGGTCTGGGCAGAAGGGAAGTCCCCTGGTTTGGCCAGGGTACAACCTACAGTGGTGGTACAATTAAAGGCGATGGCTACGGCTGTTCACATTCGGAAACACCCCCTTCTCCAGGAAGCAAATGAAGGGATCAGAAAGCACATTAACCACCTCTGAGAAGATGCGATCCTAGTTTCTGCAAATCTCCATGGAATATACCTTTGCTGCCTGTCAAAAAGGCAGAGACTGGGGAGTACTGACCTGTTCAGGACTTGTGGGAAGTTAATAAACAGGTTGAAGATATCCACCCCAAGGTGCCTAACCCGTATACCCACTCTCCCTCCTGGGCCCCAAAAGAACTGTGTACACCATCTTAGATCTCAAGGATGCATTTTTCTGCATACTGTCAGGAAGGGAAACTCAACCCCTTTTTGCTTTTGAGTGGTCCGACCCACAGGAAGGATTCCAAGGCCTTCTCACCTGTACAAGAATTCTCCAAGTATTCAGTCATTCACCCACCATTATTTTTTGACGAGGCCCTACACAAGGATTTGCATGAGTACAGAACTTCCAACCCAGTAGTCACTCTGCTACAGTATGTTGATGACTTGCTAGTACCCACTGAGAACTATGAGTCATGTTTGCGGTGGACGAGACCTCTTTTACAGACTCTGCAGGAAAAGGGTATCGGGTGTCAGCAAAGAAAGCACTGGTCTGTCAGAGCCATGCCACATATCTAAGCTTTGATCTCCAGGAGGGAGTGCGTTCACTGAGTCCAGGAAACAGGTGATCACCCGATACGCCCGCCCCAACACGTCCCAACAAATGAGGGAGTTTCTTGGACGGTGGGTTACTGTAGGCTGTGGATACTGTGGTTTGCCGAGATTGCCCAACCTCCCTAAGAACTGGAAAAGGGGGGGGCTCATTATGACAGAGTGGACAGCTGAGGCAGAAGGAGAATTTCAGGAATTACAAACAGCTGTACTGAATGCATTGGCCATCCCAGATGTTACCATGCCCTACTACTCGTATGTGGATAAAAAATGCAGAGGTGGCCAAAGGAGTTTTGACTCAGAATCTGGGGCCTTGGCAAAGGCCATAGCCTATCTTAGCAAGAAACTAGATCCAGTAGTGGCTGGATTCCCCTCTTGCCTCTGCATAATTGCTGCCATGGCCTTCCTGGTCAAGGATGTGAGTAAATTGAATTTGGGTCAAAATCTCATCTTGACCACCATGCAGGCTATTGAGGGCCTTCTCCAGACTCTACCAGACTGATGGATGACAAACGCCTGAGTGATGGGGAATCAGGCCCTCTTCCTCACCTAATCAAGAGTGACCTTCTGGCCCCGGCCGGTGCTAAATCCAGCCATGCTGCTGCCAGAAGAGTTGGCTGACCACCCACTACTGCGGGGAGGGCCTAACCCAAGTTGCAGGTATAAGGCCAGATCTCAAAGACATTCTCCTCCCAGATGCCAAGATGACTCTTTTCACAGATGGGCATTACTACATGGTCAACGGAGAGGTATGTGGGAGCTTCAGTGATTTCTCCTGAGCAGGAACTTTTGACAGAAGTCCTGACACATGGAACTTCGGCACAAAAAGCGGAACTGATTGCACTCACTAAGGCACTGCACATGGCCAAATGTAGAACCGTCAACATATATACGGGCAGCAGGTATGCCTTTGTTACTTTCTATATTCATGGGGATATTTTTAAATAAAGGGGTCTATTAACAGCAGAAGGAAAAGGAATTAAAATCAGAGAAATTTGGCTCTCCTCCAGGCTATTTGGGACACAAAGAGGTGGCTGTTATGCATTGCCTAGGACACCAAAAGGAGACTGATCTGATTTCAAAAGGAAAACAGTCAGTAGATCTAGCCGCAAAGCAAGCAGCTCAAGGAACAGTGCAAGATCTGGTTACACTCCCGCTCTGGCCCTATCAGAAAAACCGGACAATTCAGAACAACATTTAAAGTATTTACAGAAATGGTTAAATTGGACTATGAAGGGGACTGGGCTAAGACTGAAGGAGGAAAAATAATTCTTCCTCAAAGACGTGGCAAAATGTTAGTAGACAAAGTCATCAGGCTACTCATTTAGGGATGCGCAAACTCAAGGAGCTTATAGGCAAGCAGTTCCAGGTTTCTAAATTAGGGCGTATGGTTCAGGATGTACTTGATAGATGTGCTCAATGCCAGGCAGTTACTGTGGGAAGAACTAAAATGGGAAGAGGGAAAAGAGAAAGAGGTAAGGAACCAGGAATTTGTTGGGAAATAGATTTTACAGAAATGAAACCTGGAAAGTATGGGCACAAGTACATTTTAGTTTTTGTAGATACGTTTTCAGGCTGGGTAGAGGCTTTTCCTGCCAAACATGAGACAGCAGGAGTGGTAGCCAAAAAGCGACTAGAAGAAATAATTCCTAGGTTTGGGCTGCCTCTCGCAATCAGGTCAGATAATGGCCCTGCATTTGAGAGTCAGTCTCACAGGCATTGGTCAAGGCCGTGGGCATTAATTGGAAACTATATTGTGCCTACCAGCCCCAGAGTTCCAGGCAAGTAGAGAGAATGAGCCTGACTATTAAAGAGACCTTGACAAAACTAATTCTGGAGACTGGTAGTGGATGTTTTTATCTCCTTCCTTTCACCCTCCTCAGGGCACGATGTATACCCTACTTAAGCAAGGTGACCCCATTTGAAATAATGTTTGGGAGACCCCCCCTCTGTCCTAGACTACAAGAGTTTGCCCTAGCAGAAATGACTTATCAATCTGTACTCATCACTGCAGACATTACAATCTGTCTTAAAAAAAAGCCTACTCAGGATCCTGACTGCCCACACTGTGATGGAGACAGAGGTGGAACCCCATCCTTACCAACCCGGGGACTTGTTCTGGATATGTTGCTATCATGTGGGAAATGTGGAGCCTCGCTGGAAGGGACCATTTACTGTTATCTTGACCACCCCCACATCAGTAAAAGTAGAAGGCATTAGGGACTGGATTCATGCAGTTCATATCAAATGATCCTAGGACAAGGACACCCCCCAGAGATGGAAGCTGCAGCCAACAGACCCCTCTGGCCATAGACTAAAGCTAAGACTAAAAAAACTGTGAGTTTATTGTTCCCCCTATTGTTACCTGTTTATGAAAAGTATAGGTGGGAAATTAGATGAACAGAATCAGGAAAAAATGGGAAAGGTTATACAAAGTGTTGAATGGCTAACTCATCAGCCGACTGTACACTACTATTACTTTTTGGCCCCAGGATTACATGCTCAATGTAGTCCCCTTACAACAGTAGAGCATAAAACTGGCTGAAAGGTCAAAGATTTTACTAATTTCCAAAGCAAAGGGGGGAATATAGGGGCAGGCCAAGCCAGCTAGAGGAGTTGGCCAATCAGTGGGGCATGCATATATTTACTGAGGTGAGTTTCAATCCCATTGGCCACCTGTGTGTGGGCCGGGCTCAACCACCTCTATAAAGGCTGATCTGTGAGGCTGCAAGGTGGGGGTTTAGTAGCAGGAGGAGTTATGGTAGCCGGTAGCAGGAGCCATTGGGAGCAATTAGGGTAGCGGTAGTGTCATGGTTGTTTAGAGTCACAGCCCCCTTTTCATCGTCAGGAGCAGCATTGCTGGGAGCCTTGCTGCCCCAAGTAGCAGCACCACCAGGAGCAGTCTCGTCCCTGGGAGCAGCCTCACTGCCCCGAGCAGCAGTGCTGCCATGAATGGCCTTGCTGCTGCAAGCAGTGGCGCTGCTGGGAGCAGCCTCATCAGGAGTGGCATTACTGGGCGCCTCATCTGCAGTGGCACCCCTGGGAACGGCCTTGTTGGGAGCAGCCTCATCTGCAGCAGCTCTGCTGTGAGCGAGGCCTGAGCAGTGGTGCTGTCACTAGACGGTCGGGGAGCAGCCACATCGCCAGCAGCCTCGTCCTGGGGAGCGGCCCTGTCTGGAGCGGCCTCATCATGAGCGACCTGTGGTACAGTGAAGGTGAGGCAGAGATCCTCCAGAAGGGACCCCAGGGCAAGGAGGCGGTGGCCCCCAGCAAGGCTCAGGCACCTACTGGTCAGTTTGATTTCTAATGCATGGGGCTCGGGCACCTACCGGACAGTTTGATTTCTATTGCGTGGGGCTGGGGCACCTACCTGTCAGTTTTGTTTCTGATGCATGCAGCGAAATAAAGCTTTGCTTGATTTTCGCTTTGTGTAAGTCTCGTTCCTTTGATCACGGACCCTAACATCCAACACACAAGCCAGCATTGTGATCCATCAGAATGAGGCTCCTTGTCACCTCAGTACCCTGGGAACTTTGCCCCAGAGTCACCAGATCAAAATGGCCTTGTTCCTGGGCTGGAAGGGTAAGTATTACGGGGCATAACAGGCATCCATGTGGTGACTTCTGCTATGATGTCTTCCCATACAGGGAACACTGGTGCCATCAATATGGACTCGCCCTGTCCCGCAGAAGGAAAGCTTGCTGTTCGGAGCAGCTCATAAGCCCCAGCATGGGAAGAACTCCATGGCCTCATGTGGCCACCCCTCCATTCGTCGGCCATCATGGACACAAACTCCAGCGTGAGTGCCTATCAGACACGTGACCTGGCTCAGGTGCTGGAGATCTGGAATAAGAAGCTACAAATTGGAAATACCATGTGCTCAGCACAGAACTGAACCAACACTTGTGTGTTCAGAATTCCATCCTCAACCTCCTGGCCCACCAGCCATCCAGATTGTTCATTCGGGAGCCCCAATGCAGTCTTCTGCCTGCCCGCCAGAAAGAAGTAGAGCCCTAGAGATCTGCCGAGAATCCCTACTTGAGGAACAAACTGTACGGACCTCGATGGCGCCCCAATGTGCTAGACCGCCCTGTGCACTAATGCTCTGTCTGAGACAGTCTGAGCCCTGCCCGTCCATCAGCTACCCGAGGTAGCAGGCCCCATATCCTGCAGATGGGACCTGCCATGGCCAGAGACTGTCATTTCTACCCAACCTGGGTATTCAGGCATCTGTGCCCAGACCATAGCTCAAATCCCGGCCTATGGGGGAACCTCAAGCATAAAAGAGCACTCTTCCTTCCCCAAGAAGGGAAAAGCTTGCGGTGGGGATGGGGGTCTGGCCCTCAGAATGGGAGCCAGCTGCATAGCCCATGAGACCATACCTAACCAGGAGGTCTGCCCTGGCCACAAACAGGCATTGTGACCCTCAGCTTTAGCTCGCTTTCAAACCAGCCTACTTGCTAGCTGGACCAGGAGCCCACATATCAAGCCTGATATGCTCCTAGGCCCAAATCCTCTCACTCGGTCAGGTTCTCCAGGCACCTGGACCCAGAAGCCAACTCTGGAATCCCTTCTATGGTGGGAACACTGAGATGGTAAACAGCACTCCTCCCTTGCCCCAAAAGGCACCAAACCCTTGGGAGCGGAGCAGAATCCTCACAGAGGAAAAATCTCCCTTGGCCCCATGAGGTTACCGCTACATTCCATGGCCAACTGAGACACACAACACAGAAAGAAAAGCCTGTGCTCCTGCCTCCCTGTCGCCCTCATTTCAAATCACTCAGCATTGCCCTCACGGTCTGGGATTGGACCTGCCATCACTTCGCATCACCAGAGCTCTATCCGGAGTGTGTGTTTGCATACTTTTATCCCCAAATCCCTGATCGACAGGCCGTACAGGATGAGGCCTCTGGAGCCAAAGCTCAGGACTCTGCCTGCCCACCCGAAGGAAACTCTGCATGTCACATTTCCACAAATGCTCCAGATTGAGAGACAACTACAAGGCCCTGAGCCCAAGCAATTTCGTTTGTCGCATTGGATAAAAGGTGCATTCGGACACATGTCAGACACCTAACTCCAGGGAGACACCCAAGTCAATCGCCCTGAGTCAGAAGAAGGAACCTGATATAACCCTAGGACCACATCGGAAACCTAATTTATGTTTGTAGGCATCTGTCTCCAGAGGCAAACTCTGGAATACCTACATATGGTCCAACACTTGATCCCTGAGCCATAAAACAGAAAACCTCCTGCCCCAGAAGGCCACCTGGCTCTTGGGAGCTGCGTCCAACCCTCAGGGGAGGTGAATTCTGCATGGCACCTGAGCCCCCGCCACAATCTAAGATCTTCCTGGACACAAGCCAGCATTGTGACCCATCAGAATGAGGCTCCCTGTCACCTCAGCCCCCTGGGCACTTTGTCCCAGAGCCACCAGATCAATACGGCCTTGTTCCTGGGCAGAAAGGGTAACTGGAGCTGGGATTTTCAGGCATCCATGCGGTAACATCTGCGACGACGTCTTTCCATACGGGGGACCCTGGTGCCATTAAAACGGACTCCCCCTGTCCCGCAGAAGGATATCTTGATCGGAACAGATCACCAGCCCAGCCTGGGAAGACCTCCATGGCCTCATGAAGCCACCCCTCCATTCGTCAGCTATCATGGACACAAACTCCAGTGTGATCGACCATGTTCCCTGACTCAGGGGCTGGAGATTTCAAGTCAGACGCTGCACACTGGAAATGCCATGTGCTCAGCACTGCACTGAACCAGCGCCTGTGTGTTCAGAATTCCGTCCTCACCCTCCTAGCATGCAAGCCCTCCAGATTGTTCATTCAGGAACACAGGCTGACACAGGCTTCTGCCTGCTCTCCAGAAAGAAGAAGGGCCCTAGGTGTCAGCCCAGAATCTTCAAGTTAGCATCAAACTGCACGGACCTCCAAGGTCGCTTAAATCCTAGGCTGCCCTGTGCACTAATGCTCTGTCTGACATAGCTGGAGCCCCGACCTCCCATCAGTCCCTCAGGTAGCGGGCCTCAGATCCTGCAGGTGGGACCTGCCATGGCCAGAGACTGTCACCTCTACCCAACATGGGTATTCAGGTGCCAGTGCCCAGACCATAGCTCAAATCCCAGCCAATGGGGGAACCTCAAGCATAAAAGAACATTCATCCTTCCCCAGGACAGGGAAAGCTTTGTGATTGGGGGTCTAACCCTCAGAGTGGGAGCCAGTTGCATGGCCCATGAGAACACACCCACACATGAGGCCTGCCCTACATAAACAGGCATTGTGATCCTCCGCCTGAGCCCACTTTCAAACCAACCCTTTCGATAGCTGGACCATGAGCCCACATATGGGGCCTGACATGCCCCTAGGCCCAAATCCTCACCCTTGGTCGGGTGCTCGGGGTGCCCAGATCCAGAAGCTGACTCTGGAATCCCTGTTATGGCGAGATCCCTGAGACGGAATACAACACTGTTCCCATCCCCATGAAAAACACCAAACCCTTGGGAGCCGGGCAGAATTCTCACAGAGGCAGAATCTCTCATGGCCACATGAAGCCCACACTCTATTCAATGTCCAACACAGACACACAACCCAGACAGAAAAGCCTGCACTCTCGTCTCCCTGTAGCCCTAATTTCCGATCCCGTGGCACTGCCCTCATGGACTGCAGATCGGGCCTACCATCACCTAGTCCCTCACTCTAACCCAAGTTTGTGTTTGCAGACTTTTGTCCCCAAAGCCCTGGCCGAGAGGCCCTCCAGGATGGGGCGTCTGGAGTCCCTGCCCAGGACTCTGCCTGCCCTCCCTTAGGAAACTCTGCCCGTCACAGTTGCACAAACCTTCCAGATTGGGAAACAGCTGCAAGGCCCCTGAGCCCACCCAATTTCTTTGGCCGCTCTGGACAGAAATGCACAGTTTGACACATGGCAGACACCTACATCCAGGCAGACATCCAGGTCAATGGCCCTGAGTCAGAAGATTTAAACTGACATGCCCCTAGGACCTCAAAGGATTCCTAACTGAGATTTACAGGCTTCTGTCCCCAGAGGCACATTCTGGAATACCTACGTATGGTCCAATGCTTGGTCCCTCAGTCACAAAACAGAACACCTCCTGTCCCTAGAAGGACACCTGGCTCATAGGAGCTGAGTTCTGCCCTCACGGGAAGAGAATCCTGCATGATGCCTATGCCCCGCCACATTCTAAGGTCTTCCTGGACACAAGCCAGCATTTTGACCCATCAGCATGAGGCTCCCTGTCAACTCAGCACCCTGGGCACTTGCCCCAGAACCACCAGATCGAAACTTTCTTGTGCCTGTGCTGAAAGGATAAGCTGAGCTTGGCTTTCCAGAAATCTATGCGGTGAGCTCTGCTACCATATATTTCCATATGGGGGACCCTGGAGCCATAAAAACGGACTACCCCTGTCCCAAAGAAGGAAAGCATGCTGTTCGGAGCAGCTCACCAGCCCCAGCCTGGGAAAACCTCCATGGCTTCTGAGGTCACCCCTCCAGTCATCTGACATCATGGACACAAACTCCAGCGTGTGTGACGATCCGACACTCGCTCTGACTCAGGTGCTGGAGATCTCGAGTCAAACTCTGTACATTGGAACTGCCATGTGCTTGGCACTGAACTGAACTGGCGCTTCTGCGTTCAGACTTCCATCCTCACCCATCTGGCCTTAAAGCCCACTAGATTGGGAATTGTGGAGCCACTACTCATCCTACTGCCTGACCTTCAGTATGAAGGAGGGCCCTACAGATCTGCTGAGAACCCCATGTGAGTATCAACCTGTATGGCCCTAGTCAGGACCAAAATATCCAGGCCGCACTGGGCACTAATGCTCTGTGTGACACAGCCTGAGCCCTGACCTGCCATCAGGCCCACAGGTAGCGGGCGCCATCACCTGCAGGTGGGACCAGCCATGGCCCCAGGCTGTCATCTCTACCCAACCTGGGTTTTCAGGAATCTGTACCCCAACCATAGATCAAATCATGTCTTATTGCAGAACCTCAAGCACAAAAGAGCACTCCTCCTTACCCATGGCCAGAAATGTTTGCTGTGGAGATGGGGGTCAAACCCTCAGAGTAGCAGTCAGCTGTATGGCCCTTGAGACCAGGCCAACCCAGAAGGTGCGACGGGGGACCAAAAAACAGGCTTTGTGACCATTAGCCTGAGCCTGCTTTCAAAGAAACCCCTTCGGGAGCTGGACCAGGAACCCGCATTTTGAGCCTGCCTTGCCTCTAGGCCCAAATCCTCACCCTCGGCCGGGTTCTCCAGGCGCCTGGACCCAGAAGATGACTCTGGAATCCCTGCTGTGGAGGGATCCCTAAGAAGGAAAACAGCTATCTTCCCTTCATCCAGAAAGACACCAAAACCTTGGGAGCCGTGCAAAATCCCCACTGAGTCAGTATCTTCCATGAACCAATGAGGCCACCCATCCATTTCATGCAAACTGAGACACACAACCCAGAAAGAAAAGCCTGGGCTCCCACTCCCCATCGCCCTAATTTCAGATCCAGAAACACTGCCTTAATGGTCCGCAGATCAGGCCTGCCATCATGTCACCCCACACCCTAACCCGAGTATGTGTTTACAGATTTTGTCCCCAAAGCCCTGGCCGACAGGCTGTCCAGGATGGGGCCTCTCAAGCCACAGCATAGGACTCTGCCTGCCCTCCAAAAGGATACTGTGCCAGTCATATTTGCACAAACCGTCCAGATTGGGAGACACCTGCAAGGCCCCTGAGCTCACCCAATTTCTATGGCTGCTCTGGATATAGTAGTGCAGTCTGACACAAGTGAGACACCTACCTCCAGGCAGATACCCAGGTCAATGGCCCTGAGTCAGATGATGGAAACTGACATGCCCTAGGACCTTAACGGAACTCTAGCTTAGGTTTGCAGGCATCTGTCCCCAGATGGAAGGTTCTGGAATACCTTCATATGATCCAACACTTGATCCCTGAGCCACAAAACAGAACACCTCCTGTCCACAGAAGGCTACCTTGTTCTAGGGAGCTGCGACCAACCCTCAGGGGAGGAGAATCTTGCATGGAGCCTGAGCCCCTGCCACATTCTAAACTCTCCCTGGACACAAGCCAGCATTTTACCCATCAGCACGAGGTTCCCTGTCAACTCAGCCCCCTGACCAATTTCCCTAGAGTCATCAGATCCTAAATGCCTTGTTCCTGGTCTAAAATGGTAAGCTGAGCTGGGATTCCAGACTCTTTTTGGTGAGCTCTGCTACCATGTCTTTCTATATGGGGGAATTTGCAGCCACCAAAACAGAACCCCCCTGTAGAGTAGAAGGAAAGCTTGCTGTTTGGAGCAGCTCACCAGCCCCAGCTAGGAAAACCTCCATGGCCTCATGAGGCCACCCCTCCATTAATCAGGCATCATGTACACAAACTCAAGTGTGAGAGAAAATCCGACACTGACCCTGACGCGGGTGCTGGAGATCTAGAGTCAGATGCTGTACATTGAAACTGCCATGTAATCAGCACTGTACTGAACCAGAACTTGTGCGTTCAGACTTCCTTCCTCACCCTCCTGGCTGGAAAGCCTTGCAGACTTGGAATTCTTGAGGCACAATGCAGCCTTCTTTCTGAACTCTAGAAAGAAGAAGGGTCCTATGAGCTGCAGAGAATCACCATGTGAGGATCAACCTGCACGGCCCTAGATGGAACCCTAATATCCAGAACGCATTGTGCACTCATGCTCTGTGTGACACAGCCTGAGCCCCGACCTCTACTCAGCCCCACGGGTATTGGGCGCCATCTCCTGTAGGTGGGACCGGCCAGGGCCTGAGGCTGTGATCTCTACCCAGACTGGGTGTTCAGGCATCTCTGCATAGACCATAACTCAAATCCTGCATATGGGGGAAACTCAAGCAGAAAAGAGCACTCCTCCATCGCCACAGCTGGAAAAGCTTACTGTGGGGACGGGGGTCCAAACCTCAGTGTGGGAGCCAGCCGCATGGCCGATGAGACCACGCCCACCCAGGAGTGCGGTCCTGGGCAGAAATAGGTATTGTGACCATCAGCCTGAGCCTGCTTTCAAACAAGGTCCCTCGCTAGCTGGAGCAGGAGCCCTCATATCAGGCCTGATATGCCCCTAGGCCCAAATCCTCACACTCGGTCGGGTTCTCCAGGCTCCTGGACCCAGAAGCTGACTCTGGACTCCCTGCTATGGAGGGACCTCTGAGATGGGAAACATCTCTCTTCCCTTCATCCAGAAAGACACTGAAAACTTTGAGCCATGCAATATCCCCCCAGAAGGCAGAATCTCCCATGGGCCCATAAGGCCACCCCTCCATTCCATGGACTAGTGAGACACACAGCCCAGAAAGAAAAGCTTGCAGGGCCGCATCCCCGTTGCCCTCATTTCAGATTCCGAGGCTCTGCCCTCATGGTCTGCAGATTGGGACTGCCACCACCTCGCCCCTCACCTTAACCCCAGTTTCTGTTTGCAGAATTTTGTCACTAAAGCCCTGGCCGACAGGCCCTCCAGGATGGGGCTACTGGAGCCACAACACAGGATTCTGCCTGCCCTCCCAAAGGAAACTCTGCCTGTCACATTTGCACAAACACTCCAGATTGGGAGACAACTGCAAGATCCCTGATCCCACCCAATTTCGTTTTCCGCTCTGGACAGAAATGCACAGTCTGACTCATGCCAGACACCTAATGCAGGCAGACAGCCAGGTCAATGGCCCTGAGTCAGAGGATGGAAAATGACATGCCCCTAGGACCACAACGGAACTCTAGCTGAGGTTTGCAGGCATCTGTTCCCAGAGGAAAGTTTCGGAGTGTAAGGGTCCATGATCAAAGCTACGAGACTAAACAAAGCGAAAATAAAGCAAAGCTTTATTTCAGGCCAACCATTGAAAATCAAACTGACATTTCCGGGCCATTTCTTACATCTAAAGACGATGACTAGAATGCAACTCCCGATGACAAGCTTGGATGACGAGGATGACAACCCTGAAGACACAGACTCTGCTCCCCATGACGCCACTCTGACAAGGCCGCTCCCCAGATGAGGTCGCTATGGCAGGGGCTACACACTGAACGAAGTCCGCACCTGATGATAAGGATGCCGCTCTGGACCAGGCCACTCTCCAGCGAGGCCAGATGCTGACGATGAGGCTCCCTGGAATGATGCCGCAATGGTGAGGCTGTCCCAGCGTGGGCAGTCTGGATCCCTGAGTGGGCTTTTTTTAAGACAGACTGTAATGCCTGCAGTGACTGGAGTACAGATTGATTAGTCATTTTTGCTAGGGCAACCTCTTGTAGTCAAGGACAGAGGGGAAGTCTCCAAAGATTATTTCAAATGGGGTAATCTTGCTTAAATAGGGTGTACATCATGCCCTGAGGAGGGTGAAAGGAAGGAGATCTACCCATCCACCACAAGACTCCAGAATTAAATTTGTCAAGGTCTCTTGAAGAGTCAGGTTCATTCTCTCTACTTGCTCAGAACTCTGGGGTCGGGACGCACAATGTGGTTTCCAATTAGTGCCCACGTCCTTGGCCAATGCCTATGAGACTGAACTCGCAAATGCAGGGCCATTGTCTGACCCGATTGCGAGAGGCAGCCCAAAACAAGGAATTATTTCTTCTAGTCGCTTTTTGGCTACCACTCCTGCTGTCTCATGTTTGGCAGGAAAAGCCTCTACCCAGCCTGAAAAGGTATCTACAAAAACTAAAATGTACTTGTGCCCATACTTTCCAGGTTTCATTTCTGTAAAATCTTTTTCTCAATAAATTCCTGGTTCCTTACCTCTTTCTCTTTTCCTTCTTCCCATTTTAGTTCTTCCCACATTAACTGCCTGGCATTGAGCACATCTATCAAGTACATCCTGAACCATACGCCCTAATTTAGAAACCTGGAACTGCTTGCCTATAAGCTCCTTGAGTTTGCGTATCCCCAAATGAGTAGCCTGATGACTTTGTCTACTAACATTTTGCCAAGTCTTTGAGGAAGAATTATTTTTCCTCCTTCAGTCTTAGCCCAGTCCCCTTCATAGTCCAATTTAACCATTTCTGTAAATACTTTAAATCTTCTTCTGAATAGTTCAGTATTTCAGGTAGAGCCAGAGCCAGGAATGTAACCAGTTCTTGCACTGTTCCTCGAGCTGCTTGCTTTGCAGCTTGATCTGCTAACTGGTTACCTTTTGAAATCAGATCAGTCCCTTTTGGTGTCCTGGGCAATGCATAAGAGCCATCTCTTTTGGGTCCCAAATAGCTTGGAGAAGAGCCAATATTTCTCCTTTGATTTTAATTCCTTTTCCTTCTGCTGTTAATAGGCCCCTTTCTTTATAAATAGCCCCATGAATATGGAAAGTAACAAAGGCATACCTGCTGTCCCTATAGATGTTGGCAGTTTAACCTTTGGCCATCTGCAGTGCCTTAGTGAGTGCAATCAGTTCCGCTTTTTGTGCCGAAATTCCATGTGTCAGGGATGCTGTCCAGAGTTTCTGCTCAGGATAAACCACCGAAGCCCCCACATACCTCTTTCCATTGACCATGTAGCAACGCCCATCTGTGAAAAGAGTCCTCTCAGCATCTGGGAGGAGAATGTCTCTGGAATCTGGCCTTATACATGCAACTTGGGTTAGGAACTCCCCGCAGTTGTGTGGGTGGTCAGCCAGATCCTCTGGCAGCAGCATAGCTGGATTTAGCACCGCTAGGGGCCAGAAGGTCACTCTTGATTAGGAGTGGAGGAGGACCTGATTCTCCATCACTCAGCCGTTTGTCATCCATCGGTCTGGTGGAGTCCGGAGAAGGCCCTCAATAGCCTGCATGGTGGTCAAGATGAGATTTTGACCCAAATTCAATTTACTCGCATCCTTGACCAGGAGGGCCATGGCAGCAATTATGCAGAGGCAAGAGGGGAATCCAGCCACTACTGGATATAGTTTCTTGATAAGATAGGCTACAGGCCTTTGCCAAAGCCCCAGATTCTGAGTCAAAACTCCTTTGGCCACCCCTGCATTTTTTATCCACATACGAGTAGAAGGGCTTGGTAACATCTGGGATGGCCAATGCACTCAGTACAGCTGTTTGTAATTCCTGAAATGCTCCTTCTGCCTCAGCTGTCCACTCTATCATAATAAGCCCCCCCCTTTTGCCAGTTCATAGGGAGATTGGGAAATCTCTTCAAACCACAGTATCCACAGCCTACAGTAACCCACCATCCAAGAAACTCCATCATTTGTTGGGACGTGGTGGGGCGGGCGTATCGGGTGATCACCTGTTTCCTGGACTCAGTGAACGCACTCCCTCCTGGAGATCAAAGCTTAGATATGTGGCATGGCTCTGACAGACCAGTCCTTTCTTTGCTGACACCCTATACCCTTTTCCTGCAGAGTCTGTAAGAGAGGTCTCATCCAACGCAAACATGACTCATAGTCCTCAGCGGGTACTAGCAAGTCATCAACATACTGTAGCAGAGTGATTACTGGGTTGGAAGTTCTGTACTCAGGCAAATCCTCGTGTAGGGCCTCGTCAAAAAATAATGGTGGGTGAATTATTGAATCCTTGGGGAAATCTTGTACAGGTGAGCGGGCCTTGGAATCCTTCCTGTGGGTCGGACCACTCAAAAGCAAAAAGGGGTTGAGATTACCTTGCTAAAGATATGCAGAAAAATGCACCCTTGAGACCTAAGATGGTATACACAGTTCTTTTGGGGCACAGGAGAGAGAGTAGGGTATAGGGGTTAGGCACCGTCAGGTGGATATCTTCAACCTGTTTATTAACTTCCCACAAGTCCTGAACAGGTCAGTACTCCCCAGTCTCGGCCTTTTTGATGGGCAGCAAAGGTGTATTCCATGGAGATTTGCAAGGAGCTAGGATCGCGTCTTCTTGGAGGGGGTTAATGTGTTTTCTGATCCCTTCATTTGCTTCCTGGGGAAGGGGGTGCTGCCGAACGTGAGCAGCTGTAGCCATTGCTTTTAATAATACCACCACTGGAGGTTGTCCCCTGGCTAAACCAGGGGGCTTCCCTTCTGCCCAGACCTCGGGAAATTCTACCTATAGGATTTGGAGAAGGCTCCCTGCCTTTGTCTCCTCTGGTTTTGAGACTGGCTCGTAAAGGAGGTATTCATCTACAGCTGTCATAAGCACCTGTACAGTGTGTTGTCTCAAGGTGACAGTCATGTCTCCTTATGAGAAATTAATACCAGCTCATAACTTGTGGAGGAGATCATTTCCCATCAAGTTATATGAGGCAAGAGGGAGGACCAAAAATCAATGTTTCACTACTCCTGAGACCAAATTTAAAGTCCTTTCTGTTGCCCATCTATATCTCGCTGTGCCATTTGCAAATTGTACCCAAACTTCCTCTCCAGAGAGTTTTCCCATAGGTTTAAGTCATGATGAAACCTGGGTTCCCATGGCCACCAAAAAAATCAATTGACTTCCCCTCCACTTCAATTTTTACTCTGCTGGCCAGCATTGCTGTCTTCCTTTAGGTGCACTCCCTGGCCCAGTGTCTATTTCCTTACAATACGCACACTGATTTTAATATAAGTCTTCCCACCTGCCGTCTTTGTGCTTAGGCTTTTCCTTCCATTTACTACCCTCTACTTATCTCATGTAATATCAAAACCTTAACTAGCTTTTTGTCTTTTTTTCATCCTCCTGTACATCCCTGTTCTTAAACACTTTTTCTGCTATTCCAAATAGCTCAATCAGATTCTTCCCTTCAAATCCTTCAATTTCCATGGGGCGCCTGGGTGGCTCAGTGGATTAAGCCGCTGCCTTCGGCTCAGGTCATGATCTCAGGGTCCTGGGATCGAGCCCCGCATCGGGCTCTCTGCTCCGCAGGGAGCCTGCTTCCTCCTCTCTCTCTGCCTGCCTCTCTGCCTACTTGTGACCTCTCTCTCTGTCAAATAAATAAATAAAATCTTAAAAAAAAAAAAAACAAATCCTTCAATTTCCTGAAGTTTCCTCCGTATATCCAGAGCTGACTGACTGGCAAAAGCAAGATTCACTTCCCCCTTTTTTTCAGGTGCCTCAGGGTCCATTGAGCTATACATTTTATAGGCTTCAATAAGACTTTCTAGGAAAGCTCTTGGAGACTCATTCTTACCTTGAGTCACCGTATTAATTCTTGTTTAGTGTGAGTGCAACTTTTACTTCTGCAAATGCAGTTCCAGGATTTCAAAATATCAAAGAACCATATTTGTTCTGAAAGTCTTCTATATGAATTTCCTTTAAGGCGGAATTCTTCTTACAAGAGAATTAAAACAATTACAAATGACAAAAAACTCAAAATAGATATGGTTAAATATCAAATGATGACCCTTATCAGAACATTAAAATTTTAGAAAATGTATAGAAACTCAGGAGTCATTACAGCATATACCCAAATGTATCCCAAGGTTTATCATGGATTTAGCAGTATTTCCTGAGTAACAGCATATCAGGGAAAAGCCTTATGAGTCAAAGTGATCTCATTTACAATTCTGGGTGGGCAACGAAAACCATTTACATTTTCTTAGAAACATCTCAATCTCTAGTGAAGACTAAATATTAACCAATTGTGAACTGTTGCAATAGCAGTTAAGCATAAAGCATGTTTACCAACAGATTTCAAAAGCACAAACCTAGTTCCAGCAACCAGCGCCCTAGCACTTCATCCCATTTGTCATCCAAGCAAAACATCAAAGCTTCAGGTTACCAAAGATTCTGAAAGCTACTATAACAATTACCCATTAAAACCTTGAGACAGACAATTATCCATCAGTTCAGTCATCTCTTTGCTAACAGATTTCATGTTCCACCTGGGCCCATTCCACTTCAGACCACATGCTATCCCGCCAGAAAGGGGGAGGGTCTAGGCAGTCAAAGTCGTGCCAGAGAAGGCAAGGAATTCCCTGAAACAAAGGGAGTTTTGGCAGCTGCTTGGGAATATTCCTTAAAGTCTCAGTCACAAGTTAGACTAAACCAAGTTCTCTCCAGTTATAGCTCTTTTTTTTTTTTCAGTTATAGCTCTTAACACAGGAAATGAATGAGGAAGAATCCCCACATCTATTATGAGGAAGAGAGATGAAAGTCAGAGTCCCCTTACTCTCTGCCTGTCCCATTCTCCCAAACACAAGAAACAACAGCAGACAATAAAGAGACAAGACAAAGAAAACTGCAGGTCCAGTGGTCCTGCCACCAGTGGGGATTTTCTAGGGGGACTCAAAACATGTGACCGCCTCAGGGAACTCGAACACCCAATGACCACCTAGGAGGATGCACACCCCCTGCCTGTCTAGGGGGACTCTAACCCCTGGTGACCGCCTAGGATGACTCGAACCCCCTGACTATCTAAGGGGCCCTGAACCTCCCTGTCTGCCAAGGGGGAATCGAACCACATGTCTATCTACCAACAGAGGAATGGGGTATCTCCGCTTCCAATCCATCCCTGGGGAACATAGCTGTGTCCAGCTTGTTCCTGGTGGGCCATATCCTGGATCTCCAACCAGAGAGACGAACAGGATCCCAACACCTCCGGAGGCTTTTCCCATAAATTCAGATGCTGACTCAATTCTCATTGTTTGATCCCGGGCGAGCCCCCAATGTTAGGGTCCATGATCAAAGGAATGAGACTGACACAAAGCGAAAATCAAGCAAAGCTTTATTTCACGCTAAACATCGAAAATGAAACCGACCAATTGGGGCCATTTCTTATGGAGAGGCGACGACGATGAGGACGCTGCTCCCGATGACAAAGAGGCGATGATGACGAAGGCAACAAACCTGACGACACAGACTCTGCTCTTCTTGGTCTCCTACAATAAGCACCCATAGACATTCATTGCAGTCACGGATTTCCCGAAGTCCATGGTCATGTTCCATCATTCTTCCTTCTCTCCTTTGCTTCGCCTCTTTTTTTCCAAGTACGTGGATTCCAGGTACCTCTTTGGTTCCTCTGGTTCTGCCAGCTTCCTGATCTTTGAATCCAGCCTGCTAACAAATCTTTTCATAAGGGCCTCATCATTTTATTTAATTTATTTTTTTAATCACCTTTATCCCTGTGGTCTGAGACTCCCTGATTCCTTCTAGGTTTTTCTGATCCAGAGTGAGTATCCTGAATGCTGCTTAAATCCTCCACCTGGCATGTGACATGTACAGGTTTCACTTCGATTTCTTGGCCATGACCAGTTCCTCTTTTTTTGACTGGGCATCAATTGATTCTTTCATCGTTGCATAAGTTCAGGTCTCTGGATTCTTCTCTGTATTCGAAAAGCGACTTCTGTTTTCTACCCTGAGATTAATTTATTTGGGTATAAAGATGTCATGGAGTGCCACTGGTTGACCCTTGATGGAGTCTCCGGTATATGTGGCATGCTCACTTGGTTAGGTTGTGGCTGTCCACTCTCTTCTGGGCCAGTTCTCTGCAGTGGCACTCGTTGCCTGCTGTTCAGAGTGTTTGGTTTTGGGACCGCTTATGGTGAGATTTAGCTTGTTCGGCTCTGGTGTGCTTGTGAAAGGAGAATTTCATCCCACTCAACCTTACTAAGGCCTTCTGAATGCTGTGGTCAAGAGAGATGATGTAGGCAGGGCTTTCTTCTAGTACCCAATGGAGGGTCTGTTTTCCCGGTTCTAAGCAGCATGGCCTGTAGAAGGTAGTCCCAACAGGTTTCCAGGGTTGGGACTATGTAATCGCATGTGAGGTAGCTAATGTCTGCACCGTCCTGTCTGTGGCCACTAGCTCAGGGATTATGCTGATGGTGGTAGAGCCCCAAGAATCTTTTGCACCCTTGGAAGCGTCTCCACGAACAGTGCCTATCATGGATGCACAGCAAGAAAAAATAATCATACCACTGTGTCAACAAGTATTGTTTCTGGTCATGGTTTCCAGGATGTCTGCACCTGGTTGCTTGCTGGTGTGCTCTGCAGGAGAAACACAGTTGTTCTCTGGAGTCTATCTGTCAAGCATTCTGATCTGAGATACCTGAGCATAAAGACCCTTTGTTTGCAAGTACTCGTGCCATTCAGACCGTCTCCATTTCTACGTCAACAGCTATGGATCAGCATCCAAATTGTGTTTTTCCAGTGTGCTCCTCTCTCCTGGGCCATTGTCTTTGGCCATGGATCCCTGCTTTCTGAAGGACCAACCATCAACTTCTTCCCAAAGAAATGTCTACACCCTTCTCCCATGGTATCTGCGACTTCTTCTCTCTTTCACCGTGGAGTTTGATTTCAAGACTTCAGGTTCCTTGACGCCATGGTTCCATTGATGTGGTCATCTTCCAGTTGTGCTAATGGCTGAGGACAAGCCTGGATCTCCCAGACATCTGCGATCTCCCTGCCTTCCCAGTGCATCACAGACTCTTACCCAGACATAAGCAAGAAGGAATCTTGAAACTTGCCACATGTGGCAGAAAGGGGTGTAGCATTGGGCTGCGGCCAATCTGTCAGTCACAGAAAGATAAATAACATAAGATTTTCCTCACTCGTGGAAGGAAATGAACATGTGAAAAAGCAAGAAAAAAGTGACACACAATGAGACTCTAACCGGGCACACAAATTTGGTGTTTGTTGCACTGCACTTTAGGGAGAGTCTGTGTTTCTAAAAGAGGATTAAATGGGACATTCATTGCAGGAAATGTGGACAAAGAGATGGAGCATGAGTTTCATTATGTTTGAACGTGAATTGTGATCTAAAGAAGAGCTTCTTCATATCTCTTAAAATATCATTCTAAGCATTTTGTGAAACACACCGTCCCTCCCACCTACCCCCCCACACACACACTTCTAAGAGTCCCACAGAATTTAGGGAGCACGTGAGGAGGAGCATTCATGGAAACAGACCTCAGAGATATACCTTTAAAAAAAAAGTATCAACGTCAGAAACTGACAAAACCAGAAATGTTAAGTTCTTACCTATCAAGAATTATTAAAGCATTCAGAACTAATCTCTCCTAAACAACCTAACCTAAAAGTCCCCTACACACAAGTATGCCAGCAAATCCAAGACCTGAGAAAAAAAGATAAATTCCAAGACGCATATCCACTACCAAGACTTGTTCTTAAACATACACATCTGACATCTCAAGTAATGACGAAATTGTTTGAAGCATTCCTCAAACACCTCCCAACACCCAAAAACCCAGGTGAAACCATTTTGCTGGTCAACACACCAAGACATTTAATGAAGGCAATGACGGTTCTTCTCTACAATTCCCGAAATGTAGGAAGAGGGAAGAATCTAATTTACTATATCCCATGACCCAATTCAGATAAGGACCTCATAGGAAACAATTGCATACTATTTTAATCAGTAAGATAAGAAAATTATACTCATTTCTTTCCTCTTTTTTCTTCATCTACAGGGGAAATGGCCTGTATTTCTTTCTTTTCCATGATTTTTCTTTTGTTCAGGAAGCCAGCATTTCATCCTGCATACTTTTATGTGATAGTGTTCCCTGATTCTTTAGTTGCATATACCACTGAGTGCTCATCAACAGCATATATGCCACACCACCTCCATACCATGAACCATTGCCCTCGTTCCTGGCATGTCTCATGCTTTTGTAACCCTCAGCTTGGTTCCCGGGGCCAGAGTGTCTCCCAGTTTTTCTTCCTCTCTGACTTCTTCTCCTTAAGTTTTCCCTTGCTTTTACTCATGTCTATGGTACTCCTCATGGGCCACATATGAGTGAAGCCATATGATATTTCCCTTTGATACTGTCGGATTTCATTGAGAATAACCCAGCCCAGTGTCAATCATGTCTAGGCGAGTATCGGGGATTCATCCCGCTTGTGTCGGAGGTATCATCTGTGCCTGGTTCGACCACAACTTCTTTATCCAGTAGCCTATTGAAGGGCATCTCGGCTCCTTCCACAGTTCTGCTCGATTGGGCATGGCAGGCCATCGATCTGGGCAGAACCTTTTTCTCTGAAATGAGACAATTGGTCAACATGGCCCTCCCCATGACCTCGGTATATAACCTTAACTGATGATGACAGGTGTGCTCTTCAGGGCTCTTCTTTCAGGGGTAGCGATCTTGCAGAATGTCACTCTCCTTGAAGCCTTTTCAAAGGTGTTTCAGGTAAAGGCAGGTAGACAGAGCCCTCATCCCTTAGGACTTGTGTTTCAAAATACTGGGAGATCAGGACATGGACAGCACAATGCATGCAAGCCCTAGCACGTTTCCTTGAAATGTGACTTTCCTTCCCTTATTCCTTCCCTTATCTTCCAAGCTGACCAAGCAGCAAAGTTAGACCCTTCTGTGAGAACAAATTGGGAAAAGATCCTAAGAAAGGAGGCTCTAAACCATAGGTTGTCAAGCCTCCCAGAGACCTCCTGATGCCCAAGAAACCTCCCTCCTGATTGAGATCTCTAGTTGTTGCAGTGGTAATAGCAACACTTGGCTCTCTATGGCGAAATGTTGGCCGATAGGATGGTATACCGAATGTCATTTTCCTTCTCTTTGTATAGAAAGGTGATGTGGGAAAGAAACCGCAAAGACCATGTGAGTTCATGAGCAGGCAATCACGGCTCTGTTTTGGTCCTTCCCAGGGCTTCCTACCTAAAACCATAGGACTCATAGCTCATGAGAGAGGGATTGCTGCTTCAGTTAAGTCAGCTTCTGTGATGACACAAAGTTTTGAGCTCCTAGCAACCACTCCTCCCCAAACCATGTCTAATCACTCCACATGGTTTTAGTAGCAATGGGTCAGCCAGGAGGTGACAAAGCCCTCCCAAACCGTTGGAGCCACCTGGGTATTTCACGAAGACACTTTGTGAAGCGAGTTGTTGTCACCATCTCCATGGTCAAATTTAGTCTTTGGCTAGGACTGTCAATATCAGCCCTCTGCACTCCTGAGAAGGGCAAGGATCCACAATTCCATCATAGCCCCGTAAGGTGAAGAAATGATCAGGACTACAACCAAGCCTCAGGCCAGGAACTCCACGCTCCTCACATGTGCATGGTCCTCCGACCCAATGAGGACCCTTGTGACCAGGACAAGGGCCACCCGAGGACATCTCCCAGTGAACACCCGCAACCATGCCAAAGACATGCCTGTCATCTTCAACAGCGAGGACATGAGTTCTTCTAGCATCTCCAGTAACAATACCAAGAAGGTCTCCTCATCTTCCAAGCTGACCAGGAATCAAAGGCAGACAATACATCCGAGAACCTTAAGCCCAGAACGGACTCATCGGTTTGGATTCAACAGGAGCAAGCACGGATCCTGGTGTAGGAGACCCATTTCCCATGTGAAGCCATCGGAAAGGCTTCCGTGCCAGTATCAGTAAGACAACATGTGTCTACAAAAGACGCCATCAAGAGGATTCAATGGCCTAAGATCCCTGAGCATTCCTGTGGGGGTGGTGCAGCTTTCTTTTGTGGAACTAAATGGAGATGTTGCAGCACAAGGCTGCCTTAAGCCTCCCATTTTCATTCCTCAATGGTTTTCATGGGATAAACACACAGTGCCTGTTGCGGATGATGGGCATGTTCTAAAGGAGCCAGGTGAGGAGGAACAATGGGAGAAGAAGGGGCCATTGCAGCGGGACAGAAAGTGGATGCTCCATGCTGGTGGGGAGTTGCAGGAAGATGAAGAGGAGAACAAACAGGGGACCTCAGAGCCAAGGTCTGGCATTGTAGGAGGGTTGGAGGTGCTCTGGACCTGGCTGCATTCCATAGGGGCATAGGTTCAAATTGAATAAGCATCCTCTGTCTCCTGTCAATCCTTATCTACTGTTTCTTGTTGTTGTTGTTGTTGTTGTTGTTTTTCAACGATGTGCTTGCATGTATGGGACATAGAGAGACAAAGAGAACATAATCAGTGAGGGAGCTGGAGAGGGAGAAACAGACATGCCTCTGAGTGGGGAACCTGAGGTGGGAGATATTGCAAAGAGCCTGTGATAAGTAGCAGAGCTGAAGGTCACTTCTGAACTGATGGAGACATCCCTGGACACAATCCTTGTCTTCTTAACACCTCATTGTTCTAGACAGGAACTCTGCTCTGTTATTGTTTTCAAATACAGGGGATAGGATTTTGGCTTGAGCTGGTGTGGCTTGCTCTATACAACGTGCTGCTAGAGCTGACATAGCTGCACCTCGAAGTAAGGCACTTGGCATTAGAAACACTCTTCTTCCAAGCATATTTGGGTGAAGAGAATTCCTCCAATGCTAGCTTTGGAAGGGGGAATGACACTATGTCTTGTGTTTCTCTGCTTCTATGGATGGTGCTGGGAGTCCTCTGTGCCTCGGAATCTGGATCTTTCTTTCTGCCCCCAGATGAGGGATGTTTGCAGCTCTGATTTCTCAAAGAAACGTTGGGCCCAATATTTTCTCTCTCTTCTAGGTTCTACAATCAGCACCCATAGACATTCATTGCAGTCAAGGATTTCCCTAAGTTCATTTTCATCCATCATTCTTCTTTCTCTCCTTTGTTTTGCTTCTTTTTATCCCAATACTTGGATTCCAGGTACCTCATTGGATTCTCTGGTTCTGTCAGCTTCCTGAACTTTGCATCCAGTCTGCTAACAAATCTTTTCATAAGGACCTCTTCATTGTATTTCATTTTTTTATCACCTTTATCTCTGTGGTCTGAGACTCCCTGACTCCTGACTGCTGCTTAAATCCTCCACTTGGCATGTGGCATTTATAAGTTTCACTTCGATTACTTGGCAATGACCAGTTCCTTTTTTTTTTTTTTTTGCCTCAGCATCAATGATTCTTCCATTATTGCCTTAGTTCAGGTCTCTGGATTCTTCTCTGTATTCGAAAAGCGCCTTCTGTTTGGTAACCAGAGAGTAATTTCTTTAGGATGAAGATGTCATGGAGTACCATTGGCTACTCTTGATGGAGTCTCCATTATATGTGGCATGCACACTGGGTTGGGTTGTGACTGTCCACTCTCTTTTGGGCGAGTCTTCTGCAGAGGTACTTGTTGCCTGCCGTTCAGAGTGTTTGGTGTCTGGACCGAATATTGTGAGGTTTAGCTTGGTCGCCTCTGGTGTGCCTATGTAAGGAGACTTTCAACCCACTCAACCTTACTAAGGACTCCTGAATGCTGTGGTCAAGAGAGAGGATGTGGGTAGGGCTTTCTTCTAGTCCCCAATGGAAGGTCTGTTCTCCTTGTACTAAGCACCATGGCATGAGGAAAGTAGTCCCAACAGGTTTCCAGGGTTGGGACTATGTGATTGCAGGTTATGCAGCTAATGTCCACACCGTCCTGTCTGTGGCCACTAGCCCAGGCTTTACGTGGACTGTGGTAGAGCCCCAAGATTCTTTTGCCCTCATTGAGGATCTCCATGAACTGTGCCTATCAAGGATGCACAGCAAGAAAAAATAATCATAACACTGTGTCAACAAGTATTGTTTCTGATCATGGTTTCCAGACTGTCTGCACCCGGTTGCTTGCTGGTGTGCTCTGCAGGAGAAACACAGTTGTTCTCTGGAGTCTACATCTATCAAGCATGCTGATATGAGATACCCGGGCCTAAAGACCCTTTGTATGCAAGTACTAGTGTCACTTAGACTGTCTCCATTTCTACGCCAACAGCCATGGTTCAGCATCCAACTTGTGGGTTGCCGGTGTGCTCCTCTCTCCTGGACATTTGCCTTTGTACATGGCTCTCTGCCCTCAGCAGCACAGGTCCACTTCTCCACTAAGACATGTTTTAACCCTTCTCCCATGGTTTCTGCGACTTCTCTTTTTCGTCGTACAGTTTGATTTCAAAATTTCAGGTTCATTGACACCATTTTTCCATTGATGTGGTCATCTTCCTGTTGTGCTGATGGCTGAAGACAAGCCTGGAGCTCCCAGACATTTCTGCAATTTCCCTGTCCTCCCAATGCACCACAGATTCTTACCCAGGCTTAAGCATGAAGGAATCTTGAAACATGCCACATGTGGCAGAAAGGTGGCAAGCATTGGGCTGTGGACCTTCTGTCCATCACAGAAAGACAAATAACATATGATTTCACTCACTCGAGGAAGGAAGGGAACATGTGAAAAAGCAAGAAAGAAGGGAAACACAATGAGACTGTAAATGGGCACACAAATTTTGATGTTTTTTCCATGGCAGGTTAGGGAGTGCCTGTGTTTCTAAAAGAGGATTGAATGGGACATTCATTGCAAGAAATGTGGCTGAACTAGATGGAACATGAATTTCGATATGTTTGAAGGTGAATTGTGATCAAAAGAAGAGCAACTTTATATCTCTTAAAATATCATTCTAAGCGTTTTGTGAAACACACCCTCCCTCCCACCTACCCCCACATACACACTTAAAAGAGTCCCACAGAATTTAGAGAGCAAGTGAGGAGTAGCACTCATGGAAACAAACCTCAGAGAAAATACCTTAAGGAATAAAAGTATCAACGTCAGAAACCGACAAAAACGGGAAAGCTAACTTCTTACCTATCAAGCATTAATTAAAGAATTCAGGACTAAACTCTCCTAAACAATCTAACCTAAAAGTCCCCTACACACAAGTATACCAGCATATCCAAGAGCTGAGAGAAAAGGATAAATTCCAAGACACATACCCACTACCAAGACTAGGTCATGAACATACACAGCTGACGTCTCAGGTAATGAAAAAGTGTTTGAAGCAATCCTCAAATGGCTCCCAACACCCAAAGCGCCCGGTCAAAACAATTTGTTGTTCAACAATCCGAGACATTTAATGAAGGCAATACCAGGTCTTCTCTATGATTCCCAAAATGTAGGAAGAGGGAAGAATCCAATTTGCAATGTCCAAAGACCCAATTCAGATAAGGACCTCATAGGAAACCAATTGCATACCATTTTCATCAGTAAGATAATAAAACTATACTTCATTTCTTGCCTCTTTCTTTCTTCATCTACATGGGAAATGGCCTGTTTGTCTTTCTTTTCAATACTGTTTCTTTTTTCAAGAAGCCAGCCTTTCATCCCTCATACTTTTGTGAGATATTGTTCCCTGACTCTTTAGTTGCATATACCACCGAGTGCTCATCAACAGCATATATGCCACACCACCTCCATACCATGAACCAGTTCCCTCATTCCTGGCATGTCTCATCCTTCTGTAACCCTCAGCTTGGTTCCCAGTATCCTGAGTCTCTCCTGGTTTGTCTCCCTGTCTGACTTCTTCTCTTTCCCTTTTCCCTTGCTTTTACTCATGTCCATGGTACTCCTAATGGGCCACATATGAGCGAAGCCATATGATATTTCTCTTGGACTCCTTTCGATTTCATTGAGAATAACCCAGCCTAGTGTCACTCATGTCAAGGAGAGTATCGGGGCTTCATCCTGCTCGATGTCGGTGGTATCATCTGTGGCCTGGATGTACCACACCTTCTTTATCCTGTAGCCTATTGAAGGGCATCTCAGCTCCTTCCACAGATCTACTAGAGTGGGCATGGCAGGCCATCGATTTAGGCAGTTCCTTTTCCTCTGAATTAAGAGAGTTTGTCAACATGGCACCCATAGAATTCATTGCAGTCAAGGATTTCCCTAAGTCCATTGTCATGTTCTATCATTCTTCCTTCTTTCCTTTGCTTCGCTTATTATTTTTCCAATACTTGTATTTCAGGTACCTCATTGGATCCTCTGGTTCTGCCAGCTTCCTGAAATTTGCTTCCAGCCTGCTAACAAATCTTTTCATAAGGGTATCTTCATTTTTTAAAGTGTTTTTGTCACCTTTATCTCTGTGGTTCAAGACTCCCTGATTCCTTCTAGGTTTTTCTGATCCAGAGTGAGTATCCTGGCTGCTGTTAAATCCTCCAACTGGCATGTGACAAGTACAGGTTTCACTTTGATTTCTTGGCCATGTCCAGTTCCTGTTCTTTTGCCTCGGCATCAATTGATTCTTTCATCCTTGCCTTAGTTTAGGTCACTACATTCTTCCTTGTATTAGAAAAATGCCTTCTGTTTTCTACCCTGAGAGTAATTTCTTTAGGATGAAGATGTCATGGAGTGCCACTGGCTGACCTTGATGGAGTCTCCGGTATATGGGGCACGCCCAATGGGTTGTGTTGTGGCTGTCTACTCTCTTCTGGGCCAGTCCTCTGTAGAAGCACTCGTTGCCTGCCATTCAGAGTGTTTGGTGTCTGGACCGAGTATTGTGAGGTTTAACTTGGTCAGCTCTGGTGTGCCTATGTAAGGAGACTTTCAACTCACTCAACCTTACTAAGGCCTGCTGAATACTGTGGTCAAGAGAGAGGATGTGGGCAGGGCTTTCTTCTAGTCCCCAATGGAGGGTCTGTTCTCCTGGCACTAAACAAAGTGGCCTGAGGAAGGTAGTCCGAACAGGTTTCCAGGGTTGGGTCTACTTGATTGCAGGTGAGGCATCTAATGTCTGCATCTGTGGCCACTAGCTTGGGTTTTATGCTGACAGTGGTAGAGCCCCAAGATTCTTTTGCCCCATCAAGGCATCTCCACGAACAGTGCCTATCACTGATGCACAGCAAGAAACAATAATCATACCACAGTGTCTGCAAGTATTGTTTCTGATCATGGTTTCCAGGCTGTCTGCAACCAGTTGCTTGTTGTTGTGCTCATCGGGAGAAACACAGTGTTCTCTGGATTCTATGTCTGTCAAGCATTCTGATCTGAGATACCCGGCAATCAAGACCCTTTGGTTGCAAGTACTCGTGCCATCCAGACCAACTCGATTTCTACGTGAACAGTTATGGGTCAGCATGCAACTTGTGGGTTCCCAGTGTGCTCTTCTCTCCTGGGCTTAGGTTATTGGCCATGGATCCCTGCCTTCTGAAGCACCAACAGTCCACTTCTCCCAAAGAGACGTCTACACTCTTCTCCCATGGTCTCTGCGATTTCTTCTCTCTTTCACCATGGAGTTTGATTTCAAGGCTTCAGGTTCTTTGATGCGATTGTTCCATTGATGTGGCAATCTTTCTGTTGTGCGGATGGCTGAAGACAAGCCTGGAGCTCCCAGACAACATTTGGTGTTTGTTCCACAGCAGCAGTGTCTGTGTTTCTAAAAGAGGATTGGATGGGACATTCATTGCAAGAAATGTGGCTGAATGAGATGGAGCATGAGTTTAATTATGCTTGAAGGTGAATTGTGATCCAAAGAAGAGCAACTTTATATCTCTTAAAATATCATTTTAAGCGTTTTGTGAAAAACACCCTCCCTCTCACCTCCACCCCCACACACTTTAAGAATTCCACTCTTAAAGCCATTTGATATTTCTCTTGGACTCCTTCCGATTTCATTGAGAATAACCCAGCCCAGTGTCACTCACATCAAGGCGAGTATCGGGGTTTCATCCTGCTTGATGTTGGTGCTATCATCTGTGGCCTGGATGGACCACACCTTCTTTATCCAGTAGTCTATTGAAGGGCATCTTAGCTCCTTCCACAGTTCGGCTAGAGTGGGCATGGCAGGCCATAGATTTAACCAGTTCCTTTTCCTCTGAATTAAGAGAGTTGGTCAACATGGCTCTCCCAATATCCTCGGCATATAACGTTAAATGATGATGACAGGTGTACTGTCCAGGGCTCTTTTTTCAGGGGTAGCGATCATGCAGAATGTCACTCTCCTTGAAGCCTTTTCAAAGGTGTTTCAGGTAAAGTCAGGAAGACAGAGCCCTCATTCCTTAGGACTGGTGTTTCAGAATACTAGGAGATCAGGACTCGGATTGCACAATGCATCCTTGCCCTAGCCCATAACCTTGAAATGTGACTTTCCTTCCCTTATTCCTTCCCTTATCTTCCAAGCTGAACAAGCACCAAGAGCAGACACTTTGCCCTAGAACAAATTGGGAAAAGAACCTATGAAAGGACGCTCTCACCCATAGGATGTCAAACCTCCCAGAGATCTCATGATACACAAGAGGCCTCACTGTTGATTGAGATCTCTAGACATTCCAGTGAAAATAGGAACACCTTTCTCTCTCTGGAGAAATGTTGGCTGAATGAATGGTACACCAAAGGTCATTTTGTTTTCTCAGCTAAAGGTGAAGTGGGAAAGAAAACGCAAGGCCACCTGAGTTCATGAGCAGGCAATCAGGGCTCTTTTTTGGTCCTTCCCACGGCTTCCTACCTAAAGCCATAGGTCTCATAGCTCATGAGAGAGGGATTGCTGCTTCAGTGAAATCAGCTTCTGTGACATCATAAAGTTTCCCTCCTAGCAACCACTCCTCCCCAAACCCTGTCTAATCACTCCACATGGCTTTCATAGTCATGGGTCATCTAGGAGGTGCCAAAGCCCTCCCAAACCTTTGGACCCGCCTGTGTATTTCACCAAGACACTTTGGGAAGCGAGTCAGTGTCACCTTCTCCATGGCCGAATTCATAGTCTTTGGCCGGAACTGTCACCACCAGCCCTCTGCACTCCTGAGAATGGCAAGGATCCACAATTCCATCTTACCCCCGTAAGGTCAAGAAATGGTCAGGACTACAACCAAGCCTCAAGCCAGGAACTCCACGCTCCGCACATGTGCATGGTCCTCCGACCCAATGAGGACCCTTGTGACCAGGAAAAGGGCCACCCAGTGAAAGCTCCCAGTGAACACCCGGAACCATGCCAAAGACATGCTTGTCGTCTTCAACAGCGAGGACATGAGTTCCTCTAGAATCTCCAGTAACCGTCCCAAGAAGACCTCCCTATCTTCCAAGGTGACCAGGAATCAAAGGCAGACCCTACACCCAAGAACCTTAGTCCTAGGCGGGCTCATTGGTTTGGATTCAACAGGAGCAAGCATGGAGCCTGGTGGAGAAGACCCATTTACTATGTGAAGGCATTGGAAAGGCTTCCATGCAAGTTTCAGGAAGACAACATATATCTACAAAAGGATGCCTTGAAGATGATTCAATGGCCTAAGATCCCTGAGCATTCCCGCAGGGTGGTACAGCTTCCTTCTGTGAACCTAAGGGATATGTTGCAGCACAAGGCTGCTTTAAGCCTCCCGTTTTCATTCCACAGAGGTTTTCATGGGATAAACAAACAGTGCCTGTTGCGGATGATGTGCATGTTCTAAAGGACCAGTCGAGGAGGAACAATGGGAGAACAATGGACCATTGCAGTGGGAAAGAGATCAGATGTTACATGTTGGTGGGGGGATGCAGGAATAAGAAGAGGAGAACAAACAAAGGAGCTAAGGGCCAAGGTCTGGAATTTTGGGATGGTGGGAGGTGCTCTGGATCTGGCTGCATTCCATAGGGTCATAGGTCCAAACTGAGTAAAGCATCCTCTGGCCCTAGTCAATGCTTATCTACTGTTTCTTGTTGTTGTTGTTGTTGTTGCTTTTCAACGATGTTCTTGCATGTATGGGACAGAGTGAGACAGCGAGAACATAATCAGTGAGGGAGCTGGAGAGGGGAAGCAGACTTGTCTCTGAGTGGGGAACCTCAGGTGAGAGACCTTCCAATGAGCCTGGGATAAGGAGCAGAGCTGAAGGCCTCCTCTGAATTGATGGAGACATGCCTGGACACAAGCTTGTCTGCTTAACACCTCATTGTTCTAGACAAGAACTCCTGCTCTGTCTTGTTTAGAAATGCAGGGGATAGGGTTTTGGCTTGGGCTTATGTGGCTTGCTCTATACAATGTGCTGCTAGTGATGGCATAGCTGGTCACCTCAATGTAAAGCACTTGGCTTTAGAAACACTCTTCTCCCAAGCATATTTTGGCAATGGTAATTCCTCAATTGCTAGCATTTGTAGGTGAATGAAACTATGTCTTGTGTTGCTCTGCTTCCGTGGATGGTGCTGGGAGTCATCTGTGCTTCGGAATCTGGATCTCTGTTTCTGCCCCAAGATGAGGGATGTTTTCAGCTCTGATTTCTCAAAGAAATGTTGGGACCACTGTTTTCTCTCTTCTAGGTCTCATACAATAAGCACCCATAGTCATTCATTGCAGACATGTATTTCCCTAAGTCCAATGTCCTATGCCATCATTCTTCCTTCTCTCCTTTCTTTTGCTTCTTTTTTTTTCCAGTACTTGTTTTCCAGGTGACTCATTGGATCCTCTGGTTCTGCCAGTTTTCTGAAATTGCATCCATTCTGCTAACAAATCCTTATATTAGGGTCTCTTCATTTCATTTTTTTATCACCTTTATCTCTGTGGTCTGAGACTCCCTGATTCCTTCTTTGTTTTTAGATCCAGAGTGAGTATCCTGGCTGCAGTTTAAATCATCCACCTGGCAAGGAACATGTATTGGTTTCACTTCGATTGTGTGGCCATGACCATTTCTTGTTCTTTTGCCTCGGCATCATTTGATTCTTCGATCATTGCCTTAGTCAGATCTCTGTATTCTTCTTAGTATTCAAAAATGCCTTCTGTTTTCTACACTGAGGGTAATTACTTTAGCATGAAGATGTCATGGAGTGTCGCTGGCTGACCCTTGATGGAGTTTCCGGTGTATATGGAATGCCCCCTGGTTTGAGTTGTGGCTATCCACTCTCTTCTTTGCCAGTCCTCTGAAGAGGCACTTGTTGCCTGCCACTTGGAGTGTTTGGTGTCTGGACCGAATATGGTGAGGCTTAGATTGGTGGGCTCTGGTGTGCCTGTGAAAGGAGACTTTTGACACACTCAACATTACTAAGGCCTGCTGAATGCAGTGGGCAGGAGAGAGGAAGTGGGAAGGGCTTTCCTCCAGTTCCCAATGGAGTGTCTGTTCTCCTGGTACTAAGCAACATGGCCTGAGGAAGTCAGTCCAAACAATTTCCCAGGTTTGGGACTACATGATTGCAGGTTAGGCAGCTAATGTCCGCACATCCTGTCTGTGGCCACTTGCTTGGGATTTGTGCTGACGGTGGTAGAGTCCCAAGATTCTTTTGCCCCCATCTCCATGAACAGTGCCTATCACGGATGCACAGCAAGAAACAATACTCATACCACTGTTTCAAGAAGTATTGTTTCTGATCATTTTTTTTTTTCAGGCTGTCTGCACCTGGCTGCTTGCTGGATTACTCTGCAGGAGAAATACAGTGCTCTATGGGGCTATGTCTGTCAAGCATGCTGATCTGAGATCCCTGGGCCTCAAGTCCCTATGGTTGCAAGTTCTCATGCCATTCAGAACCTCTCCATTTCTCTGCCAATAGCTATGGGTCAACTTCCAACTTGTGGGTTCCCAGTGTGCTCCTCTCTCCTGGGCCTTTGTCTTTGGCCATGGCTCCCTTCACTCTGAAGCACCAACCGTCCACTTCTACCCTAAGACATGTCTACACCCTTCTCCCATGGTCTATGTGACTTCCTCTGTCTTTCGCTGTGGAGTTTGATCTAGGCTTCATGTTCATTGACGCCATGGTTCCATTGATGTTGTCATCTTCCTGTTTTCTGATGGCTGAAGACAAGACAGGGGCTCCCAGATAATTCTACAATTTCCCTGTCCTCCCAATGCACCACAGACTCTTAGCCAGCCATAAGCAAGAAGGAATCTTGAAACTTGCCACATGTGGCAGAATGGTGGAGAGCATTGGGATGGGTCCCATCTGTCAGTTCCCTCATTCCTGGCACGTCTCATCCTTCTGTAACCCTCAGCTTGGTTCCCAGAGACCTGAGTCTCTCCTGGTTTGTCTCTCTGTCTGACATCTTCTCTTTCCATTTTCCCTTGCTTTTACTCATGTCCATGGTACTCCTTGTGGGCCGCATATGAGTGAAGCCATATGATATTTTCCTTGAATTCCTTCCGATTTCATTGAGAATAACCTAGCCCTGTGTCACTAATGTCAAGGCAAGTATCGGGGCTTCAGTCCAGGACTCTGCCTGCCCACCCGAAGGAAATTCTGCCCGTCACATTTGCACAATCCCTCCAGATTGTGAGACACCTGCAATGCCCCTGAGCCCACCCCAAATTCGTCGGCCACCTTGGAAAAAAGACGCATTTGGACACATGTCAGACACCTACTTTCAGGAAGACAGCCAGGTCAATGGCCCTGAGTCAGATAATGGAACCTGACATACCCTTAGGACGTTAATGGAACCCTAGCATAGGTTTGCCGACACCTGTCTCCAGAGGCAAATTCTGGAATACCTATATATGGTCCAACACTTGATCCCTGACCCACAAGATAGAACACCTCCTGTCTGCAGAAGGCAACCTGGCTATTGGGAGCTGCATCCAACCCTCAAGGGAGGAGCATCCTGCATGGCGTGTGAGCCGCCGCCACATGCTTAGGATTCCCTGGAAGCAGGCCAGCATTGTGACCCATCAGAATGATTCTCCCTGTCACCTCAGCCTCCTGGACACTTTGCCCCAGAGCAACCAGATTGAAAAGGCCTTGTTCCTGGGCTGGAAGTGTAAGCGGAGCTGTGATTTCCAGGTGTCCATGCGGAGACTTCTGCTACTACGTCTTTCCATATGGGGACCCTGGTGCCATCCAAATGGACGCCCCCTCTCCTGCAGAAAGAAAGCTTGCTGTTTGGAGCAGCTCACAAATCCTAGCCTAGCAAGACCTCCAAGGCCTTATGAGGCCACCCCTCCATTCGTAGGCTATCATGGACAGAAACTTCATCATGAGCGAACATCTGACACATGCCCTGACTCAGGTGCTGGAGATCTCGGGCCAGACACTGCACATTGGAAATGTCACGTGCTCAGTACTGAACAGAACCAGCACTTGTTCATTCAGAATTCTATCCTCACCCTGCTTGCCGCCAGCCCTAAAGACTGTTCATTTAGGAGATACAACTCAGTCTTCTGCCTGCCCTCCAGGAAGAAGAAAGGCCCTAGGGGTCTGACCTGAATACCCACGTGAGAATCAATCTGCACGGAACTCGATGGCACCCCAATGTCCTAGTCCGCCCTGTGCACTAATGCTCTGTCTGACACAGCCATCCCCAACTCCCATAAGCCCCCCAGATATCGGGCCCCATATCCTGCAAGTGGTTACATGCCAAGACCAGATACTGTCATTTCTACCCAACCAGGGTATTCAGGCTTCTGTGTCCAGACCATAGCTAAAGTCCAGGCCTCTAGGGGAAACTGAAGCAAAACATAGCACTGCTCCTACGCCACGACGGGAAAAGCTTGCATTGGGGATGGGGGTTTAACCCTCAGAGCGGGAGCCAGCTGCATGGACAATGTACCACACCCAACTAGGAGGGCTGCCCTGGCCACAAACAGGCATTGTGACCCTCAGCCTGAGCAAGGTTTCAAACCAGCCCCCTTGCTAACTGGACCAGGAACTCACATATCCCACGTGACATGCCCATAGGCCCAAATTCTCACCCTCGGTCACGTTCTCAGGCACCAGGACACAGAAGCTGACTGGAATCAATACTATGGCGGGACTCCTGAGATGGAAAACAGCACTCTTCACTTCCGCCCTAAAGACATCAAACCCTTGGGAGTCGGTCAGAATCCTCACAAGGTGAATCTCCTGTGATGCCAGAGGCTACCACTCCATACCATGACCATGTTAGACACACAACCCAGACAGAAAGGCCCATGATCCCGCCTCCCCATCACAATCATTGCAGATCCTGTGGCACTGCCCTCCCAGTCCGCAAATCGGGCCTTCCATCACCTCACCCCTAACCCTATCCCGAGTTTATGTTTGCAGAATTTTGTCCCCAAATCCCTGGCCACGAGGCCTTCTAGGATGGGGCCTCTGGGGTCAAAGCACAGGACTCTGACTGCCCACCCGCAGGAAGCTCTGCCAATCCACAGTTGCACAAAATCTCCATTTGGGAGACATCTGCAATGCCCCAGAGCCCACTGCAAATTGGTTGACAGCCTTGGAAAAAAGCTGCATTTGAACACAGGCCAAAAACCTACCTCCAGTCAGAAATCCATGTCAATGTCCCTGTGTCAGAAGATGGAACCTGACATAACCCTAGGACCTCAAGAGAATGATAGCTTAGGTTTGCAGGCATTTGTCTCCAGAGACGAAATCAAGAATACCTACATATGGTCCAACACTTGATGCCTGAGCCACAAAACAGAACACGTCCTGTCCCCAGAAGGCAACCCTGTTCTTGGGAGCTATGTCCAACCCTCAGGAGAGGAGAATCCTACATGGTGCCGGAACACCCGCCACATTCTAAGGTCTCCCAAGACACAAGCCAGCATTGTGACCCATCAGAATGAGGCTCCCTGTCACCTCAGCCCCCTGGGTGCTTTGTCCCGGAGCCACCAGATCAAAACGGCCTTGTTTTGGGACGGAAGGCTAAGCGGAGCTGGGCTTTCCAGGCAGCTGTGCGGTGATTTCTGCTATGACGTCTGTCCATACAGGGGATGCTGGTACCATCCAAACGGACTCCCCCTGTCCCGCAGAAGGATAGCTTGCTGTTCGGAGCAGCTCACAAACCCCAGCCTGGTAAGACTTCCATGACCTCATGAGGCCAGCCCTCCATTCATCAGCCATCATTGATTCAAACTCCAGGGTGAGTGACCATCTGAACTGCGTCCTGACTCAGGTGCTGGAGATCTTGAGTCAGACGCTGCACAAGGAAATGCCATGTCCTCGGCACTGAAAGGAACTGGTGCCTGTGCATTCAGAATTCCGCCCTCAACCTCCTGGGCTGCAAACCCTCCAGATTGTTCATTCAGGAGCCCCAACGCAGTCTTCTGCTTGCCCTCCAGAAAGAAGAATGGCCTTAGGGGTAGGCCCAGAATCCCCACGTTAGGATCAACCTGCACAGATCTCAACGGCACACCAATATTGGAAGCCCGCCCTCTGCACTAATGCTCAGTCTAACACAGCGTGAGCCCTGACCTCCCATCAGTCCCTCAGGTAGCGGGCCCCATATCCTGCAGGTGGGACCTTGCATGGCAAGAGACTGTCATCTTTACCCAACCTGGGTATTCTGACTTACCTTCCCAGACCAGAACTCAAATCCCGGACTATGGGGGAACCTCAAGCACAAAACAGTATTTTACTTCCCCATGATGGGAAAAGCTTGCTGTGGGGATGGGGGTCTAACCTCAGAGTGGGAGCCAGCTGCATGGCCTTTGAGACCACGCCCACCCAGGAAGGCTGCCATGACCTCAAATAGGCATTGTGACCCTCAGCCTGAGCACGTTTTCAAACCAGACCCATAGCGAGCTGGTCCAGGAGCATGCATATCAGGCCTGACATGTCCCTAGGCCCAATTCCACACCCTCGGTTGGGCTCTACAGGCGCCCAGACCTAGAAGCCTACTCTGGAATCCCTGCTATAGCGGGACACCTGAGTTGAAAAACAGCAATGTTCCCTTCCCCTGGGAAGACACCAAACTGTGAGAGCTGGGCTGAATCCTCACAGAGGCAGAATCTCCCATGACCCTATGAGGATAATGCTACATTCCATGGCCAACAGAGACACACAACCCAGACAGAAAATCCTGCGCTCCCGCCTCCCCATTGCCCTCATTTCAGATCCCGCAGCACTTCCCTCACGGTCCGCAGATCGGGAAGGCCATCACCTCGACGAGAACCCTTTCTCGAGTCTGCGTTTGAAGACATTTGTCTCCAAAGCCCTGGCCAAAAGTCACGCCAGGATGGGGCCTCTGGAGCCACAGTGCAGGACTCTGCATGCCCACGCTAAGAAATCTCTGCTGGTCCACATTTGCACAAACCCTCCAGATTGGGAGACACATACAATGCCTCTGAGCCCACCACAAATTTGTTGGCCACCTTAGAAAAATGGCACATTCAGACACATGCCAGACACCTACTTCCAGGCAGACAATAAGTACATGGCCCTGAGTCAGAAGATGGAACCTGACATAACCCTAGGACCTCAACAGAACCCTAGCTTAGGTTTGCTGCCATCTGCCTCCAGAGACAAACTCTGGAATACCTATATATGGTCCAGTATTGATCCCTAGACACAAAACAGAACAACTCCTCTCCCCAGAAGGCAACATGGCTCTTGGGAGCTGTGTCCAACCCTCAGGGGTGGAGAATCCTGCATGGCGCCTGAGCTCCCACCACATTCTTAAGGTCTCGCAGGACACAAGCCAGCATTGTGACCCATCAGAATGAGGCTCCCTGTCACCTCAGCCCCTGGGAACTTTGCCTCAGAGTCACTAGATCAAATTGGTCTTGTTCCTAGTCTGGAAGGGTAAGCGTAACTGGGCTTTCCAGGCATCCATGCAGTGACTTCTGCTAAGAATTCTTTCCATATGGGTTACTCTGGTTCCATCCAAACAGACTCCCCATGTCCCCCAGTAGGAAAGCTTGCTGTTTGGAGCAGCTCACAAACCCAAGCCTGGAAGACCTCCATGGCCTCAAGAGACCACCTCTCCACTCATCGGCCATCATGGACACAAACTCCAGAGTGAGCGACTATCTGACACATGCCCTGAGTCAGGTGCTGAAGATCTCCAGTCAGATGCTGCACCTTGGAAATGCAAGGTGCTCTGCACTGGACGGAACCGGCACTTGTGCATTCAGAATTCTGTCCTCAGCCTTCTGGCAATGCAGCCTTCCAGATTGTTCATTCAGGAGCCTCAACGCAGTCTTCTGCCAGCCCTCCAGAAAGAACAAGAGCCCCAGGGGTCTTCCAGTATCCCCACGTGAGGATCAACTGCACAGACATCGACAGCCCCCAATGCCCTAGGCCACCCAGTGCACAAATGTTCCATCTGACACAGCTTGAGCCCCGACCTCCCAACAGCCCCCCAGGTAGCGGGACCCATATCCTGCAGGTGGGACATGCCAAGTTCAGAGACTGTCATCTCTACCAACCTGGGTATTCAGGCGTCTGTGTCCAGACCATAGCTCAAGTCCCGGCCAACGGGGGAACCTCAAGAATCCTTCCCCACGAATGGTAAACCTTGCTGTGGGGGTGAGGGGCTAATACTCAGAGTGGAAGCCACCTGCATGGCACAAGAGACAACGCCCACCCAGGAGGGCTGCCCTGGCCACAAGCAAGCATTGTGACCCTTAGCCTGAGCCTGCGTTCAAAACAGCCCCCTCATTAGCTGGACCCAGAGCTCGCATACCGGTCCTGAGAGGCCCCAGGCCTAAATCTTCACCCTCAGTTGGGTCCCCCAGGCACCTGTATCTGGAAGCTGATTCTGGAATCCCTGCTATGGCAGGACCCCTGAGACGGAAACCTGCACACTTCCCTTCCCCCGAAAGACACCAAACCCTTAGAGCAGGGCAGAATCCTCAGAGGTAGAATCTCTAATGGCCAGAGTAGGCCAACCACCCATTCCATGGCCAACCCAGATACAAAACCCAGACAGAAAAGCCTGCGCTCCCACCTCCCCATCAGCCTCATTTCCAATCACGAGGCACTGCCCTCACGGTCTGAAGACCGGGCCTGCCATTACCTCGCCCCTCACCCTAACCCCAGTTTTTGTTTGCAGACTTTTGTCCCTAATGCTCTGGCTGGCAGGCGCTCCAAGATGGGACCTCTGGAGCCACAGCACAGGATTCTGCCTGCCCTCCCAAAGGAAAGCCTGCCTGTCACATTTGCACAAATCCTCCAGATCGGGAGACACCTGCAAGGCCCCTGATCCCAATCAATTCCGTTGGGCGCTGGACAGAAATGCACAGTCTGACACATACCAGACACCTACCTCCCGGCAGACACCCAGGTCAATGACCCTGAGTCAGAAGATGGAAAATGACATGCCCCTAGGACCTCAACAGAATCCTCGCTGAGGTGTGCAGGCATCTGTCCCCAGAGGAAAGTTTTGGAGTGTAAGGGTCCATGGTCAATGTTACGAGACTACACAAAGCAAAAATCAAGCAAAGCTTTTTAGGCCAAGCATCTAAAATCAAACCGACATTTCAGGGCCATATCTTACATCTAGGGATGACGACAAGGATGCCGCTCCCAATGACAAAGAAGCGTGGATGACGAGGACGACAACCCTGATGACACAGTCTATGCTCCCCCTGACACCACTCTGACAAGGTCGCTACCCAGATGAGGCCACTGTGGACGAGGCAGACTGGATGGGTCCGCTCAAGATGAGACTGCTCCCCAAACAAGGCCACTCTGGATGAGCCTACATGCTGGACGAAGTCCGTACCCGATGATGAAGAGGCCGCTCCAGACCAGGCCACTCTCCGACTAGGCCACATGCCAACTATGTGGCTCCGAGGAATGACGCCACTCTGGCGAGGCGGCGCCTCGGAGCAGTGAGGCCAGTCTCGGCGGGGCCATGGTGAGGAGGGTAGCAGGCTGCGATGCTGCTAGGGGAGGCGAGGATGCTCATAGTGACGCTGCTGCTTGGTGTGGGGCGGCTCCCAGTAATGCTGCTCCCAATGCTCCCGGTGATCCTGAAGCTCTGACGCTCCTGATGACCCCAACACTATCACTCCTACGACTACCCTCATGGCTCTCAATGACTACTTTAACGGCTACTCTAACTCCTCCTACCACTCTAACGGCTATTCTAACTCCTCCTAATTCTCTAATGGCTATTCTAACTCCTCTTACTTCTCTAATGGCTATTCTAACTCCTCCTACTTCTCCTCCCCAGCCTCACAGACTAACCTTTATAGAGGTGGTTGAGCCCGGCCAACACACAGGTGGCCAATGAGATTTCAACTCACCACAGTTAATATATGAATGCCCCACTAGTTGGATAAGGCAATCTGGCCAGGCCTGCCCCAATATCCAGGGTTTAAAAGTAATTTCCTCTGGCTAACCAGGCCCCTACATATGTCCCAACGCTACGTCTCTGAGCCACAAAACAGAACAACTCCTGTACCCAGAAGGCAACCTGGCTCTTGGGGGCTGCGTCCAACCCTCGGGGGTGGGGGGAGGGAGAATCCTGCATGGTGCCTGAGCTCCCATCACATTCTAAGATCTCCCTGGACACAAGCCAGCATGGTGACCCATCATCATGAGGTTCCCTGTCAACTATGCCACCTGGGCACTTGCTCAACAGCCATCGGATCGAAACTGCCTTGCTCCTGGGCTGAGAGAATAAGTTGAGCAGGGCTTTCCAGATATCTATACAGTGAGCTCTGCTACCATATCTTTCCATATGGGGGATAATGGAGCCATCAAAAGAGACTCCCCCAGTCCTGCAGAAGAAAAGCTTGCTGTTTGGAGCAGCTCACAAGCCTCCGTCTGGGAAAACCTCCATGGCCTCATGAGGCCACACTTCTATTCATCTATCATCATGCACACAAACTCCAGTGTGATCGACCATCCGACACTCGCCCTGACTTACGTGCTAGAGAAGTCGAGTCAGACGCTGCACATTGGAGCTACCATGTGCTCGGCACTGAGCAGAAACGGTGCTTGTGCATGCAGACTTCCGTCACCACCCTCCTGGCCAACAAGCCCTCCAGACTGGGAATCCTAGAGCCACACCAGGGCCTTCTGACTGCCATCCAAAAAGAAGAAGGGTCCTATTCGTCTGCCCAGATTCACCATGTGAGGATCAACCTGCACAGCCCTAGAAGGAACGCCAATATCCAGGCCGAATGTGCACTAATGCACTGTGTGACACAGCAGAGTACCGACCTCCATTCTGTCCCCAAGTTTGCGGGTGCCACCTCCTGCAGGGGGACCTGCCATGGCCCTAAGCTGTCATGTCTACCCAACATTGGTGTTCAGGCATCTGTGCCAAGACCATAACTCAAATATCGGCTTATGGGGGAACCTCAAGCACAAAGGAGCTCTCCTCCTTCCCCTTGGCTGGAAAAGCTAAATGCGGAGATAGGGGTCACACCCTCAGTGGGGAGCCATCTGCATAGCTCAAATACACGCCCACCCAAGAGGTCTTCCCTGGGCACACACAGGCATTGTGACCATCATCCTGAGCCTGCTTTCAAACAATCCCCCTCACCAGCTGTACCAGGAGCCCGCATTTCGGGCCTGCCATGCCCCTAGGCCCAAATCCTCACCCTCGGTTGAATTCTCCAGGCGCCTGGACCCAGAGCCCAACTCTGGAATCCCTGCTATGGCGGGACCACTGAGAAGGAGAACAGCTCTCTTCCCTTCATCCAGAAAGACACCAAAACCTTGGGAGCCATGCAAAATCCCCATAGAGGCAGAATTAACCAGGGACCATGAGGCCACCACTCCATTCCATGGACAACTGAGACACACAACCCAGACAGAAGAGCCTACGCTCCCGCCTCCACATCAAACTAATTTCAGATCTCAAGGCACTGCCCTCATCATCTGCAGATCAGGCCTGCCATCATCTCACCCCTCACCCTAAACCGAGTTTGTGTTTACAGACTTTTGTCCCCAAAGACCTGGCCCATAGGCCCTCCAGGATTAGACCTCTTGAGCCACAGCACAGGACTCTCCTGCCCTTCCTAAGGATATTCTGCTCATCACAGTTGCACAAACCCTCCAGATTGGGAGACACATGCAAGGACCCTTAACCCACCCAATTTCGTTGGCCGCTTTAGTCAGAAATGCACAGTCTGACACATGCCAGACACCTACTTCCAGGCAGACACCCAGGTTAATGGCCCTAAGTCAGAAGAAGGAAACTGACATGCCCATAGGATCTCAATGGAATCCTAGCTTAGGTTTGCAGGCATCTGTCCCCAGAGGAATGTTCAGAGTACTTACCTATGTTCCAACGCTAGGTCCCTTATGCAAAAAACAGCACACCCCTTGTCCCCAGAAGGCAACCTGATTCTAAGGAGATGTGTAAGACCCTCAGGGGTGGAGATTTCAGCATGGCGCCTGAGCCTCTGCCACATACTTAGGTCTCATGGGACACAAGCCAGGAATGTGATCCATCAGCTTGAGGTTCTCTGTCAACACAGCCCCCTGGGCAATTCGCCCCAGAGCCACCAGATCGAAACTGCCTTGATCCTGGGCTGCAAGTGTAAGCTGAGCTGGGATTTCCAGGCATCCATTCGAAGAGCTCTACTACCAAGTCTTTCCATATGGGGGACCCTGAATCCATCAAAACGGACTCCCCTGTCCCGCAGAAGGAAACCTTACTATTTGGAGCAGTTCACACGACGCAGCCTGGGAAAATCTCCCTGGAATCTTGAGGCATCCCCTTCATTAGTCGGCCATCATTGACACAAACTCCAGCATGAGCGACTATCTGACACTCGCCCTGACTTGGGTCATAGAGGTCTCAAGTCTGACGCTGAGCATTGGAATTACCATGCGCTCGTCACTGAACTGAACCAGCGCTTGTGCATTCAGATTTCCGTCCTCAACTTCATGGCCAGCAGGGCCTCCAGATTAGGATTTCTGGAGAGACAACGCAGCCTTCTGCATGCCCTCCAGAAAGAAGTAGGGCCTTATGGGTCTGTCCATAATCCCCACGAGAGGATCCACCTGCACGGCCATTGAAGGCACCCCAATATCCTAGGCCGCCCTATGAACTAATGCTCTGTCTGACACAGACTGAGCCCTGACCTCCCATCAGCCCCCCAGGTAGCGGGCCCCATATCCTGCAGGTGGGATGTGCCAAGTCCAAACTGCCATCTGGACCCAACCTGGGTATTTAGGCATCTCTGCAGAGACCTTGACTCAAATCCCAACCTATGGGGGAATCTCAAGCACAAAAGAACAATCCTCCTTTCAAACAGCAGGAAAAACTTGCTGTGGGGATGGGGTCAAACCTTCAGTGTGGGAGCCATCTGCATGGTCCATGATACCACACCCACATATTAGGGTGGCCCTGGCCACAAACAGGCATTGTGACCCTCAGCCTGAGCCCGCTTTCAAACAAGCCCCCTAGCTATCTGGACCAAGAGCCCACAGAGAAGGCCTGCCATGACCATAGGCACAAATCCTCACCCTCGGTCTCGTTCTCCAGAAGCACAAACCCAGAAGGTGACTCTGGGATTCCTGATATGGCGGGACCACTGAGATGAAAATAGACTCTTCCCTTCCCCCCAAAGACACCAAACCCTTGGGAGACGGGCAGAATCCCCACAGAGGCAGAATCTCCCATGGCCCTATGAAGCCACCCCTCATTTCCATGGCCATCTGAGACACACAACCCAGACAGAAAAGCCTGCGTTTCTGACTCCTCACCAAACTTATTTCAGATCCCAGGGCACTGCCCTCACAGTCCGCAGATAAGGCCTTGCATCACCTCGACCCTCAAACTAACCTCAGTTTGTGTTTGCAGACTTTTATCCCCAAAGCCCTGGCTGACAGGCACTCCAGGATGGGACCACTGCAGCCAAAGCGCAGGACCCTGCCTGCCATCCTGAAGGAAACTATGCTCATTATAGTTGTACAAACCATCCAGATTGGGAGACAACTGCAAGGTCCCTGAGCCCACCCCAATTTCGTCGGCCGCTCTGGAAAAAAAAAAAAAAAGGAATTCTGACACTGCCAGACACTTACCACCAGGCAGACGCCCAGGTCAATGGCCCGGGGACAGAAGGTGGAACCTGACATGCCTTTAGGACTTCAACGGAACCCTAGCTTAGGTTTGCAGGCATCTGTCCCCAGAGGCAATTTCCAAAATCACTTCATATGTTCCAACGTTTGGTCCCTGTCCAGATAACAGAATACTTCCTGTCCCAGCAGGCAACCTTGCTCTCAGGAGCTGTGTCCAACCCTCAGGGGAGAAGAATCCTGCATGGCAAATGAGAATCTGACACATTCTAAGGTCTCACTGGACACAAGCCAGCATTGTGACCCATCAACATGAGGATCCCTGTCAACTCAGCCCCCAGGCTTCATCGCCCCAGAGCCACCAGATCGAAACTGCCTTGTTCCTGGGATGCAATGTTAAGCTGAGCTGGGCTTTCCAGACATCCATGTGGTGAGCTCTGCTAACAAGTCTTTCCATATGGGGGAGCCAGGAGCCATCAGAACGGACTCCTCCTATCCCGGAAAAGGAAAGGTTGTTGTTTGGAGCAGCTCACAAGCTCCAGGCTTGGAAAACCTTCATGGTCTCCTGAGGCCACCCCTCCATTCTTCGGTCATGTTAGACAAAAACTCCAGCTTGAGCTACCATCTTACACTTGCCCAGACTCAGCTGCTGCAGATCTCGAGTCAGATGCTGAACACTGGAACTGCCATGTGCTTGGCACTGAACTGAACTGGCACTTGTGTCCTCTGGCTTCCGTCCTCTCCCTTCTGGCTCGCAAGCACTCCAGATTGGGAATTCTGGAGCCACAACGCAGCCTTCTGCCTGCCATCGAGATAGAAGAAACCTATGGGTTTTCACAGAATCCCCATGTGAGGTCAACCTGCACGACCCTCAAAGGCACACTAATATGCTAGGCCTCCCTGAGCACTAATGCTCTATCTGATAGAGCCCAAGTCCCAAATACCTATCAGCCCCCAGGTAGCCTGCTCCATATCTGGCAGGTGGGAACGGATATAGCCCAAGGATTTCATATCTGCCCAACCTGGGTATTCAGGCATCTGTGCCCAGATGTTACCTCAAATCCCGGCCAATGATGAAACCTCAAGCACAAAAGAGCACTACACCATCCCCAAGGCAGGAAAAGCGTGCTGTGGGGATGGGGGTCAAAGCCTCAGAGTGGGAGCCAGCTGCATGGCCCTTTAGACCAGGCCCATACAGGATGGCCGACCTGAGCAAAAACAGGCATTGTGACCCTCAGACTGACCCCGCATGAAAACAAGGCCCCTCACTAGCTGGATTAGGAGACCGTGCCTGCCATGCCCATTGCCCAAATCATCACCCACAGTCGGGTGCTCCAGGGTCTGGACTCAGAAGACAACTCTGGAATCCCTGTTTTGGCAAACCACTGAGACGGAAAACATCACTCTTCCCTTCCCCCCGAAAGCCACCAAACCCTTGGGAGCTAGGCAGAATCCCAAGAGAGGCAGAATCTCCCATGGTCCCATGAGGTCACCCCTGCCTTCCGTGTCCAAGGGAGACACACAACCCAGGCAGAAAGGTGTGCATTCACACCTCTCCGTGGCCCTAATTTCAGACACCGAGGCACTGCCTCATGGTCTGCAGATCGGGTCTGCCATCACCTCGTCCCTAAACCTAACCTGAGTTTTTGTTCCCAGTCTTTTGTCCCCAAAGACCTGGCCAACAAGCCCTACAGAACGGGGCCTCTGCAGCCACAGTGCAGGACTCTGCCTGCCGGCCCAAAGGAATCTCTGCTGGACACAGTTGCACAAACCCTCCATAATGGGAGACACCTGCAATGCTCCTGAGCCCACAAAAATTTTGTTGGACACTCCTGATGAAACGCGCAGTCTGACACATGCCAGACACCTACATGTTGGCAGACACCCAGGTCAATGGCCCTGAGTCAGAAATGGAACCTGACATGACCCTAGGACTTCAACGGAACACTAGCTTAAGTTTTCAGGCATCTGTCCACAGAGGCAAGTTCTGGAATACATACATATGGTCAAAAGCTTGGTCCCTGAGCCACAAAATAGAACAACTCCTGTCCCCAGAAGGCGACCTGGTTCTTGGGAGCTGGGTCCAAACCTCAGTTCAGTAGAATCCTGCTTGTCGCCTGAAGACTCTCCACATTCTAAGGTCACTCTGGACACAAGCCAGCTTTGTGACCCATCAGCATCAGACTCTGTCAACTCAGCATCCTGCGCACTTCAACCCAGAGCCTCCAGATTAAAACTGACTTGTTCCTGGGCTGCAAGTGTAAGCTGATTCATATTTCCATATATCCATGCAGTGAGCTATGCCAACAAGTCTTTCCATTTCGGGGACACTGGAGCCATCAAATTGGACTCCCCCTTTACCGCAGAAGGATAGCGTGCTGTTTGGTGCTGTTCACAAACCCTAGCCTAAGAAAACCTCCATGGTCTCTTGAGGCCACCCCTCCATTCGTCGGCCATCATGGAAACAAACACCAGCGTGAGCGACCATCTGACACTTGCCCTGACTTGGGTGCTGGTGATCTCTATTCAGAAGCTACATATTGGAACTGCCATGCACTCGGCACTGAACTGAACCGGCTCTTACACATTCAGATTTCCGTCATCAACTTCCTGACTTGCAGGCCCCACAGATTGAGAATTCTGGAGCCACAACGCAGACTTTGACCTGCTTCCCAGAAAGAAGGGCCCTTTGGGTCTGCCCAGAATCCCCATGTGACAATCAACCTGCATGGCCCTCGACGGCAGCCCAAGATCCTCGGCCGCCCTGTGCACTAATGATCTGTCTGCCACTGCTTGAGCCCCAACCTCTATTCATGCCCACAGGTAGCAGACACCATCTCCTGCAGGTGGGAGCAGCCATGGCCAGAGACTGTCATCTCTGTTAGGGTCCGTGATCAAAGGAACAAGACTGACACAAAGCGAAAATCAAGCAAAGCTTTATTTTGCGCCATGCACCAGAAACCAAACTGACCGGTAGGTGCCTGAGCCCTGTGCATTAGAAACCAAACTGACCGGTAGGTGCCTGAGCCCTGTGCATTAGAAACCAAACTGACCGGTAGGTGCCCGAGCCCCGTGCATTAGAAACCAAACTGACCGGTAGGTGCCTGAGCCTTGCTGGGGACCACCACCTCCCTGGCCTGGGGTCCCTCCTGGAGGCTCCCTGCCCCACCCTCACTGTACCACAGGCTGCTCCCGGAGAGGCCGCCCCCTGGACGAGGCTGCAGCCAATGAGGCTCCCAGCAATGCCAAGCATTGAAAAATCAAATCAATCAGTCGGGGCCATCTCTTACAACGAGGCGACGATGACCAGGACACCGACCCCAATTACTTCCCTTACCCGACGACTCCCGCTACCTGACAACTCCTGATACCCAACGACTCCTACTACCCAACGACTCCCACTTCCCTATGATGACACTCCAGAAGCGTTGCTCTCTGGCGAGACCACTGCCCGGCTGGTGAGGCCGCTGCCCTGCGAAGCTCATGACGCTTGGGCAGCGCTTCTCCCAGCGAGGCCCCTCTCAATGACGAAGTTGCTCCCGGCGGCGGCACTGCTCGGGGTGGCGAGGCCGCTCACAGCGGCACTGCTGGTGTTGCTGCTGCTGCTGCTCGCGCTGATGAGGCCACTCATGGTGGCACTGCTGCTGCTGCTGCTGCTGCTGCTGCTGCTGCTCGGGGTGGCGAGGCTGATGAGGCTGCTCCCAATGGTTCCCCTACTTGCTACTCTGACTCCTCCTGCTATATCCCCCTTGCAGCCTCACAGACCAGCTTTTATAGAGGTGGTTGAGACCGGCCCACACACAGGTGGCCAATGGGATTGCAATACACAGAGAAAACTGCAAAGTCATGCTAGGTCTGCCACACACAAAAAAAAAACTGGCAGGTAATATAGACGTAGCCAATTGGAATTCAGTTTACCCTCATAGATATATGTGCTCCCCACTGATTGGATGTCTTCACCTGGCCTGACCTGTTCTTGTATCTAGGCTTTGCAAGTAAGTTCCTCTGGGAAGTTTGGGGTCAATCTAAGTTCACTACATAAACACAAAATGACTCCCTCTGGCCAACCAGACCCTTACAATCTCTACCCAACTGGTGTATTCAGGTGTCTGTGCCCACCAGAGCAAAAATCCTGGCCTATGGGGGTAACCTCAAGTGTATAATACAGAACTCCTTCTTCCCTACGACAGGTTAAATTTGCTGTGGGGATAGGGCTCTCACCCTCAGAGTGGGAGCCAGCTGCAAGGCCCATGAGACCACGCCCACCCAGGAGGGCTGCCCTGGCCACAAACAGGCATTGTGACCCTCAGCCTGAGCCCGCTTTCAAGCCATCCCCCTCGCCAGCTTTACCAGGAGCCCGCCTATCAAGTTTGACATGCCCCTAGGCCCAAATCCTCACCCTCGTTCGGGTTCTCAGGCGCCCAGACCCAGAAGCTGACTCTGGAATCCCTGCTATGGCGGGACCCCAGATACGGAAAACAGCACTCTTCCCTTCCCCCCTAAAGACACCAAACCTTTGGGAGCCCAGCAGAATCCTCACAGAGGCTGAATCTCCCATGGCCCGATGAGGCTACCACTACGTTTTGTGGCCAACCGAGAAACACAACTCAGACAGAAAAGCCTGTGCTCCCACCTCATCATTGCCCTGATTTCAAACCCGGTGGCACTGCCCTCACAGGCTACAGATCGGGCCTGCCATCACCTACACCCAGACAGTATCCCGAGGTTGTGTTTGCAGAATTTTGTCCTCAAAGACCTAGCTGACAGGACAGCCAAGATGGGGCCCCTGGAGCCACAGAGCAGGTCTCTGCCTGCACACCTGAAGGAAAATCTGCCCGTCACAGTTGCACAAACACTCCAGATTGGGGGACTCCTGCAATGCCCCTGAGACCACCCCAAATTCATTGGCAGCCTTGGAAAAAAGGCGCATTTGGACACAGGCCAAAAACCTACCTCCAGGAGAAAAACACAGGTCAAAGGCCCTGAGTCAGAAGATGGAACTTGACAAACCCCTAGGACCTCAAAGGAACCCCAGCTTTGGTTTGCCTGCATCTGTCTCTAGAGGCAAACTCAGGAATACCTACATATGGTCCAAAACTTGATCCCTGAGCCACAAAACAGAACACATCCTGTCCCCAGAAGGCAACCTGGCTCTTGGGAGCTGCATCCAACCCTCAAGGGAAGAGAATCCTGCAAGGTGCCTGAGTCACCGCCACATTCTAAGGCCTCCCAGGACACAAGCCAGCATTGTGACTCATCAGCAGGAGGCTCCCTGTCACCTCAGCCCCCTGGGCACCTTGCCCCACAGCCACCAGATCAAAACAGCCTTGGCTGGAAGTGTAAGCGGAGCTGGGCTTTCCAGGTATCCATGTGGTGACTTCTGATACGACGGCTTTCCATACAGGGTACCTTGGTGCCATCCAAACAGACTCCCCTTGTCTGGCAAAAGGAAAGCTTACTGTTCGGAGCAGCTCACAAGCCCCATCCTGGGAAGACCTCTATGGTCTCATGAGGCCACTCCTTCACTCGTCGGCCATCATGGACATGAACACCAGCGTGAGCGACCATCTGGAACGTGCTGTGACTCCAGTGCTGAGATCTCAAGTCAGATACTGCATATTGGAAATGCCATGTGCTCGGCACTGAAATGAACCAGCGTTTCTGCATTCAGAATTCCATCCTCACCCTCCTGGGCCGCAAGACCTCCAGATTGTACATTCAGGAGTCCCTAAGCAGTCTTCTTCTTGCACTTAAGAAAGAAGAACGGCCCTAGGGGTCTGCCCAGAATCCCCTCATCAGGATCAAGCTGCATGGACCTCAAAGTCCCCCCAATGTCCTAGGCCAACCTGTTCACTTGTGCTCTGGCTGACACAGCCTGAGCCCAGACCTCCCATTGGCCCAGCAGGTAGTGGGCCCCATACCCTGCAGGTGGAACCTGCCAGGGCCAGAGACTGTCAACGTTACCCAACCTGGGTATTCAGGCATCTGTGCCCAGACCACAGCTCAAATCGCGGCCTATGAGAGAACCTAAAATATAAAAGAGCACTCCTCCTTCCCCACGATGGGAAAAGCTAGCTGTGGGGATGGCGGTCTAACCATCAGAGTGGGAGCCACCTGCATGGCCCATGAGACCACGCCTATGCAGGAGGGCCGCCCTGACCACAAACAGGCCTTGTGAATCTCAGCCTGAGCCCGCTTTCAAACCACCACCTGGCTAGCTGGAACAGAAGCCCACATATCGGGCCTGACATGCCCCTGCTGCCAGTCCTCACCCTCGGTCATGTTCTCTAGACCCCTGGACCCAGAAGCTGACTCTGGAATCCCTGCTATGGTGGGACCCCTGAGATATTAAAGACCACTCTTCCCTTCCCCCAAAAGACACCAAAGCCTTGGGAGCCATGCAGAGGCAGAAACTCCCATGGCCCCATGAGGGTACCGCTACATTCTGTGGCAAACGGAGACACACAACCCAGACAGAGAAGCCTCCACTCCCGTCTCCCCATAGCCCTTATTTAAGTTCGCGTGGCACTGCCCTCAGGGTCTGCAGATCGGGCCTGCCATCATCTTGCCTCTAACACTATCCCGAGTTTGTGTTTGCAGAATTTTGTCCCCAAAGTCCTGGCCAACAGGTCCTCCAGGATGGGGACTCTGGAGCCACAGTGCTGGACTCTGCCTGCACACCCAAAGGAAGCTGTGCCCGTCACATTTGCACAAACAACCCAGATTGAGAGACAAATGCAATGACCCTAATCCAACACCAAATTCTTGGCCACCTTGGAAAAAATGTGCATTTGGACACAGGCCAGACCCTACCTCCAGGAAGACACCAAGGTCAATGTCCTTGAGTCAGAAGCTGGAACCTGACATAAACCTAGGACCTCAACAGAACCCTAGATTAGGTTTGCAGGCATCTGCCTCCAGAGGCAAACTCATGAATACCTACATATGCTTCAACACTTGAGCCCTGAGCCAAAAAACACAACACCTCCTATCCTCAGAAGGCAACATAGCTCTTGGGAGCTGCGTCTAACTATCAGGGGCGCCTATCAGGCAACTATCAGGCAGGCGCCTGAGCCCCCGCCACATTCTAAGGTCACCCTGGAGACAAGCCAGCATTGTGACCCATCAAAATGAGGCTCCCTGTCACTTCAGTACCATGGGCACTTTGCCCCAGAGCCACCAGATCAAAACAACCTTATCCTGGGCTGGAAGTGTAAGCGGAGCTGGGCTTTCTAGGTATCCATGTGGTGACTTCTGCTACGATGTCTTTCCATACGGGGGACCCTGATGCCATCCAAATGGATTCCCCCTGTCCCACAGAAGGAAAGCTTGCTGTTCAGAGCAGCTCACAAGTCCTACCCTGGGAAGACCTCCTTGGCCTCATGAGGCCACCCTTACACTATTCGGCCATCATGGACACAAACTCCAGCATGAGCGACCATATGACACATGCCCTAACTCACGTGCTGGAGATCTAGAGCCAGATGCTGCACATTGGAAATACCATGTACTCGGCACTGAACAGGACCAGAGCTTGTGCATTCAGAATTCCATCCTTCACCCTCCTGAGCTGCAAGTCCACCAGATTATTCATTCAGAAGCCCGAACGCAGTCTTCTGCCTGCACTCCAGAAAGAAGATGAGCTGTAGGGGTTTGCCAGAATCCCCACGTGAGGATCAACCTGCACGGACCTTGACGGCACCCCAATATCCTCGGCCGCCCTTTGCACTTATGCTCTGTCTGACACAGCCTGAGCCCGGACCTCCCATCAGTCCCCCAGGTAACGGGAGCCATATCCTGCAGGTGGGATGGGCCAAGGCCACAGACTGTCATCTGTACCCAACCTGGGTCTACAGGCATGTGTGCCCAGACCATAGCTCAAATCATGGCCTATGGGGGAAAATCAAGCATCAAAGAGCACTCCTCCTTCCCCATGACAGGATAACCTTGCAGTGGGCGTGGGCGTCTAACCTCTGAGTGGGAGCCAGCTGCATGGCCTTTGAGACCACGCCCACCCAGGAGGGCTGCCCTGGCCACAAACAGGCATTTTGACCCTCAGCCTGAGCCCACTTTCAAAACAGGCCCCTCACTAGCAGGACTAGGATCCCGCATATCGGTTCTGACGTTCCCTTAGGCCCAAATCTTCAACCTCGGTTTCGTTCTCCAGGCGAACTTACCCAGAAGCCGACTCCAAATGCCTGCTATGGCGGGATCCCTGAGACAGAAAACAGCACTCTTCCCTTCCACCTGAAAGACACCAAACCCTTGGGAGTTGGGAAGAATCCTCACAGAGGCAAAATCTCCTAAGGCCCCATGAGGCTACCGCTACATTCCGTGGCCAACTGAGACACACAACGCAAAGAGAAAACCTAGTGCTCCCGCCTCCCTGTCCAACTCATTTCAGATCCGGGACACTGCCCCCACGGTCTGCATATTGGGCCTGCCATCACCTCACCCAAAACCATATCCAGAGTTTATGTTTGCAACTTCTGTCTCCAAAACCTGGATGACAGGCCCTCCAGATTGGGAGACAACTGCAGTGCCCTGAGCCCACCCCAAATTTGTTGGCTGCCTTGGAAAAATGGCGTATTTGGACACATGCCAGAAACCTACTTCAAGGGAGACACCCAGGTTAATGGCCCTAAGTCAGAAGATGGAACTTGACTGACCCCAGAGACCACAAAGGTACCCTAGCTGAGCTTTGCAGGCATCTGCCTCCATAGGTAAACTCTGGAATACCTACATATGGTCCAAAACTTGATCCCTAAGCCACAAAATAGAACACCTCCTGTCCCCAGAAGGCAACCTGGCTCTTGGGAGCTGCTTCCAACCATCAGGGGAGGAGAATCCAGCATAGCGCCTGCAACCCCGCCACATTCCAAGGTATCACTGGACACAAGTCAGCACTGTGACCCAGCAGAATGAGGCTCCCTGTCACATCAGCCCCCTGGGCACTTTGCCCCAGAGCCACCAGATCAAATTGGCCTTGTTCCTGGGCGTGTAGTTTTAGCAGAAATAGGCTTCTCAGGCATCCATGTGGTGACATCTGCTATGACATCATTCCATATGGGGGACCCTGGTGCCAACAATACAGATGACGCCTGTCACACAGAAGGAAATCTGGCTGTTCGGAGCAGCTCACAAGCCCCATCTGGAAAGACATCCATGGCCTCATGAGGCCACCCTCCATTCGTAGGCCATCATGGACACAATCTCCACCGTGAGCCCCATTCTGAAACGTGCCCTGACTCAGGTGCTGGAGATCTAGAGTCAGATGCTGCACATTGGAAATACCACGTGCTCGGCACTGAAAGGAACCAGCACATGTGCGTTCAGAATAAGGCCCTCACCCTCCTGGCCCACCAGCCCTCCAGATTGTTCATTCGGGAGTCCCAACGCCGGCTTCTGCCTGCCCTCCAGAAAGGAGAAAGGCCCTATGGGTCTGCCCAGAATCCCCACGTGAGGATCAACCTGCATGGACCTTGATGGCACCCCAATTTCCAGGCCGCCTTGTGTACTAGTGCTCTGTGTGATACAGCCTGAGCCCGACCTCCCATCAGGCCCCCGGTCATGGACCCCATATTCTGCAGGTGGGACCTGCCCTAGCCAGAGACTTTCATGTCTACCCAACCTGGGTACTCAGTTTTCAGTGCCCAGATCAGAGCTCAAATCCGGCCTATGAGGGAACCTCAAGCATAAAAGAGCTCTCCTCCTTCCCACAATGGGAAAAGCTTGCTGTGGGGATGGTGGTCTAACACTCCAAGTGGGAGCCAGCTCCATGTCCCATGAGACCACGCCCACCCAGTATGGCTGTCCTGGCCACAAACAGGCATTGTGATCCTCAACCTGAGCCAGCTTTCAAACCAGCCCCCTCGCTAGCTGCACCAGGAACCCTCATATCGCGCCTGACATAACCCAAAGCCCATATCCTCACCCTTAGTCAGGTTCTTCATGCGCCCAGACCCAGAAGCCGACTCTGGAATCCCTCCTATGTCGGGACCCTTAAGACAGATATCAGCACTCTTCCTTTCCCCCCGAAAGACAACAAACCTTTGAGAGCCAGGCAGAATCCTAACAGAGGCAAAATCTCCCATGGCCCCATGAGGCTACAGCTACGTTCTGTGACCAATCGAGACACACAACCCAGACAGAAAAGCCTGTGATCCTGCCTCCCCGTGGCCCTAATTTCAGATACCGTGACTTTGCCCACACGGTCTGCAGATTGGGCCTGCCATCACCTCGCCACAACCCTATCCCGAGTTTGTGTTTGTAGACTTTTGTCCCCAAAGCCCGGGCTGAAAGGCCCTCCACGATGGGGCTTCTGGAGCCACAGCCCAGATCTCTGTCTGCCCATCCAAAGGACGCTCTTTCCGTCACATATTCACAAACCTTCCACATTAGGAGAAACCTGCATTGCCCCTGACCCACACCAAATTCGTTGGCCGCCTTGGAAAAAAGGTGCATTCGGACACAGGCCAGACACATATCTCCGGGCAGACAGCCAGGTCAATGGCCCTGAGTCAGAAGATGGAACCTCACATACCCTAGGACCTCAACAGAAGCATAGCTTAGGTTTGCCGGCATCTGTCTCCAGAGGTAAACTCTGGAATATCTACATATGGTGCAACACTTGATCCTTGACCCCAAACAGAACACTTCCTGTCCCCAGAATACAACCTGGCTCTTGGGAGCTGCGTCCAACCCTCAGGGGAGAAGAGAATCCTGCATGGCGCCTGAGCCCCCACCGCCATATTCTAAGGTCTCCCTGGACACAAGCCAGCATTGTGACCCATCAGAATGAGGCTGCCTGTCACCTTAGCCACATGGGAAAGTTGCCCCACAGCCACAAGATCGAAATGGCCTTGTTCCTGGGCTGGATAGAAAGAGGAGCTGGGCTTTCCAGACATCCATGTGGTGATTTCTGCTACGATATCTTTCCATACTGAGGACCCTGTTGCTATCTTAAATGTCAAGTCCTCTCCCACAGAAGGAAAGCTTGCTGTTCAGAGCAGCTCACAAAGCCCATTCTGGGATGACCTCAGTGGCCTCAGGTGGCCAACCCTCCATTCGTCGGCCATCATGGACAAAAACTCCAGCGTGACCGACCATCTGACACGTGCTCTGACTCAGGTGCTGGAGATTTCAAGTCAGATGCTGCACATTGGAAATTCCGTGAGCTCGGCACAGAACTGAAGAGGCACTTCTGCTTTCATCATTCTGTTCTCATCCTCCTGGGCCACAAGCCCTCCAGATTGTCCATTCGAAGCCCCAACACAGGATTCTGCCTGCCCTCCTGAAAGAAGAAGGGTCCTAGGTGTCTGTCCAGAATCCCCACAAGAGGATCAACCTGCACGGACCTCAATGGCACCCCAATATCCTAGGCCGCCTTGTGCACTAATGCACTGTCTGACAGAGCCTGAGCCCCGTCCTCCCATCACCCCTCCAGAAGGGGGCCCCATATCCTGCAGGTGGAACCTGCCATGGCCAGAGATCTTCATTTCTACCCAACCTGAATATTCAGACGTCTGTGCCCAGACCATAGCTCAAATCCTGGCCTAGGGGGAAACGTCAAGCATCAAAGAGCACTCCTCCCTCACCATGAGGGGAAAAGCTTGCTGTGGGATGTGGGTTAACCCTCAGAGTGGGCACCACCTGTATGGCCCATGAGACCACGCCCACCCAGGATGGCTGCCCTGGACACAAACAGGCATTGTTTCCCTCAGCCTGAGCCCGCTTTCAAAGCAGCCCCATCTCTAGCTGAACCAGGAGCCCGCATATTGGGTCTGACATGCCCGTAGGTCCCAATCCTCACCCCTGATTCGGTTATCCAGGAGCCTGTACCCTTAGGCCAACTCTGGAATCCCTATTATGGCGGGACCCCTGAGACGGAAAACAGCACTCTTCCCTTCCCCCTGAAAGACACCAAACATTTGGGAGCCGGGCAGAATGCTCACAGAGGCAGAATCTCCCATGGCCCCATGAGGCTACCGCTCGATTCTGTGGCCCACAACGACACACAACCCAGACAGAAAAGCCTGCGATCCCGCCTCCCAGTCGCCTTCATTTCAGATCCCGTGGAACTGCCCTCCCGGTCTGTAGATCAGGCCTGCCATCACATCGCCCAGAACCCTATCCAGAGTTTGTGTTTGCAGACTTTTGTCCCCGAAGCCCTGTCTGAGAGGCCTTCCATATGGGGCCTCTAGAGGCACTGCTCAGGGCTCTGAATACCCAACTGACGGAAACTCTGCCCATCACATTTGCACAAACCATCCAGATGGGCAGACTCCTGCAAGGCCACTAAGCCGACCCAATTTTGATGGCCACTCTACACAGAAATACACAGTCTGACACATGCAGACACCTACCAACAGGCAGACACTCAGGTCAATGGCCCTGAGTCAGAAGATGGAAACTGACATCCCTCTAGGACCTCAACGGAACCCTAGCTAAGGTTTGCAGGCATCTGTCCCCAGAGGCAGGTTCTGGAATACCTCATATGGTCTAATGCTTTGTCCCTGAGCCACAAAACAGAACACCTCCTTTCCCCAGAAGACAACCTGGCTCTTGGGAGCTGCGTCTAGCCTTCATGTCAGGGGAATCCTGCATGGCGCCTGAGCCCCCACCACATCCTAAGGTCTCACTGGACACAAGCCAGCATGGTGAATGATCAGCATGAGGCTCCCTGTGAGCTGATCCCCCTGGGCACTTGCCCCAGAGCCACCAGATCAAAACTGCCTTTTTCCTGGACTGAACGTATAAGCTGAACTGGGTTTCCAGACATCTATGTGGTGAGCTCTGCTACCATTTCCTTCCAAATGAGAGACCGTAGAGCCATCAAAAGGAACTCACACTCTCCCGCAGAAGGAAAGGCTGTTGTTTGGAGCAGCTCACAAGCCCCAGCATGTGAAAACCTCCATGGCCTCATGAGGACACCCCTCCAAATATTGGGCATCATAGACAAAAACTCTAGCCTGAGCGAACTATGATAGACAAAAACTCTAGCCTGAGAGAACAACTGACACTCGCCCTGACTGAGGTGCTGGGGATCTCCAATCAGACGCTGAATGTTGTAACTCCCATGTGCTTGGTGATGAACTGAACAGGCTCTTGTGCTTTCAGACTTACATCCTCAACCATCTCACCCGCAAGCCCTCCAGAGTGGGAATTCTGGAGCCACAAAACGGAGCCTTCTGACTACTCTCTGGAAAGATGAAGGGTCCTATGGTCTGCCCAGAATCCCGAGTTGAGGATCAACCTGCATGGCCCTAGACGGAACCATATCCAGGCCGCACTGTGCACTAATGCTCTGTCTGACACAACCTGAGCCCCAACACCAAGTCAGCCCACCAGGTAGCGTGCACCATCTCCTGCATGTGGGACGGGCCATGGCCCCAGGCTGTCATGTCGACCCAACCTGTGTATTCAGGCATCTGTACCCAGACGATAAACAAATCCCAAACATGGGGGAACCTCAAGCCCAAAAGAGCACTCCTCCTTCCCCACGTCCAGAAAAGTTTGCTGTGGGGAAGGGGGTCAAACCCTCAGAGTGGGAGCCAGGTGCATAGCCCATGACATCAAGCTCACACAGAAGGTCTGCCCTGGGCACAAACAGGCATTTTGACTCTCAGCCTGAGCCCGCTTTCAAACCAGCCCCCTCGCTCGCTCGAACAGGATCCCGCATATCGGGACTGACATGCCCCTAGGCCCAAATACTCACCCTCTGTCGGGTTCTACAGGCGCCTGTACCCAGAAACAGACTCTGCTATCCCGGCTATGGCGGGCCCCTGAGACGGAAAACAGCACTGTTCCCTTCCCTCCGAAAGACACCAAACCCTTCGGAGCAAAGCAGAATTCTCACAGAGGCAGAATCTCCCATGGCCCCATGAGGCTATTGTTACATTCCTTGGCCAACTGAGACACACCACCCAGACAGAAAAGCCTGCGCTCCCGCATCCCTGTCAACTAATTTCAGATCTGGCGGCACTGCCCTCACAGTTCGCAGATCAGGCCTGCCATCACTTTGCCCAGAATCCTATCCCGAGTTTGTGTTTGCAGACTTTTGTCCCCAAATCCCTGGCCCACAGGCCCTCCAGGATGAGGCCTCTGGAACCACAGCGCAGGACCCTGCCTCCCCACCCAAAGGAAACTCTGCCCGTCACATTTGCACAAACCCTCCAGATTGGAGACACCTGCAATGCCCCTGAGCCCACCCCAAATTCGTTGGCTGCCTTGGAAAAAAGGCGCATTCAGAAACATGCTAGACAACTACCTCCAGGCATACACCCACGTCAATGGCCCTGAGTCAGAAGATGGAACTTGACATGCCCCTAGGACCTCAACAGAGCCCTCGCTTACATTTACAGGCATCTGCCTCCAGAAGCAAACTCTGGAGTAACTTCATATGGCCCAACAGTTGATCCCTGAGCCACAAAACAGAAACCTCCTGTCCCCAGAAGGTAACCTGGATGTTGTGAGCTGCATCCAACCCTCAGGGGAGGAGAATCCTGCATGGCGCCTGAGCCCCCGCCACATTTAAGGTCTCCCTGGACAAAAGCCAGCATTGTGACCCATCAGAATGAGTGTCCCCATCACCACAGCTCCCTTGGCACTTTATTCCAGAGACACCAGATCAAAACGGCCTTGTTCCTATGCTTTAAGGGGAAGCTGAGGTGGGCATTCCAGGCATACATGCAGTGAATTCTGCTGCGATGTCTTTCCATACACGGGACCCTGGTGCCATCCAAATGGACTCCCCCTGTTTCTCAGAAGGAAAGCTTGCTATTTGGAGCAGCTCACAAGCCCCAGCCTGGGAAGACTTCCACGGCCTCATGAGGCAACCCCTCTATTCGTCGGCCATCATGGACACAAACTCCAGCGTGAGCGAACATCTGACAGGTGTCCTGACTCAGGTGCTGGAGATCTCGAGTGAGACACTGCACATTGGAAATGCCATGTGCTCGGCCCTGAACTGAACCAGCGTTTGTGCGTTCAGAATTCGCCCTCACCCTCCTGGCCCCGAGAACCCTCCAAATTGTTAATTCTGGAGCCACAACACATTCTTCAGCCTGCCCTCAAGAAAGAAGAAGGGCCCCTGGGGTCTGCCCAGAATCCCCACGTGAGGATCCACCTGCACTGAACTCGACAGCACCTCAATATCCTAGGCCGCCCTGTGCACTAATGCTCTGTCAAACACATCCTGAACCCCGACCTCCCATCAGGCCCCCAGATCCTGCATGTTAGGGTCCGTGATTAAAGGAACGAGACTGACACTAAGCGAAAATCAAACAAAGCTTTATTTCATGCCAAGCATCGAAAATCAAACTGACCGTTTGGGGTCATCTCTTACGAAGAAGCGACCACGACGAGGATGCCGCTCCTGATGACAAAGAAGCGATGATGACGAGGACAACAACCCTGACGACACAGACTCTGCTCTACATGATGCCACTCCAACAAGGCTGCTCTGGATGACACCACATGCTGGACGAAAGCCGCTCCCAATGATGAAGAGCCCGCTCTAGACCAGGCCACTTGACGATGAGGCCACACGTTGAAGAGGCCGCTCCCTGGAATGACACCGCTCTGGCAAGGCCACTCCAGCAAGGCCCTGGCTCAGGGCAGTGAGGCCGTCTCCTGCAGAGCAGCCATGAGAAGGGTCGCAGGATGCAAGTCTGCTCGCAGCAGCACTGCTGCTCAGAACGGTGCCTCTCCCAGCAATGCCGTTCCGATGCTCCCGATGATCCTGAAGCTCTGACGCCCCCAACAACCCGGACACTATCACTCCTATGACTACTCTAATGGCTCCCAAAGGCTACCCTAAGCGCTACTCTAACGGCTATTCTAACTGCAATTCTAATGGCTATTCTAACTCCTTTTGTTTCTCTAACAACTATTCTAACACCTACTACTTCTCCCACGGCTATTCTAACTCCTCCTGTTTCTCCAATGGCTATTCTTTTTTTTTAAAGATTTTATTTATTTATTTGACAGAGAGAAATCACAAGAGAGGCAGGCAGAGAGAGAGGAAGGGAAGCAGGCTCTCCACTGAGCGGAGAGCCCGATGTGGGACTCGATCCCAGGACCCTGAGATCATGACCTGAGCTGAAGGCAGCGGCTTAACCCACTGAGCCACCCAGGCACCCTCCAATGGCTATTCTAACTTCTCCTACTTTTCCACCTGCTATCCTAACTCCTCCTATTTCTTCCCCCATCCAGCCTCACAGAATAACCTTTATAGAGATGGTTGAACCCAGCCCACACACAGGTAACCAATGAGATTTCAACTCACCACAGTTAATATATGCCGGCCCCACTGATCAGATACGGTGATCTGGCCTGGCCCATACCTATATCAGGGTCTTAAAAGTAAGTTCCTCTGGCTAACCAGGCCCCTAAACTGCAGGTGGGACATGCCATGGCCAGAGACTTTCATCTCTACCCAATCTGGGTATTCAGGCGTCTGTGCCAAGACCATAGATCAAATGCCGGCCTATGGTGGGGACCTCAAGCGTAAAAGAGCACTTCTTCATACCCATGATGGGAAAAGCTTGCTGTGGGGATGGGGGTCTAACCCTCAGAGTGGGAAACAGCTGCATGGACCCTGAGACCACGCCCACCCAGGAGGGCTATGCTACTCACAAACAGGCATTGTGACACACAGCCTGAGCCCGCTTTCAAGCCAGCCCCCACGCTAGCTGGAGCAGGAGACCTAATATCGGGCCTGACATGCCCCTAAGCCCAAATCCTCACCCTCGGTCGAGTTCTCCATGTGCCCGGACCCAGAAGCTGACTCTGGAATCCCTGCTATGGTGGGACCCTGAGACGGAAAACAGCACTCTTATCTTCCACCCAAAAGACACCCAACCCTTGGAAGCTGGGCAAAATCCTCACAGAGGCAGAATCTCCCATGGTCCCATGAGGCTACCACTACTTTAACTGGCCACCGGTGGCACGCTACCCATCTGAAAAGCCTGGGCTCGCGCCTCCCCTTTGCCCTAATTTCAGATCCAGTGGAACTGCCCTCATGGTCTGCAGATCGGGCCTGCCATCACCTCGCCCCTAACTCTACCCGAGTTTGTGTTAGCAGACTTTTGTCCCTAAAGCCCTGATGACAGGCCCTCAAGGATGGGGCCTCTGGAGCCAAAGTGAAGGACTCTGACTGCCCACCCGCAAGAAACAGAATCCCCCATGGGCCCATGAGGCCACCCCTCCATTCCATGGCTAGTGAGATCCACAGCCCAGAAAGAAATGCCTGGACTCCCCCCTACCTGTTGCCCTAATTTCAGATCCCGAGGTTCTGCCCTCAAGGTCTGGAGATTGGACATACCATCACCTCACCACCTCACCCTAACCCGAGTTTGTGTTTGCAGACTTTTGTCCCTAAATCCCTGGCTGACAGACTATCCAGGATGGGGACTCTGGAGCCATGACGCCCCAACAGAAACTCTGCCCATCATATTTGCACATATCCTCCAGACTGGGAGACACCTGCAAGGCCCCTGATCCCACCCTATTTCGTTGGCCACTCAGGACAGAATTGCACAGTCTGACACATGCCAGACACCTACCTCCAGGCAGACACCCAGGTCAATGGCCCTGAGTCAGAAGATGGAAAATGACATGCCCCTAGGACCTCAACGGACCCTAGCTTAGGTTTGCAGGCATCTGTCCCAGAGGAATGTTTCAGAGTGTAAGGGTCCATGATCAATGTTACGAGAGTACACAAAGTGAAAATCAAACAAAGCTTTATTTCATGCCAAGCATTGAAAATCAAACCGGCAGTTCGGAGCCATTTCTTACATCTAGCAATGATGACAAGGATGCTGCTCCTGATGACAAAGAAGCGTGGTGACATGACGAGGATGACAACTCTGATGACAAAGACTCTGGCCCTCATGATGCCACTCTGACAAGGCCACTCCCCAGATGAGGCCGCTGTGGATGAGGCCGCTCTGCACGGGGCTGCTCCATGTGAGGCTGATCCCCAGACGAGGGCACACTGGACGAGGCTACACGCAGGATGAAGTCCACACCCGATGATGAAGAGGCCACTCCGGACCAGGCCCATCTAAGACGAGGCCACATGCCATCGATGCAGCTCCCCAGAATGATGCTGCTCTGGTGAGGCTGCTCGGGGCCAGTCCAGGCGTGTACACAGTGAGGTGGGTTGTGGGCTGTGCTGCTCTTTGGGGAGGTGAGGCTGCTCATGGTGGCGCTGCTGCTACGGGTGGGGCAGTTCCCAGCAATGCCGCTCCCGATGCTCCCGATTATCCTGACGCTCCAACTCTCCCGATGACCCTGACGCTATCATTCCTACGACTACCTTAACGGCTCCCAACGGCTACTCTACTAGCTACTCTAACTCCACCTGCTACTCTAACGGCTATTCTAATTCCTCCTAATTCTCTAATGGCTATTCTAACTCCTCCTACTTCTCTAAGGACTATTCTAACTCCACCTACTTATCGCCCCAAGCCAGCCTAACAGACTAACCTTTATAGAGGTGGTTGAGCCCGGCCCACACACAGGTGGCCAATGAGATTTCAACTCCACAGTTAATATATGCACACCCCACTGATTGGATATGGCTATCTGGCCATGCCCGCCCCTATATCCAGGGTTTACAAGTAAGTTCCTCTGGCTAACTAGGCCCCCACATTCCCCCCTTTTCTTTGGAAATTAGTCAAATCCTTGACTTCTCAGCCAGTTCTATGTTCTCCTGTTGTAAGGCAGTTAAATTGAGCATGGAATACTAACTTTGTATCACTCCAATTTCCTTTGGTACAAATGACATGAGGGAGTTTATAATACAGGAGCCAAAAAGTAACAGCAGTGCACAGTCTGCTGATGAGTGAGTCATTCAACACTTTGTATATCCATTTCCATTTTTTTTCCTAATTCCATTCATCTAATTACCCACCTATAATTTATATGTACAGGTAACAATAGGAGCAACAATAAACTCACAGTTTTGTTTTGTTTTTTTAGTTTTAGCTTTAGTCCATGGAGTGGGGTCTGTCAACTGCAGCTTCCATCTCTGGGGAGTGTCCTCGTCCTTGGCTGTTTGACGTGTCCCGCATGAATCCATGCCCTAATGCCCTCTGATTTTACAGTAAATGGTCCCTTCAAGCGAGGCTCCAAGTTTCCCCGTTGATAGCCATGTATCCAAATAAAGTCCCCGTTTGGTAAGGGTGTGGTTCCACCTCCATCTCTGTCCCAGTGTGGGCAGTCCAGATCCCTGAGTGGGCTGTTTTTTAAAGACAGACTGTAATGTCTGCAGTGACTGGAGTACAGAATGATCAGTCATTTCTGCCAGGACAACCTCTTGTAGTCAAGGACAGAGAGCGGGATCTCCCAAACATTATTTCAAATAGAGTCACCTTGATTAAATAGGGTGTACTTATTGCCCTGAGGAGGAAGAAAGGAAGGAGATTCACCCATCCAACAAAATGGGGCCTGCCATCTCCTCGTCCCTCACCCTAACCAGAGTTTGTGTTTGCAGAATTTTGTCCCCAAAGCCCTGGCTGACGTGCCCTCCAGGATAGGGTCTCTGGATACACAGCACAGGACTCTGCCTGCCCTCCCGAAGGAAACTCTGCCCGTCACAGTTGTACAAACACTCCAGTTTGGGAGACACCTGCAAGGTCCCTGAGAGCACCCAATTTCGTTGGCCGCTCTGGACAGAAATGTGCAGTCTGACACATGCCAGACACCAACCTCCAGGCAGACACCCATGTCAATGGCCCTGAGTCCGAAGATGGAAACTGACATGCGCCTAGAACATGAACGGAACCCTAGCTGAGGTTTGCAGGCATCTGTCCCCCGAGGCAGGTTCTGGAATACCTACATATGGTCCCTGAGCCACAAAACAAACCACCTCCTCTCCTCAGAAGGCAATCTGTCTCTTGGGAGCTCCATCCAACCCTCAGGGGAGGAGAATCCTGAATGGCGCCTGAGGTTGAGCCACATTTTAAGGTCTCCCTGGACACAAGCCAGCATTGTGACCCTTCCACATGAGGCTCCCTGTCAACTCAGACCCCCGGGCACTTGCTCCAGAGCCACCAGACCAAAACTGCCTTGTTCCTGGGCTGAAAGGATAAGCTGAGCTGGGCTTTCCAGACATCTATGCGGTGAACTCTGCTACCATGTCTTTCCATATGGGGGACCCTGGAGCCATCAGAACGGACTCCCACTGTCCGCAGAAGGAAAGCTTGCTGTTCGGAGCAGCTCCCAAGCCCCAGCCTGGGTCAACCTCCATGGCCTCATGAGGCCACCCCTCCATTTTCCGGCATCACGGACACAAACTCCAGCGTGAGCGATCATCCGACACTCGCACCGACTAAGGTGCTGGAGATCTCGAGTCAGGTGCTGCACATTGGAAGTGCCATGTGCTCGGCACTGAACTGAACCAGCGCTTGTGTGCTCAGACTTCTGTCCTCACCCTCCTCTCCAGCAAGCCCTCCTGAACGGGAACTCTGGAGGCACAACGCAGCCTTCTGCCTGCCCTCCAGAAAGAAGAAGGACCCTCTGGGTCTGCCCAGAATCTCCGTGTGAGAATCAACCTTCACGGCCCTAGACCAAACCCCAATATCCAGGCTGCACTGTGCACTAATGCTCTGTCTTACACAGACTGAGCCCCAACCTCCAGTCAGCCCACCAGGTAGCGGGCGCCATCTCCTGCTGGTGGGACTGACCATGGCCCGATTCTGTCATCTCTACCCAACCTGGGTGTTCAGGCATCTGTGCCCAGACCATAGCTCAAATACCGGCCTATGGGGGAACCTCAAGCACAAAAGAGCACTCCTCCTTCCCCACGGCCGGAAAAGCTTGATGTGGGGATGGGGGTCAAACCCTCAGAGTGGGAGAGAGCTGCATGGCCCATGAGATCACGCCTACCCAGGAGGTCCGCCCTGGGCACAAACTGGCATTGTGACCATCAGCCTTAGCCTGCTTTCAAAAAAGCCCCCTCTCAAGCTGGACCAGCAGCCTGTATATCGGACCTGCCATTCCCCTAAGCCCAAATCCTCACCCTCAGTCAGGTTCTCTAGGCACCTGGACCAAGAAGCTGACACTGGGATCCATGCTATGGCGAGATCCCTGAGACAGAAAACAGCTCTCTTCCCTTCATCCAGAAAGACACCAAAAACTTGGGAGCCATGCAAAGTCCCCACAGAGGCAGAATCTCCCATACACCCATGAGGCCACCCCTCCATTCCGTGCCCAACTGAGACACACAACCCAGAGAGAAAAGCCTGCCTTCCCCCCACCAATTGCCCGAATTTCAGATGCTGAGGCACTGCCCTCACATTCTGCAGATCGGGCCTGCCATCACCTTGCCCCTTAACCTAACCCTAGTTTGTGTTTGCAGAGTTTTGTCCCCAAAGCCCTGGCCGACAGGACCACCAGGGTGGGGCCTGTGGAGCCACAGCACAGGACTCTGCTTACCCTCCGGAAGAAATCTCTGCCCATCACGGTTGCACAAACCCTGCAGACTGGGAGACACCTGCAAGGCCCCTAAGCCCACTCAATTTTGTTGGCCGCTCTGGACGAAACTGTGCAGTCTGATATATGTCGGACACTTACCTCCAGGCAGACACCCAGGTCAAGGGCCCTGAGTCCGAAGATGGAAACTGACAGGCCCCATGACCTCAACGGAACTCTAGGTGAGGTTTGGAGGCTTCTTTCCCCGAGGCATGATTTGGAATACCTACATATGGTCCAAGGCTTGGTCCCTGAGCCACAAAACAAACCACCTCCTCTCCCCAGCAGGCAACCTGGCTCTTGGGAGCTCCATCCAATCCTCAGGGGAGGAGAATCCTGAATGGCGCCTGAGGTTGCGCCACATTTTAAGGTCTCCCTGGACACAAGCCAGCATTGTGACCCTTCCACATGAGGCTCCCTGTCAACTCAGACCCCTGGGCACTTGCTCCAGAGCCACCAGACCGAAACTGCCTTGTTCCTGGGCTGAAAGGATAAGCTGAGCTGGGCTTTCCAGACATCTATGCGGTGAACTCTGCTACCATGTCTTTCCATATGGGGGACCCTGGAGCCATCAGAACGGACTCCCACTGTCCGCAGAAGGAAAGCTTGCTGTTCGGAGCAGCTCCCAAGCCCCAGCCTGGGTCAACCTCCATGGCCTCATGAGGCCACCCCTCCATTTTCCGGCATCACGGACACAAACTCCAGCGTGAGCGATCATCCGACACTCGCACTGACTAAGGTGCTGGAGATCTCGAGTCAGGTGCTGCACATTGGAAGTGCCATGTGCTCAGCACTGAACTGAACCGGCGCTTGTGCGCTCAGACTTCTGTCCTCACCCTCCTCTCCCACAAGCCCTCCCAATCGGGAACTCTGGAGGCACAATGCAGCCTTCTGCCTGCCCTCCAGAAAGAAGAAGGGCCCTCTGTGTCTGCACAAAATCCCCACGTGAGGATCAACCTGCACCGCGCTAGATGGTACCCCAATAACCTAGGCCGCCCTGTGCACTCATGCTCCGCCTGACACATCCTGAGCCCCAACTAGCCTTCAGACCCCCATGTAGCGGTGCCATCTCCTGCAAGTGGGAAAAGCCGTGGATCGAGGCTGTCATCTCTATCCAACCTGGAAATTCAGGCATCTGTGCACAGACCTTAGGTAAAATCTCGGCCAATGGGGGAACTTCAAGCTCAAAAGAGCACTCCTCCTTTCCTAAGGCAGGAAAAGCATGCTGTGCGGTGAGGGTCAAACCCTCAGAATGGGAGGAAACTGCATGGCCTATGAGAACATGCCCACACAGGAGGGCGGCACAGGACTCAAACAGACATTGTGACCCTCAGCCTGAGCCTGTTTACAAACAAGCCCCCTCGTTAGCTGGACCAGGGGCCCGCATATTAGTCCTGCCATGCCCATAAGCCCAAATCCTCACCCTACATCTTGTTCACCCTACGTCCAGAAGCCACTATGGAATTCCTCATATGGCGGGACCCCTGAGATGGAAAACAGCACTATTCCCTTCTCCCCAAAAGACAGCAAACTCTTGGGAGCCAGGCAGAAACCCCACAGAGGCCGAATCTCCCATAGCCCCATGAGGCCACCCCTATAATACAGGGAGAACCGAGACACAGAACCCAGATAGAAAAGCCTGCACTCCCACTTCCCTGTCGCTCTAATTTCAGATCCCGAGGCACCGGCCTCAGGGTCTGCAGATTGGGCCTGCCCTTGCCTCGCCCCTGACCCTAACCTGAGTTTGTGATTACAGACTTTTTTACCCAAAGCCCTGGCCGACAGACGCTCCAGGATGGGGCCTCTGGAACCACAGCACAGGATTCTGCCTGCCCTCTACATGGGACTCTTCCCATCACAGTTGCACAAACTCTTCAGATTGAGAGACACCTACAAGGCCCCTGAGCCCACCCAATTTCTTGGCCGCTCTGGACAGAAAAGCACTGTCTGACACATGCCAGACACCTTCCTCCAGGCAGACACCCAGGACAATGCCCCTGAGTCCGAATATGGAACCTGACATGGCCCGAGGACCTCAATGGAACCCTAGCTTAGGTTTGCAGGCATCTGTCCCCAGAGGCTGGTTCTGGAATACCTACATGTGGTAAAACACTTGGTCCCTGAGCCACAAAACAGAACACCTCTTGTCCCCAGAAGGCAACATGGCTCTTGGGAGCTTCGTCCAACCCTCAGGGGAGGAGAATCCTGCATTACACTGGAGCCCCTGCCACATTCTAAGTTCTCTGTGGACACAAGCCAGCATTGTGACCCATCAGCATGAAGCTCCCTGTCAACCCAGCCCCTGGGCACTTGTACCCAGAGTCACCAGAAAAAAACTGCCTTGTTCCTGGGCTGAAAGGATAAGCGGAGCCGGGCTTTCCACACACATATGTGGTGAGCTCTGCTACCATGTCTTTCCATATGGGGGACCCCGGAGCCATCAAAACGGACTTCCACTGTCCCGCAGAAGGAAAGCTTGCTGTTCAGAGCAGCTCAGAAGCCCCAGCCTGGGTAAACCTCCATGGCCTCATGAGGCCACCCCAACATTCATCGGGCATCATGGACACACACTCCAGCGTGAGTGACCATCCATCAATCGCCCTGACTCAGGTGCTGGAGATCTCGAGTCAGACGCTGCACATTGGAACTCCCGTGTGCTCGGCACTGAAGTGACCGGAGCTTGTGCGTTCAGACTTCTGTCCTCACCCTCCTGGCCAACAAGCCCTCCAGACTGGGAACTCTGGAGCCACAAGGCAGTCTTTTGCCTACCCTCCAAAAAAAGAAGGTCCCTATGGGTCTGCCCAGAATCCCCATGTGAGGCTCAACCTGCATGGCCCTATATGGAACATCAATATCCAGGCAGTACTGTGAACTCATGCTCTGTCTGACACAGTCTGAGCCCCAACATCCAGTCAGCACCCCAGTTAGCGTGCGCCATATCTTGCAGGTGGGACTGGCCATGGCATGAGGCTGTCATCTCTACCTAAAATGGGTGTTCAGGCATCTGTGCCCACACCATAGCTCAAATCACGGCCTATGGGGAACCTCAAGCCCAAAAGAGTACACCTCCTTCCCTTCAGTCAGAAAAGCTTGCTGTGGGGTTGGCACAAACAGGCATTGTGATCATCAGCCTGAGCCTGCTTTCAAACAAGCCGCCTCGCTAGCTGGACCAGGAGCCCGCATATCAGGCCTGCCATGCACGTAGGCCAAGTACTCACCCTCATTCGGGTTGCCTAGGCGCCCGGACCAAGAAGCCAACTCTGGTATCCTGCTATGGCGGGACCCCTTCGTTGGAAAACAGCTCTCCTCCCTTCATCCAGAAAGACACTGAAACCTTGGGAGCCATGCAAAATCCCCACAGAGGCAGAATCTCCCATATACCCATGAGGCCACCCCTCCATTCTGTAGCCAACAGAGACACAAAGCCTAGAAAGAAAAGCCTGCCCTCCCGCCTCCCCATCACCCTAATATCAGATCCCGAGGCACTGCCCTCATGTTCCGCAGATCGGGCCTACCATCACCTCGTCCCTCACCCTTAACCGAGTTTGTGTTTGCAGACTCTTTTCCCCAAAACCCAGGTCGACAGGCCCTCCAGGATGGGGCCTCTGGAGCCACAGTGCAAGACTCTGCTTGCCCGGCTGAAGGAAACTCTCCCCGTCATAGTTGCACAAACCCTTCAGATTGGGAGACACCTGCAAGGCCCCTGACCCCACCCAATTTCGTTGGCCACTCTGGACAGAAATGAGCCATCTGACACATGTATACACCCAGGTCAATGGCCCTGAGTCCGAAGATGGAACCTGACATGGCCCAAGGACCTCAATGGAATCCTAGCTTAGGTTTGCAGGCATCTGTCCCCAGAGGCAGGTTCTGGAATTCCGACCTATGGTCCAACGCTTGGTCCTAGAGCCACAAAACAGAGCACCTCCTGTCCCCAGAAGGCAACCTGGCTCTTGGGAGCTCCATCCAACCCTCAGGGGAGGAGAATCCTGAATGGCGCCTGAGCCCCCACCACATTCTAAGGTCTCCCTGGACACAAGCCAGCATTTGACCCAACCACATGATGCTCCCTGTCAACTCAGCCCAATGGGCACTTGCCCCAGAGCCATCAGATCGAAACTGCCTTGTTCCTGGGCTGAAAGGATAAGCTGAGGTGGGCTTTCCAGACATCTATGCGGTGAGCTCTGCTACCATGCCTTTCCATATGGGGGACCCTGGAACCATCAAAATGGACACCCCCTGTCCCGCAGAATGAAAGTTTGCTGTTTGGAGCAGCTCACAAGCCCTACCCTGGGAAAACCTCCATGGCCTCATGAAGCCACCCCTCCATTCATCAGACATTATGGACACAAACTCCAGCGTGAGCAACCATCCAACACTCACCCTGACTCAGGTGCTGGAGATCTTGAGTCAGAAGCTGCACATTTGAACTGCCATGTGCTCGACACTGAACTGAACCGGTGCTTGTTCATTCATTCTTCCATCCTCACCCATCTAGCCTGCAATCCGTCCAGATTGGGAATTCTGGAGCCACAATGCAGCCTTCTGCTTGTGCTCCAGAAAGAAGAAGGGCCCTATGGGTCTGCTCAGAATCCCCCTGAGAGGTTCAACCTCACAGGCCGAGACGGAACCCCAATATCCAGGCTGCAGTGTGCACTCTTGCTCTGTCTGACACAGCCTGAGCCCCGACCTCCAGTCAGCCCCCAGGTAGAGGATGTCATCTCTTGTAGGTGGGACCAGCCATGGCCTGAGGCTGTCATCTCTACCCAACCTGGGTGTTCAGGCATCTGTGCCCAGACCATAGCTCAAATCCCGGTCTATGGGGGAACCTGAAGTCAAAAGAGCCCTCCTTCTTCCCCACGGCCAGAAAAGCTTGCTGTGGGGATGGGGTCAAACCTCAGAGTGGGAGCTAGCTCTATGGCCCCTGAGACCACACCCACCCAAGAGGTCCGCCCTGGGCACAAACAGGCATTGTGACCATCAACCTGAGCCTCCTTGCAAACAAGCCCACTCGCTAGCTGGACCAGAAGCCCGCATATCTGGCCTGCCATGCCTCTAGGGCCTAATGCTCACCTTCAGTCGGGTTGTCTAGGCGCCCGGACCGAGAAGCTGACTCTGTAATCCCTGCGATGGCGGGACCCCTGAGATGGAAAACAGCTCTATTCCCTCCATCTAGAATCCTTGGGAGCTGTGCAAAATCACCACAGAGGCAGAATATCCCATGGGTCCAGCACGTCTCCCCTATCTTCTGTGGCCAACCGAGACACAAAACCCAGACAGAAAAGCCTGTGCTCCCACCTCCCATCACCCTAATTTCAGATCCCGAGGCACTGCCTGCACAGTCGGCAGATCGGGCCTGCCATCACCTCGCCCAACACCATCACCCGAGTTTGTGTTTGACGACTCTTGTCCCCAAAACCCTTGGGGACAGGCTGACTCTATAATCCCTGCCATGGTGGGAATCCTGAGACGGAAAAAAATCTCTTCCCTTCATCCAGAAATCTTGGGAGCCATGCAAAATCCCCACAGAGACAGAATCTCCCATGGATCCATGAGGCCACCCCCCCTTCCGTGGCCAACCGAGATACACAACCCGGAATGAAAAGCCTGAACTCCCACCTCCCCGTCACCCTAATTTCAGATCCCGTGGCACTGCCCTCACAGTCTGCAGGTTGGGCCTGCCATCACCTCGCCCCTCACACTTACCCGAGTTTGTGTTTGCAGAATCTTGTCCCAAAAACCCTGGCAGACAGGACCTCCAAGATGGGGCCTCTGGAGCCACAGCACAGGACTCTGCCTGCCCTCCCACAGGAAACTCTGCCCATCACATTTGCACAAACCCTCCAGATTGGGAGACACCTCCAAGGCCCCTGAGTCCACTCAATTTCGTTGGCCGCTCTGGATAGAAATGCGCAGTCTGACACATGCCAGAACCTACCTCCAGGCAGACACCCAGGTCAATCTCCCTGAGTCAGAAGATGGAAACTGACATGCCCCTAGGATCACAATGGAACCCTAGCTTAGGTTTGTAGGCATCTGTAGCCAGAGGCAGGTTCTGGAAAACCTACATATGGTCCCACACCTGGTCCCTGAGCCACAAAACAGAGCACCTCCTGTCCCCAGAAGACAACCTGGCTTTTGGGAGCTGCGTCCAACCCTCAGGGGAGGAGAATCCTGCATTGCGTGAGAGCCCCCACCAAATTCTAAGGTTTCCTAGGACAAAAGCCTGAATTGTGACCCATCAGCTTGAGCCTCCCTGTCAACCAAGCCCCCTGGGCACTTGCCCCAGAGTCACGAGATTGAAAATGCCTTTGTCCTGGTCTGAAAGGATAAGCTGAGCTGGGCTTTCCAGACATCTTTGTGGTGAGCTCTGCTACCATGTCTCTCAATATGGTGGACCCTGGAGCCATCAAAACGGACTCCCCCTGTCCTGGAGGACAGCTTGCTGTTCGGAACAGCTAACAAGCCCCAGCGTGGGTAAACCTCCATGGCCTCATGAGGCCAGCCCTTCATTCATCGGGCATCATGGACAGAAACTCCAGCATGAGCGACCATCCGACACTCACCCTGACTCAGGATCTGGAGATCTCGAGTCAGATGCTGCACATTGGAACTGCCATGTGCTCGGCACTGACCTGAACCGGTACTTGTGAGTTCAGTATTCCTTCCTATGCATCTGGCCCATAAGCCCTCCAGATTGGGCACTCTGGAACCACAGCGCAGCCTTCTGCCTGCTCTCCAGAAGAAGAAGGACACAATGTGTCTGTGCAGAATGCCCATGTGAGGATCAATCTGCACGGCTGAAGACAGAACCCCAATATCCAGGCCGCACTGTGCACTAATGCTCTGTCTGACACAGCCTGAGGCCCTACCTCTAGTCAGCTCCCAGATAGCGGGCGCCATCTCCTGCAGGTGGTACCGGCCATGGCCCGAGGCTGTCATCTGTACCCAACCTGGGTGTTCAAGCATCTGTGCCCAGACCATAGCTCAAATCCCAGCATATGGGGGAACCTCAAGTACAGAAGAGCGCTCCTCCTTCACCACGGTGGGAAAAGCTTGCTGTGGGGATGGGGGTCAAACCCTCAGAGTGGGAGCCAGCTGCATGGCCCATGAGACCACGCCCACACAGGAGGTCCACACTTGGCACAAACAGGCATGGTGACCATCAGCTTGAGCCTGCTTTCAAACAGGCCCCTTCGCTAACTGGACCAAGATCCCACATATCGGGCCTGCCATGCCCATAGGCCCAAATCCCCACCATCAGTCGAGTTCTCCAGGCGACCAGACCCAGTATCCCACTCCGGAATCCCGGCTATGTCGGGACTCCTGAGATGGAATACAGCTCTCTTCCCTTCATTCAGAGAGACACCAAAACCTTGGGAGCCGAGCAAAATCCCCACAGATGCAGAATCTCCCATGCACCCATGAGGCCACCCCTCCAACTGGTGGCCAACCGAGACACACAACCCAGACAGAAAAGCTTGCACTCCGTGTAGGGGCGGACCAGGCCTGCTAGATGGAGTTGGCCAAGAAGTGGGGCATGCATATATTTACTGAGGTGCATTGCAATCCCATTGGCCTCCTGTGTGTGGGCCGGGCTCAACCACCTCTAAAAAGGCTCGTCTGTGAGTCTGCAGGGGGGGTTAGCGGGAGTAATTAGAGTAGCCAGTAGCAGGAGCCTTTAGACTAGGCATTAGAGTACCGTTGGGAGCCGTTATGGTAGTGGTAGGTGTGATAGTATCAGGGTATGGAGAGTGACAGTACCCTCTTCATCATCGGGAGCATCGGGAGTGGCTTTGGTGGGAGCCTCGGCGCCCCAAGCAGCGGCACTGTCACGAATCTGGGGAGCAGCCTCATCCCGGGGAGTGGCCTCATCTGGAGTGGCCTCATCCCAGGGAGCGGCCCTGTCTGGAGAAAGCTCATTATCAGCAGCACCTCCGTGATAGGCCTCGCCACCCCTAGTAGCGGTGCCACTGGTAGCGGCCTTGCTGCCCCAGCAGCAGTGCTGTCACGAGTCCAGGGAGGAACCTCATCCAGAGTGGCCTTGTTGGCAGCGGCGCCACCGCTCGTGCTGTCATGAGTCTGGGGGAACAGCCTCGCCGCCCTGAGCAGCAGCGCTGTCCCGAGCTGGGGAGCGGCCTCGTCGGGATTGGCCTTGTCCGGGGAGTGGCCTTGTTGGCAGCAGCCTCATCGTGAGTGGCCTCTTCAGGAGCGGCCTCGTCTGTGGAGCGGCCTTGTTGGCAGCAGCCTCGTCATGAGTGGCCTCATCGTGAGTGGCCTCATCAGGAGCAGCCTTGTCCTGGGGAGTGGCCTGTGGTAGAGTGAGGGTAAGGTAGGGAGCCTCCAAGAGGGACCCCAGGGCAAGGAGTCGGTGGCCCCCAGCAAGGCTCGGGCACCTACCAGTCAGTTTGATTTCTGATGCATGGCGCGAAATAAAGATTTGCTTTATTTTCGCTTTGTGTCAGTCTCATTCCTTTGATCACAGACCCTAACGTTGAGGGCTCGTCCGGGATCAAACAACGAGAACTGAGCCAGCATCAGATTTTCTGGAAAAAAAGCCTCTATTGAGATCTTGTCTGTCTGTCTGGTTGAGGAGCTCCAGTTTATAGCCCACCGGGGAGAAGCTGGATGCGGCCATCCTCCCCAGGGATGGAGTGGATGCGGGGAGGCCCCATCCCTCTTCTGGTAGATCAAAATGGGGTTCAAGTCCCCCTGAGCGGTCGGGGGGTTTGAATACCCCTAGACGTATAGGGGGTTCGTGTCAACCTAGATGTATGGGGGGGTTCAAGTCCCCCTAGACGGTCAGGAGCTAAAGAAATCCCCCACCAGTGGCAGGTTCTGGGTAAGAATCTTTGGGCCTGCAGTTGTCTTTGCCTGATTATTTTGTTGTTTGTTGTGTGGTTTGTTGTGTTTACAGGGGACCAAGAAAGTCCCCACCAGCAGCAAGCTCTGGATAGGGATCACTGGGCCTGTGGTTGTCTCTGCCTTGCTTTTTTATTGCCTGTTGTGTTATTTGTTGTATTTGGAGAAAGGTACAAGCAGGGAGTAAGGGACCTGTGACACCCCTAGGTCCTGTTCTCGAACATTTCAAGGATTTCCAAGGTAAAGCCACTCAGTCAGGTGACAAGGCTTACTCAGGAAAACTAAAAACACTCTGTCAATTAGAGTGGTCCACTTTCTCCACAAGGTGGCCTCTGAAAGAAATATTTGCCTTGGCTCAGAACTATTCTACCCTGAGTGAGGTCTTTGATCTACATCGAGACCAAATACTGTACATTGTGGCCTGGCAATATCTGATAGAAGAGCCACCGTCATGGCTCAAGTCCCACTTTCCCCCTGTTAATGAAACCATCTCTCTCCCTCTAAGGCATATCAGAGCACCAACACCAGAACAGACAGATGAGGGGGAGCCAGGGAAGGAGACCATCCTACCTCCATCAGATGTGGAGGATGTGGAATTTCCCCCCCCTTTATCAGTCCCCTAAATCTGACTCTTGGTCCCAAGACGCCTTTACTAGTCCATCTCATACGCGGTTGGGGTCTACCTATGGGACCACCAAGCAGAGAGACTGCCCTGACCCTTCCCCTTTCCTTTATTCCCCTCATCCACCCTTTACCTCACCAGTACTGTCTGCACCAATGCTGCCTCTCCGTGAAGTTGCTCTACTGGATGGGAGAGGGCGCCTCCACCTAAGCTATATCCCTTTCTCCTCTTCTGACATCTATAACTGGAAGACCCAACAGAAATATTTTTCTGTCTACCCTCAGGATTTAGTCTCTTGGAGACTGTTTTTCTTACCGACCAATCTACCTGGGTGGATATTCAACAGCTCCTTATGTCTCTCTTTAACGTGGAAGAGAGGGATCACATCATGCGAGAAACCCATTAGTTGATAAGTGAGAGACTTGGCAGGGACCTTGATCCCTGCCGAATTGAAGACTACTGCACAATGGAACCCCCTGACTGGGATCCAAATTCCAATGAAGGTAAGGAGAGCTTACATTTCTACCACCAGGCTCTACTGGGAGGCCTCTGGATAAATTTATCCAAAATTAGTATGGTGACTCAAGGTAAGAATGAGGCTCCAGGAGCTTTCTTAGAAAGGCTAATTGAAGCCTATAAAATGTATAGCCCAATCGACCCTGAGGCACCCAAAAATCAGAGGGCAATGAATCTTGCGTTTGTTATTCAGTTGGCCCCAGATATAAGGAGGAAGCTTCAGAAAATCGAAAGATTTGAAGGGAAGAATCTGACTGAGTTAGTGGGAATAGCAGAAAAGGTGGTTAACAAGAGGGATGCACAAGAGGATGAAAAACAGAAAAAAAAAACAACTGGCTACGGTTTTGGCATTACATGAGGTGGGGAGGAAACAGGTTGGGGATAGCAAATGGAAGGAAAGGCCTAAACAGAGAGAAGGCAGGCGGGAAGACTTAGAATCAGATCAGTTCACTTACTGTAAGGGAAAAGGACATTGGCCCAGGGAGTGCCCCAAAAGGAAGACAGCAATGCTTGCCACCAGAGACTGAAGGGGCCATGGTTCAGAGCCCCTCCCCAAAACTCGGGTAAAAATTGAAGTGGAGGGGAAATCAGTTGATTTTTTGGTGGACACGAGGGCCCAATTTTCAACATTATTAAAACCTATGGGAACACTATTTGGAGAAGAAGTCTGGGTACAAGGAGCAAATGGCACAGAGAGACATAAATGGACAACAGAAAGGACTTTAACTACTTGGGAGTAGTTAAACATCAATTTTTGGTCCTCCCTAATGCCCCATATAACTTGATGCGAAGAGATCTCCTCCATAAGTTAAGAGTTTGCATTCAGTTCTCGGAAGGAGACATGACTGTAACCTTGAGACAACCCACTGTACACGTGCTTCTGGCAGCAGGAGATGAATACCTCCTTTACGAGCCAGTCTCAAATCCAGAGGAAACAAAGGGGGGGGAGACTTCTCCAAGTCCTGCAAGTCGAGATTCCTGAGGTCTGGGCAGAGGGGAAGCCCCCTGGCTTGGCCAAGGAACAAGCTCCAGTGGTGGTAAAATTAAAGGTGATGGCTATGGCTATTCGCATTTGGCAGTACCTCCTTCCCTGGGAAGCAAAGGAAGTGATCAGAAAACACATTTCTACCTCCGAGGAGATGGGATCCTAGTTTCTTGCAAATCTCCATGGAACACACCTTTGCTGCCCATCAAAAAGGCCGAGACTGGGGATACGACTTGTTCAGGACTTGCAGGAAGTTAATAAATGGGTTGAAGGTATCCACCCGACAGTGCCTAACTCCTATACCCTACTTTCCCTCCTTGGTCCCACAAGAACTGTGTATACAGTCTTAAATCTCAAGGATGCATTTTTCTGCATATCCTTAGCAAGGGAATCTCAGCCCCTTTTTGCTTTTGAGTGGTCTGATCCACAGAAAGTGTTTCAAGGTCAACTCACCTGGACAAGACATCTCCAAGTATTCAAGAATTCACCCACCATTTTTGACGAGGCCCTACACGAGGATTTGCGTGAGTGCAGAATCTCCGACCCAGGATTCACTCTGTTACAATATGTTGATGAATTGCTGATAGCCGCTGAGGACTATAAATCATGCATGGGGGGACAAGAGCTCTCTTACAGACTCTGCAGGAAAAAGGGTATTGGGTGTCAGCAAAGAAAGCACAGCTCTGTTAGAGCCATGCCACTTACCTAGGCTTTGATCTTCACGAGGGAGTGTGTTCACTGTCTGAGATCAGGAAACAGGTGATCACCCGATACCCCCACCCCACCACATCCCGACAAGTGAGGGAGTTTCTTGGGACAGTGGGCTACTGTAGACTGTGGATACCGGGGTTTGCAGAGATTGCCCGACCTCTCTACGAACTGGCAAAAGGGGGACTCACTATGATAGAGTGGAAAGCTGAGGCCGAAGGAGCATTTCGGGAATTACAAGCAGCCTTACTGCGTGCTCCAGCATTGGCCATCCCAGATGTTATCAAGCCCTTCCACTTGTATGTGGATGAAAAAACATGGGTGGCCAAAGGAGTTTTAACTCAGATCCTGGGGCCTTGGAAAAGGCCAGTAGCCTATCTTAGCAAGAAACTAGATCCAGTAGCATCTGGGTTCCCCCCTCGCCTCTGCATAATTGCTGCCACGGTCCTCCTGGTCAAGGATGCAAGTAAATTGACTTTGGGTCAAAATCTCATCATAACCACCACACACGCTATCGAGGGCCTTCTCCGGACTCCACCAGGCTGATGGATGACAAATGCCTGAGTGACGGGGCATCAGGCCCTCCTCCTCAATGAACCAAGAGTGACCTTCCAGCCCCAGTGGGGCTAAATCCAGTCAGGCTGCTGCCAGAGGAGGTGGCTGACCACCCACATGACTGCGGGGAGGTCCTAACCCAAGTTGCAGGAATAAGGCCGGATCTCAGAGACATTCCACTCCTGCATGCTGAGATGACTCTGTTCACATATGGGAGTAGCTACACGGTCAATGAAAAGAGGTATGCCGGGGCTGTGGTGGTTTCTCCTGAGCAGAAACTCTGGACAGCAGCCCTGCCACATGGAACTTGGGCACAGAAAGTGGAACTGATTGCACTCACTGCAGATGGCCAAAGATAAAACCTCCAACATCTATACAGACAGCAGGTACGCCTTTGCTACTCTCCATATACATGGGGCTATTTATAAAGAAAGGGGCCTATTAACAGCAGAAGGAAAAGGAATTAAAAACAGAGGAGAGGGGCGCCTGGGTGGCTCAGTGGATTAGGCCGCTGCCTTCGGCTCAGGTCATGATCTCAGGGTCCTGGGATCGAGCCCCGCATCGGGCTCTCTGCTCTGCAGGGAGCCTGCTTCCTCCTCTCTCTCTGCCTGCCTCTCTGCCTACTTGTGATCTCTCTCTGTCAAATAAATAAATAAAATCTTAAAAAAAAAAAAACAGAGGAGAAATATTGGCTCTCCTCCATGCTATTTGGGACCCAAAAGAGGTGGCTGTTACGCATTGTCCAGGACACCAAAAGGGGACTGATCTGATTTCAAAAGGAAATCAATTAGCAGATCAAGCCGCAAAGCCAGCAGCCCGAGAAACAATGCAAGAACTGGTTACACTCCCAGCTCCACCCCTCCCAGAAAAACCGAACAATTCAGAAGAAGTTTTAAAGTATTTACGGAAATGGTTTAAATTGGCCTATGAAGGGGACTGGACTAAGACTGAAGCAGGAAAAATAATTCTTCCTCGAAGACTAGGCTAAAAGTTAGTAGACCAGATACATAAGGGTACTCATTTGGGGATACGCAAACTCAAGGAGCTTATAGGCAAGCAGTTCCAGGTTTCTAAATTAGGGCGTATGGTTCAGGATGTAGTTGATAGATGTGCTCAATGCCAGGCAGTTAATGTGGGAAGAACTAAAATGGGAAGAGGGAAGAGAGAAAGAGGTAAGGAACCAGGAATTTATTGGGAAATAGATTTTACAGAAATGAAACCTGGAAAATATGGGCACAGGTATATGTTAGTTTTTGCAGATAGGTTTTCAGGCTGGGTAGAGGCTTTTCCTGCCAAACATGAGATGGTAGGAGTGGTAGCCAAAAAGCTTCTAGAAGAAATAATTCCTAGGTTTGGGCTGCCTCTTACAATCGGGTCAGACAATGGCCCTGCATTTGTGAGTTCAGTCTCACAGGCATTGGCCCATTCATGAGCGGCCTCGTCAGGAGCGGCCTCTTCCAGTGAGCGGCCTTGTTGGCAGCAGCCTCATTGTGAGCGGCCTCAACATGAGTGGCCTCATCAGGAGTGGCCTCATCAGGAGCAGCCTCATCCGGGGGAGTGGACTGTGGAACAGTGAGGGTGAGGAAGGGACCCTCCAGGAGGGACCCCAGGGCAAGGAGGCGGTGGCTCCCAGCAAGGCTCGGGCACCTACCGGTCAGTTTGTTTTCTGATGAATGGCGTGAAATAAATCTTTGCTTGATTTTTGCTTTGTGTCAGTCTCGTTCCTTTGATCATGGAACCTAACACTCCCGCCTCCCCATTGCCCTAATTTCAGAACGTGAGGCACTGCCCTCACGGTCTGCAGATCAGGACTGCTATCACCTCGCCCCTCACCCTAACCCGAGTTTGTGTCTGCCGACTCTTGTCCCCTGAGATGGAAAACAGCTCTCTGCCCTTCATCCAGATACCTTGGGAGCCGTGAAAATCCCCACAGAGGCAGAATCTCCCATAGATCCAAGAGGTCACCCCTCCATTCCGTGGCCAACTGAGACACAACCCAGACAAAAAAGCCTGTGCTCCCTCCCCCCCATCGCCCTAATTTCAGATCCCCAGGAACTGCCCTCACGGTCTGCATATCGGCCCTGTGGTGACCTCGTCCATCACCCTAACCCGAGTTTCTGTTTGCCAACTCTTGCCCCAAAACCCTTGCCAACAAGCCTCCCAGGATGGGGCCTGTGGAACCGCAGTGCAGGACTCTCCCTGCCCTCCTGAAGGAAACTCTGCCCGTCACAGTTGCACAAACCCTTCAGATTGAGAGACACCAGCAAGGCCCCTGAGCCCACCCAATTTTGTTGGCCGCTCTGGACATAAACGCACAGTCTGGCACATGCCACACACCTACCTCCAGGCAGACACCCAAGTCAATGGCCCTGAGTCCGAAGATGGTAACAGACATGCCCCTAGGACCTCAATGGAACCCTAGCTGGGGTTTGCAGGCATCTGTCCCCTGAAGCAGGTTCTGGAATACCTACATATGGTCCAACGCTTGGTCCCTGAGCCACAAAACAGAACACCTCCTGTCCCCTGAAGGCAACCTAACTCTTGTGAGCTGCATCCAACCCTCAGGGGAGGAGAATCCTGCATGGCACCGGAGCCCTCGCCACATTCTAAGGCCTCCCTGGACACAAGACAGCATTGGGACCCATCAGTATGAGGCTCCCTGTCAACTCAGCACCCTGGGCACTTGCTCCAGAGCCACCAGATGGAAAATGCCTTGTTCCTGGGCTGAAAGGATAAGCAGAGCTGGGCTTTCCAGACATCTATGTGGTGAGCTCTGCTACCATGACTTTCCATATGGGGGAACATAGAGCCAGCAAAACAGACTCCTCCTGTCCCACAGAAGGAAAGCTTGCTGTTCGGAGCATCTCAGAAGCCCCAGCCTGGGAAATACTCCATGTACTTATGAGGCCACCCCTCCATTCATCGGGAAACCTGGACACAAACTCCAGCGTGAGCGACCATCTGACACTCGCCCTGACTCAGGTGCTGGAGATGTCGAGTCAGACGCTGCATATTGGAACTGCCATGTGTTTGTCACTGTACCTATTCGGCTCTTGTGTGTTCAGACTTCTGTCCTCACCCGTCTCTCCCGCAGCCCTGCAGCTTAGGAATTCTGGTGCCACATGCAGCCTTCTGCCTACCCTTAAGAAAGAAGAAGCGCCCCTGTGTCTGCCCAGAATTGGCAGCTGAGGGAGGCAGCTGAAAGGATCATCCTGCATGGCCCTAGACGTAACCCCAATATCCAGGCCGCACTGTGCACTAATGCTCTGTCTGAACCAGCCTGAGCCCAACCTCCAGTCAGTCCCACAGGTAGCGGGCCCCATCTCCTGTAGCTGGGACCAGCCATGGCCAGAGGCTGTCATCTCTACCCAACCTGGCAGTATAGGCATCTGTGCACAGACCATACCTCAAATCCTGGCCTATGGGGAACCTCAAGCCCAAAAGAGCACTCCTCCTTCCCTTCAGTTGGAAAAGCTTGCTGTGGGGTTGGGGGTCAAACCCTCAGAGTGGGAGCCAGCTACATGGCCCATGAGACCACACCCATCCAGCAGGTCCGCCCTGGGCAGAAACAGGCATTTTGACTATCAGCCTGTGCCTGCTTTCAAACAAGGCCTCTCGCTAGCTGGACCAGAACCCGCATATCGGGCCTGCCATGCCCCTAGGCACAAATCCTCACCCTCAGTCGGGTTCTCCAAGCACCCAGACCCAGAAGCCGACTCTGGAATCCCTGCTATGGCGGGACCCCTGATACGGAAAACAGCTCTCTTCCCTTCATCCAGAAAGACACCAAAACCTTGGGAGACGTAAAATCCCCACAGAGGCAGAATCTCGCATGGACCCATGAGGCCACCCCTCCATTCCATGGCCAACCAAGACACACAACCCAGAAAGAAAAGCATGTGCTCCCACCTCCCCATTGCCCTAATTTCTGATCCCGAGGCACTGCCCTCATGGTCTGCAGATCGGGCCAGCCATCGCCTCGCCCCTCACCCTAATCCAAGTTTGTTTTTCCAGACTTTTGTCCCCAGTGACCTGAACGACAGGCGCTCCAGGATGGGGCTTCTGGAGGGACAGGGCAGGACTCTGCCTGCCCTCCCGCAGGAAACTCTGCCTTTCACAGTGGCACAGATTGGGAGACACAAGCAAGTATTCTGAGCCCACCCAATTTTGTTGGCTGCTCTGGACAGAAATGCGCAGTCTGACACATGCCAGACACCTACCTCCAGACAAACACCGAGGTCAATGGCCCTGAGTCCAAAGATGGTAACAGACATGCCCCTAGGACCTCAATGGAACTCTAGCTGAGGTTTGCAGGCATCTGTCATCAATGGCAGGTTCTGGAATACCTATATATGATCCAATGCTTGGTCCCTGAGCCACAAAACAGAACACTCCCTATCCCCTGAAGGCAACCTAACTCTTGCAAGCTGCATCCAACCCTCAGGGGAGGAGAATCCTGCATGGCGCCTGAGCCCCCACCACATTCTAAGGTTTCCCTGGGCACCAGCCAGCATTGTGACCCATCAGCATGACGCTCCCTGTCAACTCAGCCCCCTGGGCACTTGCTCCAGAACCACCAGATCGAAACTGCCTTGTTCCTGGGCTGAAAGGATAAGCTGAGTTGGACTTTCCAGACATCTGCGTGGTGAACTCTGCTACCATGACTTTCCATATGGGGGACCATGGAGCCAGCAAAACGGACTCCACCTGTCCCACAGAAGGAAAGCTTGCTGTTCGGAGCAGCTCACATGCCCCAGCCTGGGAAATACTCCATGTACTCATGAGGCCACCCCTCCATTCATCGGGCATCAGGGACACAAACTCCAGCGTGAGCGACCATATGACACTAGCCCTGATTCAGGTGCTGGAGGTCTCATGTCAGATGCTGTACATTGGAAATTCCATGTGCTCGGCACTGAGCTGAACCGGCGCTTGTGCTTTTAGAATTCTGTCCTCACCCTCCTGGCCTGCAAGCCCTCCAGACTGGGAAATCTGGGGCCACAGTGCAGAATTCTGCTTGCCCTCCTGAAAGAAGAAGGGTCCTATGGGTCTGCCCATGTGAGGGTGAACCTGAATATCCCTAGAAAGAACCCCAATATCCAGACCTCACTGTGCACTCATGCTCTGTCTGACACAGCCCGAATCCCGACCACCAGTGAACCCCCAGGTAGCAGGCGCCATCTCTTGCAGGTGGGACAAGCTATGGCCCGAGGCTCTCATCTCTAACCAACCTAGGTGTTCAGGCATCTGTGTCCGGACCATAGTTCCAATCCCGGCTTATGGAGGATCCTCAAGCACAAAATAGCACTTCCCCATCCCCATGGCAGGAAAAGCTTCCTTTGGGGATGCGAGTCAAACCCTCAGAGTGGGAGCCTGCTGCATGGACCATGAGACCACGCTCACCCAGGTTGGCTGCCCTGGGCACAAACAGGCATTGTGGCCATCACCCTGAGTCTGCTTTCAAACAAGCTCCCTCGCAAGCTGGACCAGGAGTCCGCCTATGGGGCCTACCATGTCCCTAGGCCCAAATCATCACCCTCGGTCGGGTTCCCCACGCACCTGGACCCAGAAGCCAACTCTGGAATCCCTGCTATGGCGAGACCACTGAAATGGAAAACAGCTCTCTTCCCTTCATGCAGAAAGACACCAAAACCTTGGGAGCTGTGCAAAATCCCCACAGAGGCAGAATCTCCTATGGACCCATGAGGCCACCCCTCCAATCCGTGGCCAACCAAGACACACAACCCAGACCGAAAATTCTGGGCTCCCGCCTACTTGTTGCCGAAATTACAGATCCTGAGGCATTGCTGTCATGGTCTGCAGATCGGGCCAGCCATCACCTCGCCGCTCACCCTAACCCGAGTTGGTGTTTGCAGAATTTTGTCTCCAAAACCATGGTCGACAGGACCTCCAGGATGGGTCGTCTGGAGCCACAGTGCAGGACTCTTCCTGCCCTCCCGCAGGAAACTCTGAACATCACAGTTGAACAAACACTCCAGATTGGGAGACAACTGCAAGAACCCTGAACCCACCCAATTTCGTTGACCGCTCTGGACAGAAATGCACAGTCTGACACATGCAGACACCTACCTCCAGGCAGACACCCAAGTCAATGGCCCTGAGTCCGAAGATGGAAACTCACATGTCCCTAGGAACTCAACAGAACATAGCTGAGATTTGCAGGCATCTGTCCCCAGAGGCAGGTTTTGTAATACCTACATATGTGCCAAGGCTTTGTCTCTGAGCCACAAAACAGAACACCTCCTGTCCCCAGAAGGCAACCTGGATCTTGGGGGCTGCGTCCAACCCTCAAGGGAGGAGAATACTTCATGGCGCCTTAGTCCTCTCCACATTCTAAGGTCTCCCTGGACACAAGCCAGCATTATGACCCATCAGCTTGAGGCTCCCTGTCAACTCAGCCCCCTGGGCACTTGCCCCAGAGCCACCAGATCGAAACTGCTTTGTTCCTGGGCTGAAAGGATAAGCTGAGCTCGGCTTTCCAGACATCTATGCGGTGAGCTCTGCTACCATGTCTTTCCATATGGGGGACCCTGGAGCCATCAAAGCGGACTCCAACTGTCACACAGAAGGAAAGCTTGCTGTTCGGAGCAACTCATAACCCCCAGCCTGGGAACACCTCCATGGCCTCATGAGGACACCCCTCCATTCATCGGGCATCATGGACACAAACTCCAGCGTGAGTGACCATAAGACACTTTCCTTGACTCAGGTGCTAGAGATCTAGAGTCAGTTGCTGCACTTTGGAACTTCCATATGCACGGCAATGAAATGAACCGGCTCTTGTGCATTCAGATTTCCATCCTCTCCCATCTAACATGCAAGCCCTCCAGAATGGGAATTCTGGAGACAGAACGCAACCTTCTGCCTGCCCTCCAGAAAGAAGAAGGGCCCTCTGGGTCTTCCCAGAATCACCATGTGATGATCAACCTGCACGGCCTTAGGCAGAACACCAATTTCCAAGTCGCACTGTCAACTAATGCTCTGTCTGACACAGCCTCAGTCCCGACCTCCAGTCAGGCCCCAGGTAGCGGGCACTATCTCCTGCAGGTGGGACCAGCCATGGCCAGAGGCTGTCATCTCTACCCAACCTGGTTGTTCAGGCATCTGTGCCCAGACCATAGATCAAATCACGGCCTATGGGGGAACCTCAAGCACAAAAGAGCACTCCTCCTTCCCCACAGCTGACAAAGCTTGCTGTGGAGATGGGGTTCAAACCCTCAAGAGTGGGAGCCATCTGTATGACCCATGAGACCATGCCCACCGAGGAGGTCCGCCCTGGGCAGAAACAGGCATTGTGACCATCAGCCTGAGCCTGCTTTCAAACAAGCCCCCTTGATAGCTGGACCAGGAGCCCGCATATCGGGGCTGCCATGCCCCTAGGCTCGAATCCTCACCCTCGGTCAGGTTCTCCAGGCGCCCAGAAAGAGAAGTCGACTCTGGAATCCCTGCTATGGCGGGACCCCTGAGACAGAAAACAGCTCTCTTCCGTTCATCCAGAAAGACACCAAAACCTTGGGAGCCATGCAAAATCCCCACAGAGGCAGACTCTCCCATGGACCCATGGGGGCAGCCTCCATTCCATGGCCAACTGAGACACACAACCCACATAGAAAAACCTGCGCTCCTGCCTCCCTTCGCCCTAATTTCAGACCCCAAGGCACTGCCCTCACGTTCTGAAGATCAGCCCTGCCATCACCTCGCCCCTCACCCTAACCCGAGTTTGTGTTTGCAGATTCTTGTCCCCAAAACCCTGGCCCACAGACTCTCCAGGATGGGGCCTCTGGAGCCACAGTGCAGGACTCTGCCTGCCCCCCCCCCGGAAGGAATTCTGCCCCTCTCGGTTGCCAGACGAGATTGGGAGACACCTGCAAGGCCCCTGAGCCCAGCCAATTTCGTTGGCCGCTCTGGACAGAAACACACAGTCTGACACATGCCAGACACCTACCTCCAGGCAGACACCCAGGTCAATGGTCCTGAGTCTGAGGATGGAAACCTACATTGCCCTAGGATCTCAATGGAACCCTAGCTGAGGTTTGCAGGCATCTGTCCACAGAGGCAGGTTCTGGAATACCTACATATGTTCCAGTGCTTGGTCCCTGAGCCACAAAACAGAAAACCTCCTGTTCCCCAAAGGCAACCTGGCTCTTGAGAGTTGCAACCAACCCTCAGGGAAGGAGAATCCTGCATGGCGCCTGAGCCCCCGCCACATTCTAAAGTCTCCCTGGATACAGGCCAGCATTGTGACCCATCCACATGAGGCTCCCTGTCAACTCAGCCCCCTGGGCACTTGCCCCAGAGCCACCAGATTGAAACTTCCTTGTTCCTGGGCTGAAAGGAAAAGCTGAGCTGAGCTTTCCAGACATCTATGTGGTGAATTCTGCTACCATGTCTTTCCATATGGGGGACCCTGGAGCCGTCAAAACGGACTCTCCCTGTCCCGCAGAAGGAAAGCTTGCTGTTCGGAGCAGCTCCCAAGCCCCAGCCTGGGAAAACCTCCATGGCCTCATGAGGCCACCCTCCATTTTCTGGCATCATGGACACAAGCTCCAGCGTGAGTGATCATCTGACACTCGCACTGACTAAGGTGCTGGAGATCTCGAGTCAGATGCTGCACATTGGAAGTGCCATGTGCTCGGCACTGAACTGAACTTGCGCTTGTGGGTTCAGACTTCCATCCTCACCTTCCTGGGCCGTAAGCCCCCCAGATTGGGAACTCTGGAGCCACAACACAGTTTTCTTCCTGCCCTCCAGAAAGAAGAAGGGCCCTATGTGTCTTCCCAGATTCCCCACGAGAGGATCAACCTGCACGGCCCTTGACAGTGCCCCAATATCCTGGACAGCCCTGTGCACTAATGCTCTGTCTGACACAGCCTGAGCCCCGACCTCCCGTCGTCCCCCCAGGTAGTGGTTCCCAAAGTGCAGGTGGGACCAGCCATGGCCCGAGGCCTTCATCTCTACCCAACCTGGGTGTTCAGGCATCTGTCCCTAGAACATAGGTCCAATCCCAGCCTATGGGGGAACCTCAAGCCCCAAAGAGCATTCTTCCTTCCCCATGGGCGGAAAAGCTTGCTCTTGGGATCGGGGTCAAACCCTCAGAGTGGGAGGCAGCTGCATGGCCCATGAGACCACGCCCACCCAACAGGGCCGCCCTGGCCCCAAAGAGGTATTGTGACCCTCAGCCTGAGCCCAATTTCACACAAGCCCCCTCGCTAGCTGGACCAGGAGCCCGCATATTGGGCCTGCCATGCCCCTAGGCCCAAATCCTCACCCTTGGACGGGTTATCCACGTGCCTGGATCCAGAAGCTGACTGGAATCCCAGCTGTTGCGGGACCCCTGAGACGGAAAACAGCACTCTTCCCTTCCCTCCGAAATATACGAAACCCTTGGTAGCCGGGCAGAATCTGCCTCCCCATCACCCTAATGATCCTGAGGTACAGCCCTCACTGTCTGCAGATTAGGCAAGCCATCAACTCACCCCTAACCCTGAGCAGGGCTTTCAAGGCATCCATGTGGTGAGCTCTGCTAACAATCTTTCCATATGGGGCACCCTGGAGCCACCCAAACAGACTACCCCTGTCCCGCAGAAGTAAAGCATGCTGTTCAGAACAGCTCAGAAGCGCCATCCTGGGGAAAACCTCATGGACTTTGATGCCACTCCTCCATTTGTTGGCCATCATGGACACAAACTCGAGCGTGAGCGACCATCTCCAAGTCTTTCCATATGGGGTCCCTGGAGCCATCAAAACAGGCTCCCACTGTCCCTCAGAAGGAACGCTTGCTGTTCGGAGCAGCTCACAAGCCCCAGCCTGGATAAACCTCCATGGCCTCATGAGGCCACCCCTCCATACTTCGGCCACTGTGGACACAAACTCCAGCGTGAGCGACCATATGACACTTGCCCTGACACAGGTGCTTGAGATCTTGAGTCAGATGCTGCACATTGGAACTGCCATGTGCTCAGCACTGAACTGAACCAGCGCTTGTGCTTTCAGACTTCCGTTCTCCCCCTCCTGTCCCGCAAGCCCTCTGGATTGGGGAAATCTGGAGCCACGACACTGCCTTCTGCCTGCCCTCCAGAAAGAAGAAGGGCCTATGGGTCTGCTCAGAAGCCACACGTGATGATCAACTTGCACGGCCTTCGATGGCAACCCAGTATCCGAGGCCACCCAGTGCACTAATGATCTGTTTGACACAGCCTAGTTATTCAGGCATCTATGCCCAAACCTTAGCTCAAATTGGCCTATTGGGGAACCTCAAGCACAAAAGAGCACTCCTCCTTCCCCACATCAGGAAAAGCTTGCTGTGGGGATGGGCTACAAACCATCAAAGTGTTATCAAGTGAATGGCTCATGAGACCACGCCCACCCAGGAGGACCTCCCTGGCCACAAACAGGCATTGTGACCCTAAGCCTGAGGCCACTTTCAAACAAGTCCCTTGGCTAGCTGGACCAGGAGTGTGTATATCGGGCCATCCATAACCCTAGGTGCAAATTCTCACCCTCTGTCGGGTTTCCAGGCACCCCGACCCAGAATCCGACTCTGGCATTCCTGCTATGGCTGGACCCCTGAGACGGAAAACAACACTCTTCCCTTCCCCCCACCAAAAGACCCGAAATCCTTGGGAGCCATGCAGAATCCACACAGACACGCAATCTCCCATAGACTGATGTGGCCAACCCTTTTCGTGGCTATAGGGTCCATATTAGACAGAGGAACTGTAAACCCCGGATATAGAGGTGGGCCTGGCCAGATAGCCATATCCAATCAGTGGGGCGCGCATATATTAACTGTGGTGAGTTGAAATCTCATTGACCACCTGTGTGTGGGCCGGGCTCAACCACTTCTATATAGGTTAGTCTGTGAAGCTGGGGAGTAGTAGGAGGAGTTAGAATAGCCGTTGGAGTAGTGGGAGGAGTTAGAATAGCCTTTGGAGAAGTAGGAGGAGTTAGAATAGCCATTGGAGAAGTAGGAGGAGTTAGAATAGCTGTTAGAGAAGCAGGAGGAGTTAGAATAGCACTTAGAATAGCAGTTAGAATAGCCATTAGGATAGCTGTTAAAGTAGCCTTTGGGAGCCGTTAGAGGAGCCATTAGGGTAGTCCTAGGAGTGATAGCGTCGGGGTCGTCGGGAGCATTGGAGCTTCAGGATTATTGGGAGCACCGGGAGCGGCATTGCTGGGAGCCGCACCACCCCGAGCAGCAGCGCCACCGCGAGCAGCCTCGGCGCCCGTGACCCGCCTTGCCACGGCCCCGCCATGACCAACCTAGCTGCCCCGAGCCACGGCCTCGCCAGAGCGGCCTCCCCCGAGCAGCCTAGCCAGAGCACGACATTCCGGGGAGCGGCCTCTTCAGCGTTCAGTCTCGTCGGCGAGCAGCCTTCTCCAGAACGGCCTCTTCATCATCGGGAGGAGCCTTCTTCCAGCATGTGGCCTCGTCCAGAGTGGCCTTGTCTCGGGAACCGCCTTGTCGGAGTGGCATCATGGGGAGCAGAGTCTGTGTCGTCGGGGTTGTCGTCCTCATCATCATCACCTGTTTGTTGTCAGGAGTGGCATCCTCGTCGTTGTTGCCTCTTCATAAGAGATGGCCCCAACCAGTCGGTTTGATTTTCGATGCTTGGCATGAAATAAAGCTTTGCTTGGTTTTCGCTTTGTGTCAGTCTCATTCATTTGATCATGGACCCTAACAGTGGCCATCCAAGAAACACAACCCAGACAGGAAAGCCTGTGCTCCCGCCTCCCATTGCCCTAATTTTAAATCCCGAGGAGCTGCCCTCACCATCTGCAGATCAGGTCTGCTATCACTTCGCCCCTAATCCTAACCCGAGTTTGTATCTGTAGACTTCTATCCCCAAAGCCCTGGCCCACACACTCTTCAGGATGGGGCCTCCGGAAGCACACTGCCAGAGTGGGTCTACCCTCCTGACTGAAAGTCTGCCCTTCACAGTTACCCAAATCCTCCAGATTAGGAGAAACCTGTAAGGCCCCTGAGCCCACCCCAATTTCATAGGCAGCTCTTGACCAAAATGTGCAGTCTTATACAGCCTAGTCACCCACTTCCAGGCAGACATGCTGGTCAATGACCCTGAGTCTGAAAATTGAACCTGACCTGGCCATAGGACCTCATCGCAACCCTAGCTTAGGTTTTCAGGCACCTGTCTCTAGAAGCCTATTCTGGAATACCAACATATGGTCCAAAATGTGATTCACGAGCCACACAACAGAACCCCTCCTGTCCCCAGAAGGAAACCTTATTCTTGGGAGCTATGTCCAATGCTCAGGCTAGGAGAATGCTGCATGGCCCCTGAGGCACCGCCCCATTCTAAGGTCTCCCTGGACATTAAGGAGCATTGTGACCTGTCATCTTGAGAACCCCTGTCAACTCGGCCCCCTTGGAACTTCACCCCAGAGCCAGCAGATCGAACCTGCTCTGTTCCTTGGCTGCAATGGGAACGTGAGTTGGGCTTTCCAGGCATCCATGAGGAGAGCTCTGCTATCCAATTTTTCCATATGGGAGAAGGTGGAGCCATTCTCTGAACTCCCCCTCTCCCGCAGGACACCTTGCTATTTGGAGAAGCTCACATGGCCCAGCGTGGGAAAACCTCCAAGGCCTCTTGAGGCCACCGCTCCATTTGTTGGCCATTATGGACACAAACTGCAGCGTGAGTGGACATCAGACACTCGCCCTTCCTCAGGTGCTGCAGATCTCGAATCAGCCGCTGGACTTTGGAACTTTAATGCGCTTGGCACTGAGCTGAAGCGTAGCTCGTGTTTTCAGATTTCTGTCCTCACACTCCTGCCCTGCAAGCTTTCCAGATTGGGAATTCTGGAGCCACAGCACAGCCTTCCCGCTGCCCACCAGGAATAAGAAGTTCCTTATGGGCCTTCCCAGAAGCCCCCCATGAGGATCCACCTGCACGACCTGTGACGGCACCCTAATAGCATAGACAGCCCTCTGCACTAATGCTCTGACCCAGCCTGAGCCCCTACCTCCTGTGAGACACCCAGATAGTGTGCACCGTCTTCTGAAGGCGGGACCTGCTGTGGTTCATTTCCGTTATCTCGCCCCAACCTGGGTCTTCAGGCAATTGTCCCCAGACCTTCGCTCAAATCCCTCCCTATTTGGGAACCTGAAGCACAAAAGAGTACTCCTCCTTCTCCATGGCAGGAAAACTGGCTGTTGGAATGAGTGTCCAACTGTCAGCGTGGGAGCCAAGTGCATGACCAATGATACCACGCCCACTCAAGAGTTCCACACTGGACACAAATAGGCAATGTGACCCTCAGCTTGAGACCAGATTCAAACTAGACCACTCGGGAGCTGGACCAGGAGCCTATAGACCTGGCCTGCCATGCCCCTACCCAAATCCTTACCCTTGGTCTGTTTCTCCAGTCGTCTGGTCTCAGAAGTTGTCTCTGGAATCCCTGTTTTGGGCGAGACCCCTGAGATGGAAAACAGCACTCTTCCCTTCTCCCAGAAAGGCACCAAAAGATGGGAGGCAGGGCAGAATCCCTAGAGAGAAGGAATCTCCCAAGGCCACATGAGGCCACCCCTACATTTCGTGGCCATCCTAGACACACAATTCAGACAGAAATGCCTGTGCTACCGCCTCCCAGCAACCCGAATTTCAAATCCCGAGTCGCTGCCCTCAGGTTGCGCAGATAGGGCTTACCGTCACCTCTCCCTTAACCCTAACCTGAGTTTGTGTCTGAAGACTTCTTTCCCCAAAGCCCTCGCCCACATGCCCTCCAGGATGGAGCATCTAGAGCCACACCACAGATCTGGGCCTGCCCTCCCAAAGGAAATTCTGCCCGTCAGAGTTGCTCAAAACCTCCAGCTTCGGAGAAACCTCTAAGGCCCCTGAGCCAACACCAGTTTCGTAGGCCACTCTGTACAAAAATATGCAGTCTGACGCACCCTAGGCACCCACCTCCAGGCAGACACGCAGGTCAATGACCCTGAGTCAGAAGATTGAACGTGAACTGGTCCTAGGATCTCATCGGAATGCTAGTTTAGGTTTTCAGGCATCTGTCCCCAGAAGTTTCTTCTGGAATACCAACATATGGGCCAACATACATGTGGTACCTGAGCCACACACCAGAACCCCTGCTGTCCCCAGAAAATCTTTGCTCTTGGGAGATGGGTCCAAATTTCAGGGTAGGAGAATCCTGCATGGCCATTGAGCAACCGCCACATTCTAAGGTCTCCTTGGACACCAACCACTATTGAGACCCGTCAACATGAAAACCCCTGTCAACTCAACCCCCTTGGAACTTCCCCCAGAGTGTGCATAATGAAAATGCCCTAATCCTCGGCTTCAATGGGAAAGCGAGGTGGGCATTCCAGGCATCCATGCAGTGAGCTATGCTATCTAATCTTTCCATATTGGGGAAGTTGGAGACATCAACCTGACTCCCCATTTCCCACAGAAGTACACTTTGCTGTTTGGAGCAGCTCACATGGCCCAGCATGGGAAAACCTCCATGACCTCTTGAGGCCACCCCTCAATGATGTCAGCCATCATGGACAAAAACTCCAGCGTGAGAGGACATCTGACACTCGCCCTTCCTCAGGTGCTGAGATCCTGAATCAGCCACTGCACATTGGAACTGCCAAGCGCTCAGCACTGAACTGAACTATAGCTTGTGTTTTCAGACTTCTGTCCTCACACTCCAGGCCCGCAAGCTCTCCAGTTGGGAATTCTGCAGCCTTAACACAGCCTTCTGATTGCCCACCAGAAAGAAGAAGTGTCCTATGGGTCTGCCCAGAAACCCCACACGAGGATCCACCTACACAGCCCTCGATGGCACCCCAATAGCATAAGCCCTATGCACTAATACTCTGTCTGACACATCCTGGGCCCCAACCTGTTGTCAGCTAACCAGATAGCACACCTGGTATTCTAGAGGCTGGGCTTTCCATGGCCCGATGCCATCATCTCTACTCAACCTGAGTCTTCAGGCATCTGACACCAGAACTTAGCTCAAATCCCTGCCTACGGGGGAATCTGAAGCACAAAAGAGTCCTCCTCCTTCCTCATGGCAGGAAACCTGGCTTTTGGTATGGGTGCCCAACCCTCATAGAGGGAGCCAGCTTCATGGCCCATGAGACCATGCCCACTCAGGAGGGCCGCCCAGAGCATAAACAGGCATTGTGACCCTAAGCCTGAGAACACTTTCAAACAAGCCTCCTCGGGAGCTGGACCAGGAGCTCGTGGAGTGAGCCTGCCATGCCTCTAGACCCAAATCCTAACCCTCAGTTGGGTTCTCCAGGTGCCCGGACCTAAAACCCATATCTGGAATCCCTATTTGGGCTGGACCCCTGAGATGGAAAACAGCATTCTTCCCTTCCCCCAGAAAGACACCAAACTCTTGGGAGCCAGGAAGAATCCCCAGAGAGGAAGAACTCCCATGGCCCCATGAGCCCACCCCTACATTCTATGGCCATCTTAGACACACAATTCAGACAGAAAAGCCTGTGCTTCCGCCTCCCAGCCGCGCGAAATTCAAATCCCAAGGAGCTGCCCACATGTTGTGCAGAGAGGCCTCCCGTCACCTCGCCCCTCACCCTAACCTGAGTTTGTGTCTGCAGACTTTTGTCCCGAAAGCCCTGGCCCACATGCCCTGCAGGATGGGGTCTCCAGAGCCACACTGCAGGACTGGGCCTGCCCTCCCGAAGGAAATTCTGCCCGACACAGTTGCCCAAACCCTCTAGATTAGGAGAAACCTGCGAGGCCCCTGAGCCCACCCAAATTTTGTAGGCCACTCTGGACAACAAAGCACAGTCAGTCACACCCTAAGCACCCACCTCCAGGCAGACACGTATGTCAATGACCCTGAGTCAGAAGATTGAATCTGACTTGGCCCTAGGACCTCATCGGAACCCTAGCTTAGGTTTTCAGGCATCTGTTCCCAGAAGCCTCTTCTGGAACACCAACGTATGGGCCAACATGTGGTCCCTGAGCAACAAACAGAATACCTCCTGTCCCCAGAAGGAAGCCTTCCTCTTGGGAGCAGGATCCAACACTCAGGGTAGGAGAATCCTGCATGCCCCCAGAGCCACTGCCACTCTCTAAGGTCTCCCTGGACACCAACCAGCTTTGTTACCCATCAGCCTGAGAACCCCTGTCAACTCAGCCCCCTTGCAACTTCGCCCCATAGCCAGCTGATCGAATCTGCCCTGTTCCTCGGCTGCAAAGGGAACACGAGGTGGGCTTTCCAGGCATCCGTGCGGAGAGCTCTGCCATCCAAACTTTCCATATGGAGGAAGCTGGAGACATTCACTGGACTCTCCCTGTCCCGCAGAATGACACCTGGCAGTTTGAAGCAGTTCACATGGCCCAGAGTGTGATAACCTCCATGTCCTCTTGAGGCAACCCTTCCATTCATCTGCCATCATGGACACAAACTCCAGTGTGAGCGGACATCTGACACTTACCACTACTCAGGTGCTGGAGATCTCGAATCAGCCTCTGCCTATTGTAACTGCCATGTGCTCAACACTGAAGTCAACTGTGGCTTGTTTTTTCAGACTTCCGTCCTCACACTCCTGGCCCACGAGCCCTCCAGACTTGGAACTCCAGAGCCACAACGCAAGACTCTTCCCGCCCACCTGAAGGAATACTTTGCCTTTAGGGTCTGCCCAGAAACGCCAAATAAGGATCAACGTACATGGCCCTCGAACACACCCCAATTTCAGTGTCTTCCCTGGGCACTAATGCTCTGTCTGACACAGCCTGGGCCCAGACCTCCCGACAGACACCCAGACAGCTGGTCGCACACCCAGCACATTAGACCTGCCATGGCCTTAGTCGATCATCTCTTCCCAACCTGAGTTTTCAGACATCTGAATCTAGACCTTATTCAGGTCTAGGGAATAAGGGGGGAAAAGGGGGGAACCTGATGCACAAATAAGAACTCCACCTTCCACATGGCAATAAACATTCCTGTTGGCATGGTGTCAAAATATGAGGGCAGGAGAAAACTGCATGGCCCATGAACCACGCCCACGCTTGATGGCCGCCTTGGGCAGCAAGACACAGTGTGACCCTATTTGTGAGCCCCGTGATCAATTAAGGCCTCACAGTGGCTGGACCACATGCCCGCATATGGGATTTGCCATCCCCATAGGTCCCCAGTCCTACCAGAGGTCAGGTTTTCCAGCCAACCATACCCAGGGCTCTGCTCTGGAATCACTCTCTTGGAGGGACACCTGAGGCAGAAAACAGGACTCTTCCCTTCCCACAGAATGACACCAACTTTTTGGGAGCCGGACCAAATACCCAGAGAGGGAAACTAGTCCATGGCCCATGAGGCCACACATCCATTCCAGGGCCATCCTTGACACAAAATCCAGAGACAAAGCCTGATTGACCGCCTCCCACTTACCCTTCTTTCATATACCAAGGAGATCCCGTCACGGTCTGTAGATCAGGTCTGCCATACCTTCGACCCCAAACCTAAGCCGAGTTTGTCTTTTCAGACTTCTGGCCCCACAGGCCTGGCCCACACACCCTTCATGCTGGGGTCCTTGGAGCCACACCACAGGACTGTGCCTGCCCCCTCCAAGGAAACTGTGCCCATTCCATTGACCACAACCCTACAGATTAAGAGAAACCTCCAAGGCCCCGAGTCCATACAAGTCATGTAGGCCGCCCGGGACCTACAGGAGCATTTTGACAGAAGCTGACCTACCACCTCCACTCAGACACACACACCGATGTCCCCAGAGACAGAAGATTGAACTGGACAAGCCCTTGGACACTCTTCAGAACCCTAGCTTTGGTTTCCAGGAGTCTCTCCTCAGAGACCTGGTTTTGAATACCGGCGTATGGGGGTTTCCTCAGGCACCAAACAGATCATCTCTCATCTCCACATGGGAAGCTTGCTCTTTGGGGCTGTGTCCAACCCTCTGGGTAGGAGAATGCTGAAGGGCCCTTGAGCAACCGCCAAAATCCAAGGTCTCCATGGACAGTAACCCACATTATTACCCATCCTCAGTAGAGTCCAACTCAACACAGCCCCCTGGGCAGCTATCCTCAGAACCAGCAGATTGAACCTGCTTGTCGCTAGGAGACAATGGGAATGCGAGGAGGAAGGTCCAGGCATCCACCATTAGAAACCTGCTCTCCAGTCTTTCCATATGGCGTGTCCTGGGGCCATCCAAAAAGACTCGGCTATTCCACAGGAAGAAACCTTGTGGTTTGGAGTAGCCACCCCTTGTAGTTTGGATGCCACCCCTTCATGAAGGGGCCATCATGGACACAAACTCCAGCCTGAGATAACATCTGATACTCACCCTGGCCCTGATCGAGATGCAGGAGATCTCGATTCAGCCTCTGCATAGGGGGCCTTCCTTGCCCTCAGCCCCACATCAATCTCTACCTTGTGTTTTCAGACTTCTGCCCTCACACACCTGGCCCAGAAGCCCTCCAGATTGGGAACAAGACTCTGCCTGCCCACCTGAAGGCAAACGTTGCCCATGGAGCTGCCCATAAACCTAAATGAGGATCAACCTGCTTGGCCCTCAACTGCACCCCAATTTCGTAGGCTGCCCTGGGCACTAATGCTCTGTCTGACACAGCCTGAGCCCTGACCTCATGACAGACACCCAGACAGCTGGCCACACACCCAGCACATCAGATCGGCCATGGCCTTAGTCCATCATATCTTCCCAAACTGGGTTTTCAGGAATCGGAACCTAGACCTTATCTCCAATCCATGCACGGGGGGAATCTGATGCACAAATCAGAACTCCTCCTTCCACAGGGCAAGAAACCTTGATGTTGGCATGGTGTCCAACCTTCAGGGTAGTAGAAACCTGCATGACCCATTACTGAGGGCCCCCTTGGGCAGAAATACACAGTATGACCCTCAGCGTGAGCCTGTGATCAAGTAAGGCCTCTCAGTGGCTGGACCAAGTGCCCGCATATGCTGCTTGCCATGCCCCTAGATCCCCAATCCTAACCAGATGTGAGGGTTTTCTAGACGCCCATACCCAGGGCTCTGCTCTAGAATCCCTCTTTTGCAGGGAGAGCAGAGGCAGAAAACAGAACTCCCTCTTCCCACAGAATAAGCCCAACATTTTCAGAGCCGGGCCAAATCCCCAGAGAGGGAGACTTATCCATGGCCCATGAGGCCACCCATCCATTCCATGGCCATCCTTGCTCAAAATCCAGAGAAAAAAGCCTGAGGAACCGCGTCTCACTCGCCCTTCTTTCATATCCCGAGGAGCTCCCTTCACGGTCTATAGATCAGTCCTGCCATACCCTCAGCCCCAAACCTAAGCCGAGATTGTCTTTTCAGACTTCTGGCCTCACAGGCCAGAAGCTCCAAGGCTGGGGCAGTTGGAGCCACACTGCAGGATTGTGCCTGCCCTCCCCAAGAAAATGTACCCATTCCATTGGCCACAACCCTACAGATTAGGAGAAACTTCCAAGGCCCCAAGACCATACCAATCGTATAGGCTGCCGGGGACCAACAAGGACATTCTGACACAAGCTGACCTACAACCTCCACTCAAACCCGCACACCGATGCCCCCAGAGACAGAAGATTGAACAGGATAGGACCGTAGGCATTCATCAGAACACCAGCTTTGGTTTATGGGCATCTCTCCTCTGAGGCCTCGTTTCCAATACCATCATATGGGGTTATCCTGAGTCACCAAACAGAACACCTCTCATCTCCACATGGGAAGCTTGCTCTTTGGAGCTGTGTTGAACCCTCTAGGTAGGAGAATCCTGCAGGGCCCCTGAGCGACCGCCACATTACAGGTTCTCCATGGACACAAACAAACATTATGCCCCATCCTCAGGAGAGTCCAACTCAACTCAGGCCCCTGGGGAGCTCACCCCAGAGCCAGCAGATCGAATCTGCCTTGTTGCTAGGAGCCAATGAGAATGCGAGGTGGGGGTCCAGGCACCCATGCTTAGAACCCTGCTCTCAAATCTTTCCACATGGGGTATTCTGGGGCCATCCAAAAGGACTCGACTGTCCCACGAAGGAAACCTTGCTGTTTGGAGAAGTTCACAACACACAGCGGGGGAAAACCTCCATGGCCTCATAAGGCCACCCCTTCAACAGGGGCCATCATGGACACAAACTCTAGCCTGAGCCAATGGCTGATACTCCCCCTGACTTCAGATGCAGGAGATCTCGAATCAGCTTCTGCAGAGGGGGCCTGCCTTGCCCTCGGGCCAAACCTAACCCTAGCTTGTGTTTTCAGACTTACATCCTCACACTCTTGGCCCACAATGCCTGCAGATTGGGAACTTCGGAGCCACAATGCAAGAATTTGCCTGCCCACCTGAGTGCAAACTTTGCCCTATGGGGCTTCCCAGAAACCCAAATGAGTATCAAACTGCATGACCCTCGACCGCACCCCAATTTCATAGGCATCCCTGGGCACAAATGCTCTGTCTGACACAGCCTGAGCCCAGACCTCCTGAGAGACAGCCAGACATTTGGCCGCACACCCAGCACATCAGACCCGCCATGGCCTTAGTCTGTCATCTCTTACCAACCTGTGTTTTCAGGCATCTGAACCTAGACCTTATATCCAATCCCTGCACAGGGAGGAACCTGATGCACAAATCAGAGCTCCACCTTATACATGGCAGGAAACCTTGATGTTGGCATGGTGTCCAACCTTCATGGTAGGAGAACGTTGCATGGCCCATGAACCACGCCCACGATTGAGGGCCGCCTTGGGTAGAAACACGCAGTGTGACCCTCAGCGTGAACCCCATGTTCATGTAAGGCCTCTCAGTGGCTGGACCAATAGCTTGCATATGGGGCTTGCTATGCCCCTAGGCCCCCAATCCTAAACAGAGGTCAGGATTCCAGCCGTACCCAGGGCTCTGCTCTGGAATGCCTCTTTTATAGGGACACCTGAGGCAGAAATAGGACTCTTCCTTTCCCACAGAATGACCCCAACCTTTTGGGACCTGGGCCATATCCTCAGAGAGGAAGACACATCCATGGCCCATGAGGCCACCCCTCCATTCCACTGCCATCCTTGACACAAAATCCAGAGACAAAAGCCGGAGTTACTGCCTCCCAATCACCCTTCTTTCATACCCAAGGAGCTCCCAGCATGATATGTAGATTGGGCCTGCCATATCCTCTGCCCCAAACCTAAGCCGAGTTTGTCTTTTCAGATTTCTGGCTCCACAGGCCTGGCCCACACACCCCACACAGGCAGAAGGCTGCATTGTGTTTCAGAATTCCCAATCTGGAGGGCTTTTGGGTCAGGATGGTGAGGATGGAAGTCTGAAAAAACAAGCTACGATTCAGTCAGTGCCGAGAACATAGCAGATCCAATGTGCAAGGGCTGATTCGAGATCTCCAGCACTGGAGTAAGGGCGAGTGTCACATGTCCGCTCATGCTGGATTCTGTGTCCATGATGGCCGACTAATGGAGGAGTGGCCTCAAGAGGCCATGGATTTTTTCCCACACTGAAGTATGTGAGCTGCTCCAAACAACAAGGTGTCCTTCTTCAGGACAGGGAGAGTCCGGTTGAATGGCTCCAGGGTCCCCCATATGGAATGCTTGGATAGCAGAGCTCGTGGCATGGATGCCTGGAAATCCCATTCCCTAGCAATCACATTCCAATTGCAGCAGAGGAACAGGGCATGTTCAATTTGCTGGCTCTGGGGTGAAGGTCAAAGGGGGCTGAGTTGACAGGGGTTCTCAGGCTTACGGGTCACAATACTGGTTGGTGGCCAGGGGGACCTTAGTAGGTGGCGGAGGCTCAGGGACCATGGAGGATTCTCCTAGCCAGAGGGTTGGACACAGGCGCCAAGAGAAAGATTTCCTTCTGAGGACAGGAGGGGTTCTGTGGTGTGGTTCATGGACCACGTGTTGGACCCTGTGGTGGAATTCCAGAACGGGCTTCTGCGGATAGATGACTGAAAACCTAAGCCAGGGTTCCGATGAGGTCCTAGGGCCAGGTCAGAGTCAATCTTCTGACTAAGGGCCATTGACCTGTGTGTCCGCCTGGTGGTGGGTGCCTAGGCTGTGTCAGACTGCGCATTTTCGTCCAGAGTGGCCTACAAAATTGGGATGGGCTCAGGGGCCTTGCAGGTTTCTCCTAATCTGGAGGGTTTGGGCAACTGTGATGCGCAAAGTTTCCTTTGGGAGGGCAGGCCCAGTCCTGTGCTGTGGCTCCGGAGGCCCCATCCTGGAAGGCATGTGGGCCAGGGCTTTGTGGAAAGAAGTCTGCAGACAAAACCTAGGCTTAGGGTTAGGGGCGAGAGGATGGCAGGCCCTATCTGGACAGCCTGAGGGCAGCTCCTTGGGATTTGAAGTTTGGGTGCCTGGGAGGAAGTAGCACAGGCTTTTGTTGCTGAATTGTGTGTATAAGATGATCACGGAATGTAGAGGTGCACTCATGGTGCCATGGGAGATTCTACCTCTCTGGGGATTCTGCCCGGGTCCAAGAGTTTTGTGTCTTTCAGGATGAAGGGAAGCGTGCTGTTTTCTGTCTCAGGGATTCCGCCCAAACAGGGATTCCAGAGACGGTTTCTGGGTCGGGGCGCCTGGAGAACCCCATCAATGGTTATAGTTTGGGCCTCAGGGCATGGCGGGCCCTCTCTGCGGGATCCTGGTCCAGCTTGCAAGGGGGAATGTTTGAAAGCCATCTCAGGCTGAGGGTCACAATGCCTGTTTCTGCCCAGGGCGACCCTCCTGAGTGGGCGTGGTCTCATGGGCCATGCAGCTGGCTCCCACTCTGAGGGTTGGGCACCCATCCCAACAGCCAGGTTTCCAGCCATGTGGAAAGAGGGATACTCTCTTGTGCTTCAGGTTCCCCCATAGGAAGTGATTTGAGGTAAGGTCTGGGGACAGATGCCTGAACACCTATGTTGGGTAGAGATGATGTCCACGGGCCACAGCAGGTCCCATCTGCAGGATACGGGGCCCTCTATCTGGGTGGCTGACAGGAGGTCGGGGCTCAGGCTGTGTCTGACTGAGCATTATTGCACAGGGCAGCTTATGATATTGGGTGCTGTCGAGGGGCATGCAGGTGGATCCTCATATGGGGTATCTGAGCAGACCCACAGGGCACTTATTTCTGGTGGGCTGGCGGGAGGCTGCGTTGTGGTTCCCGAATTCACAATCCGGCTGGCATGCGGGCCAGGAATGTGAGGACAGAATTCTAAAAACCAAGCTACGCTTCAGTTCAGTGCTTAGCACATGGGAAATCCTACATGCAGCTGCTGATAAGAGATCTCCAACAGCGGAATAAGGGTGAGTGTCAGAAGTCCACTCACGCTGCAGTCTGTGTTCATGATGGCTGAAGAATGGTGGGTTGGCCTCAAGAAGCCATGGAGGTTTTCCCACCCTGGGGCTTGGAAACATCTCCAAACAGCAAGGTGTCCTTCTTTGGGACAGGGGGAATACGGTTGAATGGGTCCAGCATCCCCCATATGGAAAGATTGGATAGCAGATCTCTCCACATGGATGCCTGGAAAGCCCACCTCCTGTTCCCATTGCAGCCGAGGAAGAGGGTAGGTTCAAACTGTTGGCTCTGGAGTGAAGGTCTAAAGGCGCTGAGTTGACAGGGGTTCTCAGGCGGATGGATCACAATACCGGTTGGTGTCCAGGGAGCCCTTAATATGTGTGGGTGTCTCAGGGGCCATGGAGGATTCTCCTACCCCGAGGGTTGGACCTAGCTCCCAAGAGCAAGGATTCATTCAGGGGATAGGAGACGTTCTGTGGTGTAGCTCATGGACCACATGTTGGAACATACGTTGGTATTCCAGAACGGGCTGCTGGGGACATATGCCTGAAAACATAAGCTAGGGTTCCAATGAGGTCCTAGGGCCAGATCAGAGTCAATCTTCTGACTCAGGGTCATTGACCTGCGTGTCTGCCTGGAGGTCGGTGCCTAGGCTGTGTCAGACCGCATTTTTGTCCAGAGAGGCCTACAATTTGGGATGGGCTCAGGGGCCTTGCAGGTTTCTCCTAATCTGGAGGGTTTGGGAAACTGTGACGGGCAAAGTTTTCTTTGGGAGGGCAGGCCCAGTCCTGCAGTTTGGCTCTGGAGGCCCCATCCTAGAGGGCATGTGGGCCAGGGATTTGTGGACAGAATTCTGTAGACACAAACTCAGTTTCGGTTTAGGGGCGAGGGGATGACAGGCCCTATCTGCACAGCCTGAGGGCAGCTCCTCGTGATTTGAAGTTCAGGTGGCTGGCACAAGGTAGCGCAGGCTTTTCTTTCTGAATTGTGTGTCAAGGATGGCCACGGAATGTAGGGTTGGCCTCATGGGGCCATGGGAGATTCTTCCTCTCTGATGATTCTGTCCAGCTCCCAAGAGTTTGGTGTCTTTCTGGGGGAAGGCAAGAGTTCTGTTTTGTCTCTCAGGGGTTCCGCCAAAACAGGCTTTCCAGAGACAGTGTCTGGGTCCAGGCACCTGGAGATCCCTACCGAGGGTTAGAGTTTGGGCCTAGGGGCATGGCAGTCCTGGTCTGTGGGTGCCTGTTCCAGCCTGGTAGGTGGCTTGTTTGAAAGCAGGCTCAGGCTGAGTATCACAATGTCTGTTTGTTCCCTGGGCTACCCTCCTGAGTGAGCGTGGTCTCATGGGCAATGTAGCTGGCTCTCACTCTGAGGGTTGGGCACCCATCCCAGCAGCCAGGTTTCCTGCCATGGGGAAGGAGGAGCACTTTTTTGAGTTTCAGTTTCCCCCACAGGCAGGGATTTGAAGTAAGGTCTGGGGAAGGATGTCTGAATACTCAAGTTGGGTTGAGATGACGGTCTTGGGCCATGGAAAGTTCTACCTGCAAGACACAGGGCCTGCTATCTGGGAGGCTGACAGGAGGTCAGAGCTCAGGCTGTGTCAGACAGAGCATTAGTGCACAGGGTGTCCTATGATATTGGGGTGCCGTCAAGGGCCACGAAGGTGGATCCTCACGTGGGGTTTCTGGGCAGATCCATAGAGTACTTCTCCTTTCAGGTGGGCAGGTGGAAGGCTGCATTGTGGCTCCAGAATTCCCAATCTGGAGGGCTTGCAGGCCAGGAGTATGAGGACGGAAGTCTAAAAACAAAAGCTACGCTTCAAATAAATGAAACAAGATGGGATTGGGAGGGAGACAAACCATAAATGACTCTTAATCTCACAAAACAAACTGGGGGTTGCTGGGGGGAGGTGGGATTGGGAGAGGGGGAGCGGGCTATGGACATTGGGGAGGGGAGGCGAACCATAAGAGACTATGGACTCTGAAAAACAACCTGAGGGTTTTGAAGGGTCAGGGGTGGGAGGTTGGGGGAACAGGTGGTGGGTGATGGGGAGGGCACGTTTTGCATGGAGCACTGGGTGTTGTGCAAAAAGAATGAATACTGTTACGCTGAAAAAAATAAATAAATAAAAAGGGAAAAAAAAAAAAAAGCTACGCTTCAGTTCAGTGCTGAGCGCAGGACAGTTCCATTGTGCAGTGGCTGATTCGAGATCTCCAGCAATGGAGTAAGCGTGAGTTTCAGATGTCCACTCACGCTGGAGTCTGTGTCCATGATGGCCAATGAATTGAGGTATGGCCTCAAGAGGCCTTGGAGGTTTTCCCACTCTGGCAATTGTGAGCTGCTCCAAACAGCAAGGTGTCCTTTGCGGGACAGGGGGAGCCCTGTTGAATGGCTCCAGGGTCCCCCATATGGAAAGATTAGATAGCAGAGCTCTCCGCATGGATTCCTGGAAAGCCCAACTCCCTTTCCCAATGCAGGCGAGGAACAGGGGAGGTTCAATCTTCTCACTCTGGGGCCAAGTTCCAAGGGGACTGAGTTGACAGGGGTCTCAGGCTGATGGGTCACAATGCTGGCTGGTGTCCAGGCAGATCTTAGAATGTGGCAGTGGCTCAGGGGCCATGGAGGATTCTCCTACCCCGAGGGTTGGACCCAGCTCCCAAGAGCAAGGTTTCTTTCTGTGGACTGTTGGGATTCTGTGGTGTGGTTCAGGGACCACATGGTGGAATGTATGTTGGGATTCCAGAACGGGCTTCTGGGGACAGATGCCTGAAAACCTTAGCTAGGGTTCTGATGAGGTCCTAGGCCCAGGTAAAGTTCAATCTTCCGACTCAGGGCCATTGACCTGCATGTCTTCCTGGAGGTGGGTAACTATGCTGTGTCAGACTGCCCATTTCTGTCCAGAGAGACCTATGAAATTGGGGTGGGCTCAGGGGCTGGCAGGTTTCTCCTAATCTGGAGGGTTTGGGCAAGTGTGATGGGCAGTTTCCTTAGGGAGTGTAGGCCCAGTCCTATGCTGTGGTTCTGGAGACCGCATCCTGGAAAGCATGTGGGCCAGGGTTTTGGGGACAGAAATCTGCGGAAACAAACTCGAGTTAGAGTTAGGGGCGAGGGCATGGCAGGACCTATATGCACAGGCTGAGGGTAGCTCCACGATTTGAATTTCGGTTGGCCCAGAGGCGGCCGCACAGGCTTTTTTGCCTGAATTGTATGTCCAGGATGGCCAAGGAATGTAGGGGTGGCCTCATTGGACCATGAGAGACTCTTAATCTCTGGGGATTATGCCCAGTTCCCAAGAGTTTGGTGTCTTTCTGGGGGAAGGGAAGACAGCTGTTTTCCGTCTCAGAGGTTGCGCCCAAACAGGGAATCCGGAGGTTTCTGGGTCCAGGCGCCTGGAGAACCCCGCCGAGGTTTAGTGTTCCGGCCTAGGGGCATGGCAGGCCCGCTCTGAATGCTCCAGGTCTAGCTTGAGAGTGGGCTTGTTTGAAAACGGGCTCAGGCTGAATGTCACAATGCCTGTTTATGCTCAGGGTGGCCCTTCTGAGTGGGTGTTGTATCATGGGCCATGCAGCTGGCTCCTACTCTGAGGGATGGGCACCCATCCCAACAGCCAGGTTTCCTGCCATGAGGAAGAAAGAGTACTCTTTGGTGCTTCAGGTTCCCCCATAGGCAGGGATTTGAAGTAAGGTCTAGGGAGAGATGCCTGAATACCAGGTTGGGTAGAGATGACAGTCTCAGGCCAGCCAGTTTCCACCTGGAGGATACTGGGCCCTCTATCTGGGTGGCTAACGGGATGTCGAGGCTCATGCTGTGTCAGACAGAGCATTAGTGCACAGGGCAGTGCACTAATATGTATATAACTAGTATGATATTGGGTTGCCCTTGAGGGCAGTGCAGGTGGATCCTCTTGTGGGGTATCTGAGACCCATAAGGCACTCTTTGTCTCTGGTGGGCAAAATGAATGCTGCGTTGGGACTCTGCAATTCCCAAACTGGAGGGCTTGTGTGCCAGGTGTGTGAGGACGGAAGTCTGAAAACACATCTACCGTTCAGGTCAGTGCCGAGCATATAGCAATTCCAATATGCAGCAGCTGATTCAAGAACTCCAGCAGCAGAGTAAGGGCGAGTGTCTGATGTCCACTCATGCTGCAGTCTGGGTCCATGATGGCTGTAAATGAAGGGATGGCCTCAAGAGGCCATGCAGGTTTTCCCACGCTGGGGCTTGTAAGCTGCTCTAAACAGCAAGGTGTCCTTCTTCTGGACAGGGGGAAGTCCAGTTGAATGTCTCCAGCGTCCCCCATATGGAAAGATTGGAGAGTAGAGCTCTCCACATGGATGCCTGGAAAGCCCACCTCGTGTTCCCATTGCATCCGAGGAACAGGGCAGTTTCGATCTGCTGGCTCTGGGGCGATGTTCCAAGTGGATTGAGTTGACAGGGATTTTTAGGCTGTTGGGGCACAATGCTGGTTTGGGGTCAGGGAAACCTTAGAATGTGGTGCTGGCACAGGGGCCATGGAGGATTCTCCTAGCCCAAAGGTTGGATGAAGCTCCCAAGAGCAAGTTTTCTTTCTGGGGACTGCTGGGGTTCTGTGTTGTGGCTGAGGGACCACGTTTTGGACTCTATGTTGGTATTCCAGAACGGGCTTCTGGGGACAGGTGCCTGAAAACCTTAGCTAGGGTTCCAATGAGGTTCTAGGCCCAGGTAAGGTTCAATCTTCTGACTCAGGGCCATTGACCTGCGTATCTGCCTGGAGGTGGGTAAATAGACTGTGTCAGACTGTGCATTTTCATCCAGAGAGGCCTACAAAATTGGGGTGGGCTCAAGGGCATTGCAAGTTTCTCCTAGTTTGGAAGGCTTGGGCATCTGTGACAGGCAGAATTTCCTTTGGGAAGGCAGGCCCAGTCCTGCTCTGTGGCTCTGGAGGCCCCATCCTGGAGGGCATGTGGGCCAGGGCTTTGGGGACAGAAGTCTGCAGACAAAAACTTGGGTGAGGTTTAGGGGCGAGATGATGGGAGACCCTATCTGCACAACCTGAGGGCAGCTCCTCAGGATTTGATGTACAGGCCCCAGGGAGGCAGTAGCGCAGTTTTTTCTGTCCGAATTATGTGTCTAGGATGGAGAGGGAATGTAGGGGTGGCCTCATGGGGCCATGGAAGATTCTTCCTCTCTTGGGATTCTGCCTGGCTCCCGAAAGTTTGGTGTCTTTCCAGGAGAAGTAAGAGTACTGTTTTCCATCTCCAGGGTCCCTCACAAAACAGGGTTTCCAGAGACGGTTTCTGGATCCAGGCCCCAAGAGAACCCCACCAAGGATTAGGATTTTGGCCTAGGGGCATAGCAGGCCCGCTCTGCAGGCTCCTGTTCCAGCTCCCGAAGGGGCTTGTTTTAAAGCAGTCTCAGGCTGAGGGTCACAATGCCTGTTTGTTCCCAGGGTGGCCCTCTTGAGTGGGCATGGTCTCATGGGCCGTGCAGCTGGCTCTCACTCTGAGGGTGGACACCCATCCCTACAGCCAGGTTTCCAGCCACAGGGAATTGTGCTTCAGTTTCTCCCATAGGGAGAGATTTGAGCTAAGGTCTGGGGTCAGATGTGTGAAGACCCAGGTTCAGTAGAAAAGATGGCCTCAGGCCATGGCAAGTCCCGCCTGCAGGATACGGGGCACGCTATATGGGTGGCTGACAGGAGGTCGGGTCTCATGCTGTGTCAGACAGAGCATTAGTGCACAGGGCGGCCTATGATATTGGGGTGCGTTTGAGGGCCGTGCACATTGATCATCATTTTGGTTTCTGGGCAGCCCCATAGGACACTTCTTCTTTCTGGTGGGAAGGCAGAAGACTGCATTGTGGCTCCAGAATTCCCAATATGGAGGGCTGCGGGCCACTGGTGTGAGGACGGAAGTTCAAAACCTCAAGCTATGGTTAGGTATCTGTCTGAGGGAATGACAGGCCCACTCTGCACTGGGTGAATCGAGATCTCTTGCATCTGAAATCATGCGAGTATCAGGCGGTGGTTCAGGCTGGAGTTTGCATCCATGATGGCCCCTTCATGAAGGGAGGCCTCATGAAGCCATGGAGGCTTTCCCACTCTGGTGATTGTGAGCTGCTCCATCTGCAAGTTTTCCTTCTGCGGGACAGTCGAGTCCTCCGAGATGGCTCCAGGACACCCCATACGGAAAAACTCAAGAGCAGGCTTCTAGGAATGGATGCCTGGACACCCCACCTCGCATTCCCATCGGTTCCTAGCTACAAGGCTGGTTCGATCTCCTAGCTCAAGGGTGAGCTGTCCAGGGTGCTGAGTTGAAATGGGTCATCATGTGGTTTGGTGTCCATGGAGACCTTGGAATGTGGCGGTGGCTCAGGGGCCCTACAGGATTCTCCTACCCAGAGGGTTTGTCACAGCTCCAAAGAGCAACCTTCCCATGTGGTTGTGGAAATGAGAGGTGTTCCGTTTGGTGCCTTAGGAAACCCCAATATGCTGGTATTCCAAAACAGGTCCCTGAGGAGAGACGATTGGAAACCAAAGCTAGGGTTCAGATTAAGACCTAGGGGCCTGTCCAGTTCAATCTCCTGTCTCTGGGGACATCTGTTTGTATGTCTGAGTGGAGATAGTTGCTCAGCTTGTGTCCGAATTCCCCCGTATGTCCAGGGTGTTTTCCACTATTGGGATGGCCTCGGGGGCTTGGTGGTTTCTCCTAATCTGTAGGGTTGTGATAATGGAATGGGCACAGTTTCCATGGAGAGGGCAGGCTTCATCTTGTGGTGTTGGTCCAGATGCCCCAGTCTGGAGGAAGTATGGGCCAGGGCTGTGGAGACAGAAGTCTGAAAACATAAACTCGGCTTGGGTTGGGGCCGAGACTATGGCAGGCCCAATCTACAGACCGTGTGGGGAGCTCCTCGGGATAGGAAAGAAGGGCGAGTGGGAGGCAGCCACTCAGGATTTTGTCTCTGGATTTTCTGTCAAGAATGGCCGTGGAATATCAGAGTGGCCTCATGGGCCATGGTCGAGTCTCTTTCTCTGGGGATTTGTCCCGGCTCCTAAGAGTTTGGGGTCATTCTGTGGGAAGGGAGGAGACCTGTTTTCTGCCTCAGTTGTTCCTCAAAAAGAGGGATTACAGAGCAGAGTCCTGGATACAGGCGACTGCACAACCTGACCTCTGGTTAGGAATGGGGACCTAGGGGCACGGAAAGCCCCACAAGCGGGCTCTTGGTCCAGCCCCTGAGAGACTTCCTTGATCAGTGGCTCACGCTGATTGTCCCAATGCATGTTTGTGCCCAAGGCGGCCCTCAAGCATGGGTGTGGCCTCATGGGCCATGCAAGTTTCTCCTACCCTGAAGGCTTGACACCATGCCAACAGCAAGGTTTCCTACTGTGGGGAAGGATGGAGTTCTGATGTGTGCATCAGGATCCCCCCTGAGCAGGGATTGGAGGTAAGATCTAGGTTCAGATGAGTGAAAACCCAGGTTGGGAAGAGATGACAGCCTAAAGCCATGGCGGGTCCGACATGCTGGGTGTGCGGCCAGCTGTCTGGGTGTCTGTCGGGAAGTCTGGGCTCAAGCTGTGTCAGACAGTGCATTAGTGCCCAGGACAGCCTAGGAAATTGGGGTGTGTTCGAGGGCCATGCAAGTTGATCCTCATTTAGGCTTTCTGGGCAGCCCCATAGGGCAACGTTTTTCTACTGGTGGAAAGGAGGCGGCTGCATTGTGGCTCCTTAATTCCCAATCTGGATGGCTTGTGGTCAAGGAGTGTGAGGACAGAAGTCTAAAACACAAGCTAGGGTTAGGTTTCTTGCCGAGGGCACGACAGGCCCCTTCTGCAGAGTCTGAATCGAGATCACCTGCATCTGATGTCACAGCGAGGATCAGACGTTGGCTCAGACTGGAGTTTGCATCCATGATGGCCCATTCATGAAGGGGGGGCCTCGTGAGGACATGGACATTTTCCCATGCTGGGGGTAGTGAGCTGCTCCAAACCACAAGGTTCTCTTCTACTGGACAGTCTAGTCCTGCTGGATGGCTCCAGGAAGCCCATAAGGAAAGACTCGAAAGCAGGCTTCTAAGGATGGATGCCTGGACACCACACCTTGCATTCCCATTGGCCCCTAGTGACAAGGCAGGTTCTATCTACTGTCTCTGGGGGAGCTACCCAGTGGTGTGAGTTGAAATAGACTCACATGAGGATGGGTCACCATGTGGTTTGTGTCCATGGAGACATAAGAATGTGGAGGTGTCTCAGGGACTCTGCAGGAGTCTCCTGCCCAGAGGGTTTGCCACAGCTCCAAAGAGCAAGTTTCCCATGTGGAGATGAGAGGTGTTCCAGTTGGTGCCTCAGGAAACCCCCATATGCTGTTATTCGAAAACAGGCCTCTGAGGAGAGACAACTGGAAACCAAAGCTAGAGTTGAGATTCGGGCCTAGGTGCCTGTCCGGTTCAATCTCCTGTCTCGGCGAACAACTTTCTGCATATCTGGGTGAAGGTAGTTGCTCAACTTGCGTCAGAATATCCTGTTTGGCCAGGGCATCCTCCACTATTGGGATGGCCTCAGGGTTCTTGGAGGTTTCTCCTATTCTGCAGGGTTGTGGCCAATGGAATGGGCACAGTTTCCATGGAGAGGGCAGGCACTGTCATGTGGTGTGGTTCTAGAAGCCCTAGCCTGGAGGGTGTGTGGGCCAGGGCTGTGTGGACAGAAGTCTGGAAACACAAACTCGGCTTACGTTTGGGGCCGAGGGTGTGGCAGGCCCAATCTACTGTGAGCAGAGCTCCTCGGGATAGGAAAGAAGGGCGAGTGGGAGGCTGTCACTCAGCCTTTTGTCTTTTGATTTTCTGTCAAGGATGGCCATGGAATTTTGGGGTGGCCTCATGGGCCATGTTAGAGTCTCCCTCTCTGCAGAGTTGACCCCCCTCCCAAGAGCTTGGGGTCATTCTATGGGAGGAAGTAGTCCTGTTTTCTGCCTCAAGTGTTCCTCCAAAAGAGGGATACCAGAACAGAGTCCTGAGTAAGGCCGACTGCACAACCCGACATCTGGTTAGGATTGGGGGCCTAGGGCCACGTCAAGCCCCATATGCGGTCTCTGACTCCAGCCACGAGAGGCCTTACTTTAACAGGAAGCTCAAGAACAGAGTCACAATGCATGTTTGTGCCCAAGGCAGTGCTCAAGCATGGGTGTGTCCTAATTGACTATGCATGTTTCTCCTACACTGAAGGATTGACACCATGCCAACAGCAAGGTTTTCTGCCATGGAGGAGGAGTTCTGATGTTTGCATCAGGTTCCCCCCTGTGCAGGGATTGGAGGTAAGGTCTAGGTTCAGATGACTGAAAACCCAAGTTGGGAGATGATGGCCTAAAGCCATATTGGGTCCGATGTTCTGGGTGTGCCACCAGCTTTCTGGGTGTCTGTTGGGAGGTCTGGCATCAGGCTGTGTCAGAAAGGGCATTAGTGCAAAGGTCAGCCTAGGAAGTTGGGGTGCGTTTGAGGGCTGTCCACGTTGATCCTCATTTGGGGTTTCTGGGCAGCCCAATAGGGCAACATTTTTCTTCTGATGGGCAGGCAGAGTGCTGCATTGTGGCTCCGGAATTCCCAATCTGGAGCTCTTGTGGGCCACGAGTGTGAGGACGGAAGTCTGAAAAGACAATCTAGGGTTAGTTTTGGGGCCGAGGGAACGGCAAGCCCACATTTCAGAGGCTGAATCGAGATCCCTTGAATCCGAAGTAAGGGCGAATATCAGAGGCTGGCTCAGGCTGGAATTTCTGTCCATGATGTACCCTCCATGAAAGGGGGGGCCTCATGAGGCCATGGAGGTTTTCCCATGCTGGGGGTTGTGAGCTGCTCCAAAGGGCAAGGTTTCCTTCTGTGGGACAGTCGAGTCCTGGTGGATGATTCCAGGATGCCCCATATGGAAAGACTTGAGAGCAGACTTCTAAGGATGAATGCCAGGACACCTTCTTCACATTCCAATTGGCTCCTAGTGACAAGGCAGGTTCGATCTGCTGGCTCTGGGGGAGCTACCCAGGGGGCTGAGTTCAAATGGACTCTCATGAGGATGGGCCATCATGTGGGTTTGTGTTCATGGAGACCTTGGAATGTGGCAGTCGCTCAGGGGCTCTGCAGGATTCTCCTAACCAGAAGGTTTGACACAGCTCCAAAGAGCAAGCTCCTATGTGGATATGAGAGGTGTTCCCTTTGGTGTCTCGGGAAACCCCAATATGCAGGTATTTGAAACCAAGCCTCCTATGAGGGAAGCTTCAGATTAGGGCCTAGGGCCCTGTCCTGTTCAATCTCCTATCTCTGGGAAAATCTTTCTGCGTGTCTGAGTGGAGGTAGTTTCTCAGCTTGTGTCAGAATGCCCCTGTTTGTCCAGGGTGTCCTCCCCTATTGGGATGGCTCAGGAGTGTTGGAGGTTTCTACTAGTCTGTAGGGTTGTGAGCAGTGGAATGGGCACAGTTTCCTTGGAGAGGGCAGGCACGATCGTGCGGTGTGGCTCCAGAGGCCCCAGCCTGGAGGGTGTGTGGGCCAGGGCTGTGGGAACAGAAGTCTGAAAACACAAACTGTGCTTAGGTTTGGGGCCGAGGGTATGGCAGGCCTGATCTACAGACCATTAGGGGAGCTCCTCTGGATATAAAAAAAAGGCAAGTTGGAGGTGGTCGCTCAGGGTATTGTCTGTGGATTTTGTGTCAAGGATGGCCGTGGAATATTGGGGTGGGATTCATGGGCCATGGTCGAGTCTCCCTCTCTTCAGATATGACCCATCTCCCAAGAGTTTGAGGTCACTCTGTGGGAAGGGAGGAGTCCTGTTTTCTGCCTCAGGTGTCCCTACAAAAGAGAGGTTCCAGAGCAGAGTCCTGGGTACGGATGACTGTACAACCCAACATCTGCTTAGGATTGGGTGTCTGGGGGAAGGGCAAGCCCCATATGCGGGCTCGGTGTCCAGCCACAGAGAGGCCTTCCTTGAACACGGGGCTCACGATGGGGACATAATGCATGTTTGTGTCCAAGGCGGTCCTCAAGCATGGGCGTGGCCTCATGGGACTGCTTGTTCTCCTACACTGAATGTTGGATACCATGACAACTGCATTATTTTTTGACATGGGGATGAAGGAGTACTGATTTCTGCACCAGGTTCACCCCTGTGCAGTGATTGGAGATAATTTCTAGGTTCTGAATCCAGAAAACCCAGGTTGTGTAGAGATGATGGCCTAAGGCCATGGCGCTTCAGATGTGCTGGGTGTGAGGCCAGCTGTCTGGGTGCTTGCCGGTCAGGAGGTCCGGGCACAGGCTGTGTCAGACAGAGCTTTAGAACCCAGGGCAGCCTATATAATTGGAGTGCAGTCGAGTGGTGTGCAGGTTGAACCTCATTTGAGGTTTCTGGGCAGCCCCATTGGGCAACATTTTTCCTCTGGAGGTCAGGTAGACTGCTGCGTCGTGGCTCTGGAATTCCCAATCTGGGAGCATGTGGGACAGGAGTGTGAGGAGGGAAGACTGAGAACACAAGACAGGGTTAGTTTGCAGTATGAAGGCATGGCAAACCAAGATGCAGATTCAGATGCAGAGGCTGAATCGAGATTTCCTGCATCTGAAGTCAGGCCAAGGATCAGATGTTGACTCAGTATGGAGTTTGTGTCCATGATGGCCCCTTCATGAAGGGGGGTCCTCATCAGGCTTTGGAGGTCTTCGCATGCTGGGAATTGTGAGATGCTCCAAACTGCAAGGATTCCTTCTACGGCACTGTCGATTCCTGGTGGATGGCTCCAGGACACCCCATACAGAAAGAATTATGTTCAGGTTTCTAAGGGTGAATGCCTGGGAACCCCTCCTTGCATTCCCATTGTCTCCTAGCAACAAAGCACATTCGATCTGCTGGCTCTGTGGGAGCTACCCAGGGGGTTGAGTTGAAATGGACTCTCCGGAGGATGGGTCATAATGTGGGTTTGTGTCCCTGGAGACCTTGGAATGTGGAAGAGCATCGAGCGCCCTGGAGGATTCTCCTAACCAGAGGGTTTGACACAGCTCCCAAGAGCAAGTTTCCCATGTGGAGATGATCGGTGTTCTGATTGGTGCCTCAGGAAACTCCCATATACAGGTCTGGGAAATAGGCCTCTGAGGAGAGACACCTGGAAACCAAAACAAGAGTTCAGAATAGGGCCTAGGGTCCTGTCCAGTTCAATCTTCTGTCTCTGGGGACATCTGTCTCCTTGTCTGAGTGGAGGTAGTTGCTCAGCTTGTGTCAGATCACCCATTTGTCCAGGGATGTCTACACTATTGGGATGGCCTTGGGGACCTTGGATGTTTCTCCTAATCTGTAGGGTTGTGGCCAATGGAATGGGCACAGTTTCCTTGGAGAGGGCATGCAGTCCTGCGGTGTGGCTACAGTGGTCTCCCATGGATGGTGTGTGGGCTTGGACTGTAGGGACATATATGAAAACACAAACTCGTCTTAGATTTGGGGCCGAGGGTATGGCAGGCCCGATCTACAGACCGTGAGGAGATCTCCTCAGGATATGAACAAAGGGTGAGTGTGAGGCAGTTGGCAGGCTTATGTGTCTGGATTTCGTGTCAATAATGGCCGTGGAATGTAGGGGTGGCTTCATGGGCCATGGACGAGTCTCCCTGTCTGGGGATTTGGCCTGGCTCCCAAGAATTTGGGGTCCTTCGGTGGGAAGGGAGGAGTCCTGTTTTCTGCCTCATGTGTCCCTCCAAAAGAGGGATTCCAGAGCAGAGCTATGGGTATGGGCGACTGGAAAACCCAAACTCTGGTTAGATTGGGGGCCTATGGGCATGTCAATTCCCATATGCGGGCTCTTGATCCAGCCACTGAGAGGACTTATTTGATCACTGGGCTCATGCTGAGGGTCTCAATGCGTGTTTGTGCCCAAGGATGCCCTCAAGAATGGGCGTGGCCTCATGGGCCATGCTGGTTTCTCCTACCCTCAATCCAGATGTCCAAGGTTGGACACCATGCCAACAGCAAGGTTTCTTGTCATGGGGAATGAATATTTCTGATTTCTGCATCAGGTTCACCCCTGTGCAGTGATTGTAGATAAGGTCTAGGTTCTGAAGCTTGAAAAGCTAGGTCGGGAAGAGGTGACGTCCTGAGGCCATGGAGGGTCCAATGTGCTGGGTGTGCGGCTAGCTGTCTGGGTGTCAGTCAGAAGGTCTGTGTGGAAGCTGTGTCAGAGAGAGCATCAGTGCCCAGGGCAGCCGATATAATTGGGGTGCAATTGAGGGGTGTGCCAGTTGATCCTCATTTGGGGTTTCAGGGCAGCCCCATAGGGCAACGTTTTTCTTCTGGTGGGCCAGAAGAGTGCTGCGTTGTGGCTCCGGAATTCCCAATCTGGAGGGCTTGTGGGCCAGGAGTGTGAGGAAGGAAGACTGAGAACAAAAGCTACGGTTAGGTTTGGGGGCAAGGGCAAGGCAGGCCCATTCTGCAGAGCCTCAATCTAGATGTCCAACATCTAAAGTCAGGGTGAGAATCGGGGGAGCACCTCAGGATAGGAAAGAAGGGAGAGTGTTAATCAGTCCCTCATGCATTTGTTTCTGCATTTTGTGGCTGTGGATTGTCGTGGTGGACTCCTGAGCTATGGTAGATTCTCCCTCTCTGCAGATTTGGCCTGGCTCCCAAGAGTTTGGGTCATTCTGTGGGAAGGGAGGAGTCCTGATTTCTGCCTTAGGTGTCACTCGTATTGAAGGATTCCTGAGCAGAGTCCTGGGTACGGGCGACTGCACAACCCGACCTCTGCTTAAGATTGGGGGCCTAGAGTCTAGAGCACGGCAAGCCCCATAAGCGGGCTCCTGGTCCAGCCACAGATGGCCTTTGTTGAGGGCTCACTCTGAGGGTTACAATGCATGTTTTTGCCCAAGAATGGGCGTGGCATGGTCCATACTGGCTTCTCCTACTCTGAAGGTTGGACACCATGACAACAGCAAGGTTTCCTTCCCTGGGCAAGGAGGAGTTCTGACGTGTGCATCGGGATCCCCCCTGTACAGGGATTGGAGATTATGTCTAGGTTCAAATGCCTGAAAACTCAGGTTGGGAGGAGATGACGGCCTAATGCCATCGAGGGTCCGATGTGCTGGGAGTGCGGCCAGCTGTCTGGGTGTCTGTTGGGAGGTCTGGGCTCAGGCTATGTCAGACAGGACATTAGAGCAAAAGGGCAGCCTAAGAAATTGGGGTGCATTCAAGGGCCATGCAGGTTGATCCTCATTTGGGGTTTCTGGGCAGCCCCATAGGGCAACGTTTTTCTATTGGTGGGAAGGGAGAGTGCTGTGTTTTGGCTCTGGAATTACCAAACTGGAAGGCTTGGGGGCCAGGAGTGTGAGGACAGCAGTTTCAAAACACAAGCTAGGGTTAGTTAAGGGGCTGATGGCAAGGCAGTCCCACTCTATAGAGGCTGAATCGAGATCTCCTGCATCTGAAGTCCGGGCGAGGATCAGATGTTGGCTCAGGATGGAGTTTCTGTCCATGATGGCCCCTTCATGATGGTGGGGGGCCTCATGAGGAAATGGAGGTTTTCCCACGCTGGGAGTTGTGAGCTGCTCCAAACTGCAAGGATACCTTCTGCGGGACAGTCGAGTCCTGTTGGATGGCTCCAGGACACCCAATACGGAAATATTCAAGAGCAGGGTTCTAAGGATGGATGCCTGGTCACCCCGCCTTGCATTCCCATTGTCTCTTAGCGACAAGGCAGGTTCGATCTGATGGCTCTTGGGTAGCTCCCCAGGGGCCTGATTTGAAATGGACTCTCATGAGGATGGGTCATAATGTGGGTTTGTGTCCATGGAGACCTTGGAATGGGGTGGTGGCTCGGGGGCCTGGAAGTATTCTCCTAACCGGAGGGTTTGATACACCTCCAAAGAGCAAGTTTCCCAAGTGGAGATTAGTGGCATTCTGATTGGTGCCTCAGAAACACCCCTATGCTGGTATTGGAAACCAAGCCTCTGAGGAGAGACTGAAAACACAAACTCGGCTTTGGATTGGGGCCAAGGGTATGGCAGTCCCTACCTAGAGACCGTGAGGGGAACTCCTTGAGATATGGAAGAAGGGCGATTGTGAGGCGGTTGCTCAGGCTTTTGTCTTTGGATTTTGTCAAGGATGGCCGTGGAATATAGGGGTTGCCTCATGGGCCATGGATGAGTCTCCTTCTCTGTTTAATTGGCCCGGCTTCCGAGAGTTTGGGGTCATTCTGTGGGAATGGAGGAGTCCTGTTTCTGCTTCAGATGTCCCTCCAAAAGAGGGATTCCAGAGCAGATCCCTGGGTACAGACAACTGGAACACCCGACCTCTGGTTAAGGTTGGGCTCTAAGGGCATGGCAAGTCCAATATGCGGGTTCTTGATCCAGCCACTGAGAGGCCTTACTTGAGCACGGGGCTCATGCTGAGGGTCTCAATGTGTGTTTGTGCCCAAGGATGCCCTCAAGTATGGGCGTGGCCTCATGGGCCATACTGTTTTTTCCTACGCTGAAGGTTGGACACCATGCCAACAGCAAGGTTTCTTGCCATGGGGATGGAGGAGTTCTGATTTCTGCATCAGGTTCACCCCTGTGCAGTGATTGGAGATAAGGTCTAGGATCTGAAGCCTGAAAAACCAGGTTGGGTAGAGATGACATCCTAAGGCCATGGCGGGGGTCATGTGCTGGGTGTGAGGCTAGCTGTCTGGGAGTCATTCGGGAGGTCTGGTCTCAGGCTGCGTCAGAGAGAGCATCAGTGCCCAGGGCAGCCTATATATTTGGGGTGCAGTCGAGTGTCATGCATGTTGATCCTCATTTGGGGTTTTGGGGCAGGCCCATAGGTCAAAGTTTTTCTTCTGGTAGGAAGCCAGAGTGCTGTGTTGTGGCTCTGGAATTCCCAATATGGAGGGCTTATGGGCCAAGAGTGTGAGGATGGAAGTCTGAGAACACAAGCTAGGACTTGGTTTCGAGGCAAGGGCTTGGAAGGCCCATTCTGAAGAGGCTGAATTGAGATCTCCTGCATCTGAAGTCAGGATGAGGATCAGATGTAGGCTCAGGTTGGAGTTTGTGTCCATGATGGCCCTTTCATGAAGGTGGGGGGCCTCATGAAGGCTTGGAGATTTTCCCATGCTGGGAGTTGTGAGCTGCTCCAAATCACAAAGATTCCTTCTGTGGGACAGTTAAGTCCTGTTGGATGGCTCAAGGAAGCTCCATATGGAAAGATTCGAGAGCAGTGCTTTAAGGATGGATGCCTGGTCACCCCGCCTTGCATTCCCATTGTCTCCTAGCGACAAGGCAGGTTCCATCTGCTGGATCTGGAGGAGCACCCCAGGGGGCTGAGTTGAAATGGGCTCTCGTGAGGATGGGCCATAATGTGGGTTTGTATCCATGGAGACCTTGGAATGGGGCGGTGGCTCGGGATTCCTGTAGGATTTTCCTAACTGGATGGGACAGAGCTCCAAAGAGCCAATTTCCCATGTGGATACAAGAGGTATTCTGATTGATGCCTCAGGAAATACCCTTGTGCTGGTATTGGAAAGCAGGCCTCTGTGGAGTGATGCTTTGAAACCAAAGCAAGGGTTCAGATTAGGGCCTAGGGGCCTGTCCGGTACAATTTTCTAACTCTGTGGACATCCGTCTCCTTGTCTGAGTGGAGATAGTTGCTCAGCTTGTGTCAAATCTCCCCTGTTTGTCCAGGGAGACCTACATGATTGGGATGACCTTGGCAACCTTGGCGGTTTCTCCTAATCTGTAGGGTTGTGGCCAATGGAATGGAGAGAGTTTCCTTGGAGACGGCAGGCACAGTCCTGTGGCATGGCTCCAGGATCCCCAGCCTGGAGGGTGTGTGGCCCAGGGCTGTGGGGAAAGAAGTCTGAAAACACAAACTCGGCTTATGTTTGGGGCTGAGGGTATGGCAGGCCTGATCTAGAGACCTAGAATGAGGCATATGAATGAAGGGCGAGTGTGAGGCAGTTCCTCAGGCTTTTGACTCTGGATTTTGTGTCAAGGATGTCCATGGAATGTTGGGGTGGCCTCATGGGCCATGGACAAGTCTCCCTCTCTGGGGATTTGGCCCAGTTCCCAAGATTTTGGGGTCATTTTGTGGAAGGCAGGAGTCCTGTTTTTTTGACTCATGTGTCCCTCCAAAAGAGGGATTCGAGAGCAGAGCCCTGGGTAGAGGCGACTGGAAAACCCGACCTTTGGTTAGGATTTGGGGCCTAGGGGCATGTCAAGCCCCATATGCGGGCTCTTGGTCTAGCCACTGCAAGGCCTTACTTGAGCATGGGATGGCACTGAGGGTCACAATGCATATTTGTGCCCTGTGCCCAGGGAGGCCCTCAAGCATGGATGGGAGTGGCCTATTGGGTCCTTCTGGTTTCTCCTACACTGAAGGTTGAACACCATGCCAAAAGAAAAGTTTCTTGCCATGGAGATGGAGGAGTTCTGATTTCTGCATCAGGTTAACCCCTGTGCAGTGATTGGAGATAAGGTCTAGGGTCTGAAGCCTGAAAAGCTAGGTTGGGTAGAGATGACAGTCTAAAGCCATGGTGGGGGCGAAATGCTGGGTGTGCGGCCATCTGTCTGGGAGTCAGTCGGGAGGTCTGGGCTCAGGCTGTGTCAGACAGATCATTAGTGCCCAGGGCAGCCTACATATTTGGCGTGCAGTCAAGTGGCTTACAGGTTGATCCTCATTTGGGGTTTCTGGGCAGCCTCATAGGGCAACGTTTTTCTTCTGG